>NC_135233.1:781426674-782026674 GCF_051348905.1 Ranitomeya variabilis
CAGCCACAGAAGGTTCCTGCAATAAGCAAAGACCTGTATTCTGCAGCCAGCCACAGAAGATTCCTGCAATAAGCAAAGACCTGTATTCTACAGCCAATCACAGAAGGTTCCTTCAATAAGCAAAGACCTGTATTCTGCAGCCAGTCACAAAAGTAAGGTGTCTGCAATAAGCAAGACCTGTATTCTGCAGCCAGTGACTGAAGGTTCCTGCAATAAGCAAAGACCTGTATTCTGCAGCCAGCCACAGAAGGTTCCTGCAATAAGCAAAGACCTGTATTCTGCATCCAGTCACAAAAGTAAGGTGTCTGCAATAAGCAAAGACCTGTATTCTGCAGCCAGTCACTGAAGTTCCCTGCAATAAGCAAAGACCTGTATTCTGCAGCCAGCCACAGAAGGTCCTTGCAATAAGCAAAGACCTGTATTCTGCAGCCAGCCACAGAAGGTTCCTGCAATAAGCAAAGACCTGAATTCTGCAGCCAGTCACAGAAGGTTCCTGCAATAAGCAAAGACCTGTATTCTGCAGCCAGTCACAGAAGGTTCCTGCAATAAGCAAAGACCTGTATTCTGCAGCCAGTCACAGAAGGTTCCTGCAATAAGCAAAGACCTGAATTCTGCAGCCAGTCACAGAAGGTTCCTGCAATAAGCAAAGACCTGTATTCTGCAGCCAGTCACAGAAGGTTCCTGCAATAAGCAAAGACCTGAATTCTGCAGCCAGTCACAGAAGGTTCCTGCAATAAGCAAAGACCTGTATTCTGCAGCCAGCCACAGAAGGTTCCTGCAATAAGCAAAGACCTGTATTCTGCAGCCAGTCACAGAAGGTTCCTGCAATAAGCAAAGACCTGAATTCTGCAGCCAATCACAGAAGGTTCCTGCAATAAGCAAAGACCTGTATTCTGCAGCCAGTCTCAGATTTTAGATATGCTTTAAAGTGTCTCCTATATAGAAAACAAAAACTTACAGGAGTGTGAACTAGTTATCCAATAGAAAAAATAAATCAACAAAAGCGCTCAATAAAAGAAAGTCCAACATAACCAAATCAACTCCACTGTCCAGACCAGGTATTTATGGGCAGTCCCACAAGTCAGCTCACATGACTATTATGGGAGCCTGAAACTACATTACCCAAGGAGACCCTGCATCTTGTCCATGCTCTTGGAAACCTCTTATTAAATCTGTCTGATGTAACCAATACTTAATCCATATACATACAAGAAGGTATACTGAGTGCTTACAACGGAAAATAGATTAAATTTTTGCCATAACAATGTATTTGTGTTTATTATTTTATCCCTTTAATGTCTACTGAAGCTCTCCACAGCAATCCAGTTCCCCCAAGGAGGCTGCCACACAAAAATGTAATAGTTGAGTTGCCAAAACTGTAAAAGCTCTATCTGCAGTATCTTTTCCATATTTTGATATGTCACAGATAAAAAATAAAATACTGATTTTATTTAATAAGTTTTCTAGCTTTTTAATTCCGCTGAGGTCCAGTCATCTGACTTTGCTGCATGAGTAAATAATTGCTAATTCAATGTACAGTGTTAATTCAGTATGTGTGAAAATGTGATCTACAAATAACCTCTTTAGAGAGGAAAAGGACAGGAACTACAGTTAAGTCCATATATATTTGGACAGAGACAACATTTTTCTAATTTTGGTTATAGACTTTACCACAATGAATGTTAAACAAAACAATTCAGATGCAGTTGAAGTTCAGACTTTCAGCTTTCATTTGAGGGTATCCACATTCAAATTGGATGAAGGGTTTAGGAGTTTCAGCTCCTTAACATGTGCCACCCTGTTTTTAAAGGGACCAAAGGGAATTGGACAACTGACTCCAAGGCTATTTCATGGACAGGTGTGGGCAATCCCTTCGTTATGTCATTCTCAATTAAGCAGATAAAAGGCCTGGAGTTGATTTGAGGTGTGGTGCTTGCATTTGGAAGGTTTTGCTGTGAAGTAAACATGCGGTCAAAGGAGCTCTCCATGCAGGTGAAACAAGCCATCCTTAAGCTGTGAAAACAGAAAAAATCCATCCGAGAAATTGCTACAATATTAGGAGTGGCAAAATCTACAGTTTGGTACATCCTTAGAAAGAAAGCACTGGTGAACTCATCAATGCAAAAAGACCTGGGCACCCACGGAAGACAACAGTGGTGGATGATCGCAGAATAATCTCCATGGTGAAGAGAAACCCCTTCACAACAGCCAACCAAGTGACCAACACTCTCCAGGAGGTAGGGGTATCAATATCCAAATCTACCATAAAGAGAAGACTGCATGAAAGTAAATACAGAGGGTTCACTGCACGGTGCAAGCCACTCATAAGAATCAAGAATAAAAAGGCTAGACTGGACTTTGCTAAAAAACATCTAAAAAAGCCAGCGCAGTTCAGGAAGAACATTCTTTGGACAGATGAAACAAAGATCATTCTCTACCAGAATGATGGAAAGAGAAAAGTATGGCGAAGGCGTGGTACAGCTCATGATCCAAAGCATACCACATCATCTGTAAAACACGGCGGAGGCAGTGTGATGGCTTGGGCATGCATGGCTGCCAGTGGCACTGGGTCACTAGTGTTTATTGATGATGTGACACAGGACAGAAGCAGCCGAATGAATTCTGAGGTATTCAGAGACATACTGTGTGCTCAGATCCAGCCAAATGCAGCCAAACTGATTGGTAGTCGTTTCATACTACAGATGGACAATGACCCAAAACATAAAGCCAAAGCAACCCAGGAGTTTATTAAAGCAAAGAAGTGGAATATTCTTGAATGGCCAAGTCAGTCACCTGATCTCAACCCAATTGAGCATGCATTTCACTTGTTAAAGACTAAACTTCAGACAGGAAGGCCCACAAACAAACAGCAACTGAAAACCACCGCAGTGAAGGCTTGGCAGAGCATCAAAAAGGAGGAAACACAGCGTCTGGTGATGTCCATGAGTTCAAGACTTCAGGCAGTCATTGCCAACAAAGGGTTTTCAACCAAGTACTAGAAATGAACATTTTATTTAAAATTATTTAATCTGTCCAATTACTTTTGGTCCCTTTAAAAACAGGGTAGCACAATTTAAGGAGCTGAAACTCCTAAACGCTTCATCCAATTTTAATGTGGATACCCTCAAATGAAAGCTGAAAGTCTGAACTTCAACTGCATCTGAATTGCTTTGTTTAAAATTCATTGTGGTAATGTCTATAACCAAAATTAGAAAATGTTGTCTCTGTCCAAATATATATGGACTTAACTGTATAGTATGAAACCTCAGTCACGGTTCTCCCGCCCAGCCAAACCAGTTCTCCTGCTTTGCACTCATGAGGGGCTAACACCCCAAACCATGTGTCTGCAAATGGAATTTCTGGTTTGGCTTCTTCAACATGAGGAAAGGCTCTTTTAAAATGTTGAATCACTTTTGGGATTGTTACTTCCAATATGTGACACTAGAGTTCTTGTCCTCTCTCTCTGAAGAGGATTTTGCATATTTAAAGAGGCTGTGCACTACTTTTTCATTGATGACCTATCCGGCCGAAAGTACTCACTTTGCGGAGCTGGCAGTCTTCTGATTATGGCCTCATACTTACTACACATCCGCCACCTATTCAAATCAACAGGAGGCAGATTTGTAGTATCCTGTGTCGGCAACTATCAGAAGACAGCCAGCTCCGCAAGTGAGTACTTCCGGCCGGCGCCGACGACACCGATAACAGATCATCTGTGGGGGTGCCGTGTCTTGAACACCAACCAATCAGATATTGATGACCTATCCTAGGGGTAGATCATCAATGCTGAAGTAGTGGACAATCTCTTTCATTTCTCAGAAAACCATTTGCATGACCTATTGTCATGCAGCTGCAGTGCAGTACAGCGCAACCTCCACCGGGGGGAGATTGGTAGAGAAGCGAGACTGCACGCACACAGAGCAGCTGAACAGACGCCACCTAGTGGCGAGAGAGAGAGGTCAGGATAGCCAAGTCAGAACACAAGATAGCACTACAGTACAAAATGATTTAGACAGAATGGATAGTCAGGACGTAGCAAGGGATCAGTAAACCAGGACGGGCAAAATACGGTACAATAGGGACAAACTGAAATGGAGTCAAAACGCCAAGCCAGGAGGTCAGAACCAGGGAGTCAAGCAAATCTACAAACAAAGAGACACTGGGAAAGGGCAGGCAGGGGAAGATAACAGACACAGGACAAGTCAGGGTTCACAGCAGGACAAATCAAGAGCTTCCAGAGTCAGGTTCACACGCCAAAGACAGAGCTATAGCTGACACCACCCTCAGGATACCTGGGAGCTAAATAGCGAACCCGAGCCCAGAATGAGGCAGAGCAAAGTTAACCCTAGACATGATCCACCCAGAGAAAGAGCAGACAGGACTAAACTCCGGAATGGATCATGACTAGTGTTGAGCATTCCGATACCGCAAGTATCGGGTATCGGCCGATACTTGCGGTATCGGAATTCCGATACCGGGATTCCGATACTTGCCGCGTATCGGATACCGGAATCGGAAGTTCCAAGATTCAAAATGCAGAAATTCAGCCAATGAGAATGATTCCAAGTGTGGGCACATCCTGTTTAGCATGGAGGGCATGAAACTACTGGCAAGGCTGTGATTGGCTGCTGAAATGATGTCTTGATGCAGTTTAAAAGTCGCTGGCGCCATTTTGCGATCACTCTGCTGTGAATTCAGTTAGTGACAGGACGCTGTTTGCTGACTGAGGGACAGTTTAGAGATAGCGATTTGCTTCTTTGTGCTTTCCAAAGGCTAATTTAGCAACCGCTGTGTTCACCTACTATTCACCTTGCTTTTGCCTTGCAGCGCTGTTTTCACAGCGATCTGCAAGGTCTGTGTGTGTGTGTGTGTGAGTGCAGCCCACTCTCTAGTCTGAGTGCAGCCACATAGGCCATCCATAGCTGGTTGTATTCAGTTCAGGGAGGGTGGTTCATTGCCTCATACTGTTTTTTTTTTTTTTTTTTTTTTCCAAGTAGTGTAGTCTGCTGCTAATTTATTCAAAAAAATCCTATTAGTGTCTTTCCACCCGTCTCCAGCTAATTTGTGGAAAAACACTACATAGGATAAAGTAGAGGAGGGTTTTTGGGCCTTGCAGCGCCGTTTACGGCTGTCTGCACGGTCTCCGTGTGACTGCAGCTCGCCCTGTAGTCTGTGAGCAGCCGTAGCCTGGTTGTCTCCAGCTCAGGGTTGTTCACTGCGTCATACCGCCAAATCAATTTTAATTTTTTTTCAAGTAGTGTAGTCTGCTGCTAATTTATTTAAAAAAATCCTATTAGTGTCTTTCCACCCGTCTCCAGCTAATTTGTGGAAAAACACTACATAGGATAAAGTAGAGGAGGGTTTTTGGGCCTTGCAGCGCCGTTTACGGCTATCTGCACGGTCTCCGTGTGACTGCAGCTCGCCCTGTAGTCTGTGAGCAGCCGTAGCCTGGTTGTCTCCAGCTCAGGGTTGTTCACTGCGTAATACCGCCAAATCAATTTTAATTTTTTTTCAAGTAGTGTAGTCTGCTGCTAATTTATTTAAAAAAATCCTATTAGTGTCTTTCCACCCGTCTCCAGCTAATTTGTGGAAAAACACTACATAGGATAAAGTAGAGGAGGGTTTTTGGGCCTTGCAGCGCCGTTTACGGCTGTCTGCACGGTCTCCGTGTGATTGCAGCTCGCCCTGTAGTCTGTGAGCAGCCATAGCCTGGTTGTCTCCAGCTCAGGGTTGTTCACTGCGTCATACCGCCAAATCAATTTTCTTTTTTTTTCAAGTAGTGTAGGTTGCTGCTAATTTATTTAAAAAAATCCTATTAGTGTCTTTCCACCCGTCTCCAGCTAACTTGTGGAAAAACACTACATAGGATAACGTAGAGGAGGGTTTTTGGGCCTTGCAGCGCCGTTTACGTCTGTCTGCACGGTCTCCGTGTGACTGCAGCTCTATCTGTTGTCAGTTCAGCCCCCCAAAAAGAAATAAATAATAAAGTTCACCAAACACACCAGTTACACCACTTTACATTTGTGTAGGCCACATTAGCTCATATTAAAGTCTAGTCCACACTTTAGAAAATTAGTGTTTCTTATACCTGTTAGGAGGAGTTGCTCAGGAATAAGCACACAAATCCGTTAGTACTTTTCTGCTTATCTTTATCAGTCAACCAAGATGAAGAAGGCAGTGAGTAAGGCACGTGGGCGTGGGCGTGGGCGCGGAGCAGGGAGGGGACGTGGGGATTCTGTGCCTGCTGCGGGCACCGGTGACTCATCAGCACCCACTTTCACCAGGCAACAGTCGTTCATGCGCAGCTTTGTGTCAGAGCGCCGTACACCGCTGCTGCGTCAAGACCAAATTGAAGCTGTTGTCGGATGGATGGCAGCTAATGCATCAACTTCCATTAGTGCCACATCCTCTCAGACACAGAGCACTGGAGAGCAGCCATCTGTCTCTTCACCACCTGCCAAATTGCCCAGGCAGACAGAGAGCCCAGGACAGGAGCCGTCTCTACTTCTGTTCTCTGAATCTCTTGGCTTGGAAACAGGGGGCCAGCCAAGCAGCATTGGAGAAATGGAAGAAGAGGCAGGGTGCAGTGATGCCCAACAGCTTTTTCTGTCTTCCTCTGAAGAGGCGGGTGGGCCAGTGGCTCCGGTCACCACATCGCAGGCCGCATCAGCTGATGATGACACTCAGGTGCCACTTACTGGTGCGTGCTCTGCTGCTGAGACTACCCAGGAGGAGCAGTTGGGGGCAGAGGGTAGTGTAGATGATGAGGTCCTCGACCCATCTTGGCGTGAGGGACAGGAAGGTGGTGGGAGCAGCTCTGAGGAAGAGATTCCCCGTACGGCCCAAAGAGGGAGAGGGAGGGGGAAGACTGCGGATCCTGCAGCCTCCGCTTTGGCACCCGTTAGGAGCATGTCTCTTCCAAAAGCCAAAAAGGGCGCTCCCAAGACTTGCAGTGCCTGGTCCTTTTTTGACACAGTTGCAGATGACATTTGCTATGTCAGATGCAACGTGTGTCATCAAAAAGTCAAAAGAGGTCGAAATGTCAGCAACCTCAATACCTCCAACATGTGGAAACATGTGCGCAACAGGCACCCGGCGGAGTTAGAAAAACACACTGAAGAGGTAGGCCAACCAACAGCGGCAGCTACCACCTCTTCAGCTCGTGTTGCCTCTTCCTCTAGCTCACACGCAGCTGGTTCGGCTTCCTCCCAGGATCGCCGTGGAAGAACCTCTGGCCCTGTTGTCCAGAGACCCGCTGTAATTCCACCCGCAGCGCCACTTTCCCAGTCATCCACACACTCCCAGCCCAGTCTACAGCCATCGGTAGTACAGGCATGGGAGAAAAGGCGGCCTTTCTCGTCAAACCACCCACGAGCACAGGCTCTGACTGCAGGCATTGCCAAACTTCTGTCACTGGAAATGCTGTCATTCAGGCTGGTGGAGACTGACAGCTTCCGTGACTTGATGTCATTGGCAGTCCCACAGTACAATGTGCCTAGCCGCTTTTACTTCAGCAGGCAAGCCGTCCCTGCCCTGCACAAGCATGTGGAGGGACACATGAAACACGCGCTACTGAACGCCGTCAGTAGCAAGGTCCACCTCACCACCGATGCGTGGACCAGTCAACATGGACAGGGGCGATACCTTTCCCTCACTGCCCATTGGGTTAATGTCGTTGAGCCGGGTACAGACCGTGCGAGTGGCGCAGGACGTGTCCTGCCCACTCCAAGGATTGCAGGAATCCATTCTGTACGCATTGACTCCTCCTCTTACACCAGTTCCTCAGAATCATCGCTGCAGGAGCCGTCACAGTCCACCTCCACATGGACCCGTGATGAACGTGTACCTGTTACGACCGACATGAGCACAGCCGTGGCCAAACGTCAACAGGCCGTGTTGAAATTAATTTTTTTGGGGAATCGTAGCCACACAGCGCAGGAGCTCTGGAATGCCATCAAGCAGGAGAGCGATGTGTGGTTTGTGCCAGCGAATCTCCAGCCAGGCATGGTAGTGTGTGATAATGGCCGAAATCTGGTGGCAGCTCTGGGCCTCGGCAACCTCACTCACATCCCATGTCTGGCACATGTGCTCAATTTGGTCGTGCAGAGCTTTTTGAGGGACTATCCGGATCTTGATGCACTGCTGCACAAGGTCCGCCTAGAGTGTGCTCACTTGCGGCGTTCCAGCACGGCAAAAGCGCGCATTGCGGCTCTGCAGGGCCGACACCGCCTGCCGGAACATCGCATCATATGTGACCTACCTACCAGGTGGAATTCCATGTTACATATGTTGGAGCGGTTGTGTGAGCAGCAGCAAGCTGTAATGGAGTACCAGCTGCTTCAGGCGCAAAAAAGTCGCAGTCAGCGCCGTACAGACTTCACAACCACAGAGTGGGCCACTATGAATGACGTCTGCCAGGTTTTGCGTCCCTTTGATTATTCCACGCGGATGGCGAGTGCAGATGATGCACTAGTCAGCATGACTGTCCCCCTTATCTGCCTGCTTGAAAAATCACTGCAAGCGCTAAGGGATGATGTGGAAGAGGTGGAGGATGAGGATTCAGCATTTCCATCATCTTCTGGACAGTCAGCGCCATGTGGTTCCTCACAAACGCGTAGGCAGGGGACAGTTTGTGAGGAGGATGAGGAGGAGTCAATGGAGGAGGAAGACATCCGACCAGAGGAGGGAGTTACCGAATTGTCCAGTACTCAGTGTGTACAGCGAGGGTGGGGTGATGACGAGCAGGCAGAGATCACGCCTCCAGCAGGGGACAGCGTTTCTTGGGCAGTTGGCAGTCTGCAGCACATGGTGGATTACATGCTGCAGTGCCTGAGAAACGACCGCCGCATCGCCCACATTCTCAACATGTCTGATTATTGGGTGTTCACCCTCCTCGATCCTCGCTACCGGGACAACGTAGAAAGCCTCATCACACCGTTGAACCGGGAGCGAAAAATGCGAGAGTACCAAGACACACTGGTCAATTCCATCATCTTCTCCATTCCAACTGAGAGAAGTGCTGCTAGTGCATTCCAAAGCAGCTCAGTGCGTCCAGGCAGTGGTGGAGGCTCTGCACAAAGAGGGAGCAGAAGCAGTGCCTCTGCCCAAGGCAAGACCAGTATGGCCCAACTGTGGCACAGTTTTCTGTGCCCCCCACAAAAGTCTACACCATCACAGACGGCTCCAGTCAGCAGGAGGCAACGGTTCCGTCAGATGGTGACAGACTACATGTCTTGCCCTCTTGCTGTACTCCCAGACGGCTCTTCCCCTTTCAAGTTTTGGGTCTCAAAGCTGGATACATGGCCAGAGCTAAGCCAGTATGCATTGGAGGTGCTGTCTTGCCCTGCGGCCAGTGTATTATCGGAACGTGTCTTTAGTGCTGCAGGTGGTGTACTAACTGACCGTCGCATGCGACTATCCTCCGATAACGTTGACCGGCTTACTTTCCTGAAAATGAACAAGGCCTGGATCTCGCAGGAATTTGCCACTCCTCCTCCTGATTAAATAATTAGGTCACTGTATACGTTATCCAGGTCTCCTGTTGTGTTCATCTTTCTACCACCTGAATTTAAATTCCTGGGCTCCAACACCGCCAGTTGAGGCTCAGAAGTGCCGTCTGCACAGTCAAAACATACGACCCAGTGTTATTGGGTTTCAGTAACGTCAGCTGATCCCCAGCTGTGTAGCCGGCAATGTGTCATGCGACCGCCACGCTGACACAACAACTGAAATGTAAGGGAATCTGTCCCCCCCCCCCAAGGCGTTTGTTACTGAAAGAGCCTCCTTGTGCAGCAGTAATGCTGCACAAGGAAAAGGTAGCTATTTTTGTTTAGCACCTTGCACACGCAGAACTTAACACTTATAAAATGTGTCCACTGATACCGTACCACCGTCCCGGAGGTGGGACTTTCCTTCGTAATGTGATGCAGCACAGCCGTCATTCCTACCCCCCCGGCGCCGCGCACCGGCTCCTCAGCGTTGTTTGATTCCGTCCCGGAGCCTGCGCTGTTATGTTATCCCGTGGCCAGGCACACTTAGCGCTGCCCGTCTTCTGGCATCATTTGGTGTCAGGATGGCTGCGCCTGTGCGGCCGCGCTGGCAGAGAGCCCGCCTCGCAGTGTCTTCTGATTTCATCCCACTGGGGGCCTGGGATCCATGGACATGCGCAGTGCATATCTGAACCTCCACCTCTCACTCATCTCCCTATGGCTTCTTCAGACTGTTCGGTGTCAGCTGGTCCCTAATAGCATGCCACGGCCGTGACACCGCACAGTCTTAAGAAGCCGTAGGGAGGGGAGTGAGAGGCGAGGATATGCACTGCGCATGTCCATGGATCCCAGGCCCCCAGTGGGATTAAATCAGAAGACACTGCGAGGCGGGCTCTAGGCCAGCGCGGCCGCACAGGCGCAGCCATCCTGACACCAAATGATGCCAGAAGACGGGCAGCGCTAAGTGTGCCTGGCCACGGGATAACATGACAGCGCAGGCTCCGGGACGGAATCAAACAACGCTGAGGAGCCGGTGCGCGGCGCCGGGGGGGTAGGAATGACGGCTGTGCTGCGTCACATTACGAAGGAAAGTCCCACCTCCAGGACGGTTTTACGGTTGCAGGGGACACATTTTATAAGTGTTTAGTTCTGTGTTTGCAAGGAGCATGATGAAAAGAGCCACCTTTTCCTTTTGCATCTTTTGTGCTGCACAAGCTGGCTCTTTCAGCTACAAACACCTTGGGGGGGGGGGGTTAAAGGTTCCCTTTCGACTTTCTCAGGCTTCGGCCTACATTGTGTTCCTCTGCTTTTCCACCTGTCCCTGGGCTCCAACACCGCCAGTTGCCGTCCAGAAGTGCTGTCCGCACAGTCCCGACAGTCCCTCCTCTGTTATTGGGGTTCAGTAACGTCAGCTGTTCCCCTGCTGTGTGTGTGGCAATCCCTCCTACCTCCTCCTACCTCCTCCAACCTCCTCCTCCTCCACCTGTCCCTGGGCTCCAACACCGCCAGTTGCCGTCCAGAAGTGCTGTCCGCACAGTCCCGACAGTCCCTCCTCTGTTATTGGGGTTCAGTAACGTCAGCTGTTCCCCTGCTGTGTGTGTGGCAATCCCTCCTACCTCCTCCAACCTCCTCCAACCTCCTCCTCCTCCACCTGTCCCTGGGCTCCAACACCGCCAGTTGCCGTCCAGAAGTGCTGTCCGCACAGTCCCGACAGTCCCTCCTCTGTTATTGGGGTTCAGTAACGTCAGCTGTTCCCCTGCTGTGTGTGTGGCAATCCCTCCTACCTCCTCCAACCTCCTCCTCCTCCACCTGTCCCTGGGCTCCAACACCGCCAGTTGCCGTCCAGAAGTGCTGTCCGCACAGTCCCGACAGTCCCTCCTCTGTTATTGGGGTTCAGTAACGTCAGCTGTTCCCCTGCTGTGTGTGTGGCAATCCCTCCTACCTCCTCCAACCTCCTCCAACCTCCTCCTCCTCCACCTGTCCCTGGGCTCCAACACCGCCAGTTGCCGTCCAGAAGTGCTGTACGCACAGTCCCGACAGTCCCTCCTCTGTTATTGGGGTTCAGTAACGTCAGCTGTTCCCCTGCTGTGTGTGTGGCAATCCCTCCTACCTCCTCCAACCTCCTCCAACCTCCTCCTCCTCCACCTGTCCCTGGGCTCCAACACCGCCAGTTGCCGTCCAGAAGTGCTGTCCGCACAGTCCCGACAGTCCCTCCTCTGTCATTGGGGTTCAGTAACGTCAGCTGTTCCCCTGCTGTGTGTGTGGCAATCCCTCCTACCTCCTCCAACCTCCTCCAACCTCCTCCTCCTCCACCTGTCCCTGGGCTCCAACACCGCCAGTTGCCGTCCAGAAGTGCTGTCCGCACAGTCCCGACAGTCCCTCCTCTGTTATTGGGGTTCAGTAACGTCAGCTGTTCCCCTGCTGTGTGTGTGGCAATCCCTCCTACCTCCTCCAACCTCCTCCAACCTCCTCCTCCTCCACCTGTCCCTGGGCTCCAACACCGCCAGTTGCCGTCCAGAAGTGCTGTCCGCACAGTCCCGACAGTCCCTCCTCTGTTATTGGGGTTCAGTAACGTCAGCTGTTCCCCTGCTGTGTGTGTGGCAATCCCTCCTACCTCCTCCAACCTCCTCCAACCTCCTCCTCCTCCACCTGTCCCTGGGCTCCAACACCGCCAGTTGCCGTCCAGAAGTGCTGTACGCACAGTCCCGACAGTCCCTCCTCTGTTATTGGGGTTCAGTAACGTCAGCTGTTCCCCTGCTGTGCAGCCGGCAGCGTGTACTGCGACCGCCACGCAGGCACAACAAGTTAAATTTAAGGGAACCTGCCCCCCCCCCCCAGGCGTTTGTTACTGAAGGAGCCACCTTGTGCAGCAGTAATGATGCAAAGGGAAAAAGTGCCTCTTTTCGTGGTGCTCCTTGCACATGCTGATCCTAACACTTATGAAAAGTGCCCCCTCCTACCGTGATACCGTACGGTTGGTGGAACTTTCCTTTGTGATGTGACGCAGCACAGCCGTCATTCTTACCCCCTTGGCGCCGTGCGCCGCCTCCTCAGCGTTGTTTGAATCAGTCCCGGAGCCTGCGCTGTTAGGTTAGCCCTTGGCCATGCACACATTTTGCGCTGCCCGTCTTCTGACATCATTTGGTGTCAGGCTGGCTGCGCCTGTGCGGCCGCGCTGGCCGAGATCCCGCCTCGTACTGTCTTCTGATTTCATCCCACTGGGGGCCTGAGATCCATGGACATGCGCAGTGCATATCTGAACCTCCACCTCTCACTCATCTCCCTATGGCTTCTTCAGACTGTTCGGTGTCAGCTGGTCCCTAATAGCATGCCACGGCCGTGACACCGCACAGTCTGAAGAAGCCGTAGGGAGGGGAGTGAGAGGCGAGGATATGCACTGCGCATGGCCATGGATCTCAGGCCCCCAGTGGGATTTAATCAGAAGACAGTACGAGGCGGGCTCTCTGCCAGCGCGGCCGCACAGGCGCAGCCAGCCTGACACCAAATGATGTCAGAAGACGGGCAGCGCAAAATGTGTGCATGGCCAAGGGCTAACCTAACAGCGCAGGCTCCGGGACTGATTCAAACAACGCTGAGGAGGCGGCGCACGGCGCCAAGGGGGTAAGAATGACGGCTGTGCTGCGTCACATCACAAAGGAAAGTTCCACCTACCGGACGGTATCACGGTAGGAGGGGACACTTTTTATAAGTGTTAGGTTCAGCATGTGCAAGGACCATAATTAAAAGAGCTAAGTTTACCTTTTCCAGCATTAGTGCTGTACACGATGGCTCTTTCAGCTACAAACGCCTGGGGGGGGGGTTAAAGTTTCCCTTTCAACTTGCTCCAGTGCAGGCTTCGGCCTACACTCTGCTCCCTCTCCTCCTCCTGCTGACCCTGGGCTCCAACACCGCCAGTTAGGGCCCGGTACTGCTAGCTGCACAGAGAAAAACACCAGCCAATGTGTCAGTGGGGTTCAGCACCGCCAGCTGTTCCCCTGCTGTGTAGCCGGCATCGTGTCCTGCAAAAGCCACGCAGACACAAGAACTGAAATTGAAGGAAACCTGTCCCCCCTCCCCCAGGTGTTTCTACGTTTTACAGCCACCTTGTACGACAGTAATGCTGCATGTGTGCAAGGTGGCTCAGAAACTTAGTCTCCTTGCCCATGGGGAACTGAACACGTCTAAAATGAGTCCTCTGCGACCATTAAAACGTCCCTCAGGTGTGATTTTCCTTTGTATTGACACGCAACAAGCTCCTTGGTAGCGCTGCCCGTCTTCTGGCATCATTGTTTGGCTGCCTGCGCCTCTGCGGCCGCCTTGCCCCACACAACGCCCCTCGGTGTCTTATTTATTTGTACTGCGAGGGTGTGATTGATGGGCATGAACGGTGCATTTCTTCGCCTGTCCCTCATCTCCTTCCGCCTTCTTCGGACTGTGCGGCTTCATGGCCGTGGCATGCGATAAGGGATCAGCTGACGCCGCATAGTCTGAAGCGGGTGTAAGAAACCAAGCGAGAGGCGAACATATGTACTGCACCAGGCCCTGAATCCCAGCCCCGCAGTGTTTTAACAATGTTAAGACACTGCGGGGCTGGGATTCATGGTCATCGCGAAACGCACCGGCCGACATTAAATGATGCCAGAACATGGGCAGCGCTAACAGCGCTAGGCCAGGGGATAACACGACAGCGCAGACTCCTGTACAGCAAATAACAACGCTCAGGAGGCTGCACCCAGCACCAAGGTGGGATTCTTGACATCTGTGCTGCGTCTCATTACAAAGGGAACTCGCGCCTCCAACACAGTTTGACTGTATAAAGGGCTAAATGTTATACGTGTTCCTTTCAGCGTGTGCAAGGAGCGAAATTAAAAGAGCAACCTTTGACTTGTGCAGCACTACTGCTGCATAAGCTGTGGCTCTTCTACTTTGTAACCCCTGAGGGGGGGTTAAAGGTTACCTTTGAAATTGGTTCAATTAGGCTTCGGCCTACACTCTGCTCCCCCTGCAGAGCCCTGGGCTCCAACACCGCCAGTTGGGGCCCGGTACTGCTAGCTGCACAGAGAAAAACACCAGCCAATGTGTCAGTGGGGTTCAGCACCGCCAGCTGTTCCCCTGCTGTGCAGCCGGCATCGTGTCCTGCAAAAGCCACGCAGACACAAGAACTGAAATTGAAGGGAACCTGTCCCCCCTCCCCCAGGCGTTTGTACGTTTTAAAGGCCACCTTGTACAGCGGTAATGCTGCATGTGTGCAAGGTGGCTCATAAACGTATTCTCCTCGCACATGTGGAACTGAAAACACGTCTAAAATGTGTCCTCTGTGTGACCATTTAACCGTCCCGGTGGTGTGACTTTCCTTTGTAATGACACGCTGCAACCCCCTTGGTAGCGCTGCCCGTCTTCTGGCATCATTGTTTGGCTGCCTGCGCCTCTGCGGCCGCCCTGACCCACACAACGCCCCTCGGTGTCTGATTTCTTGGGACTGCGAGGGTGTGATTGATGGGCAGGAGCGGTGCATATCTTCGCCTGTCCCTCATCTCCTTCCGCCTTCTGCGGACTGTGCGGCTTCATGGCCGTGGCATGCGATAAGGGATCAGATGACGCCGCACAGTCTGAAGCGGGTGTAAGGACCCGAGTGTGAGAGGCGAACATATGTGCTGCGCCAGGCCCTGAATCCCAGCCCCGCAGTGTTTTAACAATGTTAAGACACTGCGGGGCTGGGATTCATGGTCATCGCGAAACGCACCGGCCGACATTAAATGATGCCAGAACATGGGCAGCGCTAACAGCGCTAGGCCAGGGGATAACACGACAGCGCAGACTCCTGTACAGCAAATAACAACGCTCAGGAGGCTGCACCCAGCACCAAGGTGGGATTCTTGACATCTGTGCTGCGTCTCATTACAAAGGGAACTCGCGCCTCCAACACAGTTTGACTGTATAAAGGGCTAAATGTTATACGTGTTCCTTTCAGCGTGTGCAAGGAGCGAAATTAAAAGAGCAACCTTTGACTTGTGCAGCACTACTGCTGCATAAGCTGTGGCTCTTCTACTTTGTAACCCCTGAGGGGGGGTTAAAGGTTACCTTTGAAATTGGTTCAATTAGGCTTCGGCCTACACTCTGCTCCCCCTGCAGAGCCCTGGGCTCCAACACCGCCAGTTGGGGCCCGGTACTGCTAGCTGCACAGAGAAAAACACCAGCCAATGTGTCAGTGGGGTTCAGCACCGCCAGCTGTTCCCCTGCTGTGCAGCCGGCAACGTGTCCTGCAACTGCCACGCAGGCACAACAGACCCAAAAGCTGCCGCCAGTGCAGGCTTCGGCCTACACTCTGCTCCCTCTCCTCCTCCTGCTGACCCCGGGCTCCAACACCGCCAGTTGGGGCCCGGTACTGCTAGCTGCACAGAGAAAAACACCAGCCAATGTGTCAGTGGGGTTCAGCACCGCCAGCTGTTCCCCTGCTGTGCAGCCGGCATCGTGTCCTGCAAAAGCCACGCAGACACTTGCTCTTGTACCTTCTGCTCCCCATCCTGGTTCCAGTACCGTCAGCTGGTTCCGGGCAGAGCCTTTGGCTTAGGTGCCTCCCTCTGGGTATCCGAGTTCCACCAACGTCAGGTGGTCCTTGGTAGTGCTTTCAGGCACGGGTACCTCCTGCTTAGTAACCGGGTTCCAGTAACGTCAGCTGGTCCTCGGTAGTTCCATTGGCTCTTGGACCTTCGGGTAGCCATCCGAGTTCCAGTTCCATCAGCTGGTTCTCGGCATTTTCTCAGCCTTCTTGTACCTTCTGCTACATTTCCAAGTTCAAGAGACTAAACACGATGACCCGGAAGAACACCCCTAAGATGACGACGACACCAGAGACGACAACCACCGTGATGACGACGACCCTGGAGACGATGACCCTGAAGACCACCGTGATGACGACGACCCCGGAGACGACGACCCTGAAGACCACCCCGATGACGACGACCCCGGAGACGACAACCCTGGAGACGACGACGACCTGGAAGACCGAGAAGCAGAAGAACAAGAGGCTGCAGAACAAAGAGCAGAAGAACATTAAGCATAACACTAAATATCAGAGCAAAAAATATTATCTAAATTATAAGCAGAAGAAGACTAAGCAGTGTATGGGGGTGAGTCCGTTCCTCCTCGTGGTGCCCCTGGATAAAGCCTGATGCTGCAGGCCAAACTGAACGCGGACAAATGTAACTCTTTTGTGACAGGCAGAACGGAAGGTGTAATCTTCAAACTTTTATAGATAACAACTACGGGAATGCCTGTCACAAATAAGAATATGATGAAGAAGTAGAATATGATGAAGATAATAGTAAAATAAAAAGAATATGAACAATGTAACCAAAAAAATAATAGGTAGAAGATGAAGAAGATGAATAAGGTGAAGAAGTTGATGTCAAAGAAGCTGATGATGAGGATAATGAAGAAGAAAGCGTGGGAGAAGTAAAAAAGAAGGTGAAGGGCGTTGAAGTAGTGATAGTGAAACATCAATATGTGACATTAAAAAAAAAAAAAAAAACATAGTCAAATTCTTTCTAACGCCGAACGTCATAAAAAAAAAAAAAAATCCTGCTATTCTATTACATTGGGCTAAACCTCTGTGCCTTTAATGTCTCCGCCACGTCCCCCAATACATCCTACATTATTCTTAGTTGTTTTCCTTCATGTAGAATGAACCTACAAGTGTATAAAGGGTTTATTTTAATTCCGATATTTTCGTCCCATTGACTTGCATTGGGATCGGGTATCGGATTGGATCCGATATTTTGACGGTATCGGCCGATACTTTCCGATACCGATACTTTCCGATATCGGAAAGTATCGCTCAACACTAATCATGACACCTATAAGTACTTGGCACTCTCACAAGGAGAAACTTTACCACCTAGACACAATGTGATGGATATAAAGAAGGAATTGGTGTTCAGATAGAAGCTTTAGTATAAGAATGCTTATAAAGCTTGTAGCTATAGCATAATATTGTTTGCCCTTGACACTGAATCGTCAAAAAGAAAAAAGGCAATTTTAAATGTATCTAGCATGATGTCAACAATAAGAAATGTTAAAACTGGAGCAGGAAGGATCTCATTACCAGCAGAGAACTAACTTCATGTACTACAGTTAAAGCGCATCACCAGGTGGCTTTATGAAATAATGGAGTAGATGGAAGTAATATAAAAATAAAAGCAATTTATTGTAGTATTTATGTTAAAAAGAAAATACAGTCAGTCTCAATTTTGGACTCCCTGCCCCAACAATTCCATTTGAAAACAATTTTATGAGCTGAGCGTGCAGAGAATATAACTGGAAGGGTACAATTTCAACAGAAAATAACTTCTTTTGTATAGAAATAAAGCACTGCTATTCTCCATAATTGGATCTTTGGTTCAATTATTTACTGCATACATACTAAAAAAAAAAAGTTTTGAAAGACAGATAAGTAATGCTCAGATGGATTTGAAATGTGTATGTGAAGGTTTTATCCATTAACCCTTTCGTGCCCGGGACTGTTTTTGCTTTCATGGCCGGGTCATTTTACAATTCTGACCACTGTCACTTTATGAGGTCATAACTCTGGAACGCTTCAACGGATCCTGGTGATTCTGAGAATGTTTTCTAGTGATATATTGTACTTCACGATAGAGGTAAAATTTCTTTGATACGACTTGCGATTATTTGTGAAAAAAACTGAAATTTGGTTAAAATCTTGAAAATTTCGCAATTTTCAAACTTTTAATTTTTATGCACTTAAATCAAAGAGTCATATCACACAAAATAGTTAATAAATAACATTTCCCACAGGTCTACTTTACATCAGCACAATTTTGGAACCAAATTTTTTTTTGTTACGACGTTATAAGGGTTAAAAATTGACCAGCGATTTTTCATTTTTTTCAACAAATTTTACAAAATCATTTTTATTTTAGGGACCACCTCACATTTGAAGTCACTTTGAGGGGTCTATATCAAAGAAAATACCCAAAAATGACACCATTCTAAAAACTGTACCCCTCAAGGTGCTCAAAACCTCATTCAATAAGTTTATTAACCCTTCAGGTGCTTCACAGGAGGAACGGAATGTGGAAGGAAAAAATAAACATTTACCGTATATACTCGAGTATAAGCCGAGATTTTCAGCCCACTTTTTTGGGCTGAAAGTGACCCTCTCGGCTTATACTCGAGTCATTGGCAGCAGGGGGGTCGGCGGGTGAGGGAGAGCGGCGGCTGTCACATACTCACCTGTTCCTGGCGCGGTCCCTGCATGTCCGATGGTCTCTGGGAGCCGGCGGTATCGTCCTGTGTTCAGCGGTCACGTGGTACCGCTCATTAAAGTAATGAATATGCATGCATATTCATTAATGAGCGGTACGTGACCGCTGAACACAGGAAGATACCGCCGGCTCCTGGGGACCATCTGACAGTGAGACGCTGCCAGGGACCGTCCGGGAGCAGGTGAGTATATCGGGGGAGGTGAGCATTGCGCGATAGACACCTTCTTCACTCCATCGCTGCGCGCTGCTCTGTCTTCCATCCTCTGCACTGTTCAGGTCAGAGGGCGCGATGACGCGATTAGTGTGCGCGCCGCCCTCTGCCTGAACAGTCAGTGCGGAGGATGGAAGACAGAGAGGCGCCTGGAACGAGGAAGGTAACTATCGCAAGTGCCGGGGCCGGAGCGAAGAGAGGTGAGTATGTGATTTTTTTTTATTTTAATCGCAGCAACAGCATATAGGGCATAATGTGTGGAGCATCTATGGGGCCACCATGTGTGGAGCATCTATGGGGCCACAATGTGTGGAGCATCTATGGGGCCACAATGTGTGGAGCATCTATGGGGCCACAATGTGTGGAGCATCTATGGGGCCACAATGTGTGGAGCATCTATGGGGCCACAATGTGTGGAGCATCTATGGGTCCACAATGTGTGGAGCATCTATGGGTCCACAATGTTTGGAGCATCTATGGGTCCACAATGTGTGGAGCATCTATGGGTCCACAATGTGTGGAGCATCTATGGGTCCACAATGTGTGGAGCATCTATGGGTCCACAATGTGTGGAGCATCTATGGGTCCACAATGTGTGGAGCATCTATGGGTCCACAATGTGTGGAGCATCTATGGGTCCACAATGTGTGGAGCATCTATGGGTCCACAATGTGTGGAGCATCTATGGGTCCACAATGTGTGGAGCATCTATGGGTCCACAATGTGTGGAGCATCTATGGGTCCACAATGTGTGGAGCATCTATGGGTCCACAATGTGTGGAGCATCTATGGGTCCACAATGTGTGGAGCATCTATGGGTCCACAATGTGTGGAGCATCTATGGGGCCACAATGTGTGGAGCATCTATGGGGCCACAATGTGTGGAGCATCTATAAGGCCACAATGTGTGGAGCATCTATGGGGCCACAATGTGTGGAGCATCTATGGGGCCACAATGTGTGGAGCATCTATGGGGCCACAATGTGTGGAGCATCTATGGGGCCACAATGTGTGGAGCATCTATGGGGCCACAATGTGTGGAGCATCTATGGGGCCACAATGTGTGGAGCATCTATGGGGCCACAATGTGTGGAGCATCTATGGGGCCACAATGTGTGGAGCATCTATGGGGCCACAATGTGTGGAGCATCTATGGGGCCACAATGTATGGAGCATCTATGGGGCCACAATGTATGGGGCATAATGTGTGGATCATCTTATGGGGCATAATATGTGGATCATCTTATGGGACCATCAACCTTTATGCAGCATTGTATGGGGCAAATGTTTCTATAGAGCATCTTATGGGGCCATTATTAACATTTGTGCAGCATTATATGAGGCGTATTTTGTATGGAGCATCTTATGGGGCCCATCATGAACTGTATGGAGCATTATATTTGGCTCCAGATTCAATATGGATATTCAAAAACACTTAACCTACTGATGTCTCAATTAATTTTACTTTTATTGGTATCTTTTATTTTTGACATTCACTGGTAGCTGCTGCATTTTCCACCCTAGGCTTATACCCGAGTCAATAAGTTTTCCCAGTTTTTTGTGGCAAAATTAGGGGGGTCGGCTTATACTCGGGTCGGCTTATACTCGAGTATATACGGTACTTTTCTTTCACAAAAATTTTCCCTTAGGCCTATTTTTTTTTTACTTTCATAAGGGTAACAGGAGAAAATGGACCATACATTTTGTTTTGCAATTACTCCTGAGCATGCCGATAACCCATGTGTGGGGGAATACTACTGTTTGGGCACATGGCAGAGCTCGGAAGGGAAGGAGCTCTATTTGACTTTTTGAATGTAAAATATGCTGGAATATTTAGCGGCCTCCATGTCGAGTTTGGAGAGCCCCTGAAGTGCCTAAACGGTGGAAACCCCCAACAACTGACACCAGTTTGGAAACTAGACCCCTTAGGGAACTTATCTAAATGTGTATTGAGCTCCGGGAACACAAAGGTGATTCACAGAAGTTTATAACGTAGAGCCATGGAAATAAAAAAATATATAACATTTTTCCCAAATAAATCTTTTTAGCTCCATATTTTGCATTTTCATAAAGGTAACAGGAGAACTGGCACCATACAGTTTGTTGGGCAATTTCTCCTGAGCACGTCGATACCCCATATGTGGGGGAATACTACTGTTTGGGCACGCGGCAGGGCTCAGAAGGGAAGGAGTGCCATTTGACTTTTGGAATGCAAAAGTGGCTGGAATCGTTATCGGACGCCATGTTGCATTTGGAGAGCCCCTGACGTGCCTAAACAGTCATCACGTGACTTCCAGCTGCCATGGCAATGCGAGATCCCCTGTGATGTGATCAGATCTCATCACGGGGGAGGTCGGAGAGGTGAGTATAGCAGGAGACTCTGATCTAATCAGGTCCCGATGATGTCACCTGGCAGAGCAACGGCTCTGCACAGGAATCGCAGCGCTTGCAGGACCCTGGGGGTCCTGAGCTCTGCGAGCCCACCTCCCGTAGAGAAACATCGGCGCTGTACAAAGCCCTGCTAGCGCCGACATTTATCTACCATTGGCGGTCGTCTTTTTTCTAGAATAAATAATCCTAATTTTGCTAATCTCCCTGGGTATTGTAGTTCCCCCATCCCCTTTATTAATTGTGTTGCCCTTCTTTGTACTTGCCCTAGTTCCATTATATCCTTCCTGAGCACCGATGCCCAAAACTGTACACAGTACTCCATGTGCGGTCTAACCAGGGATTTGTACAGAGGCAGTATAATGCTCTCATCATGTGTATCCAGACCTCTTTTAATGCACCCAATGATCCTATTTGCCTTGGAAGCCGCTGTCTGGCACTGGCTGCTCCAGGTAAGTTTATCATTAACTAGGATCCCCAAGTCAGATTTACCCAGTGGTTTCCCGTTCAGTGTGTAATGGTCATATTGATTCCTTCTTCCCATGTGTATAACCTTACATTTATCATTGATAAACCGTATCTGCCACCTCTTGGCGCAAGTTTCCAACTTGTCCAGATCTATCTGTAGCAGAAAACCATCTTCTCTTGTATTGACTGCTTTACATAGTTTTGTATCATCTGCATACATTGATATTTTACTGTGTAAACCTTCTACCAGATTGTTAATAAATATGTTGAAGACAATAGGTCCCAACACCGACCCCTGCGGTACCCCACTGGTCACAGCAACCCAGTTAGAGAATATACCTTTTATAACCACTCTCTGCTTTCTATCACTAAGCCAGTTACTTACCCACATTTTCCCCCAGACCCAGCATTCTCATTTTGTGTACCAAGGTATCAAACGCTTTGGAAAAATCAAGATATACCACGTCCAATGACTCAGGTTCCAGGTTCACTTTTTGAGCCCTTTTTGGATATTGGAAACCACATTTGCTATGCATCAGTCCTGTGGAACAGACCCCGTTGCTATAGAGTCCCTAAATAAGGTTAGTTTTTAACATTGAGAGATCATTGAGAGAATATCAAAAATAAAATACAGAAAATCACATTGTATAAATTATACAAATTTATTTGTATTTTGTAGTGAGAAATAAGTATTTAATCCATCTGGCAAACAACACTTAATACTTGGTGGCAAAACCCTTGTTGGCAAGCACAGCAGTCAGATATTTTTTGTAGTTAACCCCTTAAGCCCCAAGGGTGGTTTGCACGTTAATGACCAGGCCAATTTTTACAATTCTGACCACTGTCCCTTTATGAGGTTATAACTCTGGAACGCTTCAACGGATCTTGGCGATTCTGACACTGTTTTCTCGTGACATATTGTACTTCATGACAGTGGTAAAATTTATTTGATATAACTTGCATTTATTTGTGAAAAAAATGGAAATTTGGCGAAAATTTCGCAATTTTCCAACTTTGAATTTTTATGCCCTTAAATCACAGAGATATGTGACGCAAAATACTTAATAAGTAACATTTCCCACATGTCTACTTTACATCAGCACAATTTTGGAACCAAAATTTTTTTTTGTTAGCGAGTTATAAGGGTTAAAAGTTGACCAGCAATTTCTCATTTTTACAACACCATTTTTTTTAGGGACCACATCTCATTTGAAGTCATTTTGAGGGGTCTATATGATAGAAAATACCCAAGTATGACACCATTCTAAAAACTGCACCCCTCAAGGTGCTCAAAACCACATTCAAGAAGTTTATTAACCCTTCAGGTGTTTCACAGGAATTTTTGGAATGTTTAAATAAAAATGAACATTTAACTTTTTTCACACAATTTATTTCAGCTCCAATTTGTCTTATTTTACCAAGGGTAACAGGAGAAAATGGACCCCAAAAGTTGTTGTCCAATTTGTCCTGAGTACGCTGATACCTCATATGTGGGGGTAAACCACTGTTTGGGCGCATGGCAGAGCTCGGAAGGAAAGAAGCGCCATTTTACTTTTCAATGCAAAATTGACTGGAATTGAGATGGGACGCCATGTTGCGTTTGGAGAGCCCCTGATGTGCGTAAACATTGAAACCCCCCACAAGTGACACCATTTTGGAAAGTAGACCCCCTAAGGAACTTATCTAGATGTGTGGTGAGCACTTTGACCCACCAAGTGCTTCACAGAAGTTTATAATGCAGAGTCGTAAAAATAAAAAATCATATTTTTTCACAAAAATTATCTTTTCGCCCCCAATTTTTTATTTTCCCAAGGGTAAGAGGACAAATTGCACAACAATTTTTGGGGTCCAATTTTTTCTGAGTACGCTGATACCCCATATGTGGGGGTAGACTGTTTGGCCGCATGGCAGAGCTCGGAAGGGAAGGAGTGCTGTTTGACTTTTCAATGCAAAATTGACTGGAATTGAGATGGGACACCATGTCGCGTTTGGAGAGCCCCTGATGTGCCTAAACATTAAAACCTCCCACAAGTGACACCATTTTGGAAAGTAGACCCCCTAAGGAACTTATCTAGATGTGTTTTGAGAGCTTTAAACCCCCAAGTGTTTCACTACAGTTTATAACGCAGAGCCGTGAAAATAAAATTTATTTTTTTTTCACAAAAATGATTTATTAGCCCCCAGTTTTGTATTTTCACAAGGGTAACAGGATAAATTGGACCCCAAAAGTTGTTGTCCAACTTGTCCTGAGTACGCTGATACCCCATATGTGGGGGGGAACCACTGTTTGGGCACATGGCAGAGCTCGGAAGGGAAGGAGCACCATTTGGAATGCAGACTTAGGCTACGTTCACATTTGCGGTCAGCGCCGCAGCGTCGGGCGCCGCAGCGGCGCCGCATGCGTCATGCGCCCCTATATTTAACATGGGGGCGCATGGACATGCGTTGTGCTGCGTTTTGCGCCGCATGGCCGCAAGCGTTGGACGCAAGAAACGCATCAAGTTGCATTTTTTTTGCGTCCAACTTTCGGCCAAAAACGACGCATGCGGCGCAAAACGCAGCGTTTTAGCGTGCGTTTTGCCGCGTTTTTGTTTGCGTTGTGCGCTGCGGCGCCGACGCTGCGGCGCACAACGCAAATGTGAACGTAGCCTTAGATGGATTGGTCTGCAGGCGTCACGTTGCATTTGTAGAGCCCCTGATGTACCCAAACAGTAGAAACCCCCCACAAGTGACCCCATATTGGAAACTAGACCTCCCAAGGAACTTATCTAGATGTGTTGTGAGAACTTTGAACCCCCAAGTGTTTCACTACAGTTTACAATGCAGAGCCATGAAAATAAAAAATCTTTTTCCCACAAAAATGATTTTTAGCCCCCCAAATTTTTATTTCCCCAAGGATAACAAGAGAACTTGGACCCCAAAAGTTGTTGTCCAATTTGTCCCGAGTACGCTGATACCCCATATGTTGGGGTAAACCCCTGTTTGGGCGCACAGGAGAGCTCGGAAGGGAAAGAGCACTGTTTTACTTTTTCAACGCAGAATTGGCTGGAATTGAGATGGGACGCCATGTCGTGTTTGGAGAGCCCCTGATGTGCCTGAATAGTGGAAACTCCCCAATTCTACCTGAAACCCTAATCCAAACACACCCCTAATCCCAACAGTAACCCTAACCACACCCCTAACCCTGACACACCCCTAACCCTAATCCCAACCGTAAATGTAATCCAAACCCTAACCCTAACTTTAGCCCCAACCTTAACTCTAACTTTAGCCCCAACCCTAACCCTAACTTTAGCTCCAACCCTAGCCCTAGCCCTAACCCTAGCCCTAACCCTAGACCTAATCCTAATGGGAAGATGGAAATAAATACATTTTTTTAATTTTATTATTTTTCCCTAACTAAGTGGGTGATGAAGGGGGGTTTGATTTACTTTTATAGCGTTTTTTTTATATCGGATTTTTATGATTGGCAGCTGTCACACACTAAAAGACGCTTTTTATAGCAAAAAAGTTTTTGCGTCTCCACATTTTGAGACCTATAATTTTTCCATATTTTGGTCCACAGAGTCATGTGAGGTCTTGTTTTTTGCGGGACGAGTTTACGTTTTTATTGGTAACATTTTCGGGCACATGACATTTTTTGATCGCTTTTTATTCCGATTTTTGTGAGGCAGAATGACCAAAAACCAGCTAGTCATGAATTTCTAGGCGTTTATACCGTTCCACGTTTGGTAAAATTGATAAAGCAGTCTTATTCGTCGGGTCAGTACGATTACAGCGATATCTCATTTATATCATTTTTTTATGTTTTGGCGCTTTTATACGATAAAAGCTATTTTATAGAAAAAATAATTATTTTGGCATCGCTTTATTCTGAGGACTATAACTTTTTTATTTTTTTGCTTATAATGCTGTTTGGCGGCTTGTTTTTTGCGGGACAAGATGACGTTTTCAGCAGTACCATGGTTATTTATATCCATCTTTTTGATCGCGTGTTATTCCACTTTTTGTTCAGCGGTATGATAAAGAAATGTATTTATGGGAAAATATATTTTTTCTTTATTTAGGAATTTTTTTATTTTTTTTTTATTTCACACATGTGGAATTTTTTTTTTTTTAACTTTTTTACTTTGTCCCGGGGGGGGACATCACAGATCGCTGATCTGACAGTTTGCACAGCACTCTGTCAGATCAGCGATCTGACTGACAGCGCTGCAGGTTTACCAGCGCCTGCTGTGGACCCGTAAGTACTCCCTGCAGTACCCGGATGCAGCCCCGCGGCCATTTTGGATCCAGGGACTGCAGGGAGGAGACGCTCGGTACAAGGTGAGTACATTGCCTTGTACCGATCGTCTCAGGAAAGCCCGCAGAGAGCCCCCTCCCTGCGCGATGCTTCCCTGTACCGCCGGTACACTGCGATCATGTTTGATCGCAGTGTGCCGGGGGTTAATGTGCCAGGGGCGGTCCATGACCGCTCCTGGCACATAGTGCCGGATGTCAGCTGCGATAGTCAGCTGACACCCGGCCGCGATCAGCCGCGCTCCCCCCGTGAGCGCGGCCGATCGCATATGACGTACTATCCCGTCACTGGGAATTAAGTCCCAGGTCACCTTGACGGTATAGTACGTCATATGGGATTAAGGGGTTAATGATGAGGTTTGCGCATATGTCAGGAGGAATTCTGGTCCACTCCTCTTTGCAGATCATCTATAAATCATTAAGATTTTGAGGCTGGCGCTTGGCAACTCGGAGTTTCAACTCCCTCCATAAGTTTTCTATGGGATTATAATCTGGAGACTGGCTAGGCCACTCCATAACCTTAATGTGCTTCTTTTTGAGCCACTTCTTTGTTGCCTTGGCAGCACGTTTTGGGTCATTGTCTTGCTGGAAGACCCAGCCACATTTTTTAATATCCTGGCCGAGGGAAGGAGGTTGTCACTCAGGATTTTACGGTACATGGCTGTATCCATTCTCCCATTGATGCGGTATTTTTTTTCCAGTGCCTACTTTGTTTCACCAAGCCTCATAAGAAAATGTTACTTTTCACTATAATCTCTTATGTTGGTAGTCTTTAATAGGTATCAGATTATTATTAGTACTATTTAATAGTACTCGATTATTGGGTCTTTGAGGTCTTATTCACGTGTGTCCGATTGTCATCAGAGTGTCATGTTTTCTTGTACACACAAAAAAAAAAAAATCAGATGGACGTTACCCAAGAATCTCCCAGCCAAAAACATAAATATAGATGCCACCTGTGTCCTGTCTGTCTATTTTGCAGACCCATTCACTCAAAGGGGTAAATTCAGTCCACAAAACAAAATTGCACATGACTTTTTATGTGACCCTTAAGATCGCCAATAATAGTACAAAGAAAAATAAGCCATGAAAACATATGAAGATGGCAAGTTCTAGTCGGGAGAACCGCAACCAATCTATGAATTATGGCCCATCCTCAGACTACGACACATGATTGTTGAAAATCTAAACTACAATTACAGTTAGTCTTGAAAAAAAAAAAAAAAAAAATGGCGTACAGTCTCAAGTGAAAAAAAAACAAAAAACATATGGCTTAAAACATGGTGACAATATTTTTTTGTTGGAATCTACTGTGAGGAAGGATAAACTAAACATATTTGGAATTGCAGTCTATAACGACCCAAGCTATAAAAGTGAGCAATCTTTTTATACCATCCCGAAAAAAATTATATGCAGTAAAAATAGAATTGCACTTGTATGATCATTTCACTTTAAAAATTGTTTTTATAAAATATAATCAAAAAGGTACCTATAAATATTATAGCTCTGTCAATGTAAAAACATTATGTCTTATAATATGACAAAATATTAAACCTTTTTTGAATTATTGGACTTTACTATAAAAAAAATTTAAAATACACAAATAAATCATACATATCTGGTATCGCAGGCATGAGTCAAACTATAAAAATCATGCTGTTTACCCTGCCCAATGAACTCAAATAATGCCAGAATCATTATTTTTAGGTCACTTTGTCTCTCAAAAGATGGAATAAAAACTATACTCCAAAATAGTCCAAATAAAAACTACAAATGTTTAAAAATAAAAATTGTAGTTACTTACCGATAACGGTATTTCTCTGATCCCATGATGGCACCACGGAGAGAGGGGTCCGCCCCCAGGGACAGGAAACCTACAGGTGAAAAAGGGCGTACCTCTCTCCCGCATCAGTTGGTTAACAGAGCCTTATGCAGAACTTCAGCTGCAAACTAATATTTACACAAATTGAGCTTAACAATTTTAACTTAACAGAGGCACCGTGACTAAAGGTAACTAACTATACATTATAGTGTGCACACCTGTGTGTGAAAAGGGAGGGAATATACGGGTGCCATCATGGGATCAGAGAAATACCGTATCGGTAAGTAACTACAATTTTCTCTATCCCCATGATGGCACCACGGAGAGATTTGCATAGATTGTAATTTTTTAGGGAGGGACCACTGCCTCTAGAACCCTTCGACCAAAGGTGAGATCAGAGGAGGTCAAGTCTAAGCGGTAGTGTTTGAAAAATGTAGACTAGGAAGACCAAGTGGCCTCTCTACATATCTGTTGTATTGAAGCGCCAGCTCTTTCCGCCCAGGATGATGCTACCGCTCTGGTCGAGTGCGCTTTTATATTCTCCGGGATGGCCGCCCCGCTGGATGAGTAGGATAGGGCGATGGCATCTCTTATCCACCTCGCTAGCGTAGCTTTTGACGCTTTCTGTCCCGCGGACCCTGGAAGCAGACAAACAGAGCCCTATCCTTCCTGCACTCCCTAGTGGCTGACAAGTATTGGAGTAGGCACCTTCTAACATCAAGGGTATGTAGTGTCTTTTCTCCCTCATTCTTGGGGTTGGGACAGAATGAGGGCAGGGAGATCTCTTGTGTCCTGTGAAATTGTGATGCGATTTTTGGGAGGTAAGCCGGGTCTGTTTTTAGAATGACTCTGTCCTCGAGAATTTGAGTGAAGGTAGGACACGCGGACAATGCTTGTATGTCACTAACGCGACGGGCTGAGGTTAGGGCCACTAGGAGTGTTGTTTTTAAAGATAGAATCTTTAGGGGTGCGTCTGCCAGGGGTTCAAAAGGGGATTTAGTTAGTGCATTTAGAACAAGGTTTAGATCCCATGGAGGGGCATTATGCAAAGGAACAGGTCTTGATCTACCCGCGGCTTTGATGAATCTCACGATCCATCGGTTTCTGGCTAGATCATAATTATACAGCGCTCCCAAGGCTGCTACCTGAACCTTTAGAGTACTTGTAGCTAGCCCTTTTTCCAAACCCTTTTGCAGGAACTCGAGAATTTTATCTATTGGGATTTCCCCCCTGGGTCAGCCCCCGATACAGACATGAATTTTTTCCACACTTTGCCATATATTTTGGTGGTTACGAGTTTCCTACTCTGTAGTAATGTGGACACCAGATTGGATGAAAACCCTTTGTTGCTTAATAGCTTCCTTTCAAAAGCCAAGCTGTCATATGTAGGCTTTTTACACTGGGGTGACACACTGGGCCCTGGGATAACAGATTTTGCGTGTCTGGTAGAACCCACGGCCTGTCTATGGACATCTTTCTCAGCCAAGAAAACCATATTCTGCGAGGCCAGAATGGAGCTATTATTATCACTGTTGCCCCCTCCTCCCGAATTTTCCTCAAGACTAGGGGAATGAGGGATATTGGAGGGAACGCGTAGGAGAGACGATAGTTCCAGGGGACTGTAAGAGCGTCCAGAGCTACTGGCCCTCCCCGGGGATCGATTGAGCAGAACTTTCTCACTTTCCGGTTCTGATAGTCCGCGAATAGGTCTATTTCTGGCTCTCCCCAACGCTTCACTATTTGGTTGAACACCGACTGTTTCAGCTCCCACTCCCCCTGTTTCAAGCGTGTTCTGCTGAGGAAGTCTGCGGTCTGGTTTTCTGAACCCTTTATGTAAAGGGCTGTTAGGGACTTCAGATTGTGTTCTGCAATGTAAAAGATGGATCGTGTTTCTTCCATCAGTGTTTGCGACCTGGTACCCCCTTGGTGGTTTAGGTATGCCACCACTACCTGATTGTCTGAGAAGACTTTTACGTGGTGGGAGCGGAGGAGTTTTAGAAAGTGTGTTAGGGCGAGTTTTACCGCTAGCAGTTCTTTCATGTTTGATGAGGTTAGCTCTTGATTTTTGCTCCAGTTTCCTTGTGCCACCTGACCGTCTACATGAGCCCCCCACCCCCAGGGGCTTGCATCCGTCGTTAGGATTTTTTCTGTCGGCAGTGCCCAAGGAACCCCCTTGGTAAAATTTATCGGGTCCGCCCACCACTGTAGGGAGTGTATCGTAGTCGGTGATATACTTAACTGCCCGTCTAAATTTCCTCCCAGACACAGGTTTGAACTTAAAGTCTCCCATTGTAAGACCCGGGAATGGCATTGTGCCCACTGTACGGCCGGGATACAGGCTGTCATGGAGCCCAGCAGGGACATGGCTCTCCTGAGCGTGGTGACTGGGGATGTTGACAACTGCACTGCAGCCTGTGTCATTTTTTGAACCTTCCCCTGAGGAAGATAGCACAGTTGTGTGGTTGAGTCGAGGACTATCCCTAAGTACTCCTGTACCTGAGATGGGACTACTTTGGATTTGGTAAGGTTCAACAGCCAACCTAGGCTAGACAGAGAAGTCATGACCAAATCCAACTGCTGTTTGCAGTGATGGAATGATGTCCCTGCTACAAGGAGGTCGTCCAAGTAGGGAACTATCAGGATATTCTGTTCCCGTATATGAGCCATCACTTCCGACATTATTTTCGTAAATACCCGGGGTGCGATAGCTAACCCAAATGGGAGGGCCCGAAACTGATAATGTTTCACCTCCCCCTGGATATTTACTGCTAGCCGGAGGTACTTTTGATGATCCTTGTGGATCGGTACATGATAATAAGCATCTCGTAGATCTAGAACAGTCATGAAACACCTGGGAAAGAGTATTTTTACGCAAGATTTTATTGTCTCCATTTTGAAGTGTGGGATCTCGAGAAAACTGTTTAATTTTTTGAGATTTATTATCGTCCTGTACGATCCGTCTGGCTTCTTTCGGAGGAAGAGGGGAGAGTAGAAGCCCATGCCTCTTTCCTGGTGTGGGACTTCCTGTAAGACTCCCTTCTGGACTAGGGCTAGAATTTCTTCCTGAAGAGCCGACTGTTCTTGAGACTGTCTCTGCGGTGTTACCATGAAGAGGTTGTTGGGGGGAATGCGGAATTTTAGCTTGAGCCCCTCTCGTACTATGCCTAGTATCCAGGGACTGCTTGAAATTTTTTCCCAGGCTGGAAGAAACCCGGTCAGTCTCCCGCCAACCTGGGGGACACCTTCATTGAGTTTTTTTATTATCGGGTGTGGGTTTGTTGAATAGGAACCCTCTGGTTTTGTTTCTTTTGTCCTCCCATGTTTCTTTGTTCCCTTTCGGAGGTTTCCTCCGCATAAATTTTTTATTCCGAAAGGAACGTCTGTAAGACTGGTTGGGGAAACCAGGGAAAGACTTTCTTGTCCTCGGCTTTCTCGAGGATATCATCTAGCGTTGCACCGAACAAGAATTCACCCTCACAGGGTATTGAACACAGTCTCGTTTTTGTTTGAAGGTCCCCTGGCCAACATTTTAGCCACAGAGCACGTCTTGCGGCGTTTGAGAAGGCGGCAGCTCTGGCTGCTTGTCTGGCAGAATCTACCGATGCATCCGCCAAAAAGGCTGCTGCACCTTTCATTACGGACACTGATTTTTGAATTGTGTCTCTTGAGACTTTCTGCTTTAATTGGGAATCCAAGTTCTCGAGCCACACCATTAGCGCGCGGGCCGTGCAGGTGGCCGCGACAGCTGGTTTAAGCCCGCCTCCTGCCGCCTCCCAGGAGTTTTTTAAGAAAACTTCGGCTTTTTTGTCCATCGGGTCTTTTAAGGTACCCATGTCCTCGAATGGTAGGGCAAACTTTTTTGAGGCCTTTGCTATGGCCACATCTAACTTTGGTGCCTTACTCCAGGACGAGCAGGCTGGGTCATCAAACGGGTACTTTCTTTTGGGGGTCAGGAGAGCTTTTTTGTCTGTTTTTTTCCATTCTCTTTTAATTAGAGAGTGGATCTTCTCATTTACTGGAAATGCTCTTTTTCTTTTTTGTTCCAGACCGCTGAACATTATGTCCTGCGCTGTTCTTTTAGGTCGCTCATCTACTAGCCCCATTGTTGCTCTGACTGCTTTCACTAAAGCGTCTGTTTCCTCGATAGGGAAGCAACTGCGCCCCCCCTCAGAGGATACTGAAGAGGTGTCAGAGGCTGACGAATCATTTGAGTCGGATAACTCACTTTCTGACTCGTCCGCACTAGACTCAGGCTCAGGTCTTTTTTTTTTTATGTTTTTTCTTTGTGGTTTTAATGTCTCTAATGGCACTTTCCACCTGGTTTTTTATTAATGACTTTAATTCTGAGGCAAATGATGGGGTTTCCTCCTGAATCGTCTTTTTTATACAAACGCTGCATAGTCTCTTCTCCCAGGAGGAAGGCAGCTCGTCTGAACATATGGCACACTCCTTGTGCTTAGTTTTGCCTGTACTTTTCCTCCCCTAGAACAAGAAAGAGTAACCCCATATTAAACTCAGCACTTTCACGTAGATCACTCACCCCGTGTGGATCAGAGATACCGTCTCAGGCCTGGGGACTGTATCCGCTGGAACCGTCGCCGGCCGTATGGTTTTTGCAGACCCTCGGCTGCGTTGAGACTCTGGCCGTCCGCTGCTGCTGCGCTGTACCGAGGAAGAGTTTCCTTTGCGCTGCTGCTGTATGTGCAGACGCCGCTGCACTTGTGCCTGCTCAGGAGATCGCTGGACAGCTTCCTGCATAATCTGCTGCTCGTTTTCGCTCATAGTGGCCTCCGCACTGTCTGGTGCACTTGGAGTTTGAATTTGCCACACTATTTCGTTTGCTGGCGTTCTTTTATTGTATTTGTGCCGGCGAAACCGGAAGTGACGGTCTGCGCATGCGCCCGCCCAACTTCCGGTTCTCTGGTTCGTCGGCCTCACATGAGGAAATGAATGCGCTGGGGCGCCGGCGCGCGCGCACTAGCGCTCCGTTGTCGGCGTTTTTGCGGTAAATGGCGCCGGTAAGCGCCTACCAGCGCTCCGCTGCCGACGCCTGCCCGACTCCGGTGTCTTTGCCCACGGGTGTCCCCCCCGTTCTTACTTGGGCTTTTTATGGAAGGATAGCCGCCGCTACCTCCATATTACTATGCAGAGTCCTTCGGTGACCACCGTCACCTGCTCTTTCATACCCCCCCCCTTTTTTTTTTTTTTTTTTTTTCTTCGAGGAAGGCAGACTTGATCCTTTCACTGCCTTCCCCCACTCACCCATGAGGCCCGCCGACCTCTGTGGTGGTGCTTCAGGAAAGGGAGAAAAAAGGGGAAAAAACCGCTTGATCCAGCCGTAACAGGGCGCCCCCTGTTAGAAAGTCGACTGCACCAGCCCCTGGAATCCACGAAGAATCCTTCAGGTACGTGCTGTAGGTTCCCTGTCAGGGACAGGAAACCAACTGATGCGGGAGAGAGGTACGCCCTTTTTCACCTGTAGGTTTCCTGTCCCTGGGGGCGGACCCCTCTCTCCGTGGTGCCATCATGGGGATAGAGAAAAGGTGAGGTCTCCGAGAATAAATGCGGCACACTATAACACACTATAACTCGCCAAACGTATCAGAACGTGGTCAGAAAAAGGCTGCCTCTTTTCAGACCCCTCAATATGTATGTGTGGCACCCCAGAGTCCGGTTGCCACGGTGACATTGCCTCACTCTAAGGGGTGATGTCATGCCTGGAGGCAAGAAGGAAGGTCCCCATGCCAGGTAAGGCTACGTTCACATTTGCGTTGTGCGCCGCAGCGTCGGCGCCGCAGCGCACAACGCAAACAAAAACGCGGCAAAACGCACGCTAAAACGCTGCGTTTTGCGCCGCATGCGTCGTTTTTGCCCGCAAGTTGGACGCAAAAAAAATGCAACTTGAAGCGTTTCTTGCGTCCAACGCTTGCGGCCATGCGGCGCAAAACGCAGCACAACGCATGTCCATGCGCCCCCATGTTAAGTATAGGGGCGCATGACGCATGCGGCGCCGCTGCGGCGCCCGACGCTGCGGCGCTGACCGCAAATGTGAACGTAGCCTAACACAGTGTACATGTCAATTCCTGCTCCAGGCCAGAATGGGGAGCTTCCTTATAAATTCTGGCCAGCAGGTGGGGTTAGTGAGTCAGAAAGAAGTCAGCTGAGAGAGTAAACAGGGGAGATGTCATGGAAATGGGAGCCAGCTGGAGCTCATGACAGGACAGTGAGAGAGGAGAGTTGGTAGTCGGTCTGTCGAGAGGGAAGGGACAGGAACAGAGACGAGCTCAGGGGAATAAAAACTGCGTATAGCTGACCCCAGAGCGGAGCGCTGACAAAAAGGGATGCCAGAGTCCTTGGCTGGGCGGGTGCTGTACGTCCTGACAGCCGAATCTGGAGGGCAGGGGACTGCAAGTTCCCTGGCCACACCAAACACCGGAAGGCACGGCAGCAGACCAAGAGCCCAGGGCTGACAGTGAAAAGGACAGTGCCCGTGAAATAGGCTCACGCTGTCTGCCATACAGGTTAGAAATCACGCAGGAGAGGGCCGCAGCTTAGCTACAAGCAGCAGGGACCCTAAAAGAGAGCGCAGAAGGAACCTGGCAGGGTGAATCCCCTGAAGCCTCTAGACAAGCCGGACTCAATCCGTCATCTGTAATTAGTACCCCAGACTGCATCTACTTTCAAGTAAAAGGTAAAGAAAACTGCACCTCTCTGTGTCCTTCACTTATTCTCTGCACCCCAACGTTCACCACCATCTGAACAACCAAATATATTTGCCCTGGGGCCCAGTGGGAGCTGAACCATCTTTGCTGCGTTACCATCAGCCCCAGTGGACCTAAACCACAGCGTCAGCCACCCATTGCCGAACACCACGGGTGGCGTGACGACCAAACACCACATAATTATCCTCCATTTTCGACATGGCCAGGGCCACGGAAATGGATCACGGCCCCGTGAACTCCCCCTTAGAACTGTCCGGTCCGATTCCGGGTAACCCACGGCCCTGGCGAGCTCGTCATATGTACACTCATCTCAGCCGATTGTGCATGTGTTCTATTTAGAGAGTGTGGAGTAACCTGCTGCACAACACCACTCGAAGTGCTTTATCTTCAGGGAATATTGACAATATAGATGCCATCAATCCCCTTCATAGTAAGATCTTCTAATACTTTCACTTGGATCTGTTCCTGGGAAAGCTGGGTGGCTAACAGCAACTGAAGAACCTAATAACATAGGAGAAGGTGTCAAGGTGAAAATATATTTCTTATATACCTTTTATACTTTTATAAATCTTTATACACTTTTTGTACTGTTATACTTTTATACTGTGAAACAATAAGTTTTTCCTATCTGCTAGCTAATGCAAATGTAATTGTATCTAAAGATGGCTGCCAGTGTTCATTGTTCATTTCAGTTTAGAATGTGAAGAGTTAAGTTTATTTCTCTTGAAAAAGATAACTCTGGAATGTGAAGAAAGTAACCATCGAAGATGTCCTGACGAATGAGAGAGAGAGACTGAGCACTAGATGTATGCTGCTTAAACTCCGCCTAATGCATTCCTTTTTCCTAAACAATAGTACTGTGTATTCAATAAAAAAAAATAAAGTAGTTGCTGCTCGGCTCTGGACACAGGTGAACGCAAGAGCGTCAGCAAAGATTGAATCAGCTACGTGTCTGAATCATTTCTTTTTCCGGTACCAGAAGTTCTGCGTTCACATTACAATTTGGAATGACTGGTGAATGAGGATTAATTGTCGTTATTACGGCCCCGACAATTTTGGCAGCCCAACGGGGGGCGTGGCCAGCGATCCGAGACTCTCTGGACCCATGCCTGGATGTCTGTGGATGATACCCGTAGTGGCTGACCTCGAGGACTGATCACCCTCCGTACACGGTAAGTGGCGATCATGTACACTGTATATGTCACACTTGCTAGTGTCTCAGCCGTTATTGGTTTGTCTGTAGTCTCCTTGGGTCCGGGAGGTGAATGATCGAGTGGTGAGATCAAACGTGATCCTGTGCCACGCTCTGAACCAGCAACTGAGAGAATGTCGCATTCTGTGCGACCTCTGTACACCACACCTCCCTCACCGGTCATTGTACTCCGTTCAACCACCCTACCCGTGACTATTGTCCAGTAGTGAAGTGGACTGAAAAATTGAGCCAGTTGTAGATTGTGGGGCAACTTAGAGAAAGGGATAGGAGACGCAGCCTCTGTGATATTGTGCTGACAGGTAAATAAGACGTTCCGTGAGGGGACCACCTGTCCAGGCAGGTAACTAAGGCGTTCCGTGAGGGGACCACCTATATTTTTGTGGAGGGGTCTCATTAGGAGGCTGCCTCCCGACTGTTTGGGATATCGTGGCAGGATAGTCTGTAATCACTGTGTTCAGGTTAGGGACAGGAAATATTGAGCGCGAGGCTCTTTTCCTAGTACGTCGAACGTGAGGCTCCGTACTGTGGAACACCGTGTTGGTATCGCTGCCAGTGGTTTTACTGCAGAAAACCATAGTATCCTGGGAGCCAAGCTGCGTATCTTAAAGTAGAAGTCCGTGCCCCACAAGTTAGATGAGGATGCTGTGGAAGTCAAGACAATGGTCTCGGGAGGGCAAGAGACAGTCAAGAAGCTTATCTGCGAGTTGCACGAGGCTTAAAGAACAAAGGATGAAAATAGGTTGATGGAGGGGAGGATCAGATAATGTAGAGCCCGTGTTTGGTTATAAAATGCCTGTGAACTGTGATCTTACAGATTGTAAAATGGCCGCCGTGCCACTGATGATGAAAATGTAGTCCCAGCCACCGCCCTGTAATGGCGGCGGAAAGAGATCTCCAGGAGTGTAGGTGTGTCCTGTTTGTGTTGTGCAGAATCCAACCTGGGTGGAGACCTGCCTTGTGTGTGTGTACGGACCGTCCTTGGGGCTCCGCCCAGACCACGGAGGATTATAGGAAAGTTTTGTAGAAATTAAGTCTGAAAACTGCTGCCGTTTGTGACTGTAGAAGATACGGAGCTTTGTGTCAGTGTTGTGTAGTATGGGGGAGGGGCAGCAGCAGACCGCTGCGAGATTTCTTTGTCAGTTCTCCTCTCTTTTCTATTTATCTACGCTACAAGCCGGAGAGAGGGGGGCAAGGTGCTGGGTTTCGTTTCTCCCTCTTGCGCTGTGGAATGCAGTGAAGGTTCTTATCTCCCTGTGTACTAGATGGGAGGGGTTGAGTGAATCCCTGCGCGACTTGCTTGCAATTTTTCCCCTCGGCGCTGCGGGCTACAGGAAGGGGGGCTATGTATTGCATTCCAAAGTTTTCTCTGTCCTTGGTTTAGTAAAGACAAGGGGTTAAATCACTAGCCCCCACCTTTGCAGCTGCGAGATCAGTGTTTCTTATCTCCATGGGCAAACACCACTGCCCCCTCCTATTGTACATGCAAGTCCAGCTTCACACTCCAATATCCCTTTTAACCCTGTCTGGGAATCTCTCTCTCCAGCCCCGCCATGCAAATTCTCAGATCAAGAGCTTGTTTTAATTAGAGTAGATGACAGACCTAATGAATATACTCTTATAAAACCTATCCCTGTGGGACCTTTCCCTGAAGTTACTGCTCAGTTCGTAATCTCTTCTATATGTTCGGTAAATTTACTGGGGGCAGATTTATTATTACAGTTCTGCTCCAGGATATAATTCCAAGATGGTCAGAGGGTCCTTGCGATATATAACCCCTATGCAGATGAATATAAAGAGATGTGTATTCTACTTGCCCTTCCCACAGTTATGATGGTCCTGATAGACCCAGATTCTCCCCCAATAATGCCTGTAGAACCAGTAAAAGTGTTTCTCAAACCTGGTGCTCCTTTTCCCAAAGTCCATCAGTACCCTTTGAAACATGATCAGGAGCAGTGTCTCAAGGGGCAAATACAAATGTTATTCGATAATGGTGCCCTGATACCCTGTGTTTCCCCATGTAACACACCCTTGTTTCCCGTTAAGAAGAAGACCCCACCCAGCCAATCCCCTGTGTACCGGCTGGTACAAGGTCTACAGGTATTTAATGCGGTTACTGTTCCAGAAACTCCGGTGGTGCCTAATCCACATACTCTTTTGTCCCAGATATCTCAGGATGCTGCTTGGTTCATGGTTATCGATCTTGCCAATGTCTTTTTCAGCATTCCATTACACCCAGATTGCCAGTTCTGTTTGCATTCATTTATCAGGGATGACAATTGACGTGGACAGTTATGCCAAAGGGGGGCCAGTCATAGCCCAAGAGTGTCAGGTCTACCTTGCCACTTATGGCCCCTTGTATCCAGGAGACGCTATGTCCACCCAAAGAGGGAATTTGCCCTGTGATACAGTGTTACACATTGCAGGCCCCGTATATGATTACAAGACACCCGAGCACTGCCGTACAGTATTGCAGACTGCCTTGCAGACAGAGCTCACCTATGCAGGACATGTTACAGGTTTGCTGATTCAGCTTCATGGAGACAAATAGAGACCTGTTGCTTATTACAGCGGCCGCCTGGATAGGGTGGCAAGAGGAAGTCCCTCCTGTATTTGGACCGTGTTGTCTGTCCAGCTGTTGCTACACAAGTCTTCAGAGATTGTTTTGGATCACCCACTGATGGTCCACACCCCACACGATGTACATAGTATCCTTAACCAAGTACAACCTGGCCACATGTCCATGGCTGGACAGCTGCGACTTCAGTGTGTTATTCTCATGCCTACTAATGAGACTTTGAAAAGGTGCACTGTCCTAAACCCCGCTACTTTTCTCCTAGTTCCCCTGGATCCAAAGGGGGGAGGAGTAGGTGTCATGAAAAAGGACACTCTTTTTCTTTCTAGAATGGATCCAGAGGAACAAGATTAGGTTTCCAAACCACATGATTGTCTAGAATTGATGTCTCAGGAAACGGCTGGTCTCTAGTGTGCCTATTCTAATGCTGATTTTGAGCTTTTTGTAGATGGATCCCGTCACCAAGATGACTAAGGACGCTTCTGTACCAGATATGCTGTGGTCTCAGAACATGAGGTAATCAAGGCAGAGTTAATGCCAGCTCATATGTCTGCACAAGAAGCATGCAAACTAGCAGAAGGTAAGACTGTAAACATCTACACTGATTCCAGGTATGCTTTTGGCATTACACACGATTATGGGCCTATCTGGAGAGCCAGGGCTTTCCTGACAGCAAATGGCCACCCCTCTAAACGTGCTGAGGCAGTCCAGCAACTTATGAATGCACTACAGTTTCCCACCCAATCAGGCATCATAAAGGTAAAGGCACATACCAAAGGCACTGATGGACGGACAAAGGGTAAGCACTGGCAGACCAGGCTGCCAAGAAAGCAGCAAGCACTCCTGTAGCCTCTCAAGTACATCACCTAGACACCCCACCATCTCCACTTGTGTTGAAAGACATCTTAGCCCGGTTACAAGAACAGGCAAGTAAGGAGGAGAAAAATAGGTGGCAAAAGATAGGGGCTTGCTCTGATACCGTTACCGGACTATGGGGGAGGGGTGAAAAGGTCTGCCTACCACAGGTACTGTACCCAATGATGGCACAGGTTCTGCACGGGAATGTGCACCACTCGAAGACGGCCATGTGTGACACCCTACAGAAACAATGGATTGCCCCCGAGTTTTCCACCTGCGCAGAAAGCCAGGTACAGAGCTGCATGATATGTGTCACACATAATCAGAGTAGGACAGTGAAAACCCCATCCAAACACACTCCCCGGCCCCTTTAACCAATTCCAGAGACTGCAGAATGATTATATTCAGTTACCCAGAGTAGGGACGTATGAGTATGTGTTGGTCTGCATTGATTTATTTTCAGGTTGGCCAGAAGCCTACCCAGTTGCCAAAGCTACGGCTAAGACAACGGTGAAGAAACTGATGGCTGAGATCATATGCAGGTATGGAGTTCCTGAAGTCATTGAAAGCGATCGGAGTTCCCATTTTACTGGAGAGATCATGTCAGAGGTAATGGCAGCACTGGGGGTAAGTCAAGCATTGCATACTCCATGCACAGAGTAGTGGAAAAGTGGAGAGACTAAATGGAACTCTTAAGCTTAAAATCCAGAAGGCAATGGCAGAGACTGGTAAACCATGGACAGAATGCCTTCCTCTAGCTTTGTTTTCAGTAAGATATACCCCAAACAGGAAGACAGGACTGTTACCGTATGAGATTCTGTTTGGCAGGAGCCCCAATCTTGAATGTTTCTTTCCACAACAGTTGCAGCCCAAGTACCAGGACTTGACTAGCTATGTGCAGGCCTTACATGGCCACCTTGCCAAAGTGCATTTAACTGTCTTCAGTTCTCTTCCAGACCCAGACAAGGTTCCTGGACACCATCCCTTTGTGCCAGGAGACCTGGTGTATGTGAAAAAGTTTGTGCGCAGAGATTGTCTCCAGCCGAGATTTGAAGGACTTCACACGGTGATCCCGGTCACCCCCACTGCAGTAAAACTTGAAGGAAAGAGCACCTGTATTCACGCTTCACACTGTAAAAGAGACCGAACCAGTGTTTAGTCACAGAAGTGACTGAAGGGAAATGTTGCTGTTGTTTTTGATCCTGGAACTGAGGGCCATCCTCGCCCCTACCTCTTCGGCCCCTATTGTAAATAAGAATTCTGGTCCCATTATTCTCTGGATAAACCTGACAGCCCCGGTGAATATCTGGCGATTTGATTTCTGTGATGTAGTCAAGTGCCTTGAGACTGAACGGGTGGTAGAGGGAATCATCCAGTTTTATATGTGTGTTACCAGAAATGACAACAATAACTGTTATTATTAGACAGATGCTGCCTGGAACACGGGAGATGATTGGGGATATAAACCTAGTGAAGCCATGTTCCCAAGGATGGGACGGGTAGGAGTCTTCGTGAGAGAATGCATCTAACAGCCCTTCTGCAACCACTTAGGGGCTGTAAATGGGGTAAAAGTTGTCACCCCCTCCTCCTGAATCTGGAGAACGCCCAATCTGCTGATCTGCAGACGTTCGTATTGGGAAGGAATTATAATTATGTATTTAGTGCTGGACCCCATGCGTATTTAGGTCATATACAACTCCAGGATATTAGCTCTAGACCAACCAAGGCCCCTGTTACCAGTACACCTAAAACAGGCCCAGGTGAGCGTTTGCAAAATATAGTTAATGAAGTAATCCCCATTCCAGGTCTCAGTTGGCAAGAGGTTTTCTCCATAGAAACACAAACAGCCCCAAGGAAAAACCTATGGTTAGAATGGGTGAGATACAATGTAAAAGTCCAGAACATCTCTGTAGGATGTATTGCTTGTGCTGCTGCGAATACACACCTATACACACATGGACTGCTTTTCCCTGATGACAACATCACTGCCTGTGTTATGAATCTGTTGAAAGGTTTGAAGCCCACTGATTGCCCAGACTATGTTCCACTAATTCATGAGAAACCTAAACTAAAGGTCCCAGGAGAAGTAACCGTATTAACTGACAATTACACCTGCTATAATTCCCACGACACCACAGATACACCAGTAGGGATCTTCGAGACAAGTTTCTGCAGGGAGAACAGTTCTTTAGATACTGACTTGCTAATTAAACATACACATTATATGTACGACATTTATTGGTTATGTGGGGATGGTAAGCTCCGTCCTAGGTTGCCTAATGCCTGGATAGGCCAATGCACCCTTGTTAAACTAGCCATGCAGTTCAAAATTTTACCTTGGGATCCAAAGATACCTGATGAACCTACCAGAAAGAGGAGAAGTCTCGATCAGCTCCATATGAGTTATGAAGAAGATCCACTAGTATATATTGATGCCATTGGAGTGCCAAGCGGGGTGCCTGACCAGTTTAAAGCCCAGAACCAGATTTATGCCGGCTTTGCTTCTATAGTACCACAGATGCAGATTAATAAAAATGTTGAATGGATCAAATATATATATATTACAGTGAACAAAGATTTGTTAATTATAGCTGTGATGCCTTTTAGGGTATAGTTGAGGACTTGGGCCCTAACACTTGTATGACCCGTGCTGCAACCCGACCTAAGAGAATTACACTGAATCCTGTCCAGACAAGATCACATGCAGTGATATAAGAAGCTGACACAGGATTGTGGTTGGCGGATAGTGGGGACATTAACTTTTAGGAGTAGGCTGACAGTAATCCTTTTGGGAAGGAGCTGTAGACCAGCATGTCATGTCGCCCCCACCACCAGAGAACCAACCACATCAGGTAGGGTAAGACAGATACAGGAGTATTATCCCTGGAGGCCCTCTGACTAGCTAGCTACGCAAAAATAATTGGCTGACCCTGAGAACCAACCTTTCTCATTTTACAGACGAATAATGACAATATGATAGATGTATAAGTGCACCTAGGCAGGCCTAGGTAGTTAGTGAGCACAAAAACAGGTGACGTGCTAAGACGCAAATTAAGATTTTCTACAAATGTGACAAAGGAGAGAGTGTAGAGCTATACTTTGGACGGTTACAGCTGAAATAGGAAGACATGGAGTACAGTCCCATAAACCCACTTGATGTTAGAGTATTGGTAAATACATTCATTGACGGTATGACCAAAGACATACGAGACGAAATATAGACAGCCAGACCTGAATGGCGAAATGTAGATCCAAAAGACCTGAAGGTTTCTAAAGAAGTTGAACAAATTAGGACAATAAGACGACGTGTCATGTATGCTGGAGCAGACACATCTTTCTTCTCCAGTTGGTTAGGTGGGATCAAGGGATTCCTTCAATAAGTTTGTTTAGTACTAATTGCCCTCCTTATAGTTGAATCGATAATTTTCTGTTGTGTTATTCTTTGTACAAAAAGGTCATTGTCAAAGCAACTCCGACTGGCACCTTCCTCAATCAAGAAGTAGACCCACCAGAGTACGATGGTACTGATCCAGGGGAGATCCCTAAGTATATTCCTCTCAAGAGAGTAGACAAAACCCCCCATTCTCAGATGATGCTAAGAGATTTAGTTTAGGGACAGTGGGAGAACTCCATGTGAGGTTAGTGAAGGGTTCAGCTGCCTGGAGGCCTCTCGCTAGGGGAGAGTTTCTGAGGTGTCTGGATGAAGAAATCCACCTCCCCTTTTCCCATCACATGGACAGTCTCGAAGGATCTTTCTTTAAGGGAAAAACTTAGTGTTTAGGGGGGATTGTCAAGGTGAAAATATATTTCTTATATACCTTTTATACTTTTATAAATCTTTATACACTTTTTGTACTGTTATACTTTTATACTGTGAAACAATAAGTTTTTCCTATCTGCTAGCTAATGCAAATGTAATTGTATCTAAAGATGGCTGCCAGTGTTCATTGTTCATTTCAGTTTAGAATGTGAAGAGTTAAGTTTATTTCTCTTGAAAAAGATAACTCTGGAATGTGAAGAAAGTAACCATCGAAGATGTCCTGACGAATGAGAGAGAGAGACTGAGCACTAGATGTATGCTGCTTAAACTCCGCCTAATGCATTCCTTTTTCCTAAACAATAGTACTGTGTATTCAATAAAAAAAAATAAAGTAGTTGCTGCTCGGCTCTGGACACAGGTGAACGCAAGAGCGTCAGCAAAGATTGAATCAGCTACGTGTCTGAATCATTTCTTTTTCCGGTACCAGAAGTTCTGCGTTCACATTACAATTTGGAATGACTGGTGAATGAGGATTAATTGTCGTTATTACGGCCCCGACAATCAATAGACTAGATAAGAGAATGAATTATGCCCACAGCAAATGCCATAAACAAAACAAACATGCCATAAAAAAAAATAATAATAATCCTAAAAACAGAACAGCATTCTTTTGGCTACCCCACCTCCCTAAAAGAAAATGCAATAAATGTACCCCAAACTAGTATCTATAAGTATGTCAGCTTGCCATGCAAAACTGAAAGTCCTCATACAATCCCATCAACGGAAAGATAAAAATATTGTGGGTATCTGAAAAGGACACAAGTTGTTAAAAAAAAAAAAAAACACTTGGATTTTTTATCATTTGGGCAATAAAAAAAACCTATACGAGTTTGAAATCAGTCATCATACTGACTCAGAATCGGGTAACCACGTCATTTTTGTCATTTGCTGGATTTGCAGGCAGGGTCCTGCTGAAGGTCCTCATCACCGCTACACTGAAAACTCCTGTAAGGGCTCTTTCACACGTGCCTTAACCGCCTGAGAATACCAATCCCTAGCTGTCTGCTTTAGCTTGGCTGACAAAAAGGATCAGAGGGTCCCACGCCATTTTTTTTAATTATGTAAATAATTAAAAACTACGGAGTGGGAACCCCTCTATTCTTGATAACCAGCCTTGCTAAAGCTGACACCTGAGGGTTGCAGCCCGCAGCTGTCAGTTTTGCCTGGCTGTTTATCAAAAATACAGGGGAACCTCACGTCATTTTTTTTAATCTATATATTTAAAGTGAAGGTGAAATACTCATCAGCAGCCGCCAGTTCTCGCTGTTAGCAGTTAAATACAACTCTCAACATTGTCCCCTGCTAGTGCTAATCACAGCGCGAGCAGGGTACAGTGATTTCAGCTGTCTTCAGCACCTAGCGCCGTCGAACAGCGCAAACTATACCACTGAATCCCAGGTGCCGTATATGTCAAACTAATGACACGGACGTCATCTGTGTGCACATGTACAGGAAGTTTTGCGGCCCGAGCTGCTGTTAAAAACCGGACATATCAGCGTATCTTGCCCATGAACACATGGTCCGTCATGTGAACAGACTCATTCACTTGAATGGGTCTACCTGTGAAGTGTCTCAGATACGTGTGAAAACTGTCACCACATGTCCCAGATACACTGACATGTGAAAGGGCCCTAAAGCTCAGCCCCAGGCTAGGTTTCATGTTGACTAAGGATAGGACCACACAATGCAATACTGAAGGTACTGCATTGTATAATACAAGTGATCAAAGGTTCTTATAAAGACTATTAAAAAAAAAAAATAATAAGAAAAAAAAAACCTGAATCAGTCCCTGTTCCGCAGTATAAAAAAAAAAGAATAGTATTGTCCATAACTAAAAAGGTAAATTATATCTACCCAAAAATGGTAACACCAAAAACTACAGCTGTCATATAGTCCTACTAAAAAAAAAAAAATACAGGTCAGTGTATCCAGTACGTGTGGTGATAATTTTCACACAAACTGGGGAAACGTACTCACATAAACCCATTATAATCTATGGGGCTGCGCACATGTCCTTGTGTTCCAGGGACCACGTGTCTGTGTGACCTACACATCTCCGTGTTTTCCGGCAGCATGGACGTCAATACGTCCCGCACACGTATGTATAGATGACAATCTGTGACATCTGTGTGACACGTACCGGAATAGAATGCAGAATAGACAGATGTTTAAGTGTTGGATGTACAAAGAGATAGATAGATGTCTGGGAAATCAGTAGTGTGCAATGTTTCTGTGGGCATTATAAGAAACTAGATGGTAGCCCGATTCTACACTATGTTCCAAATTATTATGCAAATGACATTTTTCTCGGATTTTCCTAAATGGTCGGTGTAGATGACAGTCAGTCTAATAAAAGTCATCACCCGTTAGAGTATACATCGAATTTTATTGAAGAAACCTCCCAATGATAACAGTGTAATCTCCAAAATGACTAAAAACTCAAAATGCACTGTTCCAAATTATTAGGCACAGTAGTATTTCTAAACATTTGATATGTTTTAAAGAACTGAAAATGCTCATTTGTGGAATTTGCAGCATTAGGAGGTCACAGTCACTGAACAAAAAAGCTATTTAACTCCAAAACATCCTAACAGGCCAAGTTACATGTTAACATAGGAGCCCTTCATTGATATCACCTTCACAATTCTTGCATCCATTGAACTTGTGAGTTTATGGAGAGTTTCTGCTTGTATTTCTTTGCATGAAGTCAGAATAGCCTCCCAGAGCTGCTGTTTTGATGTGAACTGCCTCCCACCCTCATAGATCTTTTGTTTGATGATACTCCAAAGGTTCTCTATAGGGTTGAGGTAAGGGGAAGATGGTGGCCACACCATGAGTTTATCTCCTTTTATGCCCATAGCAGCCAATTACTCAGAGGTATTCATTGTCATGCATGAAGATGATTTTGTTCCTGAAGGCACGTTTCTGCTTTTTAGGCCATGGAAGAAAGATGTCAGTCAGAAACTCTATTTACTTTGCTTAGGTCATTTTCACACCTTCAGGAACCTTAAAGGGCCCTACCAGCTGGTTCTCTGTTGTGAACTCTATTTCTGGGCTCCCTCTTGTGGTCACAAGTGGTACTGTGTGAGTGCTGTCTTTCTACAGGTTTGTGACTGGCATCAGCTGTCTCGTTATCCGTGGGCTGGTTTTCTATTTAAGCTCACTTGGACTCTCAGTCTATGCCTGCTGTCAATGTATTCAGTGCTATTCTGATTCCTTCTGACTACCTTGCTCCCAGTCTCTTCAAGAGTAGCTAAGTTTCCGTTTTGTTCATTTTATGATCATCAGTGTTCTATATGTTTCTTGTCCAGCTTGCTAATATGTGATTTCCCAGCTTGCTGGTAGCTCTGGGGGGCTGAGTTTCTCCCCCCACACCGTTAGTTGGTGTGGGGGTTCTTGATTTCTCAGCGTGGATATTTTGGTAGGGTTTTTTACTGACCGCACAGTTCGCGGTCTTCTGCTATCTAGTATTAGCGGGCCTCATTTGCTGAATCTGTTTTCATTCCTACGTGTGTCTTTTCTCCTTACCTCACCGTTATTATTTGTTGGGGGCTTCCTATATCTTTGGGGTTATTTCTCTTGAGGTAAGTGAGGTCTTGCTTTCTCTTTAGGGGTAGTCAGTTTCTCAGGCTGCGTCGAGACGTCCAGGATTTTAGGCACGTTCACCGGCTACCTTTAGTGTGTTTGGATAGGATCAGGTTTTGCGGTCAGTCCAGTTACCACCTCCCTAGAGCTCGTGTCTATGTTTAGTTACTTAGCTAGTATTTCCTGTGATCCCCAGCCACTGGTATCATAACAGTACAGCAGGCCAAAAAAGTGTTTAATGCATCGCATGAAGTGGGATTAAAGAAGTCCTAAGTACAATTTTTTTTTTTTTTCCTCCTTTGCTGTAGTCTGTCTAGCTTCTCTCATCCCCTTAATCTCTGGGTGGTTTTGAGCTCAGCTGCAGACATGGATATTCAGAGTCTGACTTCTAGTGTGGATCATCTTGCTGCAAAGGTGCAAAATATTCAGGATTTTGTTGTTCATAGCCCTATGTCTGAGCCAAAGATACCTATTCCTGAGTTGTTTTCTGGAGATAGATCTAGGTTTCTGAATTTTAGGAATAATTGTAAATTGTTTCTATCTTTGAGACCTCGTTCCTCTGGTGATTCCGCTCAGCAAGTTAAAATTGTTATCTCCTTGTTACGCGGCGACCCTCAAGATTGGGCTTTCTCTCTGGCGCCAGGAGATCCTGCATTGCTGAATGTGGATGCGTTTTTTCTGGCGCTTGGACTGCTTTATGAGGAACCTAATCTTGAGAACCAGGCAGAAAAGGCTTTGCTGGCTATCTCTCAAGGTCAGGATGAAGCTGAGGTGTACTGTCAAAAATTTCAGAAATGGTCAGTGCTTACTCAATGGAATGAGTGTGCCCTGGCTGCAAATTTCAGAGAGGGTCTTTCTGAAGCCATTAAGAATGTTATGGTGGGGTTCCCCATGCCTGCAAGTCTGAGTGATTCAATGGCTTTGGCCATTCAGATTGATCGGCGTTTGCGGGAGCGCAAATCTGCGCATCCTCTGGCGGTGTTCTCTGAACAGAGACCTGAGTCAATGCAATGTGTCAGAATTCTGACTAGAATTGAGCGACAAAGTCATAGACGTCAAAATGGGTTGTGCTTTTACTGTGGTGATTCTACTCATGTTATCTCAGCATGCTCTAAGCGCTTAAAAAAAAAAAACGCTAAACCTGTCACCATTGGTACTATACAGCCTAAGTTCATTTTGTCTGTTATTTTAATCTGTTCTTTGTCATCCTACTCGGTTATGGCTTTTGTGGATTCAGGTGCTGCCCTGAATCTTATGGATTTGTCGTTTGCCAAGCGCTGTGGTTTTGTTCTGGAGCCTTTGGAATTTCCTATTCCACTGAGGGGAATAGATGCTACGCCATTGGCTAAGAATAAGCCTCAGTATTGGACTCAAGTGACCATGTGCATGACTCCTGTACATCAGGAGGTGATTCGCTTTCTTGTGCTGCATAATTTGCATGATGTTGTAGTTTTGGGTCTGCCATGGCTGCAGGCCCATAATCCAGTTCTGGATTGGAAAGCTATGTCTGTGTCAAGTTGGGGTTGTCAGGGGATTCATGGCGATGTCCCTTTGGTGTCTATTGCTTCTTCCACTCCTTCTGAGGTCCCTGAGTTTTTGTCGGACTACCAGGATGTATTTGAGGAGCCCAGATCCGGTGCCCTGCCTCCTCATAGGGATTGTGATTGTGCTATAAATTTGATTCCTGGCAGTAAGTTCCCTAAGGGACGACTTTTTAATTTGTCTATACCAAAACATGCCGCGATGCGGAGTTATATAAAGGAGTCTTTGGCGAAGGGACATATTCGCCCATCCTCCTCCCCTCTTGGTGCAGGATTCTTTTTTGTGGCCAAGAAGGATGGATCTCTGAGACCTTGTATAGATTATCGTCTTCTAAATAAAATCACGGTCAAATTTCAGTATCCTTTGCCATTATTGTCTGATCTGTTTGCTCGGATTAAGGGATCCAGTTGGTTCACCAAGATAGATCTTCGTGGTGCGTATAACCTTGTGCGTATCAAGCAGGGGGACGAATGGAAAACAGCATTTAATACGCCCGAAGGCCATTTTGAGTACTTGGTGATGCCTTTTGGACTCTCTAATGCTCCTTCTGTGTTTCAGTCCTTTATGCATGACATATTCCGAGAATATCTGGATAAATTTATGATTGTGTATCTGGATGACATTTTGGTCTTTTCTAATGATTGGGAGTCGCATGTGAAGCAGGTCAGGATGGTGTTTCAGGTCCTGCGTGCTAATGCTTTATTTGTGAAGGGCTCAAAATGTCTCTTCGGAGTACAGAAGGTTTCCTTTTTGGGTTTTATTTTTTCTCCTTCTACTGAGATGGACCCAGTCAAGGTCCAGGCTATTCATGACAGGACTCAGCCTACATCTGTTAAGAGTCTTCAGAAGTTCTTGGGTTTTGCTAATTTTTACCGTCGCTTCATCGCTAATTTTTCTGGCTTGGTTAAGCCCTTGACGGATTTGACCAAGAAAGGTTCTGATGTGACTAATTGGTCTCTTGCGGCAGTGGAAGCCTTTCGGGAGCTGAAGCGCCGGTTTTCTTCAGCTCCAGTCTTATGTCAGCCTGATGTCTCTCTTCCTTTCCAGGTCGAGGTGGATGCTTCTGAGATTGGAGCAGGGGCTGTTTTGTCACAGAGAAGCTCTGATGGCTCTGTGATGAAGCCTTGTGCCTTCTTTTCAAGAAAGTTTTCGCCTGCCGAGCGGAATTATGATGTTGGTAATCGGGAGTTGTTGGCTATGAAGTGGGCATTTGAGGAGTGGCGACATTGGCTCGAGGGAGCTAGGCATCGTGTGGTGGTCTTGACTGATCACAAAAATCTGATTTATCTCGAGTCTGCCAAGCGCCTGAATCCTAGACAGGCTCGTTGGTCATTGTTTTTCTCCCGTTTCGATTTCGTGGTCTCGTACCTGCCTGGTTCGAAGAACGTGAAGGCTGATGCCCTTTCTAGGAGTTTTGTGCCTGACTCTCCGGGAGTTTCAGAGCCGGCTGGTATCCTCAAAGAGGGAGTGATTTTGTCTGCCATTTCCCCAGATTTGCGACGAGTGCTGCAGAAATTTCAGGCGGATAGACCTGACCGTTGCCCACCAGAGAGACTGTTTGTCCCAGATAGATGGACCAGCAGAGTTATTTCCGAGGTTCATTCTTCGGTGTTGGCAGGTCATCCTGGGATTTTTGGTACCAGAGATTTGGTGGCTTGGTCCTTCTGGTGGCCTTCCTTGTCGCGGGATGTGCGTTCCTTTGTGCAGTCCTGTGGGATTTGTGCTCGGGCTAAGCCTTGCTGTTCTCGTGCCAGCGGTTTGCTTTTGCCTTTGCCTGTCCCGAAGAGGCCTTGGACGCACATTTCCATGGATTTTATTTCAGATCTTCCAGTATCTCAGAGAATGTCTGTCATCTGGGTGGTGTGTGATCGTTTTTCCAAAATGGTCCATTTGGTGCCCTTGCCTAAGTTGCTTTCCTCCTCCAATTTGGTTCCTTTATTTTTTCAGAATGTGGTTCACTTGCACGGCATCCCTGAAAATATTGTGTCTGACAGAAGATCCCAGTTTGTGTCCAGATTTTGGCGGATTTTTTGTGCTAAGATGGGCATTGATTTGTCTTTTTCGTCGGCCTTCCATCCTCAGACGAATGGCCAAACCGAGCGAACTAATCAGACGTTGGAAACTTATTTAAGATGTTTTGTTTCTGCTGATCAGGATGATTGGGTGACTTTTTTTGCCATTGGCCGAGTTTGCCCTTAATAAATCGGGCTAGTTCTGCTACTTTGGTTTCGCCTTTTTTCTGCAATTCTGGTTTTCATCCTCTTTTTCCTCGGGTCAGGTTGAGCCTTCTGACTGTCCGGGGGTGGATTCTGTGGTGGATAGGTTGCAGCAGATTTGGAACCATGTGGTGGACAATTTGAAGTTGTCACAGGAGAAGGCTCAGCGCTTTGCCAACCGCCATCGCGGTGTTGGTCCCCGACTTCGTGTTGGGGATTTGGTATGGCTGTCTTCTCGGTATGTTCCTATGAAGGTTTCCTCTCCTAAATTCAAGCCTCGCTTCATCGGTCCTTATAAGATTTTGGAAATCCTTAACCCGGTGTCTTTTCGATTGGACCTCCCAGCATCGTTTGACATTCATAATGTGTTCCATAGGTCTTTGTTGCGGAGGTATGTGGTGCCTGTGGTTCCTTCTGTTGAGCCTCCTGCTCCGGTGCTGGTTGAGGGCGAATTGGAGTACGTGGTGGAGAAGATCTTGGATTCTCGTATTTCCAGACGGAGGCTTCAGTATTTAGTTAAGTGGAAGGGCTATGGTCAGGAGGATAATTCCTGGGTTGTCGCCTCTGATGTCCATGCGGCCGATTTGGTTCGTGCCTTCCATGCGGCTCATCCTGATCGCCCTGGGGGTCTTGATGAGGGTTCGGTGACCCCTCCTCAAGGGGGGGGTACTGTTGTGAACTCTATTTCTGAGCTCCCTCTTGTGGTCACAAGTGGTACTGTGTGAGTGCTGTCTTTCTGCAGGTTTGTGACTGGCATCAGCTGTCTCGTTACCTGTGGGCTGGTTTTCTATTTAAGCTCACTTGGACTCTCAGTCTATGCCTGGTGTCAATGTATTCAGTGCTATTCTGATTCCTTCTGACTACCTTGCTCCCAGTCTCTTCAAGAGTAGCTAAGTTTCCATTTTGTTCATTTTTTGATCATCAGTGTTCTATATGTTTCTTGTCCAGCTTGCTAATATGTGATTTCCCAGCTTGCTGGTAGCTCTGGGGGGCTGAGTTTCTCCCCCCATACCATTAGTTGGTGTGGGGGTTCTTGATTTCTCAGCGTGGATATTTTGGTAGGGTTTTTTACTGACCACACACTGCTATCTAGTATTAGCGGGCCTCATTTGCTGAATCTGTTTTCATTCCTACGTGTCTTTTCTCCTTACCTCACCGTTATTATTTGTTGGGGGCTTCCTATATCTTTGGGGTTATTTCTCTTGAGGCAAGTGAGGTCTTGCTTTCTCTTTAGGGGTAGTCAGTTTCTCAGGCTGCGTCGAGACGTCCAGGATTTTAGGCACGTTCACCGGCTACCTTTAGTGTGTTTGGATAGGATCAGGTTTTGCGGTCAGTCCAGTTACCACCTCCCTAGAGCTCGTGTCTATGTTTAGTTACTTAGCTAGTATTTCCTGTGATCCCCAGCCACTGGGATCATAACAGTTCCCCATGATTCCAGCCCAAAACATGACTCCTCCACCTCCTTGCTGATGTCACAGCCTTGTTGGGACATGGTGGCCATCCACCAACCATCCACTACTCCATCCATCTGGACCGTTCAGAGTTGTTCGACTCTCATCAGTAAACAAGACTGTTTGAAAATTAGTCTTCATGTATGTCTGGGCCCACTGCAACCGTTTCTGCTTGCGAACACTGTTTAGGAGTGGCCGAATAGTAGGTTTATGCACCACAGCAAGCCTTTGAAGGATCCTACACCTTGAGGTTCGAGGGACTCCAGACGCACCAGCAGCTTCAAATAACTGTTTGCTGCTTTGTAATGGTATTTTGGCAGCTGCTCTCTTAATCCAATGAATTTGTCTGCCAGAAAACTTCCTCATTATGTCTTTCTTTGCATGAACTCTGTCTGTGCTCAGTTTCAGTCACAAATCTCATCAGAGTATGATGATCACTCTTAAGTTTTCGTGAAATATCTAATTTTTTCATACCTTGTCCAAGGCATTGCACTATTTAACGCTTTTCAGCAGCAGAGAGATCCTTTTTATTTCCCATATTGCTTGAAACCTGTGACCTGCAGAATAATGTGGAACATCATATTTGAGTAGTTTTCCTTTAATTAGAATCACCTGGAAAACTAATTATCACATGTGTTTAAGATTGATTTCAGTGATTCATTGAGCCCTGAGACACAATACCATCCACGAGTTTATTTGAAAAACAAAACAATTAAATCTTTAAGACACTTAAATCCAATTTGCATAATAATTTGGAACACAGTGTAACGCATCAGGTATTCTAGAATATAGTTTATTTATGAAGATTTTAGAATAATACATTGAATACACATGATTTGGCCAGCCGCGACCAATTAGCGAAGCGTGGTTCAAATACCACGCCAATTCGCGGCCGGACTGCGCCTGTCACTGATTCTTCGCAGCCGGCCACGTAGTATATAGCATAGCCACGTAGTATATAACAGCCCACGTAGTAAATAGCACAGACACGTAGTATATAGCACAGCCCACGGAGTATATAGCACAGCCCACGGAGTATATAGCACAGCCCACGGAGTATATAGCACAGCCCACGGAGTATATAGCACAGCCCACGGAGTATATAGCACAGCCCACGGAGTATATAGCACAGCCCACGGAGTGTATAGCACAGCCCACGGAGTGTATAACACAGGCCACGTAATGTATAACACAGGCCACGTAATGTATAACACAGGCCACGTAATGTATAACACAGGCCACGTAATGTATAACACAGGCCACGTAATGTATAACACAGGCCACGTAATGTATAACACAGGCCACGTAATGTATAACACAGGCCACGTAATGTATAACACAGGCCACGTAATGTATAACACAGGCCACGTAATGTATAACACAGGCCACGTAATGTATAACACAGGCCACGTAATGTATAACACAGGCCACGTAGTACACTGCACAGCCCACGTAGTACACTGCACAGCCCACGTAGTACACTGCACAGCCCACGTAGTACACTGCACAGCCCACGTAGTACACTGCACAGCCCACGTAGTACACTGCACAGCCCACGTAGTACACTGCACAGCCCACGTAGTACACTGCACAGCCCACGTAGTACACTGCACAGCCCACGTAGTACACTGCACAGCCCACGTAGTACACTGCACAGCCCACGTAGTACACTGCACAGCCCACGTAGTACACTGCACAGCCCACGTAGTACACTGCACAGCCCACGTAGTACACTGCACAGCCCACGTAGTACACTGCACAGCCCACGAAGTACACTGCACAGCCCACGAAGTACATTGCACAGCCCACGCAGTATATTGCACAGCCAACGTAGTATATTGCACAGCCCAGGTAGTATATTGCACAGCCCACAAAGTATATTGCCCAACCCATGTAGTATATTGCACAGCCACGTAGTATATTGCACAGCCCACGTAGTATATTGCACAGCCCACGTAGTATATTGCACAGCCCACGTAGTATATTGCACAGCCCACGTAGTATATTGCACAGCCCACGTAGTATATTGCACAGCCCACGTAGTATATTGCACAGCCCACGTAGTATATTGCACAGCCCACGTAGTATATTGCACAGCCCACGTAGTATATTGCACAGCCCACGTAGTATATTGCACAGCCCACGTAGTATATTGCACAGCCCACGTAGTATATTGCACAGCCCACGTAGTATATTGCACAGCCCATGTAGTATATTGCACAGCCCACGTAGTATATAGCAATGTGGGCATAATATCCCTGTTAAAAAAAAGAATTAAAATAAAAAATAGTTATATACTCACCTTCCGTTGGCCCCCGGATCCAGGCGAAGCGGTTACCGATGCTCCTCGCGCGCTCCGGTCTCAAGAGTGCATTGCGGTCTCACGAGATGATGTAGCGGTCTCGCAAGACCGCATGTGATCATCTCGCGAGATCGCAATGCATGGAGCGGTCACCGGAGCGTCGCGAGGAGCGGGGAAGGCCTGTTCTGGATCCGAGGGGCCGACGGACGGTGAGTATATAACGATTTTTTTTTTAATTATTATTATTTTTAACATTAGATCTTTTTATTATTGATGCTGCATAGGCAGCATCAATAGCAAAAAGTTGGTCACACAGGGTTAATAGCAGCATTAACGGAGTGCGTTACACCGCGGTCCATTAGCGCTGCCATTAACCGTGTGTGAGCTCTGACTGGAGTGGATTATGGAGCGGGCACTGACTGCGGTGAGGAAGGAGCGGCCATTTTGCTGCCGGACTGTGCCCGTCGTTGATTGGTCATGGCTGTTTTGCCGCGACCAATCAGCAACTTGGATTTCCATGACAAACAGAGGCCGAGACCAATGAATATTCGTGACAGACATAAGGACAGACGGAAGTGACCCTTAGACAATTATATAGTAGATGACCTGCAGAAATACTATATATTGTAGATAATATAATAACTGACAACCAGAACGGATTCGTGAAGGATAAGTCATGTCTAACTAACATGCTGGGTTTCTATAAGGAGTTAAGTGCAAATCTGGATGTTGATAATGCAGCTGATGTGATTTATCTGGACTTTGCAAAGGCATTTGATTCTGTTCCACATAACAGCCTTATACTGAAGCAAAACCTGGAATGCTGTAGATAAGCCCCAGATGTATCCTAAAAGATGAGAAAAAGGGGTTAGATTATACTCACCTGGGGGGGCGGTCCGGTCCGATGGGCGTCGCGGTCCTGTCCGGGGCCTCCCATCTTCTTACGATGACGTCCTCCTCTTGTCTTCATGCTGCGGCTGCGGTGCAGGCGTACTTTGTCTGCCCTGTTGAGGGCAGAGTAAAGTACTGCAGTGCGCAGGTGGCGGGAAAGGTCAGAGAGGCCCAGCGACTGCACTGCTGTACTTTGCTCTGCCCTCAACAGGGCAGACAAAGTAAGCCTGCGCCAGAGCGTGAAGACAAGAAGAGGATGTCATCTGATGAAGATAGGAGGTGCCGGACCGTGCCGCGACACCCATCGGACCGCGATACCCATCAGACCGGACCGGGACCGCCCCTGGGTGAGTATAATATAACCTCTTTTTCTTTTTTTTTCATGATACATCGGGGGCTTATCTACAGCATTCAAAAATGCTGGAGATAAGCCCCTGATGCTGATGGGCTTAGCTCACCTTCCATTCTGCGGGTGACAGGTTCCCTTTAAAGCAAAATAAGATGACCCTGCTTGTGAGAGCTTAATCTACAATGAGGTGGGGGAGAAACAAAGTACAGGAGCTTATTTACAATTATATATTTACAGTGATGGTCCAGCCATCTTGAGGGATAGATGGAGCTGGTGAATGGGCTACACACGCACACTTACACATAAAATGACTTAGATTAGGGAATGTGATAGGCCGCTCTTAACAAATGCGTTTTGATGGAGCGTTTAAAACTATGCAAATTTTGGATAGTCCTAATTTCTTGGGGTAGAGCATTCCAAAGGATTGGCGCAGCTCGGGAGAAGTCTTGGAGACGGGAGTGGGAGATACGGATAAGTGCAGAGGTTACTCTAAAGTCATTTGCAGAGCGCAGTGGTCGGTTAGGCCGATAGACAGAAATGAGGGAGGAGATGTATGGGGGTGCCGCACTGTGGAGAGCTTTGTGGGTGAGAGCAAGTAGTTTGAATTGGATTCTATTATGAATGGGCAGCCAGTGTAACAACTGGCGAAGAGGGGACATTATATCGGTTAGCTAGATGGACATCCCTGGCTGCTGCATTAACCCCTTCCCGACCTTTGACGCATACGCTGCGTCATGAAAGTCGGTGCCAATCCGACCTATGACGCAGCGTATGCGTCATGGTTTGATCGCGTTCCTGCGGGTCCGGTGACCGGGGTCAATGAAATGTCACCGGACCCGCAGGTACGTGAGGACCTCTAGTTGACCCCAGGGGGGGTGGCTTTGCCCCCCCGTGGCCACGATCGCTCCTGTGCCCTCTGTTTCACCCCCCTCCAGCTCTGATTGGAGAAAGCGTCCATGTGACGCTTTCCCTCCAATCAGATGTGGAGGGGCGGAGTGAAACATTTCTGACATCACTCTCCAGCTTCATCCCTTCCGTGGAAGCTGGAGAGTGAGGTTCCTGCGTGCTGCACCCGCCGCTGCCGCATCGCCGCCGCCGCTGCCACCTTACCGACGCTGCCGCCTATTCATCGCCGCCCCTGCTGACTCCTGACCGCCGCTGCCGCCTTCCGGTACTCCCCCCCTTCTGCCTCCCTCTCCCCCCACTGTCCGATCCCCCCCCCCGCCATCCGATCCCCCCTGCACTCCCTCCCACACCCCAGAAATCACCCCCCTGCCCAGGGATCAACTTTCCCTGCTGCTCCTACAGCCACCCTCTAACGCCTCCCCCCCCGGTGATCACCCACCCCAGTGATCACTCTTATCACCCCCTGCCCCCCTGATCACCCCCCCCCCCGCTCCTGCATTTCCTCAGGCCCCTTTGCCTGACAGCTCCCCCGTGCCCCGCTGATCGCCACCTGTCCGCCTTCCGGTCCGCTGATCGCCGCCTTCTGGTCCGCCTTCCGGTACTACCCCCCCTGTCCGATTTTCCCCCCCCTGACCTCCACCCCCGCCCACGCCCCAGAAATCACCCCCCTGCCCAGTGATCACCCTTCCCTGCTGCAGGCTCCTACATCTCCCCTGCCCCCTCCTTCCCTCCGCTCCTGACAGCCACCTTCTGCCCCCCCCCCCCAGAGATCACCCACCCCAGTGATCACTCTGATCACCCCCCCCGCTGCTGCTGGCTCCTGCATTTCCTCAGGCCCCTTCGCCTGACAGCTCCCCCGTGCCCCGCTGATCGCTCCCGTGTGATCGCTCCTATGCCCCACTGATCGCTCCTGCGCCCCGCTGATCGCTCCCGTGTGATCGCTCCCGCGCCCCACTGATCGCTCCCGCATGATCGCTCCCGCGCCCCGCTGATCGCTCCCGTGTGATCGCTCCCGCGCCCCACTGATCGCTCCCGCGTGATCGCTCCTGCGCCCTGCTGATCGCTCCCGCGTGATCGCTCCCGCGCCCCACTGATCTCTCCCGCGTGATCGCTCCTGCGCCCCGCTGATCGCTCCCGCGTGATCGCTCCTGCGCCCCGCTGATCGCTCCCATGTGATCGCTCCCGTGTGATCTCTTTCGCGCCCCACTGATCGCTCCCGCGCCTCGCTGATCGCTCCCCTTGCTGCTGCTGCCGGATCCTGCATCTCCTCAGCCCCCCACGCCTGAAAGTCCCCTCCTGCAGTAAAAAAGTTTCACTAAACACTCGCACATACACACACGCACACTGTAATAAAGCTTAGTTTTTTTGTTTTTTTTTTTACACACACCACACACACAATGTCCCGCTCGTCCCACTCATCCCAGTCACAAAGGCTGTACTCGGCAGAGGAGGCATATTCTTTTATTGCCTCCGAAGCTGATAGTGAGGGAGAGGACCCCACTTTTTTGTATTCCTCTCACTCTTCCTCCTCCAGTGACACGGACTCGCCACCACCAAGAAGTCGCAGAACGAGAAATCGTCCGGAGCCCAGCGGAGGAGAGCCGGAGCCCAGCGGAGGAGAGCCGGAGCCCAGGGGAGAAGACACACAGCCAAGGGTAAGTAACCCCCAACCTAGTGCTAGTCACGCCCAACCTAGCACTAGTGCCCCCACCTGGACCCCCGTCCCTGAAAATTTTGCTCCACGGATTCCTGATTTCATTCCCCAATCAGGAATCCAATTTGAGACTGCCAACCTCAGGGAAATAGACTTTTTCAAAGTCTTTTTCTCGGAGTCAATCGTCAGTCTCATGGTGGAAACAAATTTGTACGCCCTGCAATTTTTTCCCTAAACCCAGTTTCATCATTTTCTGCTTGGAGTCCCGTTGACTCTGTAGAAATGTTGAAATATTGGGGACTGGTCCTTCACATGGGGATTGTGAAGAAACCAGAAATTCGCCAATACTGGAGTACTGATATTTTATATCAAACTCCAATATATGGCATGGTTATGATTCGCAAACGTTTTGAAGCGATTCATAAATTTCTACATTTTAGGGACAACACCGACATCCTTCCCCGCGATGACCCGAATTTTGATAGACTGTTCAAAATTCGGCCTATCATCGAACACTCCAGCAACAAGTTTGCTGAAGTGTACATTCCCCAAAGGGAAATTTGTGTGGATAAATCCCTCATCCTCTTCAAAGGGCGGCTTCAGTTCCGTCAGTACCTGCCCAGCAAACGGGCAAGGTACGGGATTAAGCTCTATAAGCTCTGCGAGAGTACCTCAGGGTACACGCTCAGCTTTAGAGTTTATCAAGGAAAGGACATCAGGATCCAGCCCCCAGAATGTCCACCCGCTCTGGGGGTGAGTGGGAAAATATTGTGGGATTTAGTTCACCCACTGCTTGATAAAGGTTACCATCTGTACGTTGATAACTTTTATACAAGCATCCCACTCTTTCAATCCCTCTCTGCCAGAGCTACCGTCGCTTGCGGTACTGTGCGCAGAAACCAGAGGGGTCTCCCTTTGTCACTAATTGAGCAGGCTCTCCCAAAGGGTGAGAGCCGAGCCCAATGTAGCGGCAACATGCTTGTGGTCAAGGTCAAAGACAAAAGGGACGTCTTTCTTGACCACAATCCATGGTCCCGGCACCACGGCCACCACCGTTCGAGGTACCCCAGCACAGGTCCACAAACCGGACTGTGCCCTGGGGTACAACAAACACATGGGGGGAGTTGATCTTTCTGATCAAGTCCTCCAGCCCTATAGTGCCATGCGGAAAACAAAGGTGTGGTATAAAAAACTGGCTGTGCACATCGTACAAATGGCACTGTATAACGCATACGTGCTATCACGATGTGCAGGTCAGAACAACAACACCTTCCTTCAGTTCCAGGAGGCGGTGATAAAGGCCCTGATGTTTGGAGACGAGGAAGGAGCGGGCCCCAGCACCCTTGGAACTCAAGGTTCCCGTATTGTACCAGGGCAACATTTTCCCGGAGAGGGGCGAAAAAGAAAAAGGTGCCGGGTATGTTATAAAAGGGGGATAAGAAAGGAAACTCGTTTCCAATGTGAAACGTGTCCCGACAAACCTGGACTGTGTTTGGATGAATGCTTCAGAATTCATCACACGTCCGTGGACTAGCCACATCCTGATATTCCACTACAGAACTCACCCACACCAGGCTGATATACACAACACCACACACACACACCAACCTGACGTACACTACACCACATACCAACCTGACGTACACTACACCACACACACCAACCTGACCCTACGTCAGGTTGGTGTGTGTGGTGTAATGTATGTCAGGTTGGTGTGTGGTGTAGTATACACCACACACACGCACCAACCTGACGTACACTACACCACATACCAACCTGACGTACACTACACCACACACACCAACCTGACCCTACCTCAGGTTGGTGTGTGTGGTGTAGTGTATGTCAGGTTGTTGTATGTGGTGTGGTGTACACCATACACACGCACCAACCTGACGTACACTACTCCACATACCATCCTGACGTACACTACACCACACACACCAACCTGACCCTACGTCAGGTTGGTGTGTGTGGTGTAGTGTATGTCAGGTTGGTGTGTGGTGTACGTCAGGTTGTTGTATGTGGTGTAGTGTACACCACACACATGCACCAACCTGACGTACACTACACCACATGTACACTACACACCAACCTGATGTACACTACGCCACACTCACCAACCTGACACTACATCAGGTTGGTGTGTGGTGTAGTGTATGTCAGGTTGGTGTGTGGTGTGGCGTACGTCAGGTTGGTGTGTGTGGTGTAGTATACGCCACACACACCAACCTGACATACACTACAACACACACACACCAACCTGATGTACACTATGTATGTCAAAAAGTCAAATGGCGCTCCTTCCCTTCCGAGCTCTGCCGTGCGCCCAAACAGTGGTTTACCCCCACATATGAGGTATCAGTGTACTCAGGAGACATTGCCCAACAAATTTTAGGATCCATTTTATCCTGTTGCCCATGTGAAAATGAAAAAAATTGAGGCTAAATGAAAATTTTTGTGAAAAAAAAGTACTTTTTCATTTTTACGGATCAATTTGTGAAGCACCTTGGGGTTCAAAGTGCTCACTATGCATCTAGATAAGTTCCTTGGGGGGTCTAGTTTCCAAAATGGGGTCACTTGTGGGGGAGCTCCAATGTTTAGGCACACGGAGGCTCTCCAAACGCGACATGGTGTCCACTAAAGATTGGAGCTAATTTTTCATTCAAAAAGTCAAATGGCGCTCCTTCACTTCCGAGCTCTGCCGTGCGCCCAAACAGTGGTTTACCCCCACATATGAGGTATCAGTGTACTCAGGAGAAATTGCCCAACAAATTTTAGGATCCATTTTATCCTGTTGCCCATGTGAAAATGAAAAAAATTGAGGCTAAATGAAAATTTTTGTGAAAAAAAAGTACTTTTTCATTTTTACGGATCAATTTGTGAAGCACCTTGGGGTTCAAAGTGCTCACTATGCATCTAGATAAGTTCCTTGGGGGGTCTAGTTTCCAAAATGGGGTCACTTGTGGGGGAGCTCCAATGTTTAGGCACACGGAGGCTCTCCAAACGCGACATGGTGTCCACTAAAGATTGGAGCTAATTTTTCATTCAAAAAGTCAAATGGCGCTCCTTCCCTTCCGAGCCCTGCCGTGCCCACAAACAGTGGTGTACCCCCACATATGAGGTATCAGCGTACTCAGGACAAATTGGACAACAACTTTTGTGGTCCAGTTTCTCCTTTTATCCTTGGGAAAATAAACAAATTGTTGCTAAAAGATCATTTTTGTGACTAAAAAGTTAAATGTTCATTTTGTCCTTCTATGTTGCTTCTGCTGCTGTGAAGCACCTGAAGGGTTAATAAACTTCTTGAATGTGGTTTTGAGCACCTTGAGAGGTGCAGTTTTTAGAATGGTGTCACTTTTGGGTATTTTCAGCCATGTAGACCCCTCAATCTGACTTCAAATGTGAGTTGGTCCCTAAAAAAAATGGTTTTGTAAATTTTGTTGTAAAAATGAGAAATCGCTGGTCAACTTTTAACCCTTATAACTTCCTAGCAAAAAAAATTTTTGTTTCCAAAATTGTGCTGATGTAAAGTAGACATGTGGGAAATTTTATTTATTAACTATTTTGTGTCACATAACTCTCTGATTTAACAGAATAAAAATTCAAAATGTGAAAATTGCAAAATTTTCAAAATTTTGCCAAATTTCCAATTTTTTCACAAATAAATGCAAAAATTATCGACCTAAATTTACCACTAACATGAAGCCCAATATGTCACGAGAAAACAAACAATCTCAGAATCGCTAGGATCCGTTGAAGCGTTCCTAAGTTAATACCTCATAAAGGGACACTGGTCAGAATTTCAAAAAACGGCAAGGTCATTAAGGCCAAAATAGGCTGGGTCATGAAGGGGTTAAGGATGGACTGGAGAGGAGAAAGTCAAATAACGGGGAAGCCAAATAATAGAGCATTGCAGTAGTCCAGGTGGGAGTGGATCAAGGCAACAGTGAGGGTTTTTGTTGTTTCCATGGTGGGAAAAGGGCGGATTTTAGAGATGTTCTTTAGGTGTAAGCGGCAAGAGATTGTATATGGGAGGTAAAGGAGAGATCGGAGTCAAACATAACACCCAGACAGTGCACCACACCAGTCTCAGTCTGAGGTAAAAGCAGAGTTCCATCAGTATGGGCACTGGTGAGGCTGAAAGGATATTGACTGGCAAGGCTGCATTAATGGGCAGTGCAGTCTGTATGTCTCGGTGTGGGCAATTTTATTGCTGGCATATTGTTTTTGTAGCGCTATATATATATTGGTATTTTACTAATAGCAATTTGGAATCCCTAGGAAACCATGATATCAAGAAAGAGAACAATTGCTTCACTTTTTACGACTAGAAGTGACAAATATGGAACCGGACAGTGACCATCTCATTAGCCAAAAGCAGGCCCATAGTTCCCATTGAAATACCAGTAAGTTTGTTGATTTAACTTTACTTGTTCTTCATTTTAAATAGTGTATTTGTTCCGGTTTTGTTTTCTTTACTTCAAAATAAGATATGCGCAGTGCCCACAGGAATTTGTTCATAGTTTTCTTGTAAAACTATATTCCGGCCCTCCAATGGTCTGAGGGACCGTGAACTGGCCCCCTGTTTAAAAAGTTTGAGTACCCCCTTCTCTGGACAAATGACACATATTTGTTGATGATGACGACAATATGGAGCTCCACGCCAAGGTAATTAAAATGCACTACAGAAAAAAAAAAAGATGCTGTACAGCTTGTCTACAGGCATTCTACGTTCAAGTCGGGTAGTCTTCCTCTGTTATTCTATGCCTTCTCTCTTATAAACAAACTACTAGCAAAAATATGTGAACAAACAGTAAATCTGGCAGATGAGCAATCACCACACATTACAATATAGATAGAGGATATTACAAGATCTGAGGCAACACAAAGGACAGATTAAGAAAGCGCGAGGAGCATCACATATTAGAGCTAGAATGAAGCTTACCCAGCTGCCGTATATGAAATATCAGGTCATTTATGGTAATGTGGAAAACTCCATGTGCCTTCTTATGAAAGAATAAAGACGATTATGGAAATTCAAAAATGTAAGGGTACGTTACCAAAAACAAATCCAAATTGCACACATTACATGCGGATATGTGGCATATTTTGATGTGCACTCGCTACAGGTTTCGTCTAAATGGGCATTTATACTGCAAGATAATCGTGAACAAGCGTTAAGAATGCTCGTTTCATGATTATGTTACCAAGTAAACAGGCTGCTGATAAGTATAACCTTTCGAACAAGCAAAATGCTGGTTCATTTCGGTGAAATGATCTTTTATGCAGCATAGAGATCATGGCTCTCGGCAGTACATCATCCTGTGTAATCAGGACTCGCACTACCGAGAACCATGGCAGCCTATGTGCACTGAGTAAACTAGTATGGATAGCTCAGTGTGTATCATTTATTTTGGTCTGCTTGTTCATTCAAACAACTGTCAATCAATAGAAGTTTACCAATCAATGGTCACATTACACCACTGGTTGTGTCTGTGTAAACGGACCCTTAGGCCGGGTGCCCATGATCCGGAAATAGAAGCACTTTTGACTTAGCGCATGTTCGCCGAGTCCAAAGCGCAGCCTTCTATTGAACACAAGTAAATCCGCATTTGTTCACTGAACCGTGTTGATTTACCTCAATTAATATATCCTATTGATACAACATCTGTTGTGGAGACGTCTCCGTAAGAGAAGTTGACATGCTGCGGTCTGGAAAGACAAGCCGCATCTTAGTGTCCGCGGGTGATCCGCAGGCGACCATGGACACATAGTAGACTCTGTGCTGTAACATCTGGTCGCTGTGGTTTGACGCTGCAAAAATACACAGCCTTGGTGTAGCCTTGGCGACTCGGTGCACCGTTAAACCCCTTTTTTAGGGGCCAAGTCCCCTATGTAACTGTATAAGTAGCTTAATTACATTATGGGGGGACAGACTCCTATTATGTTTTGTACTTACTGTATTTCTCTCCAAACACTGCTCTTAAGTTTGAAAGCAACCTACCTGGGTGATTCAATTAGTATGGCAGTGCCAATGAATGAGATTTTTGGGCCAGAAAAGTGTGAAGAAACTACAACTGAGTTCAGAGTAGCATATGAAGAATAAAAGGCCTGATTCTGTTTCCTAAGTATGGGATTAATATTTTTTAAAATATGAATTCAATGGCCGAGTGTCACATTAAAAACGGATGAACCTCATGCATGCTGCATTTTTTTCAGTCTGTGTGGAAAATTCTGCACTAACCCATTCACATACATTGGTGCATATGCTGTCCAGGTGCAATCAGTTTTGCAAATAGACCCTAGTGTGTGGAGGTTTAATAAACCTATAATCATCAAAAATTTGCTAAAAAGCAAAACAAAACCCAATTTACCAAACCTCTGTATAATTCATAATGCAATAGAACGCCTGGATTTTATTTCCATCTTATTATATGGTCTGAAGAAGTTAAAAACGACAGTATTAGGACCTGTATCGCAATCTAATACTTGGACCCTGTAGTCATCCGCTAGGAAAGATTATAGTCATACACTGTGTGCAGTGCCTGCAGGTACACCTAGCACGATAAGCTAATCCTTATACCTATAAGTAGGGCTGTGGAGTCGGACTCTTGGAGTCGGAGCCCATTTTGGAGTCGTCGGAGTCGGTGCCATGAAAATTGAGGAGTCAGAGTCGGAGGTTTGGCTTACTGACTCCACAGCCCTGCTTATAAGAGGTCCCAAATCCTTATAAAGCTGTTAACTTTGCCACCACCCTCGTACATAAAAGACAGAGGACTGAAAGAGGCCTAAATCTCCTGCAATCTAGCAGGAGCAGCTCAGGTCTACAGCTGTCAAACACAGCCGAAAGCTGAGGAGACAGAAGCAGCTTTTTACCACTTCTGTCTTTTCCTGTGCCAGCTACATAGCACTCAATGAGCACTAAAGGAATCACTGACAATGCAGATGCTTCTAGCGGACCTGGTGATCCTGCGATCGCTGATAAGTCCCAATCAGCTCTGCCAGTGATTTATGACACTGCATTTGTCTCATGGATGCCGCAGTTACAGTGGAGAAAACAATGTTCCTCAGATCATTTATGACCTCTTAAAGAGAACCTATCATTAATTTTTTCATGTCTGAACCAAGACTCACACCTTAATCCTCACCTGTCCTGCATTCCATAAAGTGGTGCACAACTCCCTGACTCCCCCTGTATAACTCCCCAAAACATTTTGTAATTCTCCCTTGTTCTATGAAAATCCTGCTGGTCCGGTCCAATAGGCGTCTATCCTTCCTCCTGGTCTCTGATTGACATCTCCTGCGTCATCCACAAAGCTGGATGAAATCTCGCGCCTGTGCAGAGACATTCCCAGCTCGCGCCTGCGCACTTTACTCTGCCCTACTCTGGGCAGAGACTAAAACATACGCGAGATTTTCACCGGCTATATGTATGACACAGGAGACCCCATAGTCCTGAGGAGCTCATTTACACATCGGATTAAAGATATCAAGTCATCATTTTACAGTTTCCTTTGACCTACATGCCCACATAGGCGGCTTAGGAGAGTTGATCCTAATGACAGATTCTCTTTAAGGGGCAAATAATATTTTTAAAAAATCTGATTTGATCACATATTACACACCCACATGGCCATAAAAACTATATCTATAATATATATTATATACACATACATATATATATATATTATATGGTAATTTTATCTGGAACCAAAGCAGCGCTAAAGATAATACAATTTATAGTGCATAAAACAAAGCATCATACATCCTCAGTGAAGAAATACCAGTTACAGCTGCAGAAATGCAGGGAAGCAACAACGAAAAATTGGTTGTTAAAGGAGCCTCACCGCTGACACATGGTGCCCGACCCACTGGCTGCATGATTCACTCTGAAATGTAGTACAGTTTAATAGCTGCCGGGGACCGAGCTGTACAGGAGACTAGTCGGACAGGCGGCTTCCGGGGACTTCTCCCCACCTACTATCCTGGAGTGACAGCTCTCTTCCCATGTAAGTATGCAATTGCAAGGTAAAACACAAGAAAAAGAAAAAATGGTGGTGGGCGCTTCTACTATGAAGACAAAGATGAGGTGGTGTAGAAAAACCACGGACATTTATTAACAGACCTCAACGCATCTCAAAATCGATATATTATCTCATAATTAATGCTAGTCATTGCTGACGTCTTTGATTGACATGAGGTGCCTGGTACAACCTGCTACAAGCATACTAGAGGCCATTCCAACATTATTCAGTATCTGTGATTCTTAGGCTACTTTCACACTAGCGTCGGTCCCCGACGCTAGCGTTGTCTCCGCCGCACAACGGGGGCAGCGGATGCATTTTTCCAGCGCATCCGCTGCCCCATTGTGAGGTGCGGGGAAGTGCGGGGAGGTGGGGGCGGAGTTCCGGCCGCGCATGCGCGGTAGGAAAAAGCGGACCGTCGTGAGCAAAAAACGTTACATGTACCGTTTTTTGCTCCCGACGGTCCGCCACTGCACGACGCATCCGTCGCACGACGGGTGCGACGTGTGGCAATCCGTCACAATGCGTCGCTTCATGTTAATCAATGGTGAAAAAACGCATCCTGCAAACACTTTTGCAGGATGCGTTATTTCGGCAAAACGACGCATTGTGACGGAATGCAGTTAACGCTAGTGTGAAAGTAGCCTTATATTCAGCAAAGCGGCCATTTTGTCTGCAAGCGTGTATTTTGGATATCCTCAATCAGAATACATAGATTAATTCTGAAACGCGTTGGTCTCTTAATAAATGTCTGTGGTTTCTCTACATCGTATTATCCCTGTCTTCACTGTGACACCGCCACCACGTTTTTCTTATTTTTTTGTCTTGCAATTGTTTAATGAGCCGCTTCTTTCTGCTTCAACAGGTGGAGCAGCAGTGTATGGTAGGAATAGCACTTCACTACTACTCTCATCAGAGCTGCGCCTGACCTGCACAACTCCCCCAGGTGAGCAGATTCTAGCTTGTCTTCCCTGTTTCTTATCAGAGGACTTCACCAAGGAGCCTGCTATTTTGTCTTCTACATACCAGAATGCAGGGAGAGACCTGTCAATCCAAGAAAGCAAGGGGGAAAAGCTGCTGGGGACTTGCCTTTCCGACTAGCCTCATGTGCAGCTCAGTCCTGCTAGCTATTAAACTGTTTCTATCTGAAACACTGCAGCGTTTCAGAGACAAATATACCTGGCTGAGATATTACAGCCAATGCCTGATACATCATCAAGTCCATGTATCAGCTGTTAGGTCCCCATTAATATAAGCAATCTAAAAACACAGGGCAGATCATACAGAGGCATAGGCAGCGCACACAGGGTAGATCATATAGCGGCATAGGCAGCGCACACAGGGTAGATCCTATAGCAGCATAGGCAGCACACACAGGGTAGATCCTATAGCGGCATAGGCAGCACACACAGGGCAGATCATATAGCGGCATAGGCAGCGCACACAGGGCAGATCATAGAGCGGCATAGGAAGCGCACACAGGGCAGATCCTATAGCGGCATAGGCAGCACACACAGGGCAGATCATATAGCGGCATAGGCAGCGCACACAGGGTAGATCCTATAGCGGCATAGGCAGCGCACACAGGGCAGCTCATACAGCGGCATAGGCAGCGCACACACGGCAGATCATACAGAGGCATAGGCAGCGCACACAGGGTAGATCCTATAGCGGCATAGGCAGCGCACACAGGGCAGATCATAGAGCGGCATAGGCAGCGCACACAGGGCAGATCATACAGAGGCTTAGGCAGCGCACACAGGGCAGATCATACAGAGGCATAGGTAGCGCACACAGGACAGATCATACAGAGGCATAGGCAGCGCACACAGGGTAGATCCTATAGCGGCATAGGCAGCGCACACAGGGTAGATCCTATAGCGGCATAGGCAGCGCACACAGGGTAGATCCTATAGCGGCATAGGCAGCGCACACAGGGTAGATCCTATAGCGGCATAGGCAGCGCACACAGGGCAGATCATAGAGCGGCATAGGCAGCGCACACAGGGCAGATCATAGAGCGGCATAGGCAGCGCACACAGGGCAGCTCATACAGCGGCATAGGCAGTGCACACAGGGTAGATCCTATAGCGGCATAGGCAGTGCACACAGGGCAGCTCATACAGAGGCATAAGCAGCGCACACAGGGTAGATCATACGGCAGCATAGGCAGCGCACACAGGGCAGATCATATAGCGGCATAGGCAGCGCACACAGGGCAGATCATAGAGCGGCATAGGCAGCGCACACAGGGTAGATCATAGAGGGGCATAGGCAGCGCACGCAGGGCAGATCATTTATCGGCATAGGCAGCGCACACAGGGCAGATCATACAGAGGCATAGGCAGCACACACAGGGCAGATCATACGGCGGCATAGGCAGCGCACACAGGGCAGATCATATAGCGGCATAGGCAGCGCACACAGGGCAGATCATATAGCGGGCATAGGCAGCGCACACAGGGCAGATCATACAGAGGCATAGGCAGCACACACAGGGCAGATCATATAGCGGCATAGGCAGAGCACACAGGGCAGATCATACAGCGGCATAGGCAGCGCACACAGGGCAGATCCTATATCGGCATAGGAAGCGCACACAGGGCAGCTCATACAGAGGCATAGGCAGCACACAGGGCAGATCATACAGCGACATAGGCAGCGCACACAGGACAGATCATACAGCGGCATAGGCAGCGCACACAGGACAGATCATACAGTGGCAAAGGCAGCGCACACAGGGCAGATCATATAGCGGCATAGGCAGCGCACACAGGGTAGATCATACAGAGGCATAGGCAGCGCACACAGGACAGATCATATAGCGGCATAGGCAGCGCACAGGGCAGATTATACAGCGGCATAGGCAGCGCACAGGGCGGATTATATAGCAGCATAGGCAGTAAACAGGGCACATCGTATAGCGGCACAGGCAGTACACAGGGCAGATCATATAGCAGCACAGGCAGTACACAGGGAACACAGTATAGAGGCACAGGTAGTACACAGGGCAGACCGTATAGGAGCACAGGCAGTACACAGGGCAGATCGTATAGCGGCACAGGCAGTACACAGGGCACACCGTATAGCCGCACGGGCAGTACACAGGGCAGATTGTATAGCGGCACGGGCAGTACACAGGGCAGATCGTATAGCGGCACAGGCAGTACACAGGGAACACCGTATAGTGGCACAGGCAGTACACAGGGAACACAGTATAGTGGCACAGGCAGTACACAGGGCAGACAGTGTAGCAGCACAGGCAGTACACAGGGCAGACAGTATAGTGGCACAGGCAGTACACAGGGCAGATCATAGAGCGGCATAGGCAGCGCACACAGGGCAGATCATACAGCGACATAGGCAGCGCACAGGGCAGATCATACAGAGGCATAGGCAGCGCACAGGGCAGACCATATAGGAGCACAGGCAGTACACAGGGCAGACCGTATAGGAGCACAGGCAGTACACAGGGCAGACGTATAGGAGCACAGGCAGTACACAGGGCAGACGTATAGGAGCACAGGCAGTACACAGGGCAAACGTATAGGAGCACAGGCAGTACACAGGGCAGATTGTATAGCGGCACGGGCAGTACACAGTGCACATCGTATAGCAGCACAGGCAGTACACAGCGCACATCGTATAGCGGCACAGGCAGTACACAGGGCACACCGTATAGCGGCACAGGCAGTACACAGGGCACACCGTATAGCGGCACAGGCAGTACACAGGGCACACCGCATAGCGGCACAGGCAGTACACAGGGCACACCGTATAGCGGCACAGGCAGTACACAGGGCACACCGTATAGCGGCACAGGCAGTACACAGGGCACACCGCATAGCGGCACAGGCAGTACACAGGCCACACCGTATAGCGGCACAGGCAGTACACAGGGCACACCGTATAGCGGCACAGGCAGTACACAGGGCAGACAGTATAGCAGCATAGGCAGTACACACCGTATAGCGGCACGGGCAGTACACAGGGCACACCGTATAGCGGCACAGGCAGTACACAGGGCACACCGTATAGCGGCACGGGCAGTACACAGGGCACACCGTATAGCGGCACGGGCAGTACACAGGGCACACCGTATAGCGGCACAGGCAGTACACAGGGCACACCGTATAGCGGCACAGGCAGTACACAGGGCACACCGTATAGCGGCACAGGCAGTACACAGGGCACACCGTATAGCGGCACAGGCAGTACACAGGGCACACCGTATAGCGGCACAGGCAGTACACAGGGCACACCGTATAGCGGCACAGGCAGTACACAGGGCACACCGCATAGCGGCACAGGCAGTACACAGGGCACACCGTATAGCGGCACAGGCAGTACACAGGGCACACCGTATAGCGGCACAGGCAGTACACAGGGCACACCGCATAGCGGCACAGGCAGTACACAGGGCACACCGTATAGCGGCACAGGCAGTACACAGGGCACACCGTATAGCGGCACAGGCAGTACACAGGGCAGACAGTATAGCAGCATAGGCAGTACACACCGTATAGCGGCACGGGCAGTACACAGGGCACACCGTATAGCGGCACAGGCAGTACACAGGGCACACCGTATAGCGGCACGGGCAGTACACAGGGCACACCGTATAGCGGCACGGGCAGTACACAGGGCACACCGCATAGCGGCACAGGCAGTACACAGGGCACACCGTATAGCGGCACGGGCAGTACACAGGGCACACCGTATAGCGGCACAGGCAGTACACAGGGCACACCGTATAGCGGCACAGGCAGTACACAGGGCACACCGTATAGCGGCACAGGCAGTACACAGGGCACACCGTATAGCGGCACAGGCAGTACACAGGGCACACCGTATAGCGGCACAGGCAGTACACAGGGCACACCGCATAGCGGCACAGGCAGTACACAGGGCACACCGTATAGCGGCACAGGCAGTACACAGGGCACACCGTATAGCGGCACAGGCAGTACACAGGGCACACCGTATAGCGGCACAGGCAGTACACAGGGCAGAGAGTATAGCAGCATAGGCAGTACACACCGTATAGCGGCACGGGCAGTACACAGGGCACACCGTATAGCGGCACAGGCAGTACACAGGGCACACCGTATAGCGGCACGGGCAGTACACAGGGCACACCGTATAGCGGCACGGGCAGTACACAGGGCACACCGTATAGCGGCACGGGCAGTACACAGGGCACACCGTATAGCGGCACGGGCAGTACACAGGGCACACCGTATAGCGGCACAGGCAGTACACACCGCATAGCGGCACAGGCAGTACACAGGGCAGACATAGCATCATACAGAGAACTGTAACATAATAAGATGGAGATGTCACATGGCGATGTCCCCACTAACACTGTGCAGGAGGAATGCCCGACCCCCAGTCATACCTTGCTCCTCCCACCTGCGGACACTCTTTGCTGGGAATTGGGGACCGGGAATGAAGGAGAAGGAACGTTCAGCATTGTGCTACACCGGGTGCCAGCAGAGGGCGCTATGTACAGTGCAGTGTATATCTGTATCCCTCTCGTACACCACGTGCACAGCTACATGTGAGCACAGCTCAGCGCTGTATGTACACTGCAGACCTGCCGGCTCCACAGCTGACACCCCAAGTGTACATCCCACCAAACACACGGCGTCCAGTGACAGTGCAGGACCTGTCGTGAAGTCATCACCATGTGGTCAGTCACGTGATGACAGACAGGAAGTGTCAGCCCCGGAGCAGGAAAATGAGCTTCTTATAAGAGGCGGTTGCATGGTGTGTGATGTGTATACAGGAGACGTGTGGTGTATGATCTATAGGTAGGACACGTGTGATGTGTATACAGGAGACATGTAGAACAGGTGATGTATATACTGTACAGGAGACCTGTATGACGTGTAATATACAGTGCCTTGCGAAAGTATTCGGCTCCCTGGAACTTTTCATCCTTTTCCCACATATCATGCTTCAAACATAAAGATACCAAATGTAAATTTTTGGTGAAGAATCAACAACAAGTGGAACACAATTGTGAAGTTGAACGAAATTTATTGGTTATTTTAAATTTTTGTGGAAATTCAAAAACTGAAAAGTGGGGCGTGCAATATTATTCGGCCCCAGGGGCGTAACTACCGCGGTCGCAGGGGTCGCAATTGCGACGGGGCCCGCAGTGCTTAGGGGCCCACCCAGTCCAGCAGATTGGGCGGGCTCCTAAGAACTCTAAGCTACAAAATGGGCCGCCGGCCCTTTAAATAATTCTTCCTTACAGGCCCTGCTGCGCGTGCACTCGCAATCACGGGTGGGACTGCACTTGTCCCGCAGCAGAGCCCCTCCACCACAGAGAGCCGCACACCACTACTATAGCTGCCACTGCTCTGTGCGCACAGGACCTGTGATGAGGTCACAGGAGGGGAGGAGTTGGAGTCACATGATCAAGGGCTTCCGTGTAGTGCAGGACAGTAGTGCAGTGCTGGTTGTCATCATGCTGGAGGAGGGTAAACTTTTGTGTGAGGTAAGGAGGGGTTTGGGTGGATGTAGCAGAGCAGTGTGTGTATGAGGTGTACAGAGCGGAGCCGTGTGTGTATGAGGTGTACGGAGCGGAGCCGGGTGTGTATGAGGTGTACGGAGCGGAGCCGGGTGTGCATGAGGTGTACGGAGCAGAGCTGGGTGTGCATGAGGTGTACGGAGCAGAGCCGGGTGTGTATGAGGTGTACGGAGCAGAGCCGGGTGTGCATGAGGTGTACGGAGCAGAGCCGGGTGTGTATGAGGTGTACGGAGCGGAGCCGGGAGTGTACGAGGTGTACGGAGCGGAGCCGGGTGTGTACGAGGTGTACGGAGCGGAGCCGGGTGTGTACGAGGTGTACGGAGCGGAGCCGTGTGTGTACGAGGTGTACGGAGCGGAGCCGTGTGTGTACGAGGTGTACGGAGCGGAGCCGTGTGTGTACGAGGTGTACGGAGCGGAGCCGTGTGTGTACGAGGTGTACGGAGCGGAGCCGTGTGTGTACGAGGTGTACGGAGCGGAGTCGGGGGTGTACGGAGCGGAGTCGGGTGTGTACGAGGTGTCGCATCTCTGCTTCAGGAAAATGGCCGCCGCGATCTCCATCTGGGCACGCGCGGCATCCTGCGGCCATTTTCCTGAAGCCGCGGCCAGCAGAGCGCCGCTTCTGCGCACGCGCGGCCAAAGGAAGATGGCCGCCCCCACCGATCACCAATGAAATGTCGCACATCACGCTATTTTCACTCCCCTGTGCAGTGGATTCGGGACCTTGGGCATGCGCACACCACTACGCCACCAACGGAAAACTAAGCAAGATCTGGGGGAAGACACCACGCCCATCTGACCAGACCAGCCTGATTGACAGGCGAAAACGACTACTTTGGTAACGTATTTCGGCAGCATAGGTGGGGAATCGGGGTCCACAAAATACACTATTGCAATGCACAGCTCAGGCCCTATTTAACAGTATTTTTATCTCATACGGAAAAAACGGGGTGACAGGTTCCCTTTAAGAGAAAGCCAAAATAACCCCGGGACAGAAGGCGAGAGCAGGGGGGAGGTGCGGGACAGAGCCGCTTTAGGCTAGTTTCACACTAGCGTTAACTGCAATACGTCGCAAATGCGTCGTTTTGCCGAAAATACGCATCCAGCAAAAGTTCTTGCTGGATACGTTTTTTCGTCATAGACTAACATTAGCGACGCATTTGCGACGCATTGCCAAACGTTGCGTCCGTTTTGCGACGCTTGGGCGTGTGGTAGTGGACCGTCGGGAGAAAAAAACCTTACATGTAACGTTTTTTGCTCCCGACGGTCCACTTTTTCCGACCGCGCATGCGCGGCCGGAACTCCGCCCCCACCTCCCCGCACTTCCCCGCACCTCACAATGGGGCAGCGGATGCGTGGGAAAAATGCATCCGCTGCCCCCGTTGTGCGGCGGAGACCACACTAGCGTCGGGAACGTCGGCCCGACGCACAGCGACGGGTTGTTCCCGACGCTAGTGTGAAACTAGCCTTAGTCAGGAGAAGCTGAGGAGCTGCAGCCGGTTTACATCAGCCACCCCTGTACCAGAGAGGAGATTGTGAGTTGTGTATATGAGCTGGTATCTCTGGTGTGTGTGTGTGTGTGTGTGTGTGTGTGTGTGTGTGTGTGTGTGGTATCTGTAGTGTGTGTGTGATAACTGTAGTATGTGTGTGATATCTGTAGTATGATGTGTGTGTGTGTGATATCTGTAGTGTGTGTATGTGTGTGTGTGTGTGTGTGTGATATCTGTAGTGTGTGTGTGTGTGTGTGATATCTGTAGTATGATGTGTGTGTGTGTGATATCTAGTATGTCTGTGTGTGTGTGTGATATCTGTAGTGTGTGTGTGTGATAACTGTAGTATGTGTGTGATATCTGTAATATGATGTGTGTGTGATATCTGTAGTGTGTGTAATAACTGATGTGTGTGTGTGTGATATCTGTAGTATGATGTGTGTGTGTGTGATATCTGTAGTGTGTGTGTGATATCTGTAGTATGTGTGTGTGTGAGGCAGCGGTGTAACTACTACGGTCGCAGCTGCAAGCGGCTCTGGCAGGTCAGGGGGCCGTGAGTCCCCTTGAGCCTGTCTCCCTTATGCTTGTGTCCCCATGTGCCAGTCTCCCTTGCCCATTAGTCCCTGTGTGTCCCCATGTGCCTGTCTCCCTTGTCCCCTTATGCTTGTGTCCCTTGTCCCCGTGTGCCAGTCTCCCTTGCCCATTAGTCCCTGTGTGTCCCCTTGAGCCTGTCTCCCTTATGCTTGTGTCCCCGTGTGCCAGTCTCCCTTGCCCATTAGTCCCTGTGTGTCCCCATGTGCCTGTCTCCTATGTCCCCTTGTGCTTGTGTCAGTCTCCTTTGTCCCCTTGTGCTTGTGTCAGTCTCCTTTGCCCACTAGTCCCTGTGTGTCAGTCTCCCTTTCCCACTTGTCCCTGTGTGTCCCCTTGTGCTTGTATCCCTTGTCCCCTTGTGTCAGTCTCTTGCTCACTAGTCCCTATGTGTCCCCTTGTGCCTGTCTCCCTTGTCCCCTTGTGCTTGTCCCTTGTCCCCGTGTGTCAGTCTCCATTGCCCACTAGTCCCCTTGTATCAGTCTCCCTTGCCCACTATTCCCCGTGTGTCAGTCTCCCTTGCCCACTAGTCCGTGTCCCCGTGTGCCAGTCTCTCTTGTCCACTAGTCCCCGTGTGCCCTTTGTGTCAGTCTCCCTTGCCCACTTGTGTCAGTCTCCCTTGCCCACTAGACCCCTTGTATCCTTCTCCCCTGCCTCCTAGCCCCCATGTGTCCCCTAGTGCCTGTCTTCCTTGCCCCCTTGTTCCCTCTCCTCTGCCCCCTCGTCACCATTTGCTCGTGTCTTTGTCACTGCCCCTGTATGGAGGGGCTGCATTATACTATGAGGGGGGCTGCATTGTATTCTATGGGGCTTACATTGAATTTTATGGCGGGGGGGGGGCCCCATTTGGAAGTTCGCACCGGGGCCCATAACTTTGTAGTTACGCCACTGTTCGGCCCCTTTACTTTCAGTGCAGCAAACTCCCTCCAGAAGTTCATTGTGGATCTCTGAATGATCCAATGTTGTCCTAAATGCCTAATGATGATAAATATAATCCACCTGTGTGTAATCAAGTCTCCGTATAAATGCACCTGCTCTGTGATAGTCTCAGGGTTCTGTTTGAAGCACAGAGAGCATCATGAAGACCAAGGACCACAACAGGCAGGTCTGTGATACTGTTGTGGAGAAGTTAAAAGCTGGATTTGGAAACAAAATGATTTCCAAAACTTTAAACATCCCAAGGAGCACTGTGCAAGCGATCATATTGAAATTGAACGCATATCATACCACAATCTACCAAGACCCGGCCGTCCCTCTAAACTTTCTTCTCAAACAAGGAGAAGACTGATCAGAGATGCAGCCAAGAGGCCCATGATCACTCTGGATGAACTTCAGAGATCTACAGCTGAGGTGGGACAGTCTGTCCATAGGACAACAATCAGATTGTATACTGCACAAATCTGGCCTTCATGGAAGAGCGGCAAGAAGAAAGCCATTTCTCAAAGATATCCATACAAAGTGTTGTTTAAAGTTTGCAACAAGCCACCTGGGAGACACACCAAACATGTGGAAGAAGGTGTTCTGGTCAGATGAAACCAAACATCTAACTTTTTGGCAACAATACCAAACGATATGTTTGACGTAAAGGCAACACAGCTCATCACCCTGAACACACCATTCCCACTGTCAAACATGGTGGTGGCAGCATCATGGTTTGTGCCTCCTTTTCTTCAGCAGGGACAGGGAAGATGGTTAAAATTGATGGGAAGATGGATGGGGCCAAATCCAGGACCATTCTTGAAGAAAACCTGTTTGAGTCTGCAAAAGCCCTGAGACTGGGACAGAGATTTGTCTTCCAACAAGACAATGATCCCAAACATAAAGCAAAATCTACAATGGAATAATTCACAAATAAACGTATCCAGGTGTTAGAATGGCAAAGTCCAGACCTCAATCCAATCGAGAATCTGTGGAAAGAGCTGAAAACTGCTGTTCACAAACGATCTCCATCAAACCTCACTGAGCTCGAGCTGTTTGCCAAGGAAGAATGGGCAAGAATTTCAGTCTCTTGATGTACAAAACTGATAGAGACATACCCCAAGCGACTTGCAGCTGTAATTGCAGCAGAAGGTGGCGCAACAAAGTATTACATTAAAGGGACTGAATAATATTGCACGCCCCACTTTTCAGTTTTTCATTTTCCACAAAAATTTAAAATAACAAATACATTTCATTCAAATTCACAATTGTGTTCCACTTGTTGTTGATTCTTCACCAAAAATTTACATTTGATATCTTTATGTTTGAAGCACGATATGTGGGAAAAGGTTGAAAAGTTCCAGGGGGCCGAATACTTTCGCAAGGCACTGTATATATACCACTATACACATCTCTATATAAAGATGTACATTTTGGGGCACTTCCCTTCTACACCCTGTCACATTCATAATTGATACTTATTCCTAAGGCGGGAAAAAACCCTCTGGATTGCTCTAATTATTATCATCTGATAGCCCTACTAAACTCGGACTTGAAAATATTTACCCGTATGTGGGCTAATAGACTTAACCAGTGGCTAACTCGGCTTATTAGAAAGGATCAGGTAGGCTTTGTCCCTTTTGGCCAGGGAGGGGACACCACGAGAAGGGCAATAGATTTGATTGATGTGTACAACAAAAATAAAACACACACTTATTTTAAGTTTAGATGCAGAGAAGGCATTTGACCTTCTTAATTGGTCTTTCTTGTTTGAAACAGTGAAAACATTTGGTATCTCGGGAGCTTTTTTTACATTAAAGGCATTGTATTGATCCCCATCAGCCTCGATTAAATTGCCCTTTTGAGTCTTCCCCTCTTTTCTCATTTCTAATGGCACGAGGCAAGAATGCCCTCTTTACCCCCTGCTAAACGTAATGTGTATAGAGCCTCTAGTGGCAATAATATGTCAAAATAATAATATCTTAGGGGTGGAAGTCAAGAATAAGGTATTTAAGATTTCATTATTTGCTGATGACTAGTGTTGAGCGATACTTTCCGATATCGGAAAGTATCGGTATCGGAAAGTATCGGCCGATACCGTCAAAATATCGGATCCAATCCGATACCGATACCCGATCCCAATGCAAGTCAATGGGACGAAAATATCGGAATTAAAATAAACCCTTAATAAACTTGTAGGTTCATTCTACATGAAGGAAAACAACTAAGAATAATGTAGGATGTATTGGGGGACGTGGCGGAGATATTAAAGGGACAGAGGTTTAGCCCAATGTAATAGAATAGCAGGATTTTTTATTTTTTTTTATGAAGTTCGGCGTTAGAAAGAATTTGACTATGTTATTTTTTTTTTTTTTTATGTCAGATATTGATGTTTCACTACTTCCACGCCCTTCACCTTCTTTTTTACTTCTCCCACGCTTTCTTCTTAATTATCCTCATCATCAGCTTCTTTGACATCAACTTCTTCACCTTATTCATCTTCTTCTTCATCTTCTACCTATTATTTTTTGGGTTACATTGTTCATATTCTTTTTATTTTACTATTATCTTCATCATATTCAACTTCTTCATCATATTCTTATTTGTGACAGGCATTCCCGTAGTTGTTATCTATAAAAGTTTGAAGATTACACCTTCCGTTCTGCCTGTCACAAACCAGTTACATTTGTCCGCGTTCAGTTTGGCCTGCAGCATCAGGCTTTATCCAGGGGCACCACGAGGAGGAACGGACTCACCCCCATACACTGCTTAGTCTTCTTCTGCTTATAATTTACATAATATTTTTTTGCTCTGATATTTTGTGTTATGCTTAATGTCCTTCTGCTCTTTGTTCTGCAGCCTCTTGTTCTTCTGCTTCTCGGTCTTCCAGGTCGTCGTCGTCTCCAGGGTCGTCGTCTCCGGGGTCGTCGTCATCGGGGTGGTCTCCGGGGTCGTCGTCATCGGGGTGGTCTTCAGGGTCATCGTCTCCAGGGTCGTCGTCATCACGGTGGTTGTCGTCTCTGGTGTCGTCGTCATCTTAGGGGTGTTCTTCCGGGTCATCGTGTTTAGTCTCTTGAACTTGGAAATGTAGCAGAAGGTACAAGAAGGCTGAGAAAATGCCGAGAACCAGCTGATGGAACTGGAACTCGGATGGCTACCCGAAGGTCCAAGAGCCAATGGAACTACCGAGGACCAGCTGACGTTACTGGAACCCGGTTACTAAGCAGGAGGTACCCGTGCCTGAAAGCACTACCAAGGACCACCTGACGTTGGTGGAACTCGGATACCCAGAGGGAGGCACCTAAGCCAAAGGCTCTGCCCGGAACCAGCTGACGGTACTGGAACCAGGATGGGGAGCAGAAGGTACAAGAGCAAAAGACACTGCCGAGAACCAGCTGACGGTGCTGGAACCCGGATGGGTAGCCGAAGGTCCAAGAGCCAATGGAACTACCGAGGACCAGCTGACGTTACTGGAACCCGGTTACTAAGCAGGAGGTACCCGTGCCTGAAAGCACTACCAAGGACCACCTGACGTTGGTGGAACTCGGATACCCAGAGGGAGGCACCTAAGCCAAAGGCTCTGCCCGGAACCAGCTGACGGTACTGGAACCAGGATGTGGAGCAGAAGGTACAAGAGCAAGTGTCTGCGTGGCTTTTGCAGGACACGTTGCCGGCTGCACAGCAGGGGAACAGCTGGCGGTGCTGGACCCCACTGACACATTGGCGAGGTGTTTGGCTCTGTGCAGCCAGCACTTCCGGACAGCAACGAGCGGTGTTGTAGCCCGGGCTCTGCAGGGGGAGCAGAGTGTAGGCCGAAGCCTACTTGAACCAATTTCAAAGGTAACCTTTAACCCCCCCTCAGGGGTTAGAAAGTAGAAGAGCCACAGCTTATGCAGCAGTAGTGCTGCACAAGTCAAAGGTTGCTCTTTTAATTTCGCTCCTTGCACACGCTGAATGAAACACGTATAACATTTAGCCCTTTATACAGTCAAACTGTGTTGGAGGCGCGAGTTCCCTTTGTAATGAGACGCAGCACAGATGTCAAGAATCCCACCTTGGTGCTGGGTGCAGCCTCCTGAGCGTTGTTATTTGCTGTACAGGAGTCTGCGCTGTCGTGTTATCCCCTGGCCTAGCGCCGTTAGCGCTGCCCATCTTCTGACCTCATTTAATGTTGGCCGGTGCGGTTCGCGATGCCCATGAATCACAGCCCCGCAGTGTATTGACATAGTTTAAACACTGCGGGGCTGGGATTCATGGCCTGGCGCAGTACATATGTTCGCCTCTCGCTTGGGTTCTTACACCCGCTTCAGACTATGCGGCGTCATCTGATCCCTTATCGCATGCCACGGCCATGAAGCCGCACAGTCCGAAGAAGGCGGAAGGAGAGGAGGGACAGGCGAACTGATGCACTGATCCTGCCCATCAATCACACCCTCGCAGTCCCAATAAATAAGACACCGAGGGGCGTTGTGTGGGTCAGGGCGGCCGCAGAGGCGCAGGCAGCCAAACCATGATGCCAGAAGACGGGCAGCGCTACCAAGGGGGTTGCAGCGTGTCATTACAAAGGAAAGTCACACCACCGGGACGGTTAAATGGTCACACAGAGGACACATTGCAGACGTGTTTTCAGTTCCACATGTGCGAGGAGAATACGTTTCTGAGCCACCTTGCACACATGCAGCATTACCGCTGTACAAGGTGGCTGGATAACGTAAAAACGCCTGGGGGAGGGGGGACAGGTTCCCTTCAATTTCAGTTCTTGTGTCTGCGTGGCTTTTGCAGGACACGTTGCCGGCTGCACAGCAGGGGAACAGCTGGCGGTGCTGGACCCCACTGACACATTGGCTGGTGTTTTTCTCTGTGCAGCTAGCACATCTGGGCAAAAACTGGCGGTGTGTTAGAGCCCAGGGACAGCAGGAGGAGGAGCAGGAGGAGGAGGAGCAGGGGGAGGGGAGTGTAGGCCGAAGCCTGCACAGGCGGCAGCTTTGGGTGTGTTGTGTCTGCGTGACTTTTGCAGGACACGTTGCCGGCTACACAGCAGGGGAACAGCTGGCGGTGCTGGACCCCACTGACACATTGGCGAGGTGTTTGGCTCTGTGCAGCCAGCACTTCCGGACAGCAACTAGCGTTGTTGGAGCCCGGGCTCTGCAGGTGGAGCAGAGTGTAGGCCGAAGCCTAATTGAACCGATTTCAAAAGTCACCTTTAACCCCCCCTCAGGGGTTACAAAGTAGAAGAGCCACAGCTTATGCAGCAGCAGTGCTGCGCAAGTCAAAGGTTGCTCTTGTAATTTTTCTCCTTGCACACGCTGAATGGAACACGTATAACATTCAGCCCTTTAGACAGTCAAACTGTGTAATGGAGGCGAGAGTTCCCTTTGTAATGAGACGCAGCACAGGTGTCAAGAATCCCACCTTGGTGCTGGGTGCAGCCTCCCGAGCGTTGTTATTTGCTGTACAGGAGTCTGCGCTGTCGTGTTATCCCCTGGCCTAGCGCCGTTAGCGCTGCCCATCTTCTGACCTCATTTAATGTTGGCCGGTGCGGTTCGCGATGCCCATGAATCACAGCCCCGCAGTGTATTGACATAGTTTAAACACTGCGGGGCTGGGATTCATGGCCTGGCGCAGTACATATGTTCGCCTCTCGCTTGGGTTCTTACACCCGCTTCAGACTATGCGGCGTCATCTGATCCCTTATCGCATGCCACGGCCATGAAGCCGCACAGTCCGAAGAAGGCGGAAGGAGAGGAGGGACAGGCGAACTGATGCACTGATCCTGCCCATCAATCACACCCTCGCAGTCCCAATAAATAAGACACCGAGGGGCGTTGTGTGGGTCAGGGCGGCCGCAGAGGCGCAGGCAGCCAAACCATGATGCCAGAAGACGGGCAGCGCTACCAAGGGGGTTGCAGCGTGTCATTACAAAGGAAAGTCACACCACCGGGACGGTTAAATGGTCACACAGAGGACACATTGCAGACGTGTTTTCAGTTCCACATGTGCGAGGAGAATACGTTTCTGAGCCACCTTGCACACATGCAGCATTACCGCTGTACAAGGTGGCTGGATAACGTAAAAACGCCTGGGGGAGGGGGGACAGGTTCCCTTCAATTTCAGTTCTTGTGTCTGCGTGGCTTTTGCAGGACACGTTGCCGGCTGCACAGCAGGGGAACAGCTGGCGGTGCTGGACCCCACTGACACATTGGCTGGTGTTTTTCTCTGTGCAGCTAGCACATCTGGGCAAAAACTGGCGGTGTGTTAGAGCCCAGGGACAGCAGGAGGAGGAGCAGGAGGAGGAGGAGCAGGGGGAGGGGAGTGTAGGCCGAAGCCTGCACAGGCGGCAGCTTTGGGTGTGTTGTGTCTGCGTGACTTTTGCAGGACACGTTGCCGGCTACACAGCAGGGGAACAGCTGGCGGTGCTGGACCCCACTGACACATTGGCGAGGTGTTTGGCTCTGTGCAGCCAGCACTTCCGGACAGCAACTAGCGTTGTTGGAGCCCGGGCTCTGCAGGTGGAGCAGAGTGTAGGCCGAAGCCTAATTGAACCGATTTCAAAAGTCACCTTTAACCCCCCCTCAGGGGTTACAAAGTAGAAGAGCCACAGCTTATGCAGCAGCAGTGCTGCGCAAGTCAAAGGTTGCTCTTGTAATTTTTCTCCTTGCACACGCTGAATGGAACACGTATAACATTTAGCCCTTTATACAGTCAAACTGTGTTGGAGGCGCGAGTTCCCTTTGTAATGAGACGCAGCACAGATGTCAAGAATCCCACCTTGGTGCTGGGTGCAGCCTCCTGAGCGTTGTTATTTGCTGTACAGGAGTCTGCGCTGTCGTGTTATCCCCTGGCCTAGCGCCGTTAGCGCTGCCCATCTTCTGACCTCATTTAATGTTGGCCGGTGCGGTTCGCGATGCCCATGAATCACAGCCCCGCAGTGTATTGACATAGTTTAAACACTGCGGGGCTGGGATTCATGGCCTGGCGCAGTACATATGTTCGCCTCTCGCTTGGGTTCTTACACCCGCTTCAGACTATGCGGCGTCATCTGATCCCTTATCGCATGCCACGGCCATGAAGCCGCACAGTCCGAAGAAGGCGGAAGGAGAGGAGGGACAGGCGAACTGATGCACTGATCCTGCCCATCAATCACACCCTCGCAGTCCCAATAAATAAGACACCGAGGGGCGTTGTGTGGGTCAGGGCGGCCGCAGAGGCGCAGGCAGCCAAACCATGATGCCAGAAGACGGGCAGCGCTACCAAGGGGGTTGCAGCGTGTCATTACAAAGGAAAGTCACACCACCGGGACGGTTAAATGGTCACACAGAGGACACATTGCAGACGTGTTTTCAGTTCCACATGTGCGAGGAGAATACGTTTCTGAGCCACCTTGCACACATGCAGCATTACCGCTGTACAAGGTGGCTGGATAACGTAAAAACGCCTGGGGGAGGGGGGACAGGTTCCCTTCAATTTCAGTTCTTGTGTCTGCGTGGCTTTTGCAGGACACGTTGCCGGCTGCACAGCAGGGGAACAGCTGGCGGTGCTGGACCCCACTGACACATTGGCTGGTGTTTTTCTCTGTGCAGCTAGCACATCTGGGCAAAAACTGGCGGTGTGTTAGAGCCCAGGGACAGCAGGAGGAGGAGCAGGAGGAGGAGGAGCAGGGGGAGGGGAGTGTAGGCCGAAGCCTGCACAGGCGGCAGCTTTGGGTGTGTTGTGTCTGCGTGACTTTTGCAGGACACGTTGCCGGCTACACAGCAGGGGAACAGCTGGCGGTGCTGGACCCCACTGACACATTGGCGAGGTGTTTGGCTCTGTGCAGCCAGCACTTCCGGACAGCAACTAGCGTTGTTGGAGCCCGGGCTCTGCAGGTGGAGCAGAGTGTAGGCCGAAGCCTAATTGAACCGATTTCAAAAGTCACCTTTAACCCCCCCTCAGGGGTTACAAAGTAGAAGAGCCACAGCTTATGCAGCAGCAGTGCTGCGCAAGTCAAAGGTTGCTCTTGTAATTTTTCTCCTTGCACACGCTGAATGGAACACGTATAACATTCAGCCCTTTAGACAGTCAAACTGTGTAATGGAGGCGAGAGTTCCCTTTGTAATGAGACGCAGCACAGGTGTCAAGAATCCCACCTTGGTGCTGGGTGCAGCCTCCCGAGCGTTGTTATTTGCTGTACAGGAGTCTGCGCTGTCGTGTTATCCCCTGGCCTAGCGCCGTTAGCGCTGCCCATCTTCTGACCTCATTTAATGTTGGCCGGTGCGGTTCGCGATGCCCATGAATCACAGCCCCGCAGTGTATTGACATAGTTTAAACACTGCGGGGCTGGGATTCATGGCCTGGCGCAGTACATATGTTCGCCTCTCGCTTGGGTTCTTACACCCGCTTCAGACTATGCGGCGTCATCTGATCCCTTATCGCATGCCACGGCCATGAAGCCGCACAGTCCGAAGAAGGCGGAAGGAGAGGAGGGACAGGCGAACTGATGCACTGATCCTGCCCATCAATCACACCCTCGCAGTCCCAATAAATAAGACACCGAGGGGCGTTGTGTGGGTCAGGGCGGCCGCAGAGGCGCAGGCAGCCAAACCATGATGCCAGAAGACGGGCAGCGCTACCAAGGGGGTTGCAGCGTGTCATTACAAAGGAAAGTCACACCACCGGGACGGTTAAATGGTCACACAGAGGACACATTGCAGACGTGTTTTCAGTTCCACATGTGCGAGGAGAATACGTTTCTGAGCCACCTTGCACACATGCAGCATTACCGCTGTACAAGGTGGCTGGATAACGTAAAAACGCCTGGGGGAGGGGGGACAGGTTCCCTTCAATTTCAGTTCTTGTGTCTGCGTGGCTTTTGCAGGACACGTTGCCGGCTGCACAGCAGGGGAACAGCTGGCGGTGCTGGACCCCACTGACACATTGGCTGGTGTTTTTCTCTGTGCAGCTAGCACATCTGGGCAAAAACTGGCGGTGTGTTAGAGCCCAGGGACAGCAGGAGGAGGAGCAGGAGGAGGAGGAGCAGGGGGAGGGGAGTGTAGGCCGAAGCCTGCACAGGCGGCAGCTTTGGGTGTGTTGTGTCTGCGTGACTTTTGCAGGACACGTTGCCGGCTACACAGCAGGGGAACAGCTGGCGGTGCTGGACCCCACTGACACATTGGCGAGGTGTTTTTCTCTGTGCAGCTAGCAGTACCGGGCCCCAACTGGCGGTGTTGGAGCCCAGGGTCAGCAGGAGGAGCAGGGGGAGCGGAGTGTAGGCCGAAGCCTGCACTCGAGCAAGTTGAAAGGAAACCTTTAACCCCCCCCCCCCAGGCGTTTGTAGCTGAAAGAGCCATTGTGTACAGCACTAATGCTGGAAAAGGTAAACTTAGCTCTTTTAATTATGGTCCTTGCACATGCGGAACCTAACAGTTATGAAATGTGTCCCCTCACAGCGTTAAACCGTCCGGTAGGTGGAACTTTCCTTTGTCGTGTGACGCAGCACAGCCATCATTTTTACCCCCTTGGCGCCGTGCGCCGCCTCCTCAGCGTTGTTTTAATCTGTCCCGGAGCCTGGGCTGTTAGGTTAGCCCTTGGCCATGCACACATTTTGCGCTGCCCGTCTTCTGACATCATTTGGTGTCAGGCTGGCTGCGCCTGTGCGGGTGCGCTGGCCGAGATCCCGCCTCGCAGTGTCGTCTAATGTAATCCCACCGCGGGCCTGTGATCCGTGCCCGTGCGCAGTGCATATCCTCTCCTCTCACTCCCCTCCCTACGGCTTTTTCAGACTGTGCGGTGTCACGGCCGTGGCATGCTATTAGGGACCAGCTGACATCGCACAGTCTGAAGAAGCCGTAGGGAGGGGAGTGAGAGGAGAGGATATGCACTGCGCACGGGCACGGATCACAGGCCCGCGGTGGGATTACATTAGACGACACTGCGAGGCGGGATCTCGGCCAGCGCACCCGCACAGGCGCAGCCAGCCTGACACCAAATGAGGTCAGAAGACGGGCAGCGCAACATGTGTGCATGGCCAAGGGCTAACCTAACAGCGCAGGCTCCGGGACAGATTAAAACAACGCTGAGGAGGCGGCGCACGGCGCCAAGGGGGTAAAAATGATGGCTGTGCTGCGTCACACGACAAAGGAAAGTTCCACCTACCGGACGGTTTAACGCTGTGTGGGGACACATTTCATAAGTGTTTGGTTCAGCATGTGCAAGGAGCATCACGAAAAGAGGCACTTTTTCCCTTTGCATCATTACTGCTGCACAAGGTGGCTCCTTCAGTAACAAACGCCTGTGGGGGGGGGGGGGGTCAGGTTCCCTTACATTTAACTTGTTGTGCCTGCGTGGCGGTCGCAGTACACGTTGCCGTATACACAGCAGGGGAACAGCTGGCGGTGCTGAACCCCACTAACACATTGGCGAGGTGTTTGGCTCTGTGCGTACAGCACTTCTGGACGGCAACTGGCGGTGTTGGAGCCCAGGGGCAGGTGGAGGAGGAGGAGGTTGGAGGAGGTAGGAGGAGGTAGGAGGGATTGCCACACACACAGCAGGGGAACAGCTGACGTTACTGAACCCCAATAACAGAGGAGGGACTGTTGACTGTGCGTACAGCACTTCTGGACGGCAACTGGCGGTGTTGGAGCCCAGGGGCAGGTGGAGGAGGAGGAGGTTGGAGGAGGTAGGAGGAGGTAGGAGGGATTGCCACACACACAGCAGGGGAACAGCTGACGTTACTGAACCCCAATAACAGAGGAGGGACTGTTGACTGTGCGTACAGCACTTCTGGACGGCAACTGGCGGTGTTGGAGCCCAGGGACGGGTGGAGGAGGAGGAGGTAGGAGGAGGTAGGAGGGATTGCCACACACACAGCAGGGGAACAGCTGACGTTACTGAACCCCAATAACAGAGGAGGGACTGTTGACTGTGCGTACAGCACTTCTGGACGGCAACTGGCGGTGTTGGAGCCCAGGGACGGGTGGAGGAGGAGGAGGTTGGAGGAGGTAGGAGGGATTGCCACACACACAGCAGGGGAACAGCTGACGTTACTGAACCCCAATAACAGAGGAGGGACTGTTGACTGTGCGTACAGCACTTCTGGACGGCAACTGGCGGTGTTGGAGCCCAGGGACAGGTGGAGGAGGAGGAGGTTGGAGGAGGTTGGAGGAGGTAGGAGGGATTGCCACACACACAGCAGGGGAACAGCTGACGTTACTGAACCCCAATAACAGAGGAGGGACTGTTGACTGTGCGTACAGCACTTCTGGACGGCAACTGGCGGTGTTGAAGCCCAGGGACGGGTGGAGGAGGAGGAGGTTGGAGGAGGTAGGAGGGATTGCCACACACACAGCAGGGGAACAGCTGACGTTACTGAACCCCAATAACAGAGGAGGGACTGTTGACTGTGCGTACAGCACTTCTGGACGGCAACTGGCGGTGTTGGAGCCCAGGGGCAGGTGGAGGAGGAGGAGGTTGGAGGAGGTAGGAGGAGGTAGGAGGGATTGCCACACACACAGCAGGGGAACAGCTGACGTTACTGAACCCCAATAACAGAGGAGGGACTGTTGACTGTGCGTACAGCACTTCTGGACGGCAACTGGCGGTGTTGGAGCCCAGGGACGGGTGGAGGAGGAGGAGGTTGGAGGAGGTAGGAGGGATTGCCACACACACAGCAGGGGAACAGCTGACGTTACTGAACCCCAATAACAGAGGAGGGACTGTTGACTGTGCGTACAGCACTTCTGGACGGCAACTGGCGGTGTTGGAGCCCAGGGACAGGTGGAAAAGCAGAGGAACACAATGTAGGCCGAAGCCTGAGAAAGTCGAAAGGGAACCTTTAACCCCCCCCCAAGGCGTTTGTAGCTGAAAGAGCCAGCTTGTGCAGCACAAAAGATGCAAAAGGAAAAGGTGGCTCTTTTCATCATGCTCCTTGCAAACACAGAACTAAACACTTATAAAATGTGTCCCCTGCAACCGTAAAACCGTCCCGGAGGTGGGACTTTCCTTCGTAATGTGACGCAGCCCAGCCGTCATTCCTACCCCCCCGGCGCCGCGCACCGGCTCCTCAGCGTTGTTTTATTCCGTCAAGGAGCCTGCGCTGTTATGTTATCCCGTGGCCAGGCACACTTAGCGCTGCCCGTCTTCTGGCATCATTTGGTGTCTGGATGGCTGCGCCTGTGCGGCCGCGCTGGCAGAGAGCCCGCCTCGCAGTGTCTTCTGATTTAATCCCACTGGGGGCCTGGGATCCATGGACATGCGCACTGCATATCTGAACCTCCACCTCTCACTCATCTCCCTATGGCTTCTTCAGACTGTGCGGTGTCACGGCCGTGGCATGCTGTTAGGGACCAGCTGACACCGAACAGTCTGAAGAAGCCATAGGGAAATGAGTGAGAGGTGGAGGTTCAGATATGCACTGCGCATGTCCATGGATCCCAGGCCCCCAGTGGGATTAAATCAGAAGACACTGCGAGGCGGGCTCTCTGCCAGCGCGGCCGCACAGGCGCAGCCATCCAGACACCAAATGATGCCAGAAGACGGGCAGCGCTAAGTGTGCCTGGCCACGGGATAACATAACAGCGCAGGCTCCAGGACGGAATAAAACAACGCTGAGGAGCCGGTGCGCGGCGCCGGGGGGGTAGGAATGACGGCTGGGCTGCGTCACATTACGAAGTAAAGTCCCACCTCCGGGACGGTTTTACGGTATCAGTGGACACATTTTATAAGTGTTAAGTTCTGCGTGTGCAAGGAGCTAAACAAAAATAGCTACCTTTTCCTTGGGCAGCATTACTGCTGCACAAGGTGGCTCTTTCAGTAACAAACGCCTTGGGGGGGGGGGGACAGATTCCCTTACATTTCAGTTGTTGTGTCAGCGTGGCGGTCGCATGACACATTGCCGGCTACACAGCTGGGGATCAGCTGACATTACTGAAACCCAATAACACTGGGTCGTATGTTTTGACTGTGCAGACGGCACGTCTGAGCCTCAACTGGCGGTGTTGGAGCCCAGGAATTTAAGTTCAGGTGGTAGAAAGATGAACACAACAGGAGACCTGGATAACGTATACAGTGACCTAATTATTCAATCAGGAGGAGGAGTGGCAAATTCCGGCGAGATCCAGGCCTTGTTCATTTTCAGGAAAGTAAGCCGGTCAACGTTATCGGAGGATAGTCGCATGCGACGGTCAGTTAGTACACCACCTGCAGCACTAAAGACACGTTCCGATAATACACTGGCCGCAGGGCAAGACAGCACCTCCAATGCATACTGGCTTAGCTCTGGCCATGTATCCAGCTTTGAGACCCAAAACTTGAAAGGGGAAGAGCCGTCTGGGAGTACAGCAAGAGGGCAAGACATGTAGTCTGTCACCATCTGACGGAACCGTTGCCTCCTGCTGACTGGAGCCGTCTGTGATGGTGTAGACTTTTGTGGCGGGCACAGAAAACTGTGCCACAGTTCGGCCATACTGGTCTTGCCTTGGGCAGAGGCACTGCTTCTGCTCCCTCTTTGTGCAGAGCCTCCACCACGGCCTGGACGCACTGAGCTGCTTTGGAATGCACTAGCAGCACTTCTCTCAGTTGGAATGGAGAAGATGATGGAATTGACCAGTGTGTCTTGGTACTCCCGCATTTTTCGCTCCCGGTTCAACGGTGTGATGAGGCTTTCTACGTTGTCCCGGTAGCGAGGATCGAGGAGGGTGAACACCCAATAATCAGACATGTTGAGAATGTGGGCGATGCGGCGGTCGTTTCTCAGGCACTGCAGCATGTAATCCACCATGTGCTGCAGACTGCCAACTGCCCAAGAAACGCTGTCCCCTGCTGGAGGCGTGATCTCTGCCCGCTCGTCATCACCCCACCCTCGCTGTACACACTGAGTACTGGACAATTGTGTAACTCCCTCCTCTGGACGGATGTCTTCCTCCTCCATTGACTCCTCCTCATCCTCCTCACAAACGGTCCCCTGCCTACGCGTTTGTGAGGAACCACGTGGCGCTGACTGTCCAGAAGATGATGGAAATGGTGAATCCTCATCCTCCACCTCTTCCACAACATCATCCCTTAGCGCTTGCAGTGATTTTTCAAGCAGGCAGATAAGGGGGACAGTCATGCTGACTAGTGCATCATCTGCACTCGCCATCCGCGTGGAATAATCAAAGGGACGCAAAACCTGGCAGACGTCATTCATAGTGGCCCACTCTGTGGTTGTGAAGTCTGTACGGCGCTGACTGCGACTTTTTTGCGCCTGAAGCAGCTGGTACTCCATTACAGCTTGCTGCTGCTCACACAACCGCTCCAACATATGTAACGTGGAATTCCACCTGGTAGGTAGGTCACATATGATGCGATGTTCCGGCAGGCGGTGTCGGCGCTGCAGAGCCGCAATGCGCGCTTTTGCCGTGCTGGAACGCCGCAAGTGAGCACACTCTAGGCGGACCTTGTGCAGCAGTGCATCAAGATCCGGATAGTCCCTCAAAAAGCTCTGCACGACCAAATTGAGCACATGTGCCAGACATGGGATGTGAGTGAGGTTGCCGAGGCCCAGAGCTGCCACCAGATTTCGGCCATTATCACACACTACCATGCCTGGCTGGAGATTCGCTGGCACAAACCACACATCGCTCTCCTGCTTGATGGCATTCCAGAGCTCCTGCGCTGTGTGGCTACGATTCCCCAAGAAAATTAATTTCAAGACGGCCTGTTGACGTTTGGCCACGGCTGTGCTCATGTCGGTCGTAACAGGTACACGTTCATCACGGGTCCATGTGGAGGTGGACTGTGACGGCTCCTGCAGCGATGATTCTGAGGAACTGGTGTAAGAGGAGGAGTCAATGCGTACAGAATGGATTCCTGCAATCCTTGGAGTGGGCAGGACACGTCCTGCGCCACTCGCACGGTCTGTACCCGGCTCAACGACATTAACCCAATGGGCAGTGAGGGAAAGGTATCGCCCCTGTCCATGTTGACTGGTCCACGCATCGGTGGTGAGGTGGACCTTGCTACTGACGGCGTTCAGTAGCGCGTGTTTTATGTGTCCCTCCACATGCTTCTGCAGGGCAGGGACGGCTTGCCTGCTGAAGTAAAAGCGGCTGGGCACTTTGTACTGTGGGACTGCCAATGACATGAAGTCACGGAAGCTGTCAGTCTCCACCAGCCTGAATGACAGCATTTCCAGTGACAGAAGTTTGGCAATGCCTGCAGTCAGAGCCTGTGCTCGTGGGTGGTTTGACGAGAAAGGCCGCCTTTTCTCCCATGCCTGTACTACCGATGGCTGTAGACTGGGCTGGGAGTGTGTGGATGACTGGGAAAGTGGCGCTGCGGGTGGAATTACAGCGGGTCTCTGGACAACAGGGGCAGAGGTTCTTCCACGGCGATCCTGGGAGGACGCCGAACCAGCTGCGTGTGAGGTAGAGGAAGAGGCAACACGAGCTGAAGAGGTGGTAGCTGCCGCTGTTGGTTGGCCTACCTCTTCAGTGTGTTTTTCTAACTCCGCCGGGTGCCTGTTGCGCACATGTTTCCACATGTTGGAGGTATTGAGGTTGCTGACATTTCGACCTCTTTTGACTTTTTGATGACACACGTTGCATCTGACATAGCAAATGTCATCTGCAACTGTGTCAAAAAAGGACCAGGCACTGCAAGTCTTGGGAGCGCCCTTTTTGGCTTTTGGAAGAGACATGCTCCTAACGGGTGCCAAAGCGGAGGCTGCAGGATCCGCAGTCTTCCCCCTCCCTCTCCCTCTTTGGGCCGTACGGGGAATCTCTTCCTCAGAGCTGCTCCCACCACCTTCCTGTCCCTCACGCCAAGATGGGTCGAGGACCTCATCATCTACACTACCCTCTGCCCCCAACTGCTCCTCCTGGGTAGTCTCAGCAGCAGAGCACGCACCAGTAAGTGGCACCTGAGTGTCATCATCAGCTGATGCGGCCTGCGATGTGGTGACCGGAGCCACTGGCCCACCCGCCTCTTCAGAGGAAGACAGAAAAAGCTGTTGGGCATCACTGCACCCTGCCTCTTCTTCCATTTCTCCAATGCTGCTTGGCTGGCCCCCTGTTTCCAAGCCAAGAGATTCAGAGAACAGAAGTAGAGACGGCTCCTGTCCTGGGCTCTCTGTCTGCCTGGGCAATTTGGCAGGTGGTGAAGAGACAGATGGCTGCTCTCCAGTGCTCTGTGTCTGAGAGGATGTGGCACTAATGGAAGTTGATGCATTAGCTGCCATCCATCCGACAACAGCTTCAATTTGTTCTTCACGCAGCAGCGGTGTACGGCGCTCGGACACAAAGCTTCGCATGAACGACTGTTGCCTGGTGAAAGTGGGTGCTGATGAGTCACCGGTGCCCGCAGCAGGCACAGAATCCCCACGTCCCCTCCCTGCTCCGCGACGGCTCCCACGCCCCCGTGCCTTACTCACTGCCTTCTTCATCTTGGTTGACTGATAAAGATAAGCAGAAAAGTACTAACGGATTTGTGTGCTTATTCCTGAGCAACTCCTCCTAACAGGTATAAGAAGCACTAATTATCTAAAGTGTGGACTAGACACAAATATGAGTTAATGTGGCCTACAGAAATGTAAAGTGGTGTAACTGGTGTGTTTGGTGAACTTTATTATTTATTTATTTTTTGGGGGCTGAACTGACAACAGATAGAGCTGCAGTCACACGGAGACCGTGCAGACAGACGTAAACGGCGCTACAAGGCCCAAAAACCCTCCTCTACTTTATCCTATGTAGTGTTTTTCCACAAATTAGCTGGAGACGGGTGGAAAGACACTAATAGGATTTTTTTGAATAAATTAGCAGCAGACTACACTAGTTTGAAAAAAAAGAAAATTGATTTGGCGGTATGACGCAGTGAAAAACCCTGAGCTGGAGACAACCAGGCTATAGCTGCTCACAGATTACAGGGCGAGCTGCAGTCACACGGAGACCGTGCAGACAGCCGTAAACGGCGCTGCAAGGCCCAAAAACCCTCCTCTACTTTATCCTATGTAGTGTTTTTCCACAAATTAGCTGGAGACGGGTGGAAAGACACTAATAGGATTTTTTTAAATTAATTAGCAGCAGACTACACTACTTTGAAAAAAAAGAAAATTGATTTGGCGGTATGACGCAGTGAAAAACCCTGAGCTGGAGACAACCAGGCTATAGCTGCTCACAGATTACAGGGCGAGCTGCAGTCACACGGAGACCGTGCAGACAGCCGTAAACGGCGCTGCAAGGCCCAAAAACCCTCCTCTACTTTATCCTATGTAGTGTTTTTCCACAAATTAGCTGGAGACGGGTGGAAAGACACTAATAGGATTTTTTTAAATTAATTAGCAGCAGACTACACTACTTTGAAAAAAAAGAAAATTGATTTGGCGGTATGACGCAGTGAAAAACCCTGAGCTGGAGACAACCAGGCTACAGCTGCTCACAGATTACAGGGCGAGCTGCAGTCACACGGAGACCGTGCAGACAGCCGTAAACGGCGCTGCAAGGCCCAAAAACCCTCCTCTACTTTATCCTATGTAGTGTTTTTCCACAAATTAGCTGGAGACGGGTGGAAAGACACTAATAGGATTTTTTTAAATTAATTAGCAGCAGACTACACTACTTTGAAAAAAAAGAAAATTGATTTGGCGGTATGACGCAGTGAAAAACCCTGAGCTGGAGACAACCAGGCTACAGCTGCTCACAGATTACAGGGCGAGCTGCAGTCACACGGAGACCGTGCAGACAGCCGTAAACGGCGCTGCAAGGCCCAAAAACCCTCCTCTACTTTATCCTATGTAGTGTTTTTCCACAAATTAGCTGGAGACGGGTGGAAAGACACTAATAGGATTTTTTTGAATAAATTAGCAGCAGACTACACTACTTGGGAAAAAAAAAAAAAAAAGGAACAGTATGAGGCAATGAACCACCCTCCCTGAACTGAATACAACCAACTATGGATGGCCTATGTGGCTGCACTCAGACTGGAGACTGGGCTGCACTCACACACACACACACACAGACCCTGCAGATCGCTGTGAAAACAGCGCTACAAGGCAAAAGCAAGGTGAATAGTAGGTGAACACAGCGGTTGCTAAATTAGCCTTTGGAAAGCACAAAGAAGCAAATCGCTATCTCTAAACTGTCCCTCAGTCAGCAAACAGCGTCCTGTCACTAACTGAATTCACAGCAGAGTGATCGCAAAATGGCGCCAGCGACTTTTAAACTGCATCATGACATCATTACACCAGCCAATCACAGCCTTGCCAGTAGTTTCATGCCCTCCATGCTAAACAGGATGTGCCCACACTTGGAATCAATCTCATTGGCTGAATTTCTGCTTTTTGAATCTTAGAACTTCCGATTCCGGTATCCGATACGCGGCAAGTATCGGAATCCCGGTATCGGAATTCCGATACCGCAAGTATCGGCCGATACCCGATACTTGCGGTATCGGAATGCTCAACACTACTGATGACGTTTTACTGACCCTCACTAAACTTCATATAACACTTCCCAACCTCATAGTCACTTTGAAGGAGTATGGACAGCTGTCAAGATATAAATTAAATACCTCTAAAACAGAGGCCTTGCCTTTCAACATTCCCCCTAATATGTTTGACTATTTAAAGACAAAGTTTAAATTTAGATGGAAAACCGAGGCTGTTAAATACTTGGGGGTTAATCTATCCTCTTCCTATAACAATTTATATGATTGTAACTATCCGTCTCTTTTTGGAGAGTTGAGAAGGCTTTTGACTACAGGTGCTTCTCACAAACTTAGAATATCATCAAAAAGTTAAATTATTTCAGTTCTTCAATACAAAATGTGAAACTCATATTATATAGAGTCACTACAAACAGAGTGATCTATTTCAAGTGTTTATTTCTATTTATGTTGATGATTATGGCCTACAGTCAATGAAAACCCCAAAGTTATTATCTCAGTAGATTAGAATAATTAACAAAAACACCTGCAAAGGCTTCCTAAGCGTTTATAAAAGGTCCCTTAGTTTGTTTCAGTAGGCACCACAATCATGGGGAAAACTGCAGACTTGACAGATGTCCAGAAGGCAGACTGTTGTGAAATTGGATTCTGGGCTCCCCCGGTGGCCACTTGTGGAATTGAACTTGTGTGCATCATCCCCTCTGTTCACCTGCTCCTATCAGGATGTGGGAGTCGCTATATAACCTTGCTCCTCTGTCAGTTTCTTGCCGGTCAACAATGTAATCAGAAGCCTTCTGTGCTTGTTCCTGCTACTAGACAACTCCCAGCTAAGTCGGACTTTTGTCCTTGTGTGTTTTTTCATTTTGTTCCTGTTCACAGCTGCTGTTTCGTTACTGTGTCTGGAAAGCTCTTGTGATCGGAAATTGCCACTCTGGTGTTATGAGTTAATGCTAGAGTCTTAAAGGAATTTCTGGATGGTGTTTTGATAGGGTTTTCTGCTGACCATGAAAGTGTCCTTTCTGTCTTCCTGCTATCTAGAAAGCGGACCTCGATTTTGCTAAACCTATTTTCATACTACGTTTGTCATTTCATCTAAAATCACCGCCAATATATGTGGGGGCCTCTGTCTGCCTTTTGGGAAAATTTCTCTAGAGGTGAGCCAGGACTGTCTTTTCCTCTGCTAGGATTAGGTAGTTCTCCGGCTGGCGCTGGGCATCTAGGGTTAAAAAACGTAGGCATGCTACCCGGCCACTTCTAGTTGTGCGGCAGGTTTAGTTCATGGTCAGTATAGTTTCCATCTTCCAAGAGCTAGTTCTCATATATGCTGGGCTATGTTCTCTCGCCATTGAGAATCATGACAGCAGACATTGACACACTTCACAAGGAGGGTAAGCCACAGAAGGTCATTACTAAAGAAGCGACTGTTCACAGAGTGCTGTATCCAAGCATATTAATGGAAAGTTGAGTAGAAGGAAAAAGTGTGGTAGAACAAGGTGCAACCGGGATAACCGCAGCCTTGAAAGGATTGTTAAGAAAACGACATTGGAAAATTTGGGGGATATTCACAAGGAGTGGACTGCTTGCTTCAAGAGCCACCAACCACAGACATATCCAGGACATGGGCTACAAGTGTCGCATTCCTTGTGTCAAGCCACTCATCACCAGTAGACAACGCCAGAAGTGTCTTCCCAGGGCCAAGGAGAAAAAGAACTGCGCTTTTGCTCTGTGGTCCAAGGAGTTGTTTTTAGATGAAAGTAAATTTTGCATTTCATTTGGAAATCAAGATCCAAGAGTCTGGAGGTGAGTGGAAAGGCACACAATCCAAGCTGCTTGAGGTCTAGTGTGAAGTATCTACAATCAGTGATGGTTTGGGGAGCCATGTCATTTGCTGGTGTAGGTCCACTGCGTTTTATCAAGACCGAAGTCAGCGCAGCCGTCTACCAGGAAATTTTAGAGCACTTCATGCTTCCCTCTGCTGACAAGCTTTTTGGAGATGGAAATTTCATTCTCCAGCAAAGCTTGGCACCTGTCCACACTGCCATAAGTACCAGTACCTGGTTTAAAAACAACAGTATCGCTGTGCTTGATTGACTAGCAAACTTGCCTCACCTTAACACCATAGAGAATCTATGGGGTATTGTCAAGAGGAAGATGAGAGACACCAGACCCAACAATGCAGACAAACTGAAGGCTGCTATCAAAGCAACCTGAGCTTCCATAACACCTCAGCAGTGCCACAGGCTGATTGCCTCTATTGCACATTGATGCAGTAATTGATGCAAAATGAGCCTCGGCCAAGTATTGAGTGCATATACTGAACACACATTTAAGTAGGCTAACATTTCGGATTTTAAAATAATTTTTCAAGCTGGTGTTATAAAGTATTCTAATTTTCTGAGATAATGACTTTTGAGTTTTCATTGGCTGTAAGCCATAATCATCAACATTAACATAAGTAAACACTTGAAATAAATCACTCTGTTTGTAATGACTCTATATAATATATGTGTTTCACTTTTTGTATTGAAGAACTGAAATAAATTAACTTTTGATGATATTCTAATTTTGTGAGAAGCACCTGTAAGTGGATTCCACTTTCTCTCTCACTGATTGGCCAGATAGCTTCAGTTAAGATGATTCTCCTGCCTAAGCTGCTTTATTATTTTGAGACTCTCCCTGTTAAGGTTCCCTTTGGGGAATTTAGGTCTCTCCAAAATGGAATAATGAAGATTATATGGAACAAAAGACGCCATAGAATATCCAAAAGTGTTCTCATATCTCATAGATCACAAGGGGGCTTTCCCGTTCCAGATATCGTTAAATACTATTGGGCAGCACACCTGAGGAGGATTACCTCGTGGGCTTCATTATAGGCTTACAATATTTGTACTGAAATAGAAATGATATAGTTGACTCCGATGAAATACTTATTTATCACTGCAAAATGCAAATAAATGTATATAATTTATACAATGTGATCTTCTGGATTTAATTCTGATATTCTATCTCTCAATGTTAAAATTAACTTACCCTTAAAATTATAGACTGTTCATGTCTTTGACAGTGGGCAAATTTACAAAATCAGCAAGGTATCAAATACTTATTTCCCCCACTGTATATGCCCTAGCATCTCCTGTTATGTATATGCTCCAGCGTCTTCTGTGATTTATATGCACCAGTGTCTCCTGTGATATATATCCCTCAGCCCTTACTGTGATGTGAAGTGGGTACGGAAAATATTCAGACCCCGTTAAATGTTTTCACTCTTTGTTTCATTGCAGCCATTTGGTAAATTCAAAAAAGTTCTTTTTTTTTCTCGTTACTGTTCACTCTCCACCCTATCTAGACTGAAAAAAACAGAAATGTAGAAATTTTTGCAAATGTATTAAAAAAGAAAAACTGAAATATCACATGGTCATAAGTATTCAGATCCTTTGCTCAGACACTCATATTTAAGTCACATGCTGTCCATTTCCTTGTGATCCTCCTTTGGATGGTTCTTTTCCTTCATTGGAGTCCAGCTGTGTTTAATTAAACTGATAGGACTTTATTTTGAAAGGCACACACCTGTCTATATAAGACCTCACAGCTCACAGTGCATGTCAGACCAAATGAGAATCATGAAGTCAAAGGAACTGGCCAAGGAGCTCAGAGACAGAATTGTGGCTAGGCACAGATCTGGCCAAGGTTACAACAGAATTTCTGCAGTACTCAAGGTTCCTAAGAGCACAGTGGCCTCCATAATCCTTAAATGAAGAAGTTTGGGACCACCAGAAGTCTTCGTAGACCTGGCCGTCCAGACAAACTGAGCAAACATGGGAAAAGAGCCCCAAGATCACTGTGGCTGAGCTCCAGAGATGCAGTAAGGAGATGGGAGAAAGTTCCACAAAGTCAACTATCACTGCAGCTCTCCACCAGTCGGGCCTTTATGGCTGAGTGGCACGACGGAAGCCTCTCCTCAGTGCAAGACATGTGAAAGCCAGCATAGAGTTTGCCAAAAAAACACGTGAAGGACTCCCAGACTATGAGAAATAAGATTCTCTGGTCTGATGAGATGAAGATTGACCTTTCTGGTAATAATTCTAAGCGGTATGTGTGGAGAAAACCAGGCCCTGCTCATCACCTGCCCAATACAATCCCAACAGTGAAACGTGGTGGCAGCATCATGCTATGGGGGTGTTTTTCAGCTGCAGGGACAGGATGACTGGATGTCATTGAAGGAAATATGAATGCCACCAAGTACTGACATAAACTGGATGAAAACCTCTTCCAGAGTGTTCTGGACGTCAGACTTGGCTGAAGGTTCGCCATCCAACAAGATAATGACCCTAAGCGCACAGCTAAAATAACAAAGGAGTGGCTTCAGAACAACTCTGTGACCATTCTTGACCTAAACCCAATTGAGCATCTCTGGAGAGGCCTGAAAATGGCTGTCCACCAATGCTCACCATCCAACCTGATGGAACTGGAGAGGATCTGCAAGGAAGAATGGCAGAGGATCCACAAATCCATGCGTGGAAAAACTTGTTGCATCATTTCCAAGAAGCTCAAAAGGGTGCTTCTACTCAATACTAAGCAAAGGCTCTACTTATGACCATGTGATATTTCAGTTTTTCTTTTTTAAGAAATTTGCAAAAATTTCTTCATTTCTGTTTTTTTCAGTCAAAATGGGGTGCATAGTGTAAATTAATGAGAGAAAAAATGAACTTTTTTGAATTTACCAAATGGTTACAATGAAACAAAGAGTGAAAAATGTAAAGGGGTCTGAATACTTTCCGTACCCACTGTATATGCCTCAGTGTCTCCTGTGGTGTATATGCCCCATCCCTCCTGAGATGTATTTGCCCCAGTGTCTCCTGTACTATATATGCCTTAGGCAGTCCTGTGATGTATATACCCCAGTCCCTTCTGTGATGTACATGCCCCAGCGTCTCCTGTGATGTATATGCCCCAGCTCCTCCCGTGTTGTACAGTATATGCCATAGTCCCTCCTGTGATGTATATGCTCCATTAACTCTTGTGATATATATGCTTCAGCCCCAGAATCTCCTATGTGATTTATGTACAGTAGTCTGTGTCTCTCATGTGATGTCAACGGCAGTCTCGGTTTCTCCTTTATGATGTGTATATATAGCAGTTCCAGTGTCTCCTATGTGATGTATATGCAGCGGTTCCAGTGTCTCCTATGTGATGTATTACAGCAGACCTCTCACTGCTTGAGTTCAATAAATGCCACATGTGCAGTGAATTTCCCACTGTGAGGAGACATGCAGTGTAATATGCATCTGTGTTCAGAACTTACTGCTGCAATTTATTTTCAAAATGCATGGCAAGAGTTGACTGCGCTCCAGACTGATGCAAATATGGAAAAGCAATTGCGAGAAGTATCGTCAATGCCACTTAACCAAAGAGAAGCAGTTCTAGCCATCACAATAGTGCTAATTAAATGTTTGACCAAATAAAGTTCGTGGCCAGAGGCGTAGCTAGGGTTTTGGTTCAGGGGGGCGAAACTTCTGAGTGGGCCCCTAATCAGGTAACCTTGATTACAACTAGGTGATGCACCTAATAGTGGAGGAGAACCTCAGCAGATGACCGCGCTATTACTGAAGATAATCTCTATATAAAGACCTACATAGATATTACCGCCATATGGTCAGTGGTAAATACCAGCCCTGCAGAACATATAAGAGATAACAGCATAGTTATAGATGGTGACTTACCGCTGACGTACTTTCTGATGGAATCGTTCACTTTTCCCATCTTTTCCATCTGGCCCAGACCGACATGACAACTTCTTCCAGCCACGACTCGGCTGCAGAGAACACAACAAAGACACATTTCACTTCTCATATTCCAGCCATCACCATCTATTCCAACCTGCACAAACTCCTCATCCTTCTGATACCCCAAATACTAAGCCGCTGCTGCCATATGTGTCCCTATTACTGCACCTGCTGTGTGGTTCTCTGTGCCTTCTAAATTCTAAAGCACCCCTCTATAATATAGTAATGCCGGGTGCAAGTGCCCTAGAAAACAGTGCCCACATTTTGCCCCCTAGAAAGTAATATTGCCATGTGTGACCCTTTGACAGTCACAGTAACTTGAGTTCCCCTATAATAATAAGTGCCCACTTTACATTTAATAATGTCCCCCCTGTACAGTTCCCCTATACACAGTATGATGCTCTTATACACAGTATGATGCCCCCTCACTGTATAGTACTACCCACAGTATACTGACCCCCTTAGTAGCCCCCAAACTGTTTGATGGCTCAAAAACTCTATGATGGCCCCTTCACTGTAATCCCGACATGGTACAATGGCCCCCTCACAGTAATCTCCTCACTGTATGATGGCCCCTAGATAGCCTCCATATAGTATAATGCACCAGATTGTCCCCCATAGACAGACTCTAAAGCACAAGGCAGCACCCATAGGCAGACTCTGTAGATTAAGCCAGCACCCCATAGGCAGACCCTGTAGTAAAAGGCAGCACCCCATAGGCAGACTCTATAGAACAAGCCAGCACCCATAGGCAGACTCTATAGCACAAGGCAGCACCCCATAGGCAGATCCTGTAGTATAAGGCAGCACCCCCATAGGCAGACCCTGTAGTATAAGGCAGCACCCCCATTGACCGACCCTGTAGTAAAGGGAGTAAAAGGCAGCACGCTCATAGGCAGACCCTATAGTATAAGGCAGCACCTCCATAAGCAGACCCTGTAGCATAAGACAGCACCCCATAGGCAGACCGTGTATTTTAAGGCAGCACCTCCATAGGCAGACCCTGTAGTATAAGGCAGCACCCCCATAGGCAGACCCTGTTGTATAAGGCAGCCCCCATAAAAAAAAAAAATACTCACCTCTCTTCCTCCTTGTTCCGCTGTCGGTGACGTCAGACGCTGACAGGGGGATGCCGATACAGCTGACCTTGCAATGATGGACGGGGGCTCACTGCTGAACCCGTCCCCCCCCCCCGCCTACTCAGGGGTCCCATAGCAGCAGAGCAGGGACCAGAATGTAAATGTATCGGCGCACTGTTTCAGTAGCCTAGCTCCGGGTGGGCCACGTTGCCCGGGGCGATAGCCCCCTTTGCCCCCCCCCCCAGATTACCCACCCCTGTGCTAAGGCATGTATTATCATTATCAATTCTACAGATCTCTCCAAAAATAAAAGTCCATTTCAGGTTTTCTTAAATCTGACGTGGTCAATTAGTATGACCAAATCCACTCTCTCTTTTATTTTGTATTGTAACCACAGCTGCGGCTCCAGCGGGTTCAGTTTGCCTTTATGGGCATCCTAGGGGACATATAGCAACCCTCGTATATGATTCCCATCACTGCTTCACAATATGTATATATAGTACAGGGTCACAGTTGGCAAGAGGAATAATTACTGCATGATCTGATATAAGATTCAGAGGTATATGTGCTCTTTAATCATTTTTTGCACATAACAAAAAGGAATCTTGCATTCTATTTTAACTTGATTCTATTGTCAAGTCATATAAAAGCCCTTCAAATATAGACTTGACTGCATGAGCTATGAGGGACCATATGTTTTTGCTGCTCACTCATCAACTTTACTTCTGGACACAAATTTTAGAACAATTGGTTCCTTCGGTTGCATGAAACTTTGAGTGCTGAACTCCATTGGTACCTGTTAAACAGAAAAATACACAGTGAGATATCAGCGAAGCACAACTCCGATAAAGGACAATTTTGGGTATAATAGTTGTTAACCCCTTCATGACCAGAGCTTTTTTCGGTTTTGCTTTTTTGTTTTTCGCTCCTCTTCTTCCCAGAGCCATAACTTTTTTATTTTTCCATCAATATGGCCATGTGAGGGCTTGTTTTTTCCGGGATGAGTGGTCCTTTTGAACAACTCCATTGGTTTTAGCATGTCGTGTACTAGGAAACGGGAAAAAAAATCCAAATGAGGTTTGAAATTGCAAAAAAGTGCAATCCCACACTTTATTTTTTCTTTGGCTTTTTTGCTAGGTTGATGAAATGTTAAAATTGACCTGCCATTATAATTCTCCAGGTCATTATGAGTTCATAGACACCAAACATGACGAGGTTCTTTTTTATATAAGTGGTGAAAAATATTTCCAAACTTTGCTAAAAAAACAAACATTGCGCCATTTTCAAAACCCATAAAGTCTCCATTATTCATGATCTCGGGTTGGTGAGGACTTATTTTTTGCGCGCTGACATTTTTAATGGTACCATTTTGGTGCAGATACGTTCTTTTAATCGCCCGTTATTACATTTTAATGCAATGTTGCGGCGACCAAAAAATGTAATTCTGGCGTTTGGACTTTTTTTTATCGCTACGACGTTTAGTGATAAGGTTAATCCTTTTTTTTATTGATAGATCGGGTGATTCTGAATGCGGCGACACCAAATATGTGTAGGTTTGATTTTTTTTTTTATTGTTTTATTTGGAATGGGGCAAAAGGGGGGTGATTTGAACATATATATATATATATATATATATATATATATATATATATATATATATATATATATATATATATATATATATATATATATATATATATATATACACTCACCGGCCACTTTATTAGGTACACCATGCTAGTAACGGGTTGGACCCCTTTTGCCTTCAGAACTGCCTCAATTCTTCGTGGCATAGATTCAACAAGGTGCTGGAAGCATTCCTCAGAGATTTTGGTCCATATTGACATGATGGCATCACACAGTTGCCGCAGATTTGTCGGCTGCACATCCCAAAGATGCTCCATACAAGGCAGGATGGATCCATGCTTTCATGTTGTTTACGCCAAATTCTGACCCTACCATCCGAATGTCGCAGCAGAAATCGAGACTCATCAGACCAAGCAACATTTTTCCAATCTTCTACTGTCCAATTTCGATGAGCTTGTACAAATTGTAGCCTCAGTTTCCTGTTCTTAGCTGAAAGGAGTGGTACCCGGTGTGGTCTTCTGCTGCTGTAGCCCATCTGCCTCAAAGTTCGACGCACTGTGCGTTCAGAGATGCTCTTAGGCCTACCTTGGTTGTAACGGGTGGCGATTTGAGTCACTGTTGCCTTTCTATCAGCTCGAACCAGTCTGCCCATTCTCCTCTGACCTCTGGCATCAACAAGGCATTTCCGCCCACAGAACTGCCGCTCACTGGATTTTTTTTCTTTTTCGGACCATTCTCTGTAAACCCTAGAGATGGTTGTGCGTGAAAATCCCAGTAGATCAGCAGTTTCTGAAATACTCAGACCAGCCCTTCTGGCACCAACAACCATGCCACGTTCAAAGGCACTCAAATCACCTTTCTTCCCCATACTGATGCTCGGTTTGAACTGCAGGAGATTGTCTTGACCATGTCTACATGCCTAAATGCACTGAGTTGCCGCCATGTGATTGGCTGATTAGAAATTAAGTGTTAACAAGAAGTTGGACAGGTGTACCTAATAAAGTGGCCAGTGAGTGTATATATATATATATTATTATTTTTTATTTTTTATTTTTTTTTATATATATATTTTATTTTTAGTTTTGCCATGCTTCAATAGCCTCCATGGGGGGCAAGAAGCTGCCATAGCTCGATCGGCTCTGCTACATAGATTCGATGCTCAGATCGCCTCTATGTAGTAGAATTGCAGACTTGCTATGAGCGCCGACCACAGGGTGGCGCTCACAGCAATCCGGCATCAACAAACATAGAGGTCTCAAGGAGACCTCTGGCTGTCATGCCGACACACCGGTGACCCACGATCACATGACGCAGGTCACCGGTTGCGCATTTCAGGCACGATTGCCAAAAATGTCATTTAAATGTCTCTGTCAGCGTTTGACAGCTGCGTTTAACTAGTTAATATCCACGGGCGGATCACGATTCTGTGGGCACATGTCAGCTGTTCAAAATAGCTGACATGTCCCGGCTTTGATGTGGTCTCACCTCCAGAGCCCACATCAAAGGCAGGGATACTGACATTGGCGTACTATTTCGCCCGATGTCAGTAAGGGGTTAAATACGATTTTCATCAATCTCTCAAGGAACACAAGTACAATTTCAAAAAATTTTAAAAAATGAGTTTCAAAGAACATTTTTTATCACATAAAATGAAAGTAAGGTTAATAATATAACTTTGATTACAAAATCTTCAGTTTTACTCAACTTAGTTGATGCAAAAATGAGTACACCCCACATCAAAAACTACTACTTCTAGTATTTTGAATTATTTCCTTGATTTTTAAAGACAGAACCAAGTCTTGTTGCCATGGAATGAACAACTTGGTGACATATTACAACATCTATCTTTTTTCAAGAACTAACTCCTTTAGAGTCTGGATGCTGGATGGAGAATGATGCTTAACTTGTCTCTTTGGAATTCCCTACAGATGTTCAGTTGGGATCAGATCAGGACACATATTTGGCCACTGAATCACTTTCACCCTGTTCTCTTTCAGAAATGCAACAGAGGCTTTAGATGTCTGATTTGGATCATAGTCATGTTGAATAAGTGCACATCTTCCATGGGCATGGAGTAATGGTAGTATCTTCTCGTTCAATATACAGTACATCTGTGAACTCATGATAGCATCAATACAATGTAGCTCCCTGACTCCAGGAGCATTCCCAACATAAGGCAGTGCCACTACCATCTTTCATGCTAGGCGCCATACATTTTTCTTTGTACTCCTTACCTTTGTGATGCCATACAATTTTGAGCCATCAGTGCCAAAAACATTTATCTTGGTCTTATTCATCACTCCAGAGTATAGAGTCAGAGTACTTTTCATATCTTGCAACATGAACTATGGCAAATTGTAGGTGCGCATTTTTGTGCATGGGCTTTAGAAGAGACTTCCTTTGCGGACGACATCCATGTATGCCATTCCTCTGCAGTGTACGCCATATTGTGTCATGGAAATGTCTCATCCCTGTTGGTTTTCTACTTCTTTAGCTAACTGCAGTGAACTTGCATGTTGACTTTCTTCATCCCATCTAAAGACTCTCATGTTTAGGTGTCAACTTCCATGGTTGGCCTAGAAATCTCTGAGATGGTTGCAGTTCCACCTTCTTTTTTTTTCATCACATTTTTGGATCACTTTTTCTACAGTATTCTGACTGATCTTTTTGTAGCCTTCACCAGTGCACATTTCTCTTCCATGTGGTGCCATTGCTGACAGCATGAAATGAGAAGCAGTTTATGTCAGTAAGATTACTGAAGTTCACAGCTGCCTGGTCTCACGCTGTGCAGCGCGAGAGCTGGAATGATAAGTGTTAATGTTAGCGCTCATCACTCTGGCTCTCACCCTGCCCTCTGTGTGACCCGGCTGTGAATTGCAGTAGCCTTACTGACATTACCTCTTGCAGTGTGAGAACTTACTGCCAGTTCTGTGAGCAGTGACATGAGTAAGGTTACCGTAGTTCACCAAGCTGTTAACCTCGGTGACCTTACTGATGTCACTGCTCATCACAACCGCCGGGTTCTTGCACAGCACAGAATGATAACCAGCATTGGCTGCTGCTCCAGTCTATAGAGATTTGTTTTCTGAACGGAGCTCCATATATTGGATGAAGAATACGAGGATCTTAGTGGGACCTCCATTTTTTTTTTTTAATTACGGCAGACCAGTGTTGCAGATTTTTTTTTTTTTTAAGGAATGAGTGAATGAAGGAGATTGTCATGGAGTAATTTTTACAAATAGAGGACTTTCGTATGTGTGTTTCTTTGTTTTGACTATGGGGTTAGTGATAGGCTTGTCTGACAAATGCCTCTCCATTTATTAACTCCAGGGCATGATGTAAGCGACAGCTACTGACATCAACCCCACAAACATATTAGCCTGATTGCCACTGCCCCAGGGTAATCAGGAAGAGCCAAGGCAAAGCACCAAAATTGGGGCATTTAAATGGATGCGCCATTTCAGGGGCGGTTGAGAGCTGTTCTTATTAGGCTGGGAGAAGGCCAGTATCCATGAACCTTCCCTGCCTGTTAATATCAGCCAACAGCTGTCTACTTAGCATTTGCTGAGCATTTGCTTTAAAAATAGTGGGGACCCCACATCATTTTTTTTAGGGTTCCCCTTTTATTAACCAATAAAGGCCAAATAAACAGCTGAGAGCTGACATTAATGGGCTGGGAAGCTCCATGGTTATCGGGCCCTTCCCAGTCTGATAATATAAGCCCACAACTGTCTGCTTTTCCTTAGCTAGTTATTAAAAATATTGGGAACCCCACATCGTATTTATAAATAATGTATTTATTTAATAGCTTAAATAAAGCTAAGCACCCTTTAATGCCACATGAATGGCACGAAAGGGTGCTAGTTTATTATATGTAGGGGCTTGAGATATTACATTTCTACATAATAAATAGTAATAATAATTTTTATTTATGTAACGCAAACATATTCCGCAGCGCTTTACAACTTATAGAGGGGACTTATACAGACAACAGACATTACAGCATAACAGAAATCACAGTTCAAAACAGATACCAGGAGGAATGAGGGCCCTGCTGCTCGCAAGCTTACAATCTATGAGGAAAAGGGGAGACACAAGAGGTGGATGGTAACAATTGCTTTAGTTATTTGGACCAGCCATAGTGTAAGGCTCGGGTGTTCATGTAAAGCTGCATGAACCAGTTAACTGCCTAAGTATGTAACAGTACAGACACAGAGGCTATTAACTGCATAAAGTGTATGAGAACATGATGGAGGAACGTGATTATGTTGTTGTTTTTTATTAATAGGCCACACAGGGATAATTAGGTTAATGCGTTGAGGCGGTAGGCCAATCTGAACAAATGAGTTTTTAGTGCACGCTTAAAACTGTGGGGATTGGGGATTAATTGTATTAACCTAGGTAGTGCATTCCAAAGAATCGGCGCCGCACGTGTAAAGTCTTGGAGACGGGAGTGGGAGGTTCTGATTATTGAGGATGCTAACCTGAGGTCATTAGCAGAGCGGAGGGCACGGGTAGGTTGGTAGACTGAGACCAGAGAGGAGATGTAGGGTGGTGCTGAGCCATGGAGTGCTTTGTGGATGAGGGTAGTAGTTTTGTACTGGATTCTGGATTGGATGGGTAGCCAGTGTAATGACTGGCACAAGGTAGAGGCATCGGTGTAACGGTTGGCGAGGAATATGATCCTGGCAGCAGCATTCAGGACAGATTGGAGCGGGGAGAGTCTGGTAAAAGGTAGGCCAATTAGTAGAGAGTTACAATAGTCCAGACGAGAATGAATAAGTGAGACAGTAAGAGTTTTTGCAGAGTCGAAAGTAAGAAAAGGGCGAATTCTGGAAATGTTTTTGAGATGCAGATAAGAAGAGCGAGCCAGTGATCGGATGTGGGGGGTGAATGAAAGCTCGGAATCAAGGATGACTCCAAGGCAGCGGGCATGTTGCTTTGGAGTAATGGTGGAACCGCACACAGAGATGGCAATGTCGGGCAAAGGTAGGTTTGTAGAGGGAGAGAACACGAGGAGTTCAGTTTTTGACAGGTTCAGTTTCAGATAGAGGGAGGACATGATGTTAGAGACAGCGGTAAGACAATCACTGGTGTTTTCTAAAAAGGTCGGCGTGATAACAGGAGAAGAGGTATATAATTGGGTGTCGTCAGCATAGAGATGGTACTGGAAACCAAATCTACTGATTGTTTGTCCAATAGGGGCAGTATACAAAGAGAAGAGGAGGGGGCCTAGGACTGATCCTTGAGGAACCCCAACAGTAAGGGGAAGGTGAGAGGAGGAGGAACCAGCAAAACAAACAGTGAAGGATCGGCCAGAGAGATAGGAGGAGAACCAAGAGAGAACGGTGTCCTTGAGGCCGATGGAGCGGAGCATAGTGAGGAGGAGCTGATGATCCACAGTGTCGAATGCTGCGGAGAGATCCAAGAGAATTAGCATGGAATAGTGACCATTAGATTTAGCTGTTAGTAGGTCATTAGAGACTTTAGTGAGGGCAGTTTCAGTAGAGTGTAAAGAGCGGAAACCAGATTGAAGAGGGTCGAGAAGAGAATTATCTGAGAGATAGCGGGTAAGACGGGAGTGGACCAGGCGTTCCAGGAGTTTAGAGATGAAGGGAAGATTAGAGACAGGTCTGTTATGGTTCTCAATGGCAAGAGAACATAGCCCAGCATACATATGAACTAGCTCTTGGAAGGATGGAAACTTAAACTGACCATGAACTAAACCTGCCGCACAACTAACAGTAGCCGGGTAGCGTTGCCTACGTTTTATCCCTAGACGCTCAGCGCCAGCCGGAGGACTAACTAATCCTGGCAGAGGAAAATACAGTCCTGGCTCACCTCTAGAGAAATTTCCCCGAAAGGCAGACAGAGGCCCCCACATATATTGGCGGTGATTTTAGATGAAAATGACAAACGTAGTATGAAAATAGGTTTAGCAAAATCGAGGTCCGCTTACTAGATAGCAGGAAGACAGAAAGGGCACTTTCATGGTCAGCTGAAAACCCTATCAAAATACCATCCTGAAATTACTTTAAGACTCTAGTATTAACTCATAACATCAGAGTGGCAATTTCAGATCACAAGAGCTTTCCAGACACAGAAACGAAACTGCAGCTGTGAACTGGAACAAAATGCAAAAAACAAACAAGGACAAAAGTCCGACTTAGCTGGGAGTTGTCTAGAAGCAGGAACATGCACAGAAAGGCTTCTGATTACAATGTTGACCGGCATGGAAGTGACAGAGGAGCAAGGTTAAATAGCGACTCCCACATCCTGATGGGAACAGGTGAACAGAGGGGATGATGCACACAAGTTCAATTCCACCAGTGGCCACCGGGGGAGCCCAAAATCCAATTTCACAACAGTACCCCCCCCTCAAGGAGGGGGCACCGAACCCTCACCAGAACCACCAGGGCGATCAGGATGAGCCCTATGAAAGGCACGGACCAGATCGGAGGCATGAACATCAGAGGCAGTCACCCAAGAATTATCCTCCTGACCGTATCCCTTCCATTTGACCAGATACTGGAGTTTCCGTCTGGAAACACGAGAGTCCAAGATTTTTTCCACAACGTACTCCAACTCGCCCTCAACCAACACCGGAGCAGGAGGCTCAACGGAAGGCACAACCGGTACCTCATACCTGCGCAATAATGACCGATGAAAAACATTATGAATAGAAAAAGATGCAGGGAGGTCCAAACGGAAGGACACAGGGTTAAGAATCTCCAATATCTTGTACGGGCCGATGAACCGAGGCTTAAACTTAGGAGAAGAAACCCTCATAGGGACAAAACGAGAAGACAACCACACCAAGTCCCCGACACAAAGCCGAGGACCAACCCGACGCCGGCGGTTGGCAAAAAGCTGAGTCTTCTCCTGGGACAACTTCAAATTGTCCACTACCTGCCCCCAAATCTGATGCAACCTCTCCACCACAGCATCCACTCCAGGACAATCCGAAGATTCCACCTGACCGGAGGAAAATCGAGGATGAAACCCCGAATTACAGAAAAAAGGAGACACCAAGGTGGCAGAGCTGGCCCGATTATTGAGGGCAAACTCCGCTAAAGGCAAAAAAGCAACCCAATCATCCTGATCTGCAGACACAAAACACCTCAAATATGTCTCCAAAGTCTGATTCGTCCGCTCGGTCTGGCCATTAGTCTGAGGATGGAAAGCAGACGAGAAAGACAAATCTATGCCCATCCTAGCACAGAATGCCCGCCAAAATCTAGACACGAATTGGGTTCCTCTGTCAGAAACGATATTCTCCGGAATACCATGCAAACGAACCACATTTTGAAAAAACAGAGGAACCAACTCGGAAGAAGAAGGCAACTTAGGCAGGGGAACCAAATGGACCATCTTAGAGAAACGGTCACACACCACCCAGATGACAGACATCTTCTGAGAAACAGGAAGATCCGAAATAAAATCCATCGAGATGTGCGTCCAAGGCCTCTTCGGGATAGGCAAGGGCAACAACAATCCACTAGCCCGAGAACAACAAGGCTTGGCCCGAGCACAAACGTCACAAGACTGCACAAAGCCTCGTACATCTCGTGACAGGGAAGGCCACCAGAAGGACCTTGCCACCAAATCCCTGGTACCAAAGATTCCAGGATGACCTGCCAACGCAGAAGAATGAACCTCAGAAATGACTTTACTGGTCCAATCATCAGGAACAAACAGTCTACCAGGTGGGCAACGATCAGGTCTATCCGCCTGAAACTCCTGCAAGGCCCGCCGCAGGTCTGGAGAAACGGCAGACAATATCACTCCATCCTTAAGGATACCTGTAGGTTCAGAATTACCAGGGGAGTCAGGCTCAAAACTCCTAGAAAGGGCATCCGCCTTAACATTCTTAGAACCCGGTAGGTATGACACCACAAAATTAAACCGAGAGAAAAACAACGACCAGCGCGCCTGTCTAGGATTCAGGCGTCTGGCGGACTCAAGATAAATTAAATTTTTGTGGTCGGTCAATACCACCACCTGATGTCTAGCCCCCTCAAGCCAATGACGCCACTCCTCAAAAGCCCACTTCATGGCCAAAAGCTCCCGATTCCCAATATCATAATTCCGCTCGGCGGGCGAAAATTTACGAGAAAAAAAAGCACAAGGTTTCATCACGGAGCAGTCGGAACTTCTCTGCGACAAAACCGCCCCAGCTCCGATTTCAGAAGCGTCGACCTCAACCTGAAAAGGAAGAGCAACATCAGGCTGACGCAACACAGGGGCGGAAGAAAAGCGGCGCTTAAGCTCCCGAAAGGCCTCCACAGCAGCAGGGGACCAATCAGCAACATCAGCACCCTTCTTAGTCAAATCAGTCAATGGTTTAACAACATCAGAAAAACCAGCAATAAATCGACAATAAAAGTTAGCAAAGCCCAAAAATTTCTGAAGACTCTTAAGAGAAGAGGGTTGCGTCCAATCACAAATAGCCTGAACCTTGACAGGATCCATCTCGATGGAAGAGGGGGAAAAAATATATCCCAAGAAGGAAATCTTTTGAACCCCAAAAACGCACTTAGAACCCTTCACACACAAGGAATTAGACCGCAAAACCTGAAAAACCCTCCTGACCTGCTGGACATGAGAGTCCCAGTCATCCGAAAAAATCAGAATATCATCCAGATACACAATCATAAATTTATCCAAATAATCACGGAAAATGTCATGCATAAAGGACTGAAAGACTGAAGGGGCATTTGAAAGGCCAAAAGGCATCACCAAATACTCAAAGTGGCCCTCGGGCGTATTAAATGCGGTTTTCCACTCATCCCCCTGCTTAATTCGCACCAAATTATACGCCCCACGGAGATCTATCTTAGAGAACCACTTGGCCCCCTTTATGCGAGCAAACAAATCAGTCAGCAGTGGCAACGGATATTGATATTTAACCGTGATTTTATTCAAAAGCCGATAATCAATACACGGCCTCAAAGAGCCATCTTTCTTAGACACAAAGAAAAAACCGGCTCCTAAGGGAGATGACGAAGGACGAATATGTCCCTTTTCCAAGGACTTCTTTATATATTCTCGCATAGCAGCATATTCAGGCACAGACAGATTAAATAAACGACCCTTAGGGTATTTACTACCCGGAATCAAATCTATGGCACAATCGCACTCCCGGTGCGGAGGTAATGAACCAAGCTTAGGTTCTTCAAAAACGTCACGATAGTCAGACAAGAATTCAGGAATCTCAGAGGGAATAGATGATGAAATGGAAACCAAAGGTACGTCCCCATGCATCCCCTTACATCCCCAGCTTAACACAGACATAGCTTTCCAGTCGAGGACTGGGTTATGAGATTGCAGCCATGGCAATCCAAGCACCAACACATCATGTAGATTATACAGCACAAGAAAGCGAATAATCTCCTGATGATCCGGATTAATTCGCATAGTTACTTGTGTCCAGTATTGTGGTTTATTACTAGCCAATGGGGTGGAGTCAATCCCCTTCAGAGGTATAGGAGTTTCAAGAGGCTCCAAATCATACCCACAGCGTTTGGCAAAGGACCAATCCATAAGACTCAAAGCGGCGCCAGAGTCGACATAGGCGTCCACGGTAATAGATGATAAAGAACAAATCAGGGTCACAGATAGAATAAACTTAGACTGAAAAGTGCCAATTGAAACTGACTTATCAAGCTTCTTAGTGCGCTTAGAGCATGCTGATATAACATGAGTTGAATCACCACAATAAAAGCACAACCCATTTTTTCGTCTAAAATTCTGCCGTTCGCTTCTGGACAGAATTCTATCACATTGCATATTCTCTGGCGTCTTCTCAGTAGACACCGCCAAATGGTGCACAGGTTTGCGCTCCCGCAGACGTCTATCGATCTGGATAGCCATTGTCATGGACTCATTCAGACCTGCAGGCACAGGGAACCCCACCATAACATCCTTAATGGCATCAGAGAGACCCTCTCTGAAATTCGCCGCCAGGGCGCACTCATTCCACTGAGTAAGCACAGACCATTTACGGAATTTTTGGCAGTATATTTCAACTTCATCTTGCCCCTGAGATAGGGACATCAAGGCTTTTTCCGCCTGAAGCTCTAAATGAGGTTCCTCATAAAGCAACCCCAAGGCCAGGAAAAACGCATCCACATTGAGCAACGCAGGATCCCCTGGAGCCAATGCAAAAGCCCAATCTTGAGGGTCGCCCCGGAGCAAGGAAATCACAATCCTGACCTGCTGTGCAGGATCTCCAGCAGAGCGAGATTTCAGGGACAAAAACAACTTGCAATTATTTTTGAAATTTTGAAAGCAAGATCTATTCCCCGAGAAAAATTAAGGCAAAGGAATTCTAGGTTCAGATATAGGAACATGAACAACAAAATCTTGTAAATTTTGAACTTTCGTGGTGAGATTATTCAAACCTGCAGCTAAACTCTGAATATCCATTTTAAACAGGTGAACACAGAGCCATTCCAGGATTAGAAGGAGAGAGAGAGAGGAAGGCTGCAATATAGGCAGACTTGCAAGGGATTCAATTGAAAGCACACTCAGAACTGAAGGAAAAAAAAAAAAAAAAAAATTTTCAGCAGACTTCTTTTTTCTCTCCTTTCTCTGCCAATTAATTTAACCCTTTGTAGGCCGGTCAAACTGTTATGGTTCTCAATGGCAAGAGAACATAGCCCAGCATACATATGAACTAGCTCTTGGAAGGATGGAAACTTAAACTGACCATGAACTAAACCTGCCGCACAACTAACAGTAGCCGGGTAGCGTTGCCTACGTTTTATCCCTAGACGCTCAGCGCCAGCCGGAGGACTAACTAATCCTGGCAGAGGAAAATACAGTCCTGGCTCACCTCTAGAGAAATTTCCCCGAAAGGCAGACAGAGGCCCCCACATATATTGGCGGTGATTTTAGATGAAAATGACAAACGTAGTATGAAAATAGGTTTAGCAAAATCGAGGTCCGCTTACTAGATAGCAGGAAGACAGAAAGGGCACTTTCATGGTCAGCTGAAAACCCTATCAAAATACCATCCTGAAATTACTTTAAGACTCTAGTATTAACTCATAACATCAGAGTGGCAATTTCAGATCACAAGAGCTTTCCAGACACAGAAACGAAACTGCAACAGAGGAGCAAGGTTAAATAGCGACTCCCACATCCTGATGGGAACAGGTGAACAGAGGGGATGATGCACACAAGTTCAATTCCACCAGTGGCCACCGGGGGAGCCCAAAATCCAATTTCACAACACAGGTCTATAATTAGCGGCACAATTTTGATCGAGGGAGGGCTTTTTAAGTAGTGGATGTATGATGGCATGCTTAAATGAGGAGGGAAAAATACCGGAAGTGAGGGAAAGGTTGAATATTTTTGTTAGGTGAGAGGTGACAGCCGGGGAAAGGAACTGGAGGAGATGCGACGGAATGGGGTCGCTGGTGCAAGTGGTCGGGCGAGAAGATGCAAGGAGCCTGCTTACTTCTTCTTCTGTAACTGGTTCAAAGTCAGAGAGTGAACTAGATGCAGTGGGGGAGGGAGGACAGTGCTTGGTATGAAGAGATTGGGAAATGATTTCCTGTCGAATGTGGTCAATTTTTTCTTTGAAGTAATTGGCCAGATCGTCAGCGTGGAGATCTGTGGTTGGGGCCTGCTCTCTTGGGTTGAGTAGGGACCGGAAAGTGTCAAAGAGACGTTTAGGGTTATTGGACAGCGAGGTGATGAGGGTGTTGAAATAGGTTTGTTTGGAGAGGTGAAGGGCAGAGTTGTATGTTTTTAACATGAACTTATAATGGATGAAATCTTCGGGCAGATTAGATTTTCTCCACAGACGTTCGGCGCACCTGGAGCACCGCTGCAGGAAACGTGTTTGCAGCGTGTGCCACGGTTGTCGCCGTCTGTGCCGAGTTGTTCTATGTATAGGAGGTGCAGCTTCTTCCAGGGCACTTTGCAGGGTTTCATTGTAATGCTTCAGAGCAGACATTATCTTTCTATATAAGTCTAATGGTTCGGGCTGTGAATCTACTGTGCTTGCCTGATGAATGGTTAGGTTTACCTTTGAGATGTGCATAAAAATCTGACACGCATGGTCGTGTAGCATGCGATTGTTTTCTTGCACCCACTGACTTGCATTCTTTCAGACAATCGCACCATACTGCGATTTTTTTTTTTGTCTCAGTCCTATCCGAGCTGAGAAAAACATTGCAGATGACTCATTTAATAACATTGGTCAGAGTGCTATGCGATGTTTTCTCACATCCTCCGTATTTTACACCAGTATGAGTGAGCCCTAAAGGTGCAGTTAAAAAAGCGCACCTCTTTTTTGGCTTATGTAAACATGATGGTGATCGCCTCATGAACGAGGAAACACTTCCTCCTATTGTGAATAGATTGTTTATGCTGACAAAAAAATCATCGTTATTGGCAGAATTTAACTTTGAGGATATGCTGCCTAAAACATACTATTTTGTTAGCTATTAGTGATGAGAGAAGGTGCTCAGATAACATGTTATCTGAATATCTTAGGCATGCACGAATAATATGTACAAGTCCCTGCGGCTGCATGTTGTGCAGCTGTTAGACAGTTGCAACACATGCATAGATTGCTGACAAACAGGTAATCCCAGCATGTGTTGCGGCTGTCTAACAGCTGCAAAACAGGCAGCCGCAAGGACTCGAACATATTATCCCAATACCCCCAGGGCTGCCAATACGAATTCCGGGGTCCCATACTGGCAAAATTTTCGGGTCCCCCTTGAGACTCTGCCCAGTTCCGCCTCCACCCTAGCTCCGCCTCCACCTCTTGAACTTTCCACAGTCTCTCCTTCCTTTTTTGGAAAAACTCCACTTCTGCACCACGTCCTCACCAATCACGCATTAACACCATATCACACACATAGCCATCAGCTTTTGTTTTGACCAAAATATTTTTTAAGGCTCCCACCACGACAAGGTAGACTCTATTGGCAGGGCCTTACTCTACTCTAACCTATTAAACAGTCAACTTTTTTTGGGGATATATTTTAATTATCTTTCTTCAAGGGAATGTGTCACATTCGTTTTTAAACTATATGAAATCAGATTTTTATATACATATATATATATATATATATATATATATATATATATATATATATATATATAATAGAAAAAATGGAACAGCACACTCCACTACTTATCTTCGGGTGCAGAGCCCAGACAACCCGTCCTCGGTTGTTTCCAATTCATATATTTCGCAAAAACAGGCAGCACTCCATGGTCTTTAGGCAAATATGCAGGTGTTTATTGTGCCCACATCTTCATGCAACGTTTCGGCTCTAGCTGAACCTTTCTCAAGCAGTGCACAGACCTCATTACAGCGTATATATAGGAATAACTTCCCATCATCCCCCATCCCCAGCCAATTAGTGAATCCCATTATTTCATAAGTGATTACATTTCATTTACATGTGCATTGGTGCCAGCGGTGTACTATTAAAATACATATAGCAGCTCATTCGTACAGTTACCTTAGGAGAGACATAACACTCATGGAGGAAGCAGCATGTGTATTCGGCGTCCTCAAAGCGCTACTGCGCATGTCAGAGCCTCACTTTGTGCATATCAACCACATGTTCGGTGGGGAGCCAATCCGAGTCCTTGTGACTATGTGACGTCACGCGCATGCGCAGTAGCGCTCGGACTCTCCATCTTGGATAAGGAATAGAGCGGCTTCATTAGCCCCCTGCGCCTGCGCCAAAGCCCTAATAATTGCGATCTAACTGGGGATCATACCATGGCCTCTACAGTATCGCTTGAGATACAATATACTGAAGAATGTCCATAGATATTATTAAAGTAACAGCTACCTATAGGAAAGCCGTCATAAAGTAAATACAGAGTTTTTTATATATAAAATCCTCTCCGTATATGAGAATTTATAGAGCGTTCCACATTCATTAATAATATTGTTAAAAATATATAGTATTATCAATAAACCACCTAAATATTCACAGGGGCTACCCCGCTCTTTGTATGCCATATGGACTCGTATATACTGTGCCTAGTCCTACTATGAATTACCAAGGGGTGTCTTGATTCAGACCCCCACCTGGCACTCATACAGTGTCTCAAGGCTGCTCCTCACCCCTCCGGACAAGGAGCCTCCACATATGACCTCCGTATTGTAGGAGCACACTGGTCCTGGCTGATATGAACGGAAAGTGGTTTCATCTCTGAAATTACCCAAATTACATATTGCAACTACCCCTTTATGGCCATAGCATCAAATAACTAAAAAATTATAAAAGACAAGAAGGGCAATTTTGATAGTTTATTATTTTGCCTCCCACCATCCATGTGCATATTACAAAATAAATTCAAAGAAATATACTAGAAGAGATATACTCAAAAGTTATACATATATGTACTATAAATATGTGTATTTATTAGGCAAATTATTCCTCCAGGATGTATGTCTCTCCAATTAGGATCTTCCATAGCATTAAACAGCAACAGTACCTGGACAAAACATATACAGAATAAAATTAGGAACATACTTATAAACAGAGTATTCCCAAATATAATACATACAATAAATACCCAACCTTTAATTATACTATGTCAATGTAGAAACGTTATCTTATATAATAGTATGTAGTTTAAAATCTGCATTAAGACCCATTGGCCTAAGTGTGTTCAACTTGTAGATCCACATCATTTCTTTTTTACGGAGAACCAGCTCCCTATCACCCCCCCTCCTACTAATTGGTACCCTATCAATTATTTTAAATTTTAGATCCTATTCCGAATGATTACATTCCACAAAATGTTTAGGGACCGGGAGATCGGTCCTCTTTTTCCTAATGGAATATCGATGCTGGTTCATTTGTACTTTAAATTCACACGTCGTTTCTCCGACGTACCACAACTTGCACGGACACATCAAGAGATACACTACATAATCTGAGCTACATGTCAAATAGTGTTTAATATCAAATTTTTTCTTTGTTTGCGGATGTTCAAATGTGGCTCCCTTCACCATAAAGGTGCAGTTCACCCAGTTTAAACATGGGAAACAACCAGTTTTTTCTAGGCCTGTTATGGATAATTGTCTGCTCTTTTTCTTCGGACCAATATCAGACTTAACCAGAAAATCTTTAATATTCTTATTGCGTCTATAGGAATATAGCGGCGGTAGTTGCAATTCTTTTATGCCAGGCAGGCATCTGCCAAGCATACCCCAATGTTTGCTAATCACTTTAGCTACCTCTCTACTCTCTTCACCATATGTAGTGACAAAGGGGACTCTCATTTGTTTCCTCTCACGTCCATCATTTTTCTTTTTATGGATAAGTTCAACCCTACTCTCCTTTAGTACCCTATTTTTAGTTGTTTCCAATAATTGCATAGGGTAACCCCTAGCTAGAAATTTTTTCACCAGTACATCCACCACTTCATCCACATCTTTTTCTTCCTTGACAATCCGCCTAACTCTAAGTAGTTGGCTCAGTGGAATAGATTTTACCATGGACCGCGGGTGTTGGCTATCGTAAAGTAACAGATTGTTTTTATCTGTGTTTTTCACAAACAATGTGGTACTAAGTTGCCCCTCTTTCAGACTGACCAGTACATCCAAGAATTGAATTTCTTTTTTGGACTTTACAAGTGTAAATTTGATAGTATTATCTATGGTGTTTAAGTACTGAAAAAATTCTTCCAATTCACCCTGGGTACCCGTCCAAAGGAGGAAGACATCATCTATGTATCTCCACCACACCAAAACATGTCGGAAGTGGTGGGATACATAGACGAGGTCCTCCTCCAGGACTTCCATGACCAAATTAGCGTACGCGGGGGCCATATTGGCCCCCATGGCCGTTCCTCGCTTTTGCGTATAAAACGCGTCACCGAACATAAAATAATTTCGTTTCAGGATGATCTCTAACATTTTTAAGAGAAAAGCCCTGCCTTCAGATGTACACCTATTTTGGTTGAGTTTATTACCTATTGCTTTTAAACCCTGTTCATGGTCTATTGCAGTGTAAAGGGACACCACGTCGAAGGATGCTAAAATGACCTCCCCTTCTACCTGAAGTGCCTCCAATTTACTCAGGAAAACCGTCGTATCTCTAATATACGATTTGCACTCTCTGACCATCGGGTTTAATATCCTATTCAAGAAGATACCCATTTTATTAAAGATTGACCCCACCCCCGAGACTATGGGGCGTCCCGGGGGATTAATCAGGGTCTTATGTATTTTCGGTGTTATATACAGCACCGGAGTGCGTGGGTTTTCCTCTAATAGAAAATCAAACAAGTCCTGGTCAATCACACCCGAATCTAGTGCCTCCTTCAGGCAGGCCTTAATATCTTTCATGATAGCAAATTTAGGATCACCATCCATTCTCAGATACACTTCTTCATCCATCAACTGTCTAGATATTTCAGCAATATACATTTCCTTGTCCATGACGACGACAGCACCCCCTTTATCCGCGGGTTTCACCACTATGTCGCCGTCATGGACAAGTTCCTGCAATGCCTCAAACTCCTCTTTCCGGATGTTTGGATGTGAATACTCACTTTTTGCCTTAGTTTTCAATTGTTCGATGTCGCCCTTTACTACTCGTTCAAAAGCCTCAATAATAGCCGGGCTTGTAGGTGGTAAAAAAGTACTCCCTTTTCTTAATTGTACACCATTTAAATCAAATTCACTTGTTTTGATTTTTCTATTGGTATCTTTATCGTTAAACCACTCTCTCAGTTTAATCTGTCTGAAAAACCGTTCCAGATCTATTTGTAATTCGAACCAATCTATATGTGAACATGGGCTAAAACTTAATCCTTTACTCAACACAGAAATTTGCATATCTGTTAATACCTTCTTGGAGATATTCACTATGAGGTCTGTTCCCTCCTTCTGAGGTTCAATGTCTTTTGGGGTTGAGTTTTGTTTTTTTCTAATTTCTTTTTGCCTCCGATGCTGGCGCTTGCCTCCGCGTCTTTTTCTTCCTCTACAGTGTTCACTAGATCTATAAGGAACAAAATCATTATTTGCATAACCATCATTTTTAAAGTACATTTCTTTTATGCCCAAAGGACCTCTTTTCTTCCATGATGCTTTAATATTATCCGTTTGCCAAGAATATACACGGCCAGTCTCATAGTCACCAATATCCCGACTCCATTTTTTTCTCTTAGTTTCCTCCAAGTCTCCACGAAATTTGCACATGTCTTTTTCAATTTTGTCTTTAAACACTGTCCAATCATCTTTTTTCAATATTTCCAGCATTTTTTTCTCCATTTCCTCAATATTATGTTGTATTTTTTTCACCTCATCTTGCAAGAACTCTATATTGAGTAACATGATATCCATGGCATACTTGTTAGATATCTGTGCAAACCTGCTACAAAATGCCACATTCCCAGCAAACAAATTAGGGCGTATATTTGATCTCAAGCCTCTAGGTATCTTGCGCTCCTTTAGATAATGTCCCAATGTGGTTAGATGTAGTTGTGAGCTAATCAGACGTTTTTTGTCATTCACATATTTATGTTTCATATCAATTTGTGAGGGTATTTTCAAGAAAGCTGCATCCCCCTCTATATTGCTCAGAATACGTTCCTCATCTTCCACAGTATAATTAAAAACCCCCGGGTCCATGGTAAATCCATCCATGTTCCCAAAAAATGGCTCTTTGTATGCCATATGGACTCGTATATGCTGTGCCTAGTCCTACTATGAATTACCAAGGGGTGTCTTGATTCAGACCCCCACCTGGCACTCATACAGTGTCTCAAGGCTGCTCCTCACCCCTCCGGACAAGGCATACAAAGAGCGGGGTAGCCCCTGTGAATATTTAGGTGGTTTATTGATAATACTATATATTTTTAACAATATTATTAATGAATGTGGAACGCTCTATAAATTCTCATATACGGAGAGGATTTTATATATAAAAAACTCTGTATTTACTTTATGACGGCTTTCCTATAGGTAGCTGTTACTTTAATAATATCTATGGACATTCTTCAGTATATTGTATCTCAAGCGATACTGTAGAGGCCATGGTATGATCCCCAGTTAGATCGCAATTATTAGGGCTTTGGCGCAGGCGCAGGGGGCTAATGAAGCCGCTCCATTCCTTATCCAAGATGGAGAGTCCGAGCGCTACTGCGCATGCGCGTGACGTCACATAGTCACAAGGACTCGGATTGGCTCCCCACCGAACATGTGGTTGATATGCACAAAGTGAGGCTCTGACATGCGCAGTAGCGCTTTGAGGACGCCGAATACACATGCTGCTTCCTCCATGAGTGTTATGTCTCTCCTAAGGTAACTGTACGAATGAGCTGCTATATGTATTTTAATAGTACACCGCTGGCACCAATGCACATGTAAATGAAATGTAATCACTTATGAAATAATGGGATTCACTAATTGGCTGGGGATGGGGGATGATGGGAAGTTATTCCTATATATACGCTGTAATGAGGTCTGTGCACTGCTTGAGAAAGGCTCAGCTAGAGCCGAAACGTTGCATGAAGATGTGGGCACAATAAACACCTGCATATTTGCCTAAAGACCATGGAGTGCTGCCTGTTTTTGCGAAATATATATATATATATATATATATATATATATATATATATATATATATATATATATATATATATATATATATATATATATATATGTAATCTGTATTTCTGATTGCAGATTATTGTATTCTGTTTTCGGTACATTTATGGAAGCTAACCTATCGCCTGTTTTGAGATATAGACATAGGACATATGCACGTGTATAGAATATATATATATATATATATATATATATATATATATATATATATATATATATATTTTTTTTTTTTTTTTTTTCATTCTATCTTAAGACATTATAGAGGACTATCATCTTGGGAGAGTTTTCTATACATGTGTCATGTCGGACGCTGTTCAGACCAGGTCGTTCGACAGACAGCGGTAATTCCGCTTTTGACCACTATTTGCTCATTGGCATCGGCTAGATTTTATCTAGCTGTTCCGGGGTTAATTTACCTGATCCTCGGATTGTAAGCTGGGCCATGCCCATTGCCTTTAAATAGTTCTCCTGATCATTGGGCGTCGCCGATTATAGCTTCTGTCTTGTGCGTTGTTATCTCGGTCTGGAGTGGAGAGCTGGTTGTTGGAGATTCGTTGTTGGTGGTGTATATTCCTTTGTCTTATTTACTCCTTCCTATATTTGTATTTATTTTGCCCTGCACATTTATACTGTATTCCTGAGTGACTGCGGCGTGGTGTATATTTTCCTTTATGCTTTTCTGTGCTAACTGTGGGTATTGGTATTACCTCTTCACTGGGTGGTGGGCGGAAGTTTCAGCCTAGGGTTGAAACAGGAGACAGGGTGATGTTCGAGGCCTGGACATGCACACCATCAGTGTAAACTCCAGGTAGAGGGTCAGTCAGGATTTCCCTAGTCGGAGGGAAATTGCAGGGGCCCGGGTTGTTAGCTCTCGCTCACCTAGTCTCCCCGTGACATTATAATCGGCCCAACAACAACAAAAAAAAAAGAGGTTTCCTTTTTTTTTGTTTTGTCATGGATCCCATGACTTCCATAACCCGCCAGTTGGAGGCGCTGTCCCTACAGGTCACTGAGTTGAGGGGGGCAGTGCAGCAACAGGGGCTAGCAGTATCTAATGTGCAAGCTGGAGCGACAGGAAGAGTTGCTGAGCCTAAATTCCCTTTGCCTGAAAAATTTGCTGGGGAACGCAGTAAATTTGTTTCTTTTCATGAAGCTTGCAAATTATATTTCCATATGCGCCCGATCTCCTCGGGTAATGAGGCTCAGCGTGTGGGCCTGGTGTTGTCATTGTTAAGTCGGGATCCCCAAGCATGGGTGTTTTCTTTGCCATCTGATTCTGCTGCATTTGACTCTGTGGAGAGTTTTTTTTCCTCTCTTGGAAAAATCTACGATGAACCTGACAGAATGGCTCTAGCAGAATCTAAGATATGCACTATTCGCCAGGGGGAGCGAGTTGCAGAGGATTACTGTTCTGAATTTCGTCGCTGGGCGATCGATACACAATGGAATGATCCAGCATTGCGAAGTCAGTTTATTCATGGGGTTTCTGGAAGGGTTAAAAAGGCCCTTCTGATGTACGAGACTCCGGCTTCTCTAGATTCCGCTATGAGTCTGGTTGTCCGCATTGATCGCCGTTTGCGTCAGGGGGAGCATGAGACACCGCCTATGGGAGAGGGTTTAGGTTCACGTGAGGTTGCTGTAGGTGAGCCCACGGAGCCTATGCAAATCGCAGGGGTGTCACATGTGAAGCATCGAGCCCCTGAGCTCAGGAAGCAGGGAGCCAGTTTTTACTGTGGTAAAACTGGTCATTTTATTAACATCTGTCCTCTGCTGTGTAAGAAAAACGCAACAGCGGAAAACTTCTAAGCTCAGAGGGTGTGAAGGAGACCAATCTGAGCTTATGTATATCCTCCATGGTGGTTTCTCAATGCATGCTCCCTGCTAAGGTTTTTATCGCTGGCAGTGAGCTGCCAATTACTGTTTTTGTGGATAGTAGTTCAGCCACAAATCTCATTGATGAGGAGTTTGCGCGCACAGCAGGTTTTAGGATTGAAAAACTGTCTCATCCTATCCGCATGGTCACCATCAATGCTGCTCCTCTCTCTCGGGGGGAGATTACTGAATTTGTGGCTGAGGTGAAACTCCACATTGGGGTTCTACATTCCGAGCGGGTTACATGTAAGGTGCTCAGGAATCTTCCTGCTCAGGTGGTTTTGGGTTTTCCTTGGTTGTCTATGCACAACCCGGTAATTGACTGGAAAACTCAGGACATAACTCAGTGGAGCAAGTTCTGCAAGAAGAATTGCCTGGCCACATGTGTGGCTGCGGTGACTTCAAGCGTTCCGGAGTCACTTCGGGATTTTGTGGATGTGTTCTCTGAGAAGGGTGGTTCAGAGTTGCCGCCACATCGTCCCTATGACTGTTCTATCAGGTTCAAACCAGGGGCCAAGTTGCCTAAAGCAAGGATGTTTAACATCTCCGGTCCGGAGAGACAAGCGTTAAAAGATTATATTGCTGAAAGCTTGAGCAAAGGGCACATCAGGCCGTCATCCTCGCCGGTGGCAGCTGGGTTCTTCTTCGTGAAGAAGAAAGATGGCGGATTACGCCCGTGTTTGGATTTCAGGGAGTTGAACCAGATTACGGTTCGTGATCCATACCCTATGCCACTGATACCAGATTTGTTCAACCAGGTGGCGGGTGCTAAGTGGTTTACCAAGCTTGACCTCAGGGGGGCGTACAACCTCATAATAGTCCGTCAAGGTGATGAGTGGAAGACGGCTTTTAATACCCCTGAGAGTCATTTTGAAAATTTGGTGATGCCATTTGGGTTGACTAACCCACCGGCAGTGTTCCAACATTTCATCAATGATGTGTTCTCGCATGTTTTGGGGAAATTCGTTATCGTGTACCTAGATGACATTCTCAGATATTCTTGCGACCGTGATGCTCATTTAGATCATGTCAGTCAGGTGTTACAACTTCTCAGAGAGAATAAGCTGTATGCTAAACTTGAGAAATGTGTATTTTTTGTTCAGGAGTTGCCTTTCTTGGGTTATTTTGTGTCTGCTTTTGGTTTTAAAATGGACGCCGCTAAGGTGCAAGCGGTGCTGCATTGGGAACGTCCTGATAACCTGAAAGCACTTCAGCGGTTCCTTGGGTTTTCTAACTACTATAGAAAATTTATCAAGGATTTTTCCATCATTGCTAAACCGCTAACTGACATGACTAAAAAGGGTACCAATTTCTCAGTTTGGCCTGAGGCTGCTGTGCGCGCATTTGAATTTCTTAAGAACAGTTTTGTTTCAGCCCCATTCTTGTGCAGCCAGACGTATCAAAACCCTTTGTTGTGGAAGTCGATGCGTCTGAGGTTGGTGTGGGGGCGGTACTATCTCAAGGCTCATCTTTGAGTGGTTTTCGTCTGTGCGCCTATTTCTCCAAGAAACTCGTCCGCCGAACGTAACTACGATATCGGCAACAGGGAGTTTTTGGCAATCAAGTTGGCCTTTGAGGAATGGCGACACTTCTTGGAGGGGTCGGTACATCAGGTTACTGTTATTACCGATCATAAGAATCTGCTGTATTTGGAGTCAGCCAAGCGTCTGTCCCCCAGGCAGGCTCGATGGGCATTGTTTTTCACGCGGTTCAATTTTGTTGTCACTTACAGACCGGGGTCTAAAAACACCAAGGCGGATGCTCTGTCCAGGTGTTTTCCGGGGGGTGAACCTCGGGAAGATCCAGTACCCATCCTCCAAAAGGGTGTTGTGGTTTCGGCTCTCACTACCGAGGTTGAGGCTGAGATTGCCGAGGCTCAGGAGGAGGTACCATCTGAGCTCCCCATCAACAAATCTTTTGTACCGCTTCATCTCCGCTTAAAGGTTTTGGCGGAGCATCATGATGCTGTCCTGGCTGGCCACCCAGGGGTTAATAAAGTATTATAAGTAATTATTATTATAAGTCTCCAAGGTGGTTGACTCTCGTGTAGTGCGTCGCACTTTACAGTACTTGGTACACTGGCGTGGTTATGGGCCTGAGGAGAGGTCCTGGGTACCAGCCTCGGATATTCATGCGGATCGGCTGGTCAGGTTTTTTCATCGTCGCCATCCAGACAAGTTGGGTCCTATAAGCCGTGAGGGTCCTGGGGTCCCTCGTAGAAGGCGGGGTACTGTCATGTCGGACGCTGTTCAGACCAGGTCGTTCAACAGACAGCAGTAATTCCGCTTTTGACCACTATTTGCTCATTGGCGTCGGCTAGATTTTATCTAGCTGTTCCGGGGTTAATTTACCTGATCCTCGGATTGGAAGCTGGGCCATGCCCATTGCCTTTAAATAGTTCTCCTGATCATTGGGCATCGCCGATTATAGCTTCTGTCTTGTGCGTTGTTATCTCGGTCTGGAGTGGAGAGCTGGTTGTTGGAGATTCGTTGCTGGTAGTGTATTTTCCTTTGTCTTATTTACTCCTTCCTATATTTGTATTTATTTTGCCCTGCACATTTATACTGTATTCCTGAGTGACTGCGGCGTGGTGTATATTTTCCTTTATCCTTTTCTGTGCTAACTGTGGGTATTGGTATTACCTCTTCACTTGGTGGGCGGAGGTTTCAGCCTAGGGTTGAAACAGGAGACAGGGTGAGGTTCGAGGCCTGGACATGCACACCATCAGTGTAAACTCCAGGTAGAGGGTCAGTCAGGATTTCCCTAGTCGGAGGGAAATTGCAGGGGCCCGGGTTGTTAGCTCTCGCTCACCTAGTCTCCCCGTGACAACATGTTCTTATATTTACTGACATGCATATGTAATTGTGCAGGAAGGGGAAGAGGTAATCATGACGCTGCCTATTGTGAACGGTGGATTCTGCTATCTGTCATTGTAATCCTGCTGCTTATGATAATGAGGAACAGGGCCGCCATCAGGGCATTACTGCCCTTACTACAGTATGGGGCATGGTTGCATGGCTGACAACTACACATACAGTAACCCATGAAACAACTGATATACAAAGTTTATGTTTATGTTGCCCCAGGTGTACAGATGATGGGGGGTGTACATCTATATTTCTATAAAGCCCATGTAATCAATCGATTGAAGACAATGGAGTTCAAGATGAACTATTAGCATCATTTATCAACTTCAAGATATTTGCAGTATACAGTATGTATGAACCATGTCGGGGGGCCACCATATACAGTGGGGTATGACGAAATACTGCCAAGCGGTGCACCAGTATTAACAATTAGGTAGGGGGCTAATTTTTTCTGCTTTAGTTTAGTGGTCAAATGAGGATTTTTTTCCTTTTTCTTTTATTCGAAGATGAAAAATATTAGCACCGTGTGCACTATAGAGGTGTCTTCTCCTAGAAAACAATAGGAGATGTATTCAGGGGATTCTTGTGCAAATCCCACATAAAAATTAGCCTTAAAAATCCCCTTTAAAAAAAAAAAAGTGTGAACGTATAGATCTCGTTCTCCGAGCTCAAGAACCAAACTCCACAGACAGACCAGTGTCAGGACAAGAAACCTGGAGAGACTTCACTACATACAGAATATTTACAGAACTTTTATCACTGAAGCCAAAGTGACGCTGAGAGGTCACAAAGTAAATACTGGGGGGTGTAAAGATTAGGGGGGGATGTAAAGACTGGGGGGATGTAAAGACTGGGGGACGTAAAGACTGGAGGGGATGTAAAGGCTGGAGGGATGTAAAGGCTGGGGGGATGTAAATACTGGGGGATGTAAAGACTGGTGGGGGATGTAAAGACTGGGGGGACGTAAAGACTGGGGGGACGTAAAGACTGGGGGGACGTAAAGACTGGGGGGGATGTAAAGACTGGGGGGATGTAAAGACTGGGGTGATGTAAAGACTGGAGGGATGACAGAGTCAGACTCAGCTCACCGGAGAGAGAGACTACTCACCCTGCTCACCTGCCGCCTCCACCTGCTCGTCCGGTCTGCAGCATGCCCGTCGCCGCCTCTTCTGATCTGCTGTCTGCACCCACGTGGCACGCTGCTCTGCTCCGGAATGAGGAAGTGGAGCAGGGCAGCGTGTGATGTCAGGAATCCGTCGTCCGCACCCACGTGGCACGCTGCTCTGCTCCGGAATGAGGAACTGGAGCAGGGCAGTGTGTGACGTCAGGAACTGGACCAAGATGCACCGGGCCCGGGCCACAGCCTAAAGCTTCAGTGCCCATTTCCAGTCGCCAGCTGCATGATTTACAACACTGTAGGTGTCTGTCTCTTTACACCATAGTGTTGTTATGCAGCACCATCGGGCGTTCAGAAGCCTGAACAAAATGTCAGGGGGCCCGAGCGCGGACCGGTCTGCCAGCGTGCTCAGGCCCCCCTTTTTGCTCTTAATCACAGGGCCCCATACTGTAGTAAAGGCAGTAATGCCCTGATGGCGGCCCTGTGTATGAAAAAAAAGTTCTGATTTTGTGGCCAATAGCAACCAATCCCAGTGTTGCTTTTCTAATAGTGATCTTCAAAAGAAAGCTGTGTTGTGATTAGTTGCTACAGGCAGTAAAGACATTATTATCAAATATTGCCAATACCAGAGTTGATTTGTGGATCTTCGGTGGGGGTTGAGTGTAAGGGGGACTTAAAGGGGTTGTCCAGGTTTGTGTCTGCAGAATTGTGAATTCTCACAGTGCGCGCTTTCAGAATTCTTCGGCAAAAGCGAGAACTGGTGGTCATGTGAGCACCGCCGCTCCTGCTGGTCATGTGACCACCGCACGCTCCTGCTGATCATTTGACCACTGCTCGCTCCTGCTGGTCATGTGAGCACCGCCGCTCCTGCTGGTCATGTGACCACCGCCGTTCCTGCTGGTCATGTGACCACCGCCCGCTCCTGCTGGTCATGCAGGGGAATCATGACAGTGAGCACATCACCCGCTCATGATTCTGTAGTCACATAGAGGGACTGTGGACTTTTCAGCCTGGACAACCCCTTTAATTACAGTAAGTATATGTAGGACATTACTATTCTAGATTTTTTTCCCAATTCTGTTCTTTTTTTTAACACTTTCTTTTGCAGGTGTCAGACATAGAGGGATAACATGTATTTCATAAAGGGGCTGTCTGTCAAGTTTTATTCTCTATTAAATGCCCCAGCATTGTCCAAAAATAATATAAATGATAGTCACCTACAGATTCCCTTTCATAGTGCAACCCAGGTGCGCCGCAGGTCTCTGAACCTTCTTTTCTGATATAGATATTATGTGAACACTAGAAAGAGGATGTTCAAGAGCAGGGAGGACACTCAGGAGCTGTAAACCATGCTCTGAGCTTGGATAGTTTAAAAGGTTATTCCCCTAAAAAATCAAATTTTTCCCATGTGGAGACACGGGAGGTTGGCAGGCATCCCGGTCTGCTAGCCAAAACCGTGGTTGTTGTGAAACGTGACGCAGGTGCATAATGAGTGCTGGCGTCACTGTCCCCACTTCCTGTCAAATTGAGCATGAAGAGGAAGTCAGAGATCAGCTGCAGTCCAGACTTCCTATTCATGTTTGATTTGTCTGAAGGCGGGGACAATGATGCCAGCACTGATTGGGCGCCGTCATCACGTGTTGCAACAACGCACTCTAGCCCCGTCACTGCAAGTGCCGACACCACTGGAACAGCGCCGGACGGGAGGAGAGTATAGGTTTTGTCATTTTTTAGGGTCAATCATTTGAATCAACAAGGGGTTGTCTTAGTAGTGGACAACTCCTTTAAGGCTGCATCGAAATGACTGTCTCCACACAAAGGATATAACATCTTCCCACTCTTACTACAGGTACTCAGAACCACAGGGGGGTCTCCTGGAAGAATTCTGGGTGGTGTTAGGGTACTGTCTCACAGTGGCACTTTGATCGCTACGACGGAACGATCGGTGACGTTCCAGCGATATCCATACAATATCGCTGTGTCTGACACGCAGCAGCGATCAGGGACCCGGCCGAGAATCGTACGTCATAGCAGATCATTTGGAACTTTATATCGTCGCTGGATCTCCCGCTGTCATCGCTGGATCGTTGTGTGTGACACCGATCCAGCGATGCGTTCGCTTGTAACCAGTGTAAACATCGGGTTACTAAGCGCAGGGCCGCGCTTAGTAACCCGATGTTTACCCTGGTTACCAGCGTAAAAGTAAAAAAAAAAAAACAGTACATACTCACATTCCGGTGTCCTTCAGGTCCCTTGCCGTCTGCTTCCCGCACTGACTGACTGCCGGCCGTAAGGCAGTGGCACAGCACAGCAGTGACGTCACCGCTGTGATCTGCTTTCACTTTACGGCGGCACTCAGTCAGTGCGGGAAGCAGACGGCAAGGGACCTGAAGGACACTGGAATGTGAGTATGTACTGTTTTTTTTTTTACTTTTACGCTGGTAACCACGGTAAACATCGGGTTACTAAGCACGGCCCTGCGCTTAGTAACCCGATGTTTACCCTGGTTACTCGGGGCCTTCGGCATCGTTGGTCGCTGGAGAGCTGTCTGTGTGACAGCTCCCCAGCGACCACACAACGACTTTCCAACGATCAAAGACAGGTCGTATCGCTGGTCGTGATCGTTGGAAAGTTGCAGAGTGTGACAGTACCCTTAAACTTAGCTCCTGGATCCTGAGCTTCAAAGGGGTTAGCAAATGGTTTGTAACAGGACAGAATATTTCCTCTTGACTGTATAGAGAGGAAGGGGGAGACACAGGATATTTGAAATGCCACAACTTAGCCCATCATCCATTCACAAACAGCAATTTTTAAATTGGCCCATCCAGGTCATCCTGGAAATATGATCCCATTGTCAGGACTATAAAAGGCTGGGTGGCACAAAAAGAAGTTGTTCACATGTGGGTACTGTGTATGCTTATGTGATCCATAACTCATTTCTCCTTCCCTCAAGGAAACAGAAGATAACTGTAGACGGAAACATTTAGATATTTCTGTTTTTTCTTCCTTTTTGTTTTATAACTGTTTTGGATCATTTTGTCCCTTTATTTTTACCCTTTATATATCTTTTATTTTAAGCACTGTATATTTTTATATTAAAGTTTAAAATCTTTAATAAGGTTGATACTTGTAGGCTTTAAAGAATCCATAGACTTTCAGAGACTGTGTGACCTTTTGATTGTCAGTTATATATTTTGGGGACTTATCACCCTGTGTGTTTGATGAGTGGTGGCAACACGCTAAGTAATCAGGTTGTGTGGACTTTGTAGGGCGTGATTTATAAAAGTAGCTGAATTGGAAGTGTTTCTGCGCTCTCTGGAGTTATGACACGAGTCATAGTAGATAAATAGATAAAATTGCAGTTTTATTATTGACGTGTTTGATACCACTGTCCTTCCTCAGGACAATTATACAAAAATAGTGATTTATGCTCAATTTGTACCCTAACACAGAGGTTGAGAGTTGGATTGAATGAGAGGAGATAAATTAACCCTTGCAGGTGCATCCCACGTCATGTGTTGAGAAGTGTGTACTTGACAGTGGTCATGCTCGGTCTTCACTCCATTCATTGTTTATAAGACTGCTGAAAGTAGCCGAGCACTGTACTTGGCTGTCCCACAGAAAATGAACCTCCTCTCAATTCAGAACAGGATTGCAGAGCCCCAATATTGGGGTCCCAAAGCTCCAGTCTTGATATCACCGGTGGTCTCAGCAGTCAGACCACCGGCAATTAGCAATTTATACCCTATTAGGAGGGACATAGGGCCATGCCACTAGAAGTGTTATTAGGGGATACGTGTCTCTAGGAGTGTTATTAGGAGGGACATGTCACTAGGAGTGTTATTAGGAGGGACATGCCACTAGGAGTGTTATTAGGAGGGATGTGCCATTAGTAGTGGTATTAGGAAGGTCAAATACAGACATTGCATTAGCAGACATATAATCACTACCCTCATATTTCTGTTTGCCTTCATGTTGTGGCAGTCATGGATCATAAAAATGAGAACTCTCATATACAACTACCGGAGTGCTGTATAAAATAAAGACATAAGGAGACCGATCATTGATTTTAAACATATTTTATTAAATACAATCTTTACCTCTACCTAAAGCCAATGATCCAGAAGAAGGCAAAAAACCTGAACACGTTCAGCCAATGTGTGTTACAGGGGAAAAATTCATTCTTGACCCCGGGAAAAGGCGATCAGTTCGAGAACCCTGGACCTAGGCCATACTACAACTAACTAACTGATATATACACAACAATGATATTCAATATGGTGACCCGTTTCTGGATAGCAGATCTTCTTTGTCCTGGTAAGTCGCCTCACCTTTCCTCATCAGACCAGACCCTGAAGCTCATAGCTTGGCTATGTTCATCTCCCCTGTAAAAAAAAAACAGAACACTACCCCCCACACACAGAACACTACCTCCCACACAGAACACTACCCCTTAATATACAGACATAGGATTGTTGCATCATATCACGACCATTATACAGTTGGCAAACAAATAAAGTTGCACTCTATAGTGCTAAATCATGTAAATATGTATGTTCTACTCCTTATACAGTTTGATTATACAGCAGACACCTAAACAATATGATGTCATGATGCACTGATTCCAGGATTAGATCCATATAATCAGCAATCATCATAAGACAATAAATATCATGTACAGACGTATTAAATGATTAAAACTAAACAATCGTGTGGCTCTCTTTAGTTTCTTCAATCTTCCTTCCAGTATCCAGATTCTCTCCCTGGTAAGAAAAAAAATATGAGGGGAAGTATCAGTATAAAACCTGTATAAAGCGTCATAAATATATTGTACTTTGTGCCAGATAAACAAGCCCCCTTTTCTCTGCATGTTTAAGCTTAGACGTAGACACTTAAAATGGTGTAATAAATTTGTTTTTTTTTTTAAAGTTGTAAATGCACTTATATATAAGTAAAATAAACAAAATAAAATAGGGAAATAAAATGGTAAAATAAATAAATAAATAAATAAAAAGAAAGTAAAGTAAACAAATAAATATATTTTCCCCCAATGTATGTACACCAACCTCTGTCCCATGTGGGGGAATAATGGTACATTTTTTGCCCCAATAATCTTAAATTAAAGTGACAGAACCACCAACAGCAATCTGTGCCAGCCACAGATACAACTTCAAGTGTCACTGACCATAGTAGCGACAGTGGTGTCTCCATCCGAGGTGCGATCTTTGTGGTGACCTCTCTGATGTCCCCATGTTTGCTGCATAGAACTCTGTGTCCAACATTCCGCTGTGTGACCTCACATAGAACCTTCATCACCCAAGTCTAGAGATTCTAGGACTGAAGAAATCCAGAACCTTACAGCCACAATCTGTAGACTTGGGGGGTCCATGTTGGCGCTAAGTTCACTAACTTAAATCCCTGAAAGGTTTCTTATTTACCTGTATCCTCAATCCAGAGGATTGAAATGAGAGTCTGTGTCCTTGATCCTGGATCCTCCGCCCTCTTCGTCTTCATCTCCTGAAATGAGAGTCTGTGTCCTCGATCCTAGATCCTCCACTCTCGTCGTCTTCGTCTCCTGAAATGACCCTTTGCCCCTAGAACAACCATTTTTATAGACCCACAGTCATTGTGACATCATGCTGTGAGGTAACAATGACCTCCTGTATTTGATGATGTCACATATGACCATGAGTGAAATCTCCACAGGTATTAATTAATATTGACAACAAATAGTAATAATATGGCAGATCACATTGGTTACCATCAAGGCAGGAGGAGCCGGGCGATTAAGGAAAAGTTCCCAAAAGTAAAAAGCATTATACTGCGTCTGAAAAAAATAAAGGACTTGATAATAATTTACCTAAAATAGGAACAAAGACCTAATTTACAAAACTATTAACAAAACTTTAGCAATTGCCCATAGCAGCCAGTCTGATTCCACCTTTAGTGTATTTATTATTATTATTTATTTATATAGCACCATTGATTCCATGGTGCTGTACATGAGAAGGAGTTACATACAAATTACAGATATCACTTACAGTAAGCAAACTAACAATGACAGACTGGTACAGAGGGGAGAGGACCCTGCCCTTGTGGGCTTACATTCTACAGGGTGGAGGGGAAACACCTTAAAACAAAAACACTGAGTGTTTCTTTGCTGGTGATTCACCTAGCAATGCAGAAATGACAAAAGAGCAGAAATCATTATCTGTGAGAGAAACCATTCCTATTGTTTCACATTTTCACACATTTTGTAGGTGCAGGAACTATGGACATTCCAGTTTTTGTGAAACTACAACTTACAGCATTCTCAGCGTAGAGCACAGGATAAATATGAACAAAAGTTCAAGAATTGCTTTTTATTTCTTTTTTCATGACATTCACCATGCGGCAGGGATGGACTGGGATTGAAATGAAGCCCTGGCATTTGAAAGCACACAGGCCCAGGCTGTCCTCTCCCCCCGAGCACCAGATGGGGATATATTACTAATATTACCCTGCCTGGAGGAAATCAAGATTTCATAAAAGACTAATTTTTCTAATAATCGCAATAATATTACTATATTTATAATATAAAAATAATAATAATGTAGTATTACAGACAAATACCAGCAAACAATAACCAAATAATATCAGCATATACAGGGTGGGCCATTTATATGGATGCACCTAAATAAAATGGGAATGGTTGGTGATATCAACTTCCTATTTGTGGCACATTAGTATATTGGAGGGGGAAAACTTTTCAAGATGGGTGGTGACCATGGCGGCCATTTTGAAGTCAGGCATTTTGGATCCAACTTCATCTTTTTCAATGGGGAGAGGGTCATGTGATGTAAGGATATCGCGTCTGCGTGTAGCGGAGGCCCCGGATCCCGACCCGCAGTGTGTTATCATGTATTCACGCTGCGGAGCTGGGAATCTGGCGCCTGGGAAGTGGAGCGGGTCACCGTGCACCTCAATAGAAGTGCTGAAATCTCGCAAGACAACACAAATCTTGCGAGACATCGGCACTATATTCAATGGAGCACTGTGACCCGCTCCACTGCGCAGGTGCCAGATTCCCAGCCCCGCAGTGTGAATACATCATAACACACTGCGGGGCAGGATCTGGGGCCTCTGCTACATGCAGGCGCAATATCCTTACATCTCCTGATGTAAGTGCAGCGCCCCAGAGTCCTGGTCATTGCAGTACTGACGCTCCGCCACTAAGGGGAGTGATGGTACGTCTGATGGCACTAAAGGAGTTCACCTGACCAGGTATCACAGTCACACATTACACTTCACACTCTGGCCACCAGGGGGAGCAAAGGGTTCTATGTATTAGGCCACTCCTCACAATCTGGTAAAACTGGAGGTTGGATAGGAAGTTAGGGAGAAGCTGACTGGGTTTTGCCCAGGCAACATCCTGTGAGAGAGGGAGTTCCTGGGAAGATTCAGGGGGGTCTCTTTCAGAGGTGGGATCCTGACAGTGGCCTAGCGAAAAGGACAGAACGTTACGGAGCCGCGCCGGCACCCGTTGCGGTGGCATTTTAAGAAAGGACACGAAGTGAGGTTTATTGTGGAGAAGTGAGAAACGAGATCACAGCACAAAGGAGAGTAGAACGAGTAGGAGTCATGCCTTAAGATCGTGGCAACATCCTACTGAGGCGCGTAGCCGGTGGCCGGAACGCCGAGGAAGTATTGGGCTACAAGCATTACTTCAAACAGCGGCAGGACAGTTAACTTTAGGTTGGCTGTCTCACCTAAATCACCTAAGCAGACAACGGAGGCAATTGTGGGAGAGGGGCGTCTCGGGTCCCAGAATAACTCCAGGCCTACCCCGTCATACGGGTGCATCCTAGCCAAATCATCTGGGGGATGGAGAGAAAGAACATCAGAAACAGACACAACAGTTGTGAGGACTATCCCGTGGTGCTCAGCAGGGAGGTACTACAACACACAGGCGCTAGAAGGTAGGCACTGATTTCCACCTGCAAAGGGAACTCTGGATGTGCCTTCGGACAGGCCGGTCTCAGCCAGCCCTGTTAGCAAAATAAATGGACGTGTGCACAGCTTGCAGGATGTGGTGCCCAGGTAGGTTCCAACACCCAAGTATTATGTAATAAAACCTGGCACTCAACTTATATGTGAAAGCGTTTTTTTTATTTTCAGCAACAAAACGTTTCGGTCATCAGTCTGACCTTCATCAGTTACGTATATATGGTAAGTGTGTGCTCATGTGAGCAACAAAGGGGGAGTCTTCCTGTTGTAGATGGAAGTGTGTACGGCAACCGCTGGCGTATGGTATGACGCGGTGTCCACCGCCCTGTTAGCAGTGCTCTGGATTGCGGATCCTGAAGCCTTCAGTAAAGAGGTAAAGAGACTGCAACCCTGTGTCCTCGTTATTCATCGCACCTTGCACCACGCACCATCATCACACCTTTCATTGGACGCCCTGCTAGGGTCACGGACCGGGTCTAGCCACCGTGACAACCCCAGGACCGAGACAGAGAGGCCCGGTACCAAGTACCCCGTGGCCCTGCGTCTGGGGCGCTCCATAAGTTCCCGGGCAGCACGCATTACACATGCCCGAGAACTGATTGCAGAGTGCAGGCACCGGTGATGTCACGAGCAAGAGAGAAGGCGGCGATGGACGACTGCGAGGCTGTTGAGTCAGGGGGAGAAAACATAACTCCCTAACTTAATAGAGGAATGATGGGAAATTTATAAAACTCATTATTTCAGCGTTCTTAGGGATAATCAACATAAGAGCCACCTTCACAGAATGCATCCTTAGTGCTGCTGAAGGAGGGTCTTTTACTTTAATAGGCCCTGGGGGGGTGACAGTTTCCTTTAAAGAAAAATGGTTAAACTATTAAAAATAAATATATTTTTAGAGTAGAGTAGGGCCCACCGAAAGAGTCTACTGTGTCGTGGTGTCAGCCTAAAAATTATTTTGGCCAGAACAAAAGTTTCTGGTTATGAATGTGATCTGGTGTTTGATGGGAACTGTTAACATCTGATTGGTGAGGATGTAGTGGAGAAGTTGAGTTTTTCTAAGAGTGGGCGGTGGGATGGTGGAGGCGGAGCTGGTGGGGAGCCTGGGCGGAGTCTCAAGGGATCTCGAAAATTTTTCCAATATGGGGACCCGAAATACCTAGTGGAAGCTCTGTTCTGTCTCATAATCTGCAGACCGCAGCTTCCTGAGACTTCAGTGTGCTCAGGCAGGCGGCATAATGACATTATTGCCTCATGCTGCTCTCCAGACCAGAAGAGAAAATGGAGGCTGCAGTGCCTGGAATCAGGATGAAGTGAGTATAAACTTATATACACACAGTACAGACCAAAAGTTTTGACACACCTTCTCATTTAAAGATTTTTCTGTATTTTCATGACTATGAAAATTGTACATTCACACTGAAGGCATCAAAACTATGAATTAACACATGTGGAATTATATACTTACGGTAACAAAAAAGTGTGAAACAACTGACATGTCTTATATTCTAGGTTCTTCAAAGTAGCCACCTTTTGCTTTGCTTTTGCTTTGATGACTGCTTTGTACACTCTTGGCATTCTCTTGATGAGCTTCTAGGGTAGTCACCTTGAATAGTTTTCAATTCACAGGTGTGCCCTGTCACGTTTAATAAGTGGGATTTATTGCCTTATAAATGGGGTTGGAACCATCAGTTGTGTTGTGCAGATGTCTGGTGGATACACAGCTGATAGTCCTACTAAATAGACTGTTAGAATTTGTATTATGGCAAGAAAAAAGCAGCTCAGTAAAGAAAAACGAGTTCTAGCAGCAGACACATCTCTACAACAACTGTTAATAGGAGAGTTTGTGCTGCAGGCCTTCATGGTAAAATAGCTGCTAGGAAACCACTGCTAAGGACAGGCAACAAGCAGAATAGACTAGTTTGGGCTAAAGAACAAAAGGAATGGACATTAGACCAGTGGAAATCTGTGCTTTGCTCTGATGAGTAGTGTTGAGCGATACCTTCCGATATCGGAAAGTATCGGTATCGGAAAGTATCGGCCGATACCGTCAAAGTATCGGATCTAATCCGATACCGATACCCGATCCCAATGCAAGTCAATGGGACGAAAATATCGGAATTAAAATAAACCCTTTCTTTCCTTGTAGGTTAATTCTACATGAAGGAAAACAACTAAGAATAATGTAGGATGTATTGGGGGAGGTGGCGGAGACATTAAAGGCACAGAGGTTTAGCCCAAACAAATAGAATAGCAGGTTTTTTTGTTTTTTTTTATGACGTTCGGCGTTAGAAAGATTTTGACTATTTTTTTTTTTATTTTGTCAGATATTGATGTTTCACTACTTCCACGTCCTTCACCTTCTTTTTTACTTCTCCCACACTTTCTTCTTCATTATCCTCATCATCAGCTTCTTTGACATCAACTATCTTCACCTTATTCATCTTCTTCTTCTTCTACCTATAATTTTTTTTTTTTACATTGTTCATATTCTTTTTATTTAACTATTATCTTTTTCATATTCAACTTCTTCATCATATTCTTATTTGTGACAGGCATTCCCGTAGTTGTTATCTATAAAAGTTTGAAGATTACACCTTCCGTTCTGCCTGTCACAAAAGAGTTACATTTGTCCGCGTTCAGTTTGGCCTGCAGCATCAGGCTTTATCCAGGGGCACCACGAGGAGGAACGGACTCACCCCCATACACTGCTTAGTCTTCTTCTGCTTATAATTTAGATAATATCTTTTGCTCTGATATTTAGTGTTATGCTTAATGTTCTTCTGCTCTTTGTTCTGCAGCCTCTTGTTCTTCTGCTTCTCGGTCTCCCATGTCGTAGTCGTCTCCAGGGTCGTCGTCATCTCAGTGGTTGTCGTCTCTGGTGTCGTCGTCATCTTAGGGGTGGTCTTCCTGGTCATCGTCTTTAGGGTCTTGAACTTGGAAATGTAGCAGAAGGTACAAGAAGGCTGAGAAAATGCCGAGAAACAGCTGATGGAGCTGGAACTCGGATGGGTAGCCGAAGGTCCAAGAGCCAATAGAACTACCGAGGACCAGCTGACGTTACTGGAACCCGGTTACTAACCAGGAGGTACCCGTGCCTGAAAGCACTACCAAGGACCACCTGACGTTGGTGGAACTCGGATACCCAGAGGGAGGCACCTAAGCCAAAGGCTCTGCCCGGAACCAGCTGACGGTACTGGAACCAGGATGGGGAGCAGAAGGTACAAGAGCAAAAGACACTGCCGAGAACCAGCTGACGGTACTGGAACCCGGATGGGTAGCCGAAGGTCCAAGAGCCAATGGAACTACCGAGGACCAGCTGACGTTACTGGAACCCGGTTACTAAGCAGGAGGTACCCGTGCATGAAAGCACTACCAAGGACCACCTGACATTGGTGGAACTCGGATACCCAGAGGGAGGCACCTAAGCCAAAGGCTCTGCCCGGAACCAGCTGACGGTACTGGAACCAGGATGGGGACCTATTCAAGCTTGTCTTCCTAGAGCCCCAACTGGCGGTGTTAGAGCCCAGGGTCAGCAGGAGGAGGAGCAGGAGGAGGAGCAGGGGGAGGGTAGTGTAGGCCGAAGCCTGCACTGGTGGCAGCTTTGGGTCTGTTGTGTCTGCGTGGCGGTCGCAGGACACGTTGCCGGCTACACAGCAGGGGAACAGCTGGCGGTGCTGGACCCCACTGACACATTGGCGAGGTGTTTGGCTCTGTGCAGCCAGCACTTCCGGACAGCAACTAGCGGTGTTGGAGCCCGGGCTCTGCAGGTGGAGCAGAGTGTAGGCCGAAGCCTAATTGAACCGATTTTAAAAGTAACCTTTAACCCCCCCTCAGGGGTTACAAACTAGAAGAGCCACAGCTTATGCAGCAGTAGTGCTGCACAAGTCAAAGGTTGCTCTTTTAATTTTTCTCCTTGCACACGCTGAATGAAACACGTATAACATTTAGCCCTTTATACAGTCAAACTGTGTTGGAGGCGAGAGTTCCCTTCGTAATGAGACGCAGCACAGATGTCAAGAATCCCACCTTGGTGCTGAGCGCAGCCTCCTGAGCGTTGTTATTTGCTGTACAGGAGTCTGCGCTGTCGTGTTATCCCTTGGCCTTGCGCTGTTAGCGCTGCCCATCTTCTGACATCATTTAATGTCGGCCGTTGCGCTTTGCGATGACCATGAATCCCAGCCCCGCAGTGTCTTTACATAGTTAAAACACTGCGGGGCTGGGATTCATGGCCTGGCGCAGTACATATGTTCGCCTCTCACACTCGGGTCCTTACACCCGCTTCAGACTGTGTGGCGTCAGCTGATCCCTTATCGCATGCCACGGCCATGAAGCCGCACAGTCTGAAGAAGGCGGAAGGAGATGAGGGACAGGCGAACATAGGCACTGCTCATGCCCATCAATCACACCCTCGCAGTCCAAATAAATAAGACACCGAGGGGCGTTGTGTGGGTCAGGGCGGCCGCAGAGGCGCAGTCAGCCAAACAATGATGCCAGAAGACGGGCAGCGCTACCAAGGGGGTTGCAGCGTGTCATTACAAAGGAAAGTCACACCTCCGGGACGGTTAAATGGTCACAGAGGACACATTTTAGACGTGTTCAGTTCCCCATGGGCAAGGAGAATAAGTTTCCGAGCCACCTTGCACACATGCAGCATTACTGCTGTACAAGGTGGCTGTAAAACATAGAAACACCTGGGGGAGGGGGGACAGGTTCCCTTCAATTTCAGTTCTTGTGTCTGCGTGGCGGTCGCAGGACACGTTGCCGGCTACACAGCAGGGGAACAGCTGGCGGTGCTGGACCCCACTGACACATTGGCTGGTGTTTTTCTCTGTGCAGCTAGCACATCTGGGCCCCAACTGGCGGTGTTAGAGCCCAGGGTCAGCAGGAGGAGGAGCAGGAGCAGGGGGAGGGGAGTGTAGGCCAAAGCCTGCACTGGCGGCAGCTTTGGGTCTGTTGTGTCTGCGTGGCGGTCGCAGGACACGTTGCCGGCTACACAGCAGGGGAACAGCTGGCGGTGCTGGACCCCACTGACACATTGGCTGGTGTTTTTCTCTGTGCAGCTAGCACATCTGGGCCCCAACTGGCGGTGTTAGAGCCCAGGGTCAGCAGGAGGAGGAGAGGGAGCAGAGTGTAGGCCGAAGCCTGCACTGGAGCAAGTTGAAAGGGAACCTTTAACCCCCCCCCAGGCGTTTGTAGCTGAAAGAGCCATCGTGTACAGCACTAATGCTGGAAAAGGTAAACTTAGCTCTTTTAATTATGGTCCTTGCACATGCTGAACCTAACACTTATGAAATGTGTCCCCTCACACCGTTAAACCGTCCAGTAGGTGGAACTTTCGTTTGTCTTGTGACGCAGCACAGCCGTCATTCTTACCCCCTTGGCGCCGTGCGCCGCCTCCTCAGCGTTGTTTGAATCTGTCCCGGAGCCTGCGCTGTTAGGTTAGCCCTTGGCCATGCACACATTTTGCGCTGCCCGTCTTCTGACATCATTTGGTGTCAGGCTGGCTGCGCCTGTGCGGCTGCGCTGGCCGAGAGCCCGCCTCGCTGTGTCATCTAATGTAATCCCACCGCGGGCCTGGGATCCGTGGCCATGCGCAGTGCATATCCTCGCCTCTCACTCCCCTCCCTACGGCTTCTTCAGACTGTGCGGTGTCACGGCCGTGGCATGCTATTAGGGATCAGCTGACACCGCACAGTCTGAAGAAGCCGTAGGGAGATGAGTGAGAGGCGGAGGTTCAGATATGCACTGCGCATGTCCATGGATCTCAGGCCCCCAGTGGGATTAAATCAGAAGACAATGCGAGGCGGGCTCTCGGCCAGCGCGGCCGCACAGGCGCAGCCAGCCTGACACCAAATGATGTCAGAAGACGGGCAGCGCAAAATGTGTGCATGGCCAAGGGCTAACCTAACAGCGCAGGCTCCGGGACAGATTCAAACAACGCTGAGGAGGCGGCGCACGGCGCCAAGGGGGTAAGAATGACGGCTGTGCTGCGTCACATGACAAAGGAAAGTGCCACCTACCGGACGGTATAACGGTAGGAGGGGACACATTTCATAAGTGTTAGGTTCAGCATGTGCAAGGAGCACCACGAAAAGAGGCACTTTTTCCCTTTGCATCATTACTGCTGCACAAGGTGGCTCCTTCAGTAACAAACGCCTGGGGGGGGGGACAGGTTCCCTTAAAATTAACTTGTTGTGCCTGAGTGGCGGTCGCAGTACACGTTGCCGTATACACAGCAGGGGAACAGCTGGCGGTGCTGAACCCCACTAACACATTGGCGAGGTGTTTGGCTCTGTGCGTACAGCACTTCTGGACAGCAACTAGCGGTGTTGGAGCCCAGGGACAGGAGGAGGAGGAGGTGGAGGAGATAGGAGTGATTGCCACACACACAGCTGGGGAACAGCTGACGTTACTGAACCCCAATAACAGAGGAGCGACTGTTGGGACTGTGCGTACAGCACTACCAGGCAACAACTAGCGGTGTTGGAGCCCAGGGACAGGGGGAGGAGGAGGTGGAGGAGATAGGAGGGATTGCCACACACACAGCAGGGGAGCAGCTGACGTTACTGAACCCCAATAACAGAGGAGCGACTGTTGGGACTGTGCGTACAGCACTACCAGGCAACAACTAGCGGTGTTGGAGCCCAGGGACAGGAGGAGGAGGAGGTGGAGGAGATAGGAGGGATTGCCACACACTCAGCAGGGGAGCAGCTGAAGTTACTGAACCCCAATAACAGAGGAGCAACTGTTGGGACTGTGCGTACAGCACTACCAGGCAACAACTAGCGGTGTTGGAGCCCAGGGACAGGGGGAGGAGAAGGTGGAGGAGATAGGAGGGATTGCCACACACACAGCAGGGGAGCAGCTGACGTTACTGAACCCCAATAACAGAGGAGCGACTGTTGGGACTGTGCGTACAGCACTACCAGGCAACAACTAGCTGTGTTGGAGCCCAGGGACAGGAGGAGGAGGAGGTGGAGGAGATAGGAGGGATTGCCATACACACAGCTGGGGAACAGCTGACGTTACTGAACCCCAATAACAGAGGAGCGACTGTTGGGACTGTGCGTACAGCACTACCAGGCAACAACTAGCGGTGTTGGAGCCCAGGGACAGGGGGAGGAGGAGGTGGAGGAGATAGGAGGGATTGCCACACACACAGCAGGGGAGCAGCTGACGTTACTGAACCCCAATAACAGAGGAGCGACTGTTGGGACTGTGCGTACAGCACTACCAGGCAACAACTAGCGGTGTTGGAGCCCAGGGACAGGGGGAGGAGGAGGTGGAGGAGATAGGAGTGATTGCCACACACACAGCTGGGGAGCAGCTGACGTTACTGAACCCCAATAACAGAGGAGCGACTGTTGGGACTGTGCGTACAGCACTACCAGGCAACAACTAGCAGTGTTGGAGCCCAGGGACAGGAGGTGGAGGAGATAGGAGGGATTGCCACACACACAGCAGGGGAGCAGCTGACGTTACTGAACCCCAATAACAGAGGAGCGACTGTTGGGACTGTGCGTACAGCACTACCAGGCAACAACTAGCGGTGTTGGAGCCCAGGGACAGGAGGTGGAGGAGATAGGAGGGATTGCCACACACACAGCTGGGGAACAGCTGACGTTACTGAACCCCAATAACAGAGGAGCGACTGTTGGGACTGTGCGTACAGCACTACCAGGCAACAACTAGCGGTGTTGGAGCCCAGGGACAGGGGGAGGAGGAGGTGGAGGAGATAGGAGGGATTGCCACACACACAGCAGGGGAGCAGCAGGCGTTACTGAACCCCACTAACACATTGGCGAGGTGTTTGGCTCTGTGCGTACAGCACTTCTGGACAGCAACTAGCGGTGTTGGAGCCCAGGGACAGGAGGAGAAGCAGAGGAACACAATGTAGGCCGAAGCCTGATTGGAGAAAGTCGAAAGGGAACCTTTAACTCCCCCCCCAAGGCGTTTGTAGCTGAAAGAGCCAGCTTGTGCAGCACAAAAGATGCAAAAGGAAAAGGTGGCTCTTTTCATTATGCTCCTTGCAAACACAGAACTAAACACTTATAAAATGTGTCCCCTGAAACCGTGAGACCGTCCCGGAGGTGGGACTTTCCTTCGTAATATGACGCAGCACAGCTGTCATTCCTACCCCCTCGGCGCCGTGCCCCGGCTGCTCAGCGTTGTTTGATTCCGTCCCGGAGCCTGCGCTGTTATGTTATCCCTTGGCCAGGCACACTTAGCGCTGCCCATCTTCTGACATCATTTGGTGTCAGGCTGGCTGCGCCTGTGCGGCCGCGCTGGCCGAGAGCCCGCCTCGCAGTGTCGTCTAATGTAATCCCACCGCGGGCCTGGGATCCGTGGCCATGCGCAGTGCATATCCTCGCCTCTCACTCCCCTCCCTACGGCTTCTTCAGACTGTGCGGCGTCACGGCCGTGGCATGCTATTAGGGATCAGCTGACGGCGCACAGTCTGAAGAAGGCGTAGGGAGATGAGTGAGAGGCGGAGGTTCAGATATGCACTGCGCATGTCCATGGATCTCAGGCCCCCAGTGGGATTAAATCAGAAGACACTGCGAGGCGGGCTCTCGGCCAGCGCGGCCGCACAGGCGCAGCCAGCCTGACACCAAATGATGTCAGAAGATGGGCAGCGCTAAGTGTGCCTGGCCAAGGGATAACATAACAGCGCAGGCTCCGGGACGGAATCAAACAACGCTGAGGAGCCGGGGCACGGCGCCGAGGGGGTAGGAATGACAGCTGTGCTGCGTCATATTACGAAGGAAAGTCCCACCTCCGGGACGGTTTTACGGTATCAGTGGACACATTTTATAAGTGTTAAGTTCTGCGTGTGCAAGGAGCATAATGAAAATAGCTACCTTTTCCTTGTGCAGCATTACTGCTGCACAAGGTGGCTCTTTCAGTAACAAACGCCTTGGGGGGGGGGGGGGACAGGTTCCCTTACATTTCAGTTGTTGTGTCAGCGTGGTGGTCGCAGGACACATTGCCGGCTACACAGCTGGGGATCAGCTGACGTTACTGAAACCCAATAACACTGGGTCGTATGTTTTGACTGTGCAGACGGCACTTCTGAGCCTCAACTGGCGGTGTTGGAGCCCAGGAATTTAAGTTCAGGTGGTAGAAAGATGAACACAACAGGAGACCTGGATAACGTAGACAGTCACCTAATTATTTAATCAGGAAGAGGAGTGGCAAATTCCTTCGAGATCCAGGCCTTGTTCATTTTCAGGAAAGTAGGCCGGTCAACGTTATCGGAGGATAGTCGCATGCGACGGTCAGTTAGTACACCACCTGCAGCACTAAAGACGCGTTCTGATAATACAGTAGCCGCAGGGCAAGCCAGCACCTCCAATGCATACTGGCTTAGCTCTGGCCATGTATCCAGCTTTGAGACCCAAAACTTGAAAGGGAAAGAGCCGTCTGGGAGTACAGCAAGAGGGCAAGACATGTAGTCTGTCACCAACTGACGGAACCGTTGCCTCCTGCTGACTGGAGCCGTCTGTGATGGTGTAGACTTTTGTGGCGGGCACAGAAAATTGTGCCACAGTTGGGCCATACTGGTCTTGCCTTGGGCAGAGGCACTGCTTCTGCTCCCTCTTTGTGCAGAGCCTCCACCACTGCCTGGACGCACTGAGCTGCTTTGTAATGCACTAGCAGCACTTCTCTCACTTGGAATGGAGAAGATGATGGAATTCACCAGTGTGTCTTGGTACTCCCGCATTTTTCGCTCCCGGTTCAACGGTGTGATGAGGCTTTCTACGTTGTCCCGGTAGCGAGGATCGAGGAGGGTGAACACCCAATAATCAGACATGTTGAGAATGTGGGCGATGCGGCGGTCGTTTCTCAGGCACTGCAGCATGTAATCCACCATGTGCTGCAGACTGCCAACTGCCCAAGAAACGCTGTCCCCTGCTGGAGGCGTGATCTCTGCCCGCTCGTCATCACCCCACCCTCGCTGTACACACTGAGTACTGGACAATTGTGTAACTCCCTCCTCTGGACGGATGTCTTCCTCCTCCATTGACTCCTCCTCATCCTCCTCACAAACTGTCCCCTGCCTACGCGTTTGTGAGGAACCACGTGGCGCTGACTGTCCAGAAGATGATGGAAGTGGTGAATCCTCATCCTCCACCTCTTCCACAACATCATCCCTTAGCGCTTGCAGTGATTTTTCAAGCAGGCAGAAAAGGGGACAGTCATGCTGACTAGTGCATCATCTGCACTCGCCATCCGCGTGGAATAATCAAAGGGACGCAAAACCTGGCAGACGTCATTCATAGTGGCCCACTCTGTGGTTGTGAAGTCTGTACGGCGCGGAGTGCGACTTCTTTGCGCCTGATACAGCTGGTACTCCATTACAGCTTGCTGCTGCTCACACAACCGCTCCAACATATGTAACGTGGAATTCCACCTGGTAGGTAGGTCACATATGATGCGATGTTCCGGCAGGTGGTGTCGGCGCTGCAGAGCCGCAATGCGCGCTTTTGCCGTGCTGGAACGCCGCAAGTGAGCACACTCTAGGCGGACCTTGTGCAGCAGCGCATCAAGATCCGGATAGTCCCTCAAAAAACTGCACGACCAAATTGAGCACATGTGCCAGACATGGGATGTGAGTGAGGTTGCCGAGGCCCAGAGCTGCCACCAGATTTCGGCCATTATCACACGCTACCATGCCTGGTTGGAGATTCGCTGGCACAAACCACACATCGCTCTCCTGCTTGATGGCATTCCAGAGCTCCTGCGCTGTGTGGCTTCGATTCCCCAAAGAAATTAATTTCAAGACGGCCTGTTGACGTTTGGCCACGGCTGTGCTCATGTCGGTCGTAACAGCTAAACGTTCATCACGGGTCCATGTGGAGGTGGACTGTGACGGCTCCTGCAGCGATGATTCTGAGGAACTGGTGTAAGAGGAGGAGTCAATGCGTACAGAATGGATTCCTGCAATCCTTGGAGTGGGCAGGACACGTCCTGCGCCACTCGCACGATCTGTACCCGGCTCAATGACATTAACCCAATGGGCAGTGAGGGAAAGGTATCGCCCCTGTCCATGTTGACTGGTCCACGCATCGGTGGTGAGGTGGACCTTGCTACTGACAGCATTCAGTAGCGCGTGTTTTATGTGTCCCTCCACATGCTTGTGCAGGGCAGGGACGGCTTGCCTGCTGAAGTAAAAGCGGCTGGGCACATTGTACTGGGGGACTGCCAATGACATCAAGTCACGGAAGCTGTCAGTCTCCACCAGCCTGAATGACAGCATTTCCAGTGACAGAAGTTTGGCAATGCCTGCAGTCAGAGCCTGTGCTCGTGGGTGGTTTGACGAGAAAGGCCGCCTTTTCTCTCATGCCTGTACTACCGATGGCTGTAGACTGGGCTGGGAGTGTGTGGATGACTGGGAAAGTGGTGCTGCGGGTGGAATTACAGCGGGTCTCTGGACAACAGGGCCAGAGGTTCTTCCACGGCGATCCTGGGAGGAAGCCGAACCAGCTGCGTGTGAGCTGGAGGAAGAGGCAACACGAGCTGAAGAGGTGGTAGCTGCCGCTGTTGTTTGGCCTAGCTCTTCAGTGTGTTTTTGTAACTCCGCCGCGTGCCTGTTGCGCACATGTTTCCACATGTTGGAGGTATTGAGGTTGCTGACATTTCGACCTCTTTTTACTTTGTGATGACACACCTTGCATTTGACATAGCAAATGTCATCTGCAACTGTGTCAAAAAAGGACCAGGCACTGCAAGTCTTGGGAGCGCCCTTTTTGGCTTTTGGAAGAGACATGCTCCTAACGGGTGCCAAAGCGGAGGCTGCAGGATCCGCAGTCTTCCCCCTCCCTCTCCCTCTTTGGGCTGTACGGGGAATCTCTTCCTCAGAGCTGCTCCCACAACCTTCCTGTCCCTCACGCCAAGATGGGTCAAGGACCTCATCATCTACACTACCCTCTGCCCCCAACTGCTCCTCCTGGGTAGTCTCAGCAGCAGAGCACGCACCAGTAAGTGGCACCTGAGTGTCATCATCAGCGGATGCGGCCTGCGATGTGGTGACCGGAGGCACTGGCCCACCCGCCTCTTCAGACTCAGAGAGAAAAAGCTGTTGGGCATCACTGCACCCTGCCTCTTCTTCCATTTCTCCAATGCTGCTTGGCTGGCCCCCTGTTTCCAAGCCAAGAGATTCAGAGAACAGAAGTAGAGACGGCTCCTGTCCTGGGCTCTCTGTCTGCCTGGGCAATTTGGCAGGTGGTGAAGAGACAGATGGCTGCTCTCCAGTGCTCTGTGTCTGAGAGGATGTGGCACTAATTGAAGTTGATGCATTAGCTGCCATCCATCCGACAACGGCTTCAATTTGTTCTTCACGCAGCAGCGGTGTACGGCGCTCTGCGACAAAGCTGCGCATGAATGACTGTTCCCTGGTGAAAGTGGGTGCTGATGAGTCACCGGTGCCCGCAGCAGGCACAGAATCCCCACGTCCCCTCTCTGCTCCGTGCCCACGCCCACGTGCCTTACTCACTGCCTTCTTCATCTTGGTTGACTGATAAAGATAAGCAGAAAAGTACTAACGGCTTTGTGTGCTTATTCCTGAACAACTCCTAACAGGTATAAGAAACACTAATTTTCTAAAGTGTGGACTAGACTTTAATATGAGCTAATGTGGCCTACACAAATGTAAAGTGGTGTCACTGGTGTGTTTGGTGAACTTTATTATTTATTTTTTTGGGGGGGGCTGAACTGACAACAGAGAGAGCTGCAGTCACACGGAGACCGTGCAGACAGCCGTAAACGGCGCTGCAAGGCCAGAAAACCCTCCTCTACGTTATCCTATGTAGTGTTTTTCCACAAATTAGCTGGAGACGGGTGGAAAGACACTAATAGGATTTTTTTGAAAAAATGTGCAGCAGCCTGCACTACTTAAAAGAAAAGGAAAATTGATTTTACGGTATGACGCAGTGAAGAACCCTGAGCTGGAGACAACCAGGCTATGGCTGCTCACAGACTACAGGGCGAGCTGCAGTCACATGGAGACCGTGCAGACAGCCGTAAACGGCGCTGCAAGGCCCAAAAACCCTCCTCTACGTTATCCTATGTAGTGTTTTTCCACAAATTAGCTGGAGACGGGTGGAAAGACACTAATAGGATTTTTTTGAAAAAATGTGCAGCAGCCTGCACTACTTAAAAGAAAAGGAAAATTGATTTTACGGTATGACGCAGTGAAGAACCCTGAGCTGGAGACAACCAGGCTATGGCTGCTCACAGACTACAGGGCGAGCTGCAGTCACACGGAGACCGTGCAGACAGCCGTAAACGGCGCTGCAAGGCCCAAAAACCCTCCTCTACGTTATCCTATGAAGTGTTTTTCCACAAATTAGCTGGAGACGGGTGGAAAGACACTAATAGGATTTTTTTGAAAAAATGTGCAGCAGCCTGCACTACTTAAAAGAAAAGGAAAATTGATTTTACAGTATGACGCAGTGAAGAACCCTGAGCTGGAGACAACCAGGCTATGGCTGCTCACAGACTACAGGGCGAGCTGCAGTCACACGGAGACCGTGCAGACAGCCGTAAACGGCGCTGCAAGGCCCAAAAACCCTCCTCTACGTTATCCTATGTAGTGTTTTTCCACAAATTAGCTGGAGACGGGTGGAAAGACACTAATAGGATTTTTTTGAAAAAATTAGCAGCAGACTACACTACTTGGAAAAAAAAAAAAAACAGTATGAGGCAATGAACCACCCTCCCTGAACTGAATACAACCAGCTATGGATGGCCTATGTGGCTGCACTCAGACTAGAGAGTGGGCTGCACTCACACACACACACACACACACAGACCTTGCAGATCGCTGTGAAAACAGCGCTACAAGGCAAAAGCAAGGTGAATAGTAGGTGAACACAGCGGTTGCTAAATTAGCCTTTGAAAAGCACAAAAAAGCAAATAGCTATCTCTAAACTGGCCCTCAGTCAGCAAACAGCGTCCTGTCACTAACTGAATTCACAGCAGAGTGAGCGCAAAATGGCGCCAGCGACTTTTAAACTGCATCATGACATCATTTCAGCAGCCAATCACAGCCATGCCAGTAGTTTCATGCCCTCCATGCTGAACAGGATGTGCCCACACTTGGAATCATTGTCATTGGCTGAATTTGTGCAGTTTGAATCTGGGAACTTCCGATTCCGGTATCCGATACGCGGCAAGTATCGGAATCCCGGTATCGGAATTCCGATACCGCAAGTATCGGCCAATACCCGATACTTGCGGTATCGGAATGCTCAACACTACTGATGAGTCCAAATTTGAGATCTTTGGTTCCAACCACCATGTCTTTGTACGACGCAGAAAAGGTGTACGGATGGACTCTACGTGCCTGGTTCCCAATGTGAAGCATGGAGGAGGAGGTGTGATGGTGTGGGGATGCTTTGCTGGTGACACTGTTGGGGATTTATTCAAAATTGAAGGCATACTGAACCAGCATGGATACCACAGCATCTTGCAGCGGCATGCTATTCCATCCGGTTTGCGTTTAGTTGGACCTGGACCATCATTTATTTTTCAACAGGACAATGACCCCAAACTCACCTCCAGGCTGTGTAAGGGCTATTTGACCAAGAAGGAGAGTGATGGGGTGCTACACCAGATGACCTGGCCTCCACAGTCACCAGACCTGAACCCAATCGAGATGGTTTGGGGTGAGCTGGAGCGCAGAGTAAAGGCAAAAGGACCAACAAGGGCTAAGCATCTCTGGGAACTCCTTCAACATTGTTGGAAGACCATTCCCGGTGACTACCTCTTGAAGCTCATCAAGAGAATGCCAAGAGTGTGTAAAGCAGTCATCAAAGCAAAAGGTGGCCACTTTGAAGAACCTACAATATAAGTAATAATTTCAGTTGTTTCACACTTTTTTGTTAAGTACATAATTCCATATGTGATAATTCATAGTTTTGATGCCTTCAGTGTTAATGTACAATTTTCATAGTCATGAGACTACAGAAAGATCTTTAAATGAGAAGGTGTGTCCAAACTTTTGGTCTGTACTGTATATATATATATATATATATATATATATATATATATATATATATACAAAAAAAGATGAAAACAGCACAAGCTCCCCGACGGGTGCCAGGCCTCCCAGGCAGGACAGTCCACTCATCCACCCAAATATTATAGAAATTGAAAAAGGAAGGCAGCACTCCAGTATTTGCAAAGGTGAAAAAGCTGTGACGTTTATTTCAGACCCACATCTTCATACGACGTTTCGGCTCACACTGAGCCTTTCTCAAGCAGTGGGAGGTTACAATTCATGTGCTTATATACATGTGATTCACAATTATTTGCATACCATACAGCCATAAAAAGTGTTTACAGTGTTAAATAAAAGGAAATAGCTCCGCCTCAAAATAATTTCCAATTGGAAATTATTTTGAGGCGGAGCTATTTCCTCTTTGGCGATACGTTTTATGCGCAACAACGCGGAACATCAATGGGGGCCAATATGGCCCCCGCTTACGCTAACCTTGTAATGAGTGTACTGGAGGAGGATCTCGTCTATGTGTCCCACCACTTCCAACATGTGTTGGTGTGGTGGCGATACATAGACGACATCTTCCTCCTATGGACAGGTACGGAAACAGAACTCAACACTTTCCATAAATATTTAAATGAAATTGATGAAACAATTAAGTTTACACTAACCTCTTCAAAGTCCAGTATACAATTTTTAGATGTACTGATAAAACAAGAGAATGGGGAGCTAACAACAACCCTGTTCGTCAAAGAAACAGACAGAAATAACCTCCTGGTATTTGATAGCCAGCACCCTCGCAGTATGGTGGGATCAATCCCTCTTAGCCAACTGTTGAGGGTCCGTAGAATTGTGAAAAAAGAAAATGAGATTGAGGAAGTAATAGACAGTTTAACGAAAAAATTCTTGGAGAGAGGATATCCGAAGGAATTGCTAAATAGAGTGAAAGATAATACCCTAAAAAGAAATAGAAGGGAACTGCTTAAGAACAGCACAACAAAAAAAGTGCTAAAAAGAATACCATTTGTCACAACATATACGGAAGAAAGTGGGCCCATAGCAGAGGTAATTAGGAGACATTGGGGTATGCTGGGAAAGTGCCTACCAAAAATTGAAGAATTTAGGGAACCTCCACTCTTCTCATATCGGAGAAGCAAAAATCTCAAAGACCAAATAGTTAAATCGGATATCGGCCCCCTAAAGGCTGGTGGTCAAACCACAATAACAGGTGTCAAACAACATGGTAGCTTCCCGTGCCTATCATGCGTGAACTGTAAACACATGATAAAGGGGTCGAAGTTTAGTCACCCAGTAACGAATAAACAATATACAATTGAGGAATATGTCACATGTGACTCAGACTATGTTATTTATTTATTGGAATGCCCCTGCAAACTGTGGTATATTGGGGAGACAACATGTGAGCTTAAAACGCGTATGAATAATCATAGACACACAATAAGAAAGAAAAGACAGGACTTGCCAGTCTCAAAACATTTTTCGGACTTTAAACATACGGAAAAGGATTTAAAATTTAGAATTATAGATAGAGTCCCTGTTCAAAGAAGAGGAGGGGACAGAGCATACCTATTGAAAAAACTGGAACTGCGTTGGATCTATGAGTTGGACACACTGAAGCCAAGAGGCCTAAATGTAGAATTTAAAATTCGTTAATATGAAAAAAGCCCTAAAATTATGTGCTCTTTAAATTTGGTGTTTTTTACATTTTATGAACCTAATATGGAATAGTGGAATGTGGACTGTTCTATTGTTTCATTTTTATTAAGTGTTATGTTTGTATTTTTAGATACGACTCCATCCTCAACAAAAAGGCTCTTGCCCTACTGATACATGGATGAAATCCGCAGAGGAGGACATAAAAAATAAAAAATATGGCGTAATTTTTGGTAATACCTTATCATATATATATATAAAAATTATAAATAAAAAAATAATAAAAGAATTGGTCTGCTGGCCAGTGAGATTATAATGAGAATAATGTATAAATATGGCACTAATAAAATAAATATGAACTAATTTGGTCTAAATAACATCCTTTTTTTCACTTACATGGGTCCTGCTGCGGTGATTATGTGACCTGAGAAGGACATGGATCAGTGCAGAGGCTCATTGGCAGTGGGAGATAGGACAATACCTTATTCAGGCTATCAGCCAAAAGTGAATCATATAAGTAGTATAAACAATACTGTGATAAAATTAGAGGACCAATGCTATTAATAACATCATTATTGATATAGCCATATATAGGATGGTGCAGTACAGCAAAAATAGTGCCCAGCGCTGAAGCGCTATATAATAAGTAATATGAAGTGGGATGCCACAACTAAGATGGAGGAACGGCACTAACTGGGCACCTATGCGCAGGCGCAATCTCACTGACTCGCATACCAGGAAGTGAATATTCAGACATGCGCAGTAGAATATAGGGAACGCCGAGACTGGCGTCCATACAGTCCTCCATGTGGGTCTCGTTCATTTGGTGGGGTAAGCGCTAAAAAACTCAATGACACCTGTAAATATGAACCATTATGGCAATAGTTTGTTATATAAGAACGCAATAAGTTGCAAGCAAATAATTGGAGGATTAATGGAGTCTGAATAGTCCATAACAGCACTTTAGCACAACGCACCTTGTATACTAAAGAAACACTTATGAAATGAATTAACTTTTATTTAACACTGTAAACACTTTTTATGGCTGTATGGTATGCAAATAATTGTGAATCACATGTATATAAGCACATGAATTGTAACCTCCCACTGCTTGAGAAAGGCTCAGTGTGAGCCGAAACGTCGTATGAAGATGTGGGTCTGAAATAAACGTCACAGCTTTTTCACCTTTGCAAATACTGGAGTGCTGCCTTCCTTTTTCAATTTCTATATATATATATATATATATAGGGAACTGGGGCCATCTTACTACATACACGGGGAGAACTGGGGCCATCTTGCTATATACAATATACTGGAGAACTGGGGCTATTATACTATATATATATATATATATACATCTCCATTAATAGCCCAACTTCCACATTGACATCTCAGCTTCTATCACTAACACCCTGGGCGTAACACCCTGGACCTGGTCTTTATCCTGATCTGTTCATTCTCCCACCTAGATAACTCACCGCTTCCCCTCTCTGACCACAACATTCTCTCCTTCACACTCACAATTCCTCGCCCACTCCAGCACTCTCCTACCTACCACACATTCAGAAATCTACATGCTATTAATCCTCACGCACCTTCAGACTCCCTACACTCATCATTGTCCCCAATCTCTTCTTTTTCCTGTCCTGACCTGGCTGTACATCACTTCAATGGACACACTTAGAAGCACCCTTGACCAAGTAGCTCCCCTCACCCTCAGAACCTCAATACACAGAGTGAAATTTCACATCCCTGGCTCACATCGCAAACCCAATTTCTCCAGCAATGCTCTAGGTGTGCTGAAAGCTTATGTGTTATGATCCTTAGTGGTTGAGGATCACGAATTACTCCAGCTAAGTAACAAACATAGGACAAGGTCTAGGGAGGTGGCAAACTGGACTGACCGCAAATCTGAACCTATCCAAACACACTAGAAGTAGCCGGTGAACGTGCCTAAAAATCCTAGACGTCTCGAGCCAGCCTGAGGAACTAACTACCCCTAGAGAGAAAGAAAGACCTCTCTTGCCTCCAGAGAAATAATTTCCAAAGATATAGAAGCCCCCAACAAATAATAACGGTGAGGTAAGAGGAAGGCACATACACAGGGGTGAAAACAGATTCAGCAAATGAGGCCCACTAATACTAGATAGCAAAAAATAGTAAAGGGGTCTGTGCGGTCAGTAAAAAACCCTTACAAAATATCCACACTGAGATTTCAAGAACCCCCGCACCAACTAACGGTGTGGGGGGAGAAACTCAGTCCCCTAGAGCAACCAGCAAGCGAGGAGATCACATCTTAGCAAGCTGGACAAGAAACATGATGAATGCTGATAATCAAAAAATGAACGGACAAAAACTTAGCTTGTCTTGGAGAGACTGGGAGCAAGGTAGTCACAAGGAATCTGAAGAGCACTGAATACACTGATAGCAGGCCAGGAACTGGGTATCCAGGTGAGCTAAATAGGAAACCAACCAAGGATAACGAACCAGCTGATGCAGCCAACCTGCAGAAAGACAACACTACACAGTACCGCTTGTGACCATTAGAGGGAGCCTAAAAATAGAGTTCACAACAGTACCTCCCCCTTGAGGAGGGGTCACCGAACCCTCATCAAGACCCCCAGGGCGATCAGGATGAGCTGCGTTGAAGGCACGAACCAAATCGGCCGCATGAACATCAGAGGCGACAACCCAGGAATTATCCTCCTGACCATAGCCCTTCCACTTCACCAAATACTGAAGCCTCCGTCTAGAGATACGAGAATCCAAAATCTTCTCCACCACGTACTCCAATTCTCCCTCGACCAGCACCGGAGCAGGAGGCTCAACAGAAGGAACCACAGGTACCACATACCTCCGCAACAAAGACCTATGGAACACATTATGAATGGCAAACGATGCTGGGAGATCCAAACGAAAAGACACCGGGTTAAGGATTTCCAAGATCTTATAAGGACCGATGAAGCGAGGCTTGAATTTAGGAGAGGAGACCTTCATAGGAACATACCGAGAAGACAGCCACACCAAATCCCCAACACGAAGTCGGGGACCAACACCGCGGCGGCGGTTGGCAAAGCGCTGAGCCTTCTCCTGTGACAACCTCAAATTGTCCACCACATGGTTCCAAATCTGCTGCAACCTATCCACCACAGAATCCACCCCAGGACAGTCAAAAGACTCAACCTGACCCGAGGAAAAACGAGGATGGAAACCAGAATTGCAGAAAAAAGGCGAAACCAAAGTAGCAGAACTAGCCCGATTATTAAGGGCAAACTCGGCCAATGGCAAAAAAGTCACCCAATCATCCTGATCAGCAGAAACAAAACATCTCAAATAAGTTTCCAACGTCTGATTAGTTCGCTCGGTTTGGCCATTCGTCTGAGGATGGAAGGCCGACGAAAAAGATAAATCAATGCCCATCTTAGCACAAAAAGTCCGCCAAAACCTGGACACAAACTGGGATCCTCTATCAGACACAATATTTTCAGGAATGCCGTGCAAGCGAACCACATTCTGAAAAAATAGAGGAACCAAATCGGAGGAGGAAGGCAACTTAGGCAAGGGCACCAAATGGGCCATCTTGGAAAAACGATCACACACCACCCAGATGACAGACATTTTCTGAGATACTGGAAGATCCGAAATAAAATCCATGGAAATGTGCGTCCAAGGCCTTTTCGGGACAGGCAAAGGCAAAAGCAAACCGCTGGCACGAGAACAGCAAGGCTTAGCCCGCGACAAGGAAGGCCACCAGAAGGACCTAGCCACCAAATCTCTGGTACCAAAAATCCCAGGATGACCCGCCAACACCGAAGAATGAACCTTGGAAATAACTCTGCTGGTCCATCTATCCGGGACAAACAGTCTCTCTGGTGGACAACGGTCAGGTCTATCCGCCTGAAATTTCTGCAGCACTCGTCGCAAATCTGGGGAAATGGCAGACAAAATCACTCCCTCTCTGAGAATACCAGCCGGCTCAGAAACTCCCGGAGAGTCAGGCACAAAACTCCTAGAAAGTGCATCAGCCTTCACGTTCTTCGAACCAGGCAGGTATGAGACCACGAAGTTGAAACGGGAGAAAAACAGCGACAAACGAGCCTGTCTAGGATTCAGGCGCTTGGCAGATTCGAGGTAAATCAGGTTTTTGTGATCAGTCAAGACCACCACACGATGTTTAGCTCCTTCGAGCCAATGTCGCCACTCCTTAAATGCCCACTTCATAGCCAACAACTCCCGATTACCAACATCATAATTCCGCTCGGCAGGCGAAAACTTTCTTGAAAAGAAAGCACATGGCTTCATCACAGAGCCATCAGAGCTTCTCTGCGACAAAACAGCCCCTGCTCCAATCTCAGAAGCATCAACCTCGACCTGGAAGGGGAGAGAGACATCTGGTTGACATAAGACTGGAGCTGAAGAAAACCGGTGCTTCAGTTCCCGAAAGGCCTCAACGGCCGCAGGAGACCAATTAGTCACATCAGAACCCTTCTTGGTCAAATCCGTCAAAGGTTTAACCACGCTAGAAAAATTAGCGATGAAACGACGGTAAAAATTAGCAAAACCCAAGAACTTCTGAAGACTCTTAACAGACGTAGGCTGAGTCCAGTCATGAATAGCCTGGACCTTGACTGGGTCCATCTCCACAGCAGAAGGAGAAAAAATAAAACCCAAAAAGGAGACCTTCTGTACTCCGAAGAGGCATTTTGAGCCCTTCACAAATAAAGCATTAGCACGCAGGACCTGAAACACCATCCTGACCTGCTTCACATGGGACTCCCAATCATCAGAAAAGACCAAAATGTCATCCAGATAAACAATCATAAATTTATCCAGATATTCTCGGAAGATGTCATGCATGAAGGACTGAAACACAGAAGGAGCATTAGAGAGTCCAAAAGGCATCACCAAGTACTCAAAATGGCCTTCAGGTGTATTAAATGCTGTTTTCCATTCATCTCCCTGCTTAATGCGCACAAGGTTATACGCACCACGGAGATCTATCTTAGTGAACCAACTGGCCCCCTTAATCCGAGCAAACAAATCAGACAATAGTGGCAAAGGATACTGAAATTTGACTGTGATTTTATTCAGAAGACGATAATCTATACAAGGTCTCAAAGAACCGTCCTTCTTGGCCACAAAAAAAAAAAATCGTGCACCAAGAGGGGAAGAGGATGGGCGAATATGTCCCTTCTCCAAAGACTCCTTAATATAACTCCGCATCGCGGCATGCTCTGGTATAGACAAATTAAAAAGTCGTCCCTTAGGGAATTTACTACCAGGAATTAAATTTATAGCACAGTCACAATCCCTATGAGAGGGCAGGGCACTGAACCTGGGCTCATCAAATACATCCTGGTAGTCAGACAAAAACTCAGGGATCTCAGAAGGAGTGGAAGAAGCAATAGACACCAACGGAGTATCGCCATGAATTCCCTGACAACCCCAACTTGACACAGACATAGCTTTCCAATCTAAAACTGGATTATGAGCCTGCAGCCATGGCAGACCCAAAACGACAACATCATGCAAATTATGCAGAACGAGAAAGCGAATCACCTCCTGATGTACGGGAGTCATGCACATGGTCATTTGCGTCCAATACTGAGGCTTATTCTCAGCCAATGGCGTAGCATCAATTCCCCTCAGAGGAATAGGAAACTCCAAAGGCTCCAGGACAAAACCACAGCGCCTGGCAAACGACAAATCCATCAGATTCAGGGCAGCACCCGAATCCACAAAAGCCATAACCGGGTAGGACGACAAAGAACAAATCAAAGTAACAGACAAAATAAATTTAGGCTGTATCGTACCAATGGTGACAGGTTTAGCGATTTTTTTTAAACGTTTAGAGCATGCTGAGATAACATGAGTAGAATCACCACAGTAAAAGCACAACCCATTTTGACGTCTATGACTTTGTCGCTCAATTCTGGTCAGAGTTCGGTCACATTGCATAGACTCAGGTCTCTGTTCAGAAAATACCGCCAAAGGATGAGCAGATTTGCGCTCCCGCAAACGCCGATCAACCTGAATGGCTAAAGCCATAGAATCACTCAGACTTGTAGGGGTGGGAAACCCCACCATAACATTCTTAACGGCCTCAGAAAGACCTTCTCTGAAATTTGCAGCCAGGGCACACTCATTCCAATGAGTAAGCACCGACCATTTCCGAAATTTTTGACAATACACCTCTGCTTCATCCTGACCTTGAGAGATAGCCAGCAACGCTTTTTCTGCCTGATTCTCAAGATTAGGCTCCTCATAAAGCAGTCCAAGAGCCAGAAAAAATGCATCTAGATTAAGCAATGCAGGATCTCCTGGCGCCAGAGAGAAAGCCCAATCTTGAGGGTCGCCACGCAACAAGGAGATAACAATTTTAACTTGCTGAGCGGAATCACCAGAGGAACGAGGTCTCAGAGACAGAAATAACCTACAATTATTCTTAAAATTCTGAAACCTAGATCTATCTCCAGAAAACAACTCAGGAATGGGTATCTTTGGTTCTGACATAGGGCTATGAATAACAAAATCCTGAATACTTTGCACTCGTGCAGTAAGATGATCCACACTAGAAGTCAGAGTCTGAACATTCATATCTGCAACTGAGCTCAAAACCACCCAGAGTTCAAGGGGATGAAAGAAGCTAAACAGACTGCAGCAAAGGAAAAGCGGGAGGAAAAAAAAAAAAAAAAATGTACTCAGGTCTTCTTTTTATCCCACTTCTGCGATGAATTAAACACTTTTCTGGCCTGCTATACTGTTATGATCCTTAGTCGTTGAGGATCACGAATTACTCCAGCTAAGTAACAAACATAGGACAAGGTCTAGTGTTATGGTTCTCAATGGCAAGAGAACATAGCCCAGCAAACATGAATACTAGCTCTTGGAAGGATGGAAACTAAACTGACCATGAACTAAACCTGCCGCACAACTAACAGTAGCCGGGTAGCGTTGCCTACGTTTTTTATCCCTAGACGCCCAGCGCCGGCCGGAGGACTAACTAATACTGGCAGAGGAAAATATAGTCCTGGCTCACCTCTAGAGAAATTTCCCCGATAGGCAGACAGAGGCCCCCACATATATTGGCGGTGATTTTAGATGAAATGACAAACGTAGTATGAAAATAGGTTTAGCAAAATTGAGGTCCGCTTACTAGATAGCAGGAAGACAGAAAGGGCACTTTCATGGTCAGCTGAAAACCCTATCAAAATACCATCCTGAAATTACTTTAAGACTCTAGTATTAACTCATAACATCAGAGTGGCAATTTCAGATCACAAGAGCTTTCCAGACACAGAAACGAAACTACAGCTGTGAACTGGAACAAAATGCAAAAACAAACGAGGACTAAAGTCCAACTTAGCTGGGAGTTGTCTAGTAGCAGGAACATGCACAGAAAGGCTTCTGATTACAATGTTGACCGTCATGGAAGTGACAGAGGAGCAAGGTTAAATAGCGACTCCCACATCCTGATGGAAACAGGTGAACAGAGGGGATGATGCACACCAGTTCAATTCCACCAGTGGCCACCGGGGGAGCCCAAAATCCAATTTCACAACAGTACCCCCCCCTCAAGGAGGGGGCACCGAACCCTCACCAGAACCACCAGGGCGATCAGGATGAGCCCTATGAAAGGCACGGACCAGATCGGAGGCATGAACATCAGAGGCAGTCACCCAAGAATTATCCTCCTGACCGTATCCCTTCCATTTGACCAGATACTGGAGTTTCCATCTGGAAACACGGGAGTCCAAGATTTTTTCCACAACGTACTCCAACTCGCCCTCAACCAACACCGGAGCAGGAGGCTCAACGGAAGGCACAACCGGTACCTCATACCTGCGCAACAATGACCGATGAAAAACATTATGAATAGAAAAAGATGCAGGGAGGTCCAAACGGAAGGACACAGGGTTAAGAATCTCCAATATCTTGTACGGGCCGATGAACCGAGGCTTAAACTTAGGAGAAGAAACCCTCATAGGGACAAAACGAGAAGACAACCACACCAAGTCCCCAACACAAAGCCGAGGACCAACCCGACGCCGGCGGTTGGCAAAAAGCTGAGTCCTCTCCTGGGACAACTTCAAATTGTCCACTACCTGCCCCCAAATCTGATGCAACCTCTCCACCACAGCATCCACTCCAGGACAATCCGAAGATTCCACCTGACCAGAAGAAAATCGAGGATGAAACCCCGAATTACAGAAAAAAGGAGACACCAAGGTGGCAGAGCTGGCCCGATTATTGAGGGCAAACTCCGCTAAAGGCAAAAAAGCAACCCAATCATCCTGATCTGCAGACACAAAACACCTCAAATATGTCTCCAAGGTCTGATTCGTCCGCTCGGTCTGGCCATTAGTCTGAGGATGGAAAGCAGACGAGAAAGACAAATCTATGCCCATCCTAGCACAGAATGCTCGCCAAAATCTAGACACGAATTGGGTTCCTCTGTCAGAAACGATATTCTCCGGAATACCATGCAAACGGACCACATTTTGAAAAAACAGAGGAACCAACTCGGAAGAAGAAGGCAACTTAGGCAGGGGAACCAAATGGACCATCTTAGAGAAACGGTCACACACCACCCAGATGACAGACATCTTCTGAGAAACAGGAAGATCCGAAATAAAATCCATGGAGATGTGCGTCCAGGGCCTCTTCGGGATAGGCAAGGGCAACAACAATCCACTAGCCCGAGAACAACAAGGCTTGGCCCGAGCACAAACGTCACAAGACTGCACAAAGCCTCGCACATCTCGAGACAGGGAAGGCCACCAGAAGGACCTTGCCACCAAATCCCTGGTACCAAAGATTCCAGGATGACCTGTCAACGCAGAAGAATGAACCTCAGAAATGACTTTACTGGTCCAATCATCAGGAACAAACAGTCTACCAGGTGGGCAACGATCAGGTCTATCCGCCTGAAACTCCTGCAAGGCCCGCCGCAGGTCTGGAGAAACGGCAGACAATATCACTCCATCCTTAAGGATACCTGTAGGTTCAGAGTTACCAGGGGAGTCAGGCTCAAAACTCCTAGAAAGGGCATCCGCCTTAACATTCTTAGAACCCGGCAGGTAGGACACCACAAAATTAAACCGAGAGAAAAACAACGACCAGCGCGCCTGTCTAGGATTCAGGCGTCTGGCGGACTCAAGATAAATTAGATTTTTGAGGTCAGTCAATACCACCACCTGATGTCTAGCCCCCTCAAGCCAATGACGCCACTCCTCAAAAGCCCACTTCATGGCCAAAAGCTCCCGATTCCCAACATCATAATTCCGCTCGGCGGGCGAAAATTTACGCGAGAAAAAGGCACAAGGTCTCATCACGGAACAATCGGAACTTCTCTGCGACAAAACTGCCCCAGCTCCGATTTCAGAAGCGTCGACCTCAACCTGAAAAGGAAGAGCAACATCAGGCTGACGCAACACAGGGGCAGAAGAAAAGCGGCGCTTAAGCTCCCGAAAGGCCTCCACAGCAGCAGGGGACCAATCAGCAACATCAGCACCCTTCTTAGTCAAATCAGTCAATGGTTTAACAACATCAGAAAAACCAGCAATAAATCGACGATAAAAGTTAGCAAAGCCCAAAAATTTCTGAAGACTCTTAAGAGAAGAGGGTTGCGTCCAATCACAAATAGCCTGAACCTTGACAGGATCCATCTCGATGGAAGAGGGGGAAAAAATATATCCCAAAAAGGAAATCTTTTGTACCCCAAAAACGCACTTAGAACCCTTCACACACAAGGAATTAGACCGCAAAACCTGAAAAACCCTCCTGACCTGCTGGACATGAGAGTCCCAGTCATCCGAAAAAATCAAAATATCATCCAGATACACAATCATAAATTTATCCAAATAATCACGGAAAATGTCATGCATAAAGGACTGAAAGACTGAAGGGGCATTTGAAAGACCAAAAGGCATCACCAAATACTCAAAGTGGCCCTCGGGCGTATTAAATGCGGTCTTCCACTCATCCCCCTGCTTAATTCGCACCAAATTATACGCCCCACGGAGATCTATCTTAGAGAACCACTTGGCCCCCCTTATGCGAGCAAACAAATCAGTCAGCAGTGGCAACGGATATTGATATTTAACCGTGATTTTATTCAAAAGCCGATAATCAATACACGGTCTTAAAGAGCCATCTTTCTTAGCCACAAAGAAAAAACCGGCTCCTAAGGGAGATGACGAAGGACGAATATGTCCCTTTTCCAAGGACTCCTTTATATATTCTCGCATAGCAGCATGTTCAGGCACAGACAGATTAAATAAACGACCCTTAGGGTATTTACTACCCGGAATCAAATCTATGGCACAATCGCACTCCCGGTGCGGAGGTAATGAACCAAGCTTAGGTTCTTCAAAAACGTCACGATATTCAGTCAAGAATTCAGGAATCTCAGAGGGAATAGATGATGAAATGGAAACCACAGGTACGTCCCCATGCGTCCCCTTACATCCCCAGCTTAACACAGACATAGCTTTCCAGTCAAGGACTGGGTTATGAGATTGCAGCCATGGCAATCCAAGCACCAACACATCATGTAGGTTATACAGCACAAGAAAGCGAATAATCTCCTGATGATCCGGATTAATCCGCATAGTTACTTGTGTCCAGTATTGTGGTTTATTACTAGCCAATGGGGTGGAGTCAATCCCCTTCAGGGGTATAGGAGTTTCAAGAGGCTCCAAATCATACCCACAGCGTTTGGCAAAGGACCAATCCATAAGACTCAAAGCGGCGCCAGAGTCGACATAGGCATCCGCGGTAATAGATGATAAAGAACAAATCAGGGTCACAGATAGAATAAACTTAGACTGTAAAGTGCCAATTGAAACAGACTTATCAAGCTTCTTAGTACGCTTAGAGCATGCTGATATAACATGAGTTGAATCACCGCAATAGAAGCACAACCCATTTTTTCGTCTTAAATTCTGCCGTTCACTTCTGGACAGAATTCTATCACATTGCATATTCTCTGGCGTCTTCTCAGTAGACACCGCCAAATGGTGCACAGGTTTGCGCTCCCGCAGACGCCTATCGATCTGGATAGACATTGTCATGGACTCATTCAGACCCGCAGGCACAGGGAACCCCACCATAACATCCTTAATGGCATCAGAGAGACCCTCTCTGAAATTCGCCGCCAGGGCGCACTCATTCCACTGAGTAAGCACAGCCCATTTGCGGAATTTCTGGCAGTATATTTCAGCTTCGTCTTGCCCCTGAGATAGGGACATCAAGGCCTTTTCCGCCTGAAGCTCTAACTGAGGTTCCTCATAAAGCAACCCCAAGGCCAGAAAAAACGCATCCACATTGAGCAACGCAGGATCCCCTGGAGCCAATGCAAAAGCCCAATCCTGAGGGTCGCCCCGGAGCAAGGAAATCACAATCCTGACCTGCTGAGCAGGATCTCCAGCAGAGCGAGATTTCAGGGACAAAAACAACTTGCAATTATTTTTGAAATTTTGAAAGCAAGATCTATTCCCCGAGAAAAATTCAGGCAAAGGAATTCTAGGTTCAGATATAGGAACATGAACAACAAAATCTTGTAAATTTTGAACTTTCGTGGTGAGATTATTCAAACCTGCAGCTAAACTCTGAATATCCATTTTAAACAGGTGAACACAGAGCCATTCCAGGATTAGAAGGAGAGAGAGAGAGAGAAAGGCTGCAATATAGGCAGACTTGCAAGAGATTCAATTACAAGCACACTCAGAACTGAAGGGAAGGGAAAAAAAAAAAAAAATCTTCAGCAGACTTCTCTTTTCTCTCCTTTCTCTGTCAATTAATTTAACCCTTTTTGGCCGGTCAAACTGTTATGGTTCTCAATGGCAAGAGAACATAGCCCAGCAAACATGAATACTAGCTCTTGGAAGGATGGAAACTGTCATGATCTCAATGGCAAGAGAACATAGCATAAGCATATATAGGAACTAGCTCTTGGAAGATGGAAACTGAGCTGACCATGAACTAAACCTAACGCACAACTAGCAGTGGCCGGGTAGCATGCCTACGTTGATTCTAGATGCCCAGCACCAGCCGGAGGACTAAATAATGCTAGCAGAGGAAAATATCAGTCCTAGCTCACCTCTAGAGAAATACCCCGAAAGGAGACAGAGGCCCCCCACATGTATTGGCGGTGAATTAAGATGAAATAACAAACGTAGTATGAAAATAGGTTTAGCAAATTTGAGGTCCACTTACTACATAGCAGAAGACAGAAAGGACACTTTCATGGTCAGCTGAAAACCCTATCAAAACACCATCCAGAAATTACTTTAAAACTCTGGCATTAACTCATAACACCAGAGTGGCAATTCCTGTTCACAAGAGCTTTCCAGACACAGTAACGAAACTACAGCTGTGAACTGGAACAAAAATGCAAAAACAAACATGGACAAAAGTCCAACTTATCTAGTAGTTGTCTAGGAGCAGGAACAAGCACAGAGAGGCTTCTGATAACATTGTTGACCGGCAAGCAACTAACAGAGCAGCAAGGTTATATAGCGACTCCCACATCTTGATGGGAACAGGTGAACAGAGAAGATGAAAACACCAGTTCAATTCCACCAGTAGCCACCGGGGGAGCCCAGAATCCAAATTCACAACAGTACCCCCCCCTCAAGGAGGGGGCACCGAACCCTCACCAGAACCACCAGGGCGATCAGGATGGGCCCTATGAAAGGCACGAACCAGATCAGAGGCATGAACATCAGATGCATTCACCCAAGAATTATCCTCCTGGCCGTATCCCTTCCACTTGACCAGATACTGGAGTCTCCGTCTGGAAACACGAGAGTCTAAGATTTTCTCCACAACGTACTCCAACTCACCCTCAACCAACACCGGAGCAGGAGGCTCAACGGAAGGCACAACCGGTACCTCATACCTGCGCAATAATGACCGATGAAAAACGTTATGAATAGAAAAGGATGCAGGGAGGTCCAAACGGAAGGAAACAGGGTTAAGAATCTCCAATATCTTATACGGGCCGATGAACCGAGGCTTAAACTTAGGAGAAGAGACCCTCATAGGGACAAAACGAGAAGACAACCACACCAAATCCCCAACACAAAGCCGAGGACCAACACGACGGTGGCGGTTGGCAAAAAGCTGAGTCTTCTCCTGGGACAACCTCAAACTGTCCACCACCTGCCCCCAGATCTGATGCAATCTCTCCACCACAGCATCCACTCCAGGACAATCCGAAGATTCCACCTGACCAGAGGAAAATCGAGGATGAAACCCCGAATTACAGAAAAACGGGGACACCAAAGTGGCAGAGCTGGCCCGATTATTGAGAGCGAACTCTGCCAATGGCAAAAAAGCAACCCAATCATCCTGGTCAGCAGACACAAAACACCTCAGATATGTCTCCAGGGTCTGATTAGTCCGCTCGGTCTGGCCATTCGTCTGAGGATGGAAAGCGGACGAAAAAGATAAATCTATGCCCATCCTAGCACAGAATGCCCGCCAAAATCTAGACACGAATTGGGTCCCTCTGTCAGAAATGATATTCTCAGGAATACCATGCAAACGAACAACATTTTGAAAAAACAGAGGAACCAACTCGGAAGAAGAAGGCAACTTGGGCAGAGGAACCAAATGGACCATCTTAGAGAAACGGTCACACACCACCCAGATGACAGACATCTTCTGAGAAACAGGCAGATCTGAAATAAAATCCATCGAGATGTGCGTCCAAGGCCTCTTAGGAATAGGCAAGGGCAACAATAATCCACTAGCCCGAGAGCAACAAGGCTTGGCCCGAGCACAAACGTCACAAGACTGCACAAAGCCTCGCACATCTCGTGACAGGGAAGGCCACCAGAAGGACCTTGCCACCAAATCCCTGGTACCAAAAATGCCAGGATGACCTGCCAACGCAGAAGAATGAACCTCAGAGATGACTCTACTGGTCCAATCATCAGGAACAAACAGTTTATCAGGTGGGCAACGATCCGGTCTATCTGCCTGAAACTCCTGCAAGGCCCGCCGCAGGTCTGGAGAAACGGCTGACAATACCACTCCATCCTTAAGGATACCTGTGGGCTCAGAGTTACCAGGCGAGTCAGGCTCAAAACTCCTAGAAAGGGCATCCGCCTTAACATTCTTAGAACCCGGTAGGTATGACACCACAAAATTAAACCGAGAGAAAAACAATGACCAGCGCGCCTGTCTAGGATTCAGGCGCCTGGCGGTCTCAAGATAAATCAAGTTTTTGTGGTCAGTCAATACCACCACCTGATGTCTGGCCCCCTCAAGCCAATGGCGCCACTCCTCAAAAGCCCACTTCATGGCCAAAAGCTCCCGATTCCCAACATCATAATTCCGCTCAGCGGGCGAAAATTTACGGGAAAAGAAGGCACAAGGCCTCATCACGGAGCAGTCAGAACTTTTCTGCGACAACACTGCCCCAGCTCCAATCTCAGAAGCGTCGACCTCAACCTGAAAAGGTAGAGCAACATCAGGCTGACGCAACACAGGGGCAGAGGAAAAACGGCGCTTAAGCTCCCGAAAGGCCTCCACAGCGTCAGGGGACCAATCAGCAACATCAGCACCCTTCTTAGTCAAATCGGTCAATGGCTTAGCAATATCCGAAAAACCAGCAATAAATCGACGATAAAAGTTAGCAAAGCCCAAAAATTTCTGAAGACTCTTAAGAGAAGAGGGCTGCGTCCAATCACAAATAGCTTGAACCTTGACAGGATCCATTTCAATGGAAGAGGGAGAAAAAATATATCCCAAAAAGGAAATCCTCTGTACCCCAAAAACACACTTAGAACCCTTCACACACAAAGAATTAGACCGCAAAACCTGGAAAACCCTCCTGACTTGCTGGACATGAGAGTCCCAGTCATCCGAAAAAATCAGAATATCATCCAGATACACAATCATAAATTTATCCAAATAATCGCGAAAAATATCATGCATAAAGGACTGGAAAACTGACGGAGCATTTGAAAGACCAAAAGGCATCACTAAATACTCAAAGTGGCCCTCGGGCGTATTAAATGCGGTTTTCCACTCATCCCCCTGCCTGATTCGCACCAAATTATACGCCCCACGAAGGTCAATCTTAGAGAACCACTTGGCCCCCTTTATGCGAGCAAACAAATCAGTCAGCAACGGCAATGGGTATTGATATTTTACAGTGATTTTATTCAAAAGCCGATAATCGATACATGGTCTCAAAGAGCCGTCTTTTTTTGACACAAAGAAAAAACCGGCTCCTAAGGGAGATGACGATGGACGAATATGTCCCTTTTCCAAGGACTCCTTTATATATTCTCGCATAGCAGCATGTTCAGGCACAGACAGATTAAATAAACGACCCTTTGGGTATTTACTACCCGGGATTAAATCTATGGCACAATCGCACTCTCGGTGCGGAGGTAATGAACCAAGCTTGGATTCTTCAAAGACGTCACGATAGTCAGACAGGAACTCAGGAATTTCAGAGGGAATAGATGATGAAATGGAAACCACAGGTACATCCCCATGAGCCCCCTTACATCCCCAGCTCAACACAGACATAGCTCTCCAGTCGAGGACTGGGTTGTGAGTTTGCAGCCAAGGCAATCCTAGCACCAAATCATCATGTAGATTATACAGCACCAGAAAGCGAACAATCTCCTGGTGATCCGGATTAATACGCATAGTTACTTGTGTCCAGTATTGTGGTTTATTATTAGCCAATGGGGTGGAGTCAATCCCCTTCAGAGGAATAAGAGTCTCCAAAGGCTCTAAATCATACCCACAGCGTTTGGCAAAGGACCAATCCATAAGACTCAAAGCGGCGCCAGAGTCGACATAGGCGTCCGTGGTAATAGATGACAAAGAGCAAATCAGGGTCACAGATAGAATAAACTTAGATGGTAAGGTGCAACTGGAAACAGATTTATCAAGCTTTTTAGTGAGCTTAGAGCATGCTGATATAACATGAGTAGAATCACCACAATAGAAACACAACCCATTTTTCCGTCTAAAATTCTGCCGCTCGCTTCGGGACAGAATTCTATCACACTGCATACTCTCTGGCGACTTCTCAGTGGACACCGCCAGATGGTGCACTGGTTTGCGCTCCCGCAAACGCCTATCGATCTGAATAGCCATTGTCATGGACTCATTCAGACCCGCAGGCACAGGGAACCCCACCATAACATCCTTAATGGCATCAGAGAGACCCTCTCTGAAAGTCGCCGCCAGGGCGCACACATTCCACTGAGTCAGCACAGACCATTTACGGAATCTTTGGCAGTAAATTTCCGCTTCATCTTGCCCCTGAGATAGGGACATCAAAGTTTTTTCTGCCTGAAGCTCCAAATGAGGTTCGTCATAAAGCAAGCCCAAGGCCAGAAAAAACGCATCCACATTGAGCAACGCAGGATCCCCTGGTGTCAATGAAAAAGCCCAGTCTTGAGGGTCGCCCCGGAGCAAGGAAATCACAATCCTGACCTGCTGTGCAGGGTCTCCGGCAGAGCGAGATTTCAGGGACAAAAATAATTTGCAATTATTTCGAAAATTCTGAAACCCAGATCTATTCCCCGAGAAAAATTCCGGCAAAGGAATTCTCGGCTCAGATACAGGTGCATGACAAACAAAATCTTGCAAATTTTGTACCTTCGTGGCGAGATTATTCAAACCTGCAGTTACACTCTGAAGATCCATTACAAACAGGTGGACACAGAGCCATTCAAAGATTAGAAGGAGAGGAAAAAAAAAAAAATTTCAGCAGACTACTTATTTCTCTCCTTTCTCAGCCAAGGATTTTAACCCTTTAGTGGGCCGGTCAAACTGTCATGATCTCAATGGCAAGAGAACATAGCATAAGCATATATAGGAACTAGCTCTTGGAAGATGGAAACTGAGCTGACCATGAACTAAACCTAACGCACAACTAGCAGTGGCCGGGTAGCATGCCTACGTTGATTCTAGATGCCCAGCACCAGCCGGAGGACTAAATAATGCTAGCAGAGGAAAATATCAGTCCTAGCTCACCTCTAGAGAAATACCCCGAAAGGAGACAGAGGCCCCCCACATGTATTGGCGGTGAATTAAGATGAAATAACAAACGTAGTATGAAAATAGGTTTAGCAAATTTGAGGTCCACTTACTACATAGCAGAAGACAGAAAGGACACTTTCATGGTCAGCTGAAAACCCTATCAAAACACCATCCAGAAATTACTTTAAAACTCTGGCATTAACTCATAACACCAGAGTGGCAATTCCTGTTCACAAGAGCTTTCCAGACACAGTAACGAAACTACAGCTGTGAACTGGAACAAAAATGCAAAAACAAACATGGACAAAAGTCCAACTTATCTAGTAGTTGTCTAGGAGCAGGAACAAGCACAGAGAGGCTTCTGATAACATTGTTGACCGGCAAGCAACTAACAGAGCAGCAAGGTTATATAGCGACTCCCACATCTTGATGGGAACAGGTGAACAGAGAAGATGAAAACACCAGTTCAATTCCACCAGTAGCCACCGGGGGAGCCCAGAATCCAAATTCACAACAGGAAACTAAACTGACCATGAACTAAACCTGCCGCACAACTAACAGTAGCCGGGTAGCGTTGCCTACCTTTTTTATCCCTAGACGCCCAGCGCCGGCCGGAGGACTAACTAATCCTGGCAGAGGAAAATATAGTCCTGGCTCACCTCTAGAGAAATTTCCCCGATAGGCAGACAGAGGCCCCCACATATATTGGCGGTGATTTTAGATGAAATGACAAACGTAGTATGAAAATAGGTTTAGCAAAATTGAGGTCCGCTTACTAGATAGCAGGAAGACAGAAAGGGCACTTTCATGGTCAGCTGAAAACCCTATCAAAATACCATCCTGAAATTACTTTAAGACTCTAGTATTAACTCATAACATCAGAGTGGCAATTTCAGATCACAAGAGCTTTCCAGACACAGAAACGAAACTACAGCTGTGAACTGGAACAAAATGCAAAAACAAACGAGGACTAAAGTCCAACTTAGCTGGGAGTTGTCTAGTAGCAGGAACATGCACAGAAAGGCTTCTGATTACAATGTTGACCGGCATGGAAGTGACAGAGGAGCAAGGTTAAATAGCGACTCCCACATCCTGATGGAAACAGGTGAACAGAGGGGATGATGCACACCAGTTCAATTCCACCAGTGGCCACCGGGGGAGCCCAAAATCCAATTTCACAACAGTCTAGGGAGGTGGCAAACTGGACTGACCGCAAATCTGAACCTATCCAAACACACTAGAAGTAGCCGGGGAACGTGCCTAAAAATCCTAGACATCTCGAGCCAGCCTGAGGAACTAACTACCCCTAGAGAGAAAGAAAGACCTCTCTTGCCTCCAGAGAAATAATCCCCAAAGATATAGAAGCCCCCAACAAATAATAACGGTGAGGTAAGAGGAAGGCACATACACAGGGGTGAAAACAGATTCAGCAAATGAGGCCCACTAATACTAGATAGCAGAAAATAGTAAAGGGGTCTGTGCGGTCAGTAAAAAACCCTTACAAAATATCCACACTGAGATTTCAAGAACCCCCACACCAACTAACGGTGTGGGGGGAGAAACTCAGTCCCCTAGAGCAACCAGCAAGTGAGGAGATCACATCTTAGCAAGCTGGACAAGAAACATGATGAATGCTGATAATCAAAAAATGAACGGACAAAAACTTAGCTTGTCTTGGAGAGGCTGGGAGCAAGGTAATCACAAGGAATCTGAAGAGCACTGAATACACTGATAGCAGGCCAGGAACTGAGTATCCAGGTGAGCTAAATAGGAAACCAACCAAGGATAACGAACCAGCTGATGCAGCCAACCTGCAGAAAGACAACACTACACAGTACCACTTGTGACCATTAGAGGGAGCCTAAAAATAGAGTTCACAACACTTATGGAGGAAAACTCGCACACCAGAAGACTTCATCCACTTTAAATTTATGTTAAGGACCTATAACTCTGCCCTTCACCTCGCCAAACAGACCTACTTCTCCACTCTGATCTCCTCACCATCCAACAACCCTAAGAAACTTTTTCACACCTTTCACTCCCTCCTCATTTCAAAAGCACAAGACCCTATCACAGACATTTGTGCTGATGACCTAGCCTCCCACTTTATAGAGAAAATTGATAATATCCGTCTGGAAATCCGCTCCCAGACACCAAGTGCAGTGACTCCCATCCGTCCCTGCATCTCCCCTGGCTCACTCTCCACATTCAATCCCATCACAGAAGAAGTAGTCTCCAAGCTCCTCTCTTCTTCTCGTCCGACTACATGCACCACCGACCTCATTCCCTCACACCTCCTTCAGTCTCTCTCTCCAGTCGTCACAACTCACCTAACTACAATCTTTAATCTCTCCCACATCTCTGGAATTTTCCCCTCCTCCTTCAAACACTCTATCATTACTCCATTACTGAAGAAACCCACCCTCGACCCATCCTGCACAAATAACTACAGACCGGTCTCCAATCTCCCCTTCATCTCTAAACTCTTGGAGCGCCTGGTCTACTCCAGCCTTACCCGTTACCTCTCCACTCACTCTCTCCTAGACCCTTCACAGTCCGGTTTCCGCCCCCTACATTCGACAGAAACTGCACTCACCAAGGTGACCAATGACCTTTTGACAGCAAAATGTAACGGTGACCACTCTCTGCTCATTCTTCTCGACCTCTCTGCAGCTTTCGGCACTGTTGACCACCCTCTCCTACTCTCTAGGCTCCTGTCACTAAGCATTAAGGACACTGCTCTCTCCTGGTTCTCCTATCTTTCTGACCGCTCCTTCAGTGTTCTGTTCTCTGACTCCACTTCATCTCCTCTTCCTCTCACTGTTGGGGTACCTCAGGGCTCAGTCCTTGGCCCCTTTCTCTTCTCCCTCTACACAGCCCCAATTGGACAGACCATCAGATTTGGCTTTCAGTACCATCTTTATGTGTCATGTCGGACGCTGTTCAGACCAGGTCGTTCGACAGACAGCGGTAATTCCTCTTTTGTCCACTATGCGCTCATTGGCGTCGGCTAGATTTTATCTAGCTGGTCCCGGGTTAAATTACCTGGTGCTCGAATTGGAAGCTGGGCCATGCCCACTGCCTTTAAATAGTTCTCCTGAACATTGGGCATCGCCGATTATAGCTTCTGTCTTGTGCGTTGTTATCTCGGTCCGGAGTGGTGAGCTAATAGTTGGAGTATCGTTGCTGGTGGTGTATTTCCCTTTGTCTTATTTACTCCTTCCTATATTTGTATTTATTTTGCCCTGCGCATGTATAGTGTATTCCTTGCGCATTTATAGTGTATTCCTGAGTGACTGCGGCGTGGTGTATATTTTCCGTTATCCTTGTCTGTGCTAACTGTGGGTATTGGTGTATGATCTTTTCATCGGGTGGTGGGCGGTGGTTTCAGCCTAGGGTTGAAACAGGAGACAGGGTGAGGGTCGAGGCCTAGACATGCACACCATCAGTGTAAACTCTAGGTAGAGGGTCAGTCAGGATTTCCCTAGGCTGAGGGAAATTGCAGGGGCCCGGGTTATTAGCTCTTGCCCACCTAGTCTCCCCGTGACATTATGCTGATGACACACAACTATACACGTCATCCCCTGACCTTACCCCCGCTGTACTACAGAACACAACTGACTGTCTGTCTGCACTCTCGAACATCATGTCCGCTCTCTATCTGAAACTCAACCTCTCCAAAACTGAACTTCTTCTGCTCCCACCGTCTACTGACCTCCTTAAGTCTGACATTTCCCTCTCCGTGGGTGGCACCATAATAACACCCCGGCAGCATGTGCATTGTCTGGGTGTTATGTTTGACTCCGATCTCTACTTCACCTCCCATATACAATCTCTTGCCCGCTTGTGCCGCTTACACCTAAAGAACATCTCTAGAATCCGCCCTTTTCTCACCATGGAAACAACAAAAACCCTCACTGTCGCCCTGATTCACTCCCGCCTGGACTACTGCACTGTTCTATTAATTGGCCTCCCCCTTACTCGACTTTTCCCTCTCCAGTCTATCCTTAATGCAGCAGCCAGGGTTGTCCATCTAGCTAATCGCTACTCGGACGCGTCTGCTCTTCGCCAGTCATTACACTGGCTACCCATTCATTACAGGACACAATTCAAAGTACTTGTTCTCACCCACAAAGCTCTCCACAGTGCGGCACCCCCATACATCTCCTCCCTCATTTCGGTCTATCGGCCTAACCGACCGCTGCGCTCTGCAAATGACTTTCGACTAACTTTTGCACTAATCCGTACCTCCCACTCCCGTCTCCAAGACTTCTCCCGTGCTGCGCCAATCCTCTGGAATGCTTTTCCCCAAGATATTAGAACCATCCACAATTTGCATAGTTTTAGGCGGTCGCTCAAAACACATTTGTTCAGAGAGGCCTACCACGTTCACTAATCAAAGTCTTTTTATGTTTGTATGTTTGTGTGTGTGTGTGTAGCCCATTCAATATCTCCATCTATCCCCCACCCCCTGAAGATGGATGGACCATCATTGTAAATACATCATTGTAAATACACACCTGTACTTTGTATCTCTCCCATTTCATTGTAGATTGTAAGCTCTCACGAGCAGGGTCGTATTGCTAACGTTGTTACTTATGACTGTTGTGTTTGAAACTGTTAAACTGTAAAGCGCTGCGGAATATGTAGCGCTATATAAATAAGGATTATTATTCTTATATATATGGGGATAACTGACACCATCATACTAGATATGTGGGGAGAACTGGAGCCATAATACTATATATATGGGAGAACTGGGGCTATTATACTATATATATATGGGAATAACTGGGGCCATCATACTATATATATACAGTATAGGGAGAAGTGGGGCCATCATACTAGATATGTGGGGAGAACTGGGGTCATCATACTATATATATGGGCAACTGGTGCCATCATACTGTATTTATAGTGGGAACTGGGGCCATCGCACTAGATACACTATATATGTGGGGCTGTGGGGACCATCATACTATATATGTAGGGCAGTGGGATTTTGAAAGAAGGAATATAAACCAGCTCACCCGTGATGCATAAACCAATCCTCGGGAGCACGGACCCGCTGTGTTCAGGCGTATAGAGTCCAAAAAGAAAAGAATGTCCATGTCATGTCATGATTAACCCCTTCATGACCTTGGGATTTTTCGTTTTTCCGTTTTCGTTTTTCGCTCCCCTCCTTCACAGAGCCATAACTTTTTTATTTTTCCGTCAATTTGGCCATGTGTGGGCTTATTTTTTGCGGGACGAGTTGTACTTTTGAACGACATCATTGGTTTTACCATGTCGTGTACTAGAAAACGGGAAAAAAATTCCAAGTGCAGTGAAATTGCAAAAAAAGTGCAATCCCACACTTGTTTTTTGCTTGCCTATTTTGCTAGGTTCACTAAATGCTAAAACTGACCTGCCATTATGATTCTCCAGGTCAGTATGAGTTCATAGACACCTCACATGTCTAGGTTATGTTTTACCTAAGTGGTGAAAAAAAATTCCAAACTTTGCAAAAAAAAAAAAAAAAAATTGCGCCATTTTCCGATACTCGTAGCGTCTCCATTTTTCGTGATCTGGGGTCAGGTGAGGGCTTATTTTTTGCGTGCCGAGCTGGCGTTTTTAAATATAGCATTTTGGTGCAGATACGTTCTTTTGATCGCCCGTTATTGCATTTTAATGCAATGTCGCGGCGACCAAAAAAACGTATTTCTGGCGTTTCTAATTTTTTTTCTCATTACACCATTTAGCGATCAGGTTAATGCTTTTTTTTTATTGATAGATCGGGCGATTCTGAACGCGGCGATACCAAATATGTGTAGGTTTGATTTTTTTTTTTATTGATTTATTTTGATTGGGGCGAAAGGGGGGTGATTTAAACTTTTATGTTTTTTTTATTTTTTTCACATTTTTTTTAACTTTTTTTTTTCACTTTCGCCATGCTTCTATAGCCTCCATGGGAGGCTAGAAGCAGGCGCAGCCCGATCGGCTCTGCTACATAACAGCGATCATCAGATCGCTGTTATGTAGGAGAATTGCAGGTGTGCTGTGAGCGCCGACCACATGGTGGCGCTCACAGCCACCGGCGATCAGTAACCATAGAGGTCTCAAGGACCTCTATGGTTACCATTCAGAAGCATCTCCGACCCCCGATCACGTGACGGGGGTCGGCGATGACGTCATATCCGGCCGCCCGGCCGGATGCGGTAGTTAAATGCCGCTGTCTGCATTTGACAGCGGCATTTAACTAGTTAATAGGCGCGGGCAGATCGCGATTCTGCCCGCGCCTATTGCGGGCACATGTCAGCTGTTCAAAACAGCTGACATGTCCCGGCTTTGATGCGGGCTCACCGCGGAGCCCTGCATCAAAGCAGGGGAGCTGACCTCGGACGGTATAGTACGTCCGAGGTCAGTAAGGGGTTAAGGGAGCTTAGTCTCCAGAAACGCGTTGAGATTCTTGCCCATATGGCTTGTGCTGAAGTCTGTATCCTCTATGCTCAATAGTATGTGAATAAAGAAAACTCTTTTTTACGGATTCGGTGGAGCTGGACATTCTTTTCTTTTAGGGCAGTGGGATACCTTCATACTATATATAATATATATACAAATAAAAGAAACTGTGGGGACCATTATATGAGGGCTGTGGGGCCATCATATTCCATATAGGGGGCTGTAGGGACATGACACTATATATAGAGGGGTTGCAGGATCATCATACTATATATAGGAAGCTGCGAGGTACATAATATCGCAATTAGAGAGCTGTAAGGGACCTTCATACTATATGTAGGGGTTTTGGAGACATGCTATTTGTGGGGAGCTATAGTATATGGTATATAGAAAACTGTAAAGCTTTAGACTATATATTGGAGTCAGTGGGGACATCATATTGTATATCCCTTATCTACGTACCAGCCTGTTTTTAAAGCCTGATATTTTTGCTGCTTTAATGCAATGGCCAGAGATAAGCAGGGAAAAGGAGGGCCACCTCAACTCAAGGGCCACCGCCTTGTGATTGCCCCCCAGGCTGAAAAGTGCCAGCCAGCCCCTGACCTGTGGGTTCAAAATACTCACTATATCCTTTGATAAAATCCTTACGTGATGTTCTCAAATTCTGTGTTGCAGCTGTGGGTTCAAAATACTCACTATATCCCTTTATAAAATCCTTGAGGGGTGTAGTTTCTGAGGCGCCCGCCAGGGCAGTGGGTTACTCGGCACCGGGTCTGGTCGCACTTAAATGGGATAATCAAAAAATTGACTCCAGCACACAATATTAGTGAAGATAGTTCAGTCATGAATTTATTAGGAATTCCAATAACGTTTCAATGACGTTTTCCGTCTATAGATACCGCATACGTGGAAGAAAAAAAATTACAATATTCTTTCAGTAATATTCATCACTTCACAGGTAATTATTTCAACGTTTCGGCTAATTAGCCTTTTTCAAGTAAACCTGTATATGTATCTGTAATGATATTAGAATGAAACATTAAATACATAAACATCCATAATGAGACAAAGTATAGAAACATGGTAGGAGTAGTTGTAGAAACAATGAATATCCTAATGTCATCACAAGAATGATCCCTTTAAGTTATATAAAACCACATATCGTATAATAAAATATATCACAAAGTTAGGACGAAACCGGAAAAGAACACTGAAACCATCGGTCAAAGCAGAAAACCATTCATAAAGAAAGAAAGGACAAAAGGAAAAAATTTGATTGTTCTATTTTTTCTCCTTAGCACCAAACCAATGTGGTGAGCACCCAATTTTTTCTAAATATTTACTCATTTTTCTGGGTTGTTGCTCCTATATATCCCTCTTCTTTTTAAATGTCTTTTTTGACTCTGTCCTACAATGCAGACGAGACAACAAGTATTATTTCTCAAGTCACGACCCCGGGTACTTTTGTTCATACACCATCGGAACAGCTCCGCACAAGGGATTTCGAGAGAGATCTACGCCGACTGACGGCCTTGGACTTGCATGCAATAACTTTGGCTGAGTACCATAAAGTTCAGCGTATTCCGAGAGGGATTCGTGTCTCACTTAGACCTACACTTTTTCAGGAGAACACTGACTATTGTGTCAAATTTGAATCCATTCTAAACAAATGTTCTATGGACCTTATAGTTCTTACGATTGATTTTTTACAGAAGGAGATAACAGACTTGAAAGCGAAGATTTCCACTGCTGAACAACAGTTAGTTGACACCATCAAGCCAGAGGATTTCAGGACTCTTAAGACTAAACTGGACGACACTATTTCAGAATTTCGCAATAATCTTCAGGAGAAGAAAAGGACCAAGTTCTTGCGCGACACTGATGACTATAAGTATAATTCTGTTTACAGATGGCGTTCAACTGGATCATACAGAGGACAAAGATCATACCGAAGGAACAACAATTCTTTGTCTACCAGTTCAGACAGCGATTTTGGACCCTCCAGAATGCCTTTTCTAGAGTCACGCCGGGTTCGATCCCAAAGAGGAAGACGCGGAGGGGAAGGAGGCAATGCGGATCGACAAAGGATGACTACGAGATCCCAGGTAGGGAGACTACTGCACCCAATAACATCGTCTATAACATCTCGTCACAGATCCTCTCCCCAGCCGACATGACACTCCTGCAAAAAGGTCTCACATTCTGTCCAGTCCCCCATTTTGATTCCTTTCTGGTTGATCAAGAGTTACACCGTTTTTTTAGGACCTTAAGACTGAAAGCTCATTTTGCAGTACGTCCTTATGATCAAGGAGTCGAATCCACAGTTATACCAACCAGTTTTTCTCTTAAGTCTCTTGGTCTTAGAGTGGGCAGTACTTTCCAACCACCACGCTCATATCATCCTGTTGAGACGTTTATCTCAGTAGTTCAGAGAGATGTTACATCAATTTTGGACTCCATCGATAAGGGACATATGAAGGTTAGAAACAATTTATCCAAGGAAGAATACAGGTCTCTTTCTGAGATCAGGAATAATAAAAATTTTGTGATCAAGCCCGCCGACAAAGGGGGAGCAATAGTGGTGCTAGACAAGACATACTATGTCGAAGAGATACGTTCACAGTTAAGTGACAATACAACTTACATTCCAATACCATGTAATCCTACCTTTGAGATAGCGAAACAGATCAAACGAGTTGTTACTCATTACCAAACGTTGGGGACCATTGATTCCAAGTTGGGCGACTATTTGGTTAATATGCATCCGGTCACGCCGGTCTTTTATACGCTTCCGAAAGTGCACAAGAACTTATGGAGACCTCCGGGCAGACCCATAGTCGCGTCCACTAATTCTCTTCTGTCCCCTTTGGCTATCACGTTGGACAAAATCCTATCACCTCTTGTGCCCAATATGAAGTCCTTTTTAAAAGATACTACACATTTCCTTAGATTGTTAAGAGATCTGGGCCCTCTACCCCCCAATTCATTCCTAGTCACAATGGACGTGACAAGCCTGTATACCAGCATTGGGCATCAACAAGGCATAGAGGCTGTTATGAGGTATTTACAAACACATACGACCTTCACAACTAATCAATTATCCATTTGTCAGGATCTACTTGAATTGGTTCTTACCAAGAACTTTTTTCTGTTTGAGGACCAGTATTATATGCAGCAGAAGGGGACCGCGATGGGATCCAACGTCGCGCCACCTTATGCTAACATATTTATGGATTTTTTTGAGAATACGTTTGTCTACTGTCATCCCATGTTTACATCTCATGTGCTTTTTTGGCAACGATATATAGATGACGTGTTCATGGTCTGGACAGGCGATGTAGAGACACTACTTGGCTTTCATGGTGACCTAAACACCTGTACACCAGACATTTCATTCTCCATTCAACATGACTGTAATTCCATCAATTTTTTAGACACATTGGTACTGGTAAGGGCAGACGGTTCTGTTGAGACTGACCTATATGTAAAGCCAACTGACAAAAACAGCCTACTTCTTTACACCAGTAGCCACCCTCAGCATGTGAAGACGGCTTTACCTAAATCACAACACGAGAGGATCAGGAGGATAGTATCAGATCCATCAGTTCGCTCCCGCAGACATCTTGAGATGGACCTAAAATTTCGGGATAGGGGTTATCCCCCAACTATTTCAAGAGTAAGAGATAGTACCGATTCAGTGATATCGGATAGAAATAGGAGCCCTAGGTTGGCTTTCGTTAACATGTTTCACCCCTTCAAACGACCAATACATCAGAGTATATTTAGACACTGGAACATTTTACAGACTGCTTACCCCGACATTCCCGAATTTAAAACATTGCCATTGATTTGCAATAAGAGATCTGACAATCTCAGGAACCATCTCGTTAGAGCAGATGTCGGTTCAGCAATAATCACACCGCGACAACGAACTTTGAGTACCCCACGTAAAGGGACATTTCCCTGTTTAAGTTGCCAGCAATGCTCTAATGTCATTAAGGGAGAATTTTTCTCACATCCACGTACTGGACAAAAATTTCAGATCAAGGGTCACTTTACATGCGACTCTACATACGTAGTGTACCTGATTAAATGTCCATGCGGTCTCGGATATGTTGGTGAGACTACCCAACATATCCAGGACCGCATTTCCAAACATAAGTTCACCATTAGGTGTTCACGTAGCCTACTACCTATCCCTGCCCATTTCTTAGAGTATAGACATTCTATTGCACAATTACGTTTTCAGGTCATTGATTGTGTTCCCATTCTCAGAAGAGGCGGAGATAGGATTAAAAAGCTTAAGGCCCGTGAATCATATTGGATTCATAAATTGCAGACACTCTCTCCCCTTGGCCTCAACAGAGACTATGACATCATTTACTGACAATCAGTATAGGCCGTTGCTTGTTATCCTCGATCGAGTTTATCATTGATGTAATTGTCTGTTATCCTTATCTATTAATATGCTCATTTTCAATTGCAGCGTTTTATTATTGTTCTTTTTTTCTTTTTTCCCCTCTTTTTTTGCCCCTTCTTTTCTTGTTTTTCATCCCCTTTCTACTCCCTGGGTTTCCTTTTACTGGCCAGCAGTACTCTTATCTTATTTTATTTCATATCCCCCCCTTTTTTTAGGTCCTTTCCCTTTAATATTCATTATGCTTTTCTGTTTGCAGGCTGGCTCCGAATTGCGCTGACAGCGCATGCGCGAATGACGCACATCGCCTGGCTCTTTTTGGCCCCATGCGGCGCCCCTATTCTTTTCCGGCGCCTGCGCACTGTGGACCTCGACCTTTCTGGCACCCGGAAGTTCTTTTTCCTCCCTCACTCACTGCGGCGTTCTGGCACATATAAGCGCGACCCTGCGCCTTTCACTCCACCGCACTACGGACCACGTGCAGTTGGATTCTCGTCACTGGTAACTATCCTCTATTTTTATATGGTATTTTCACCTTGCATTTTTTATTTTTTTCCCGCTGCGGGCCTCTAATCCTTTTTTGGTTTCACTTTCACTTTCATCTGGTTTTCACTATGTTGATCTTTGGCAATTTATTTCAAGACTATCCATATTAATATATATTTCTTATTCATGTAAATGTATTTTTCTGGCCTATCTAGTAGAGATAGATATATTTATTGCTGCACTATCCATGTTAATGTATTTTTCTGGCCAGTTTAATAGAGAAAGATTAATAGAGAGAGATAAATAGAGAGAGATACATTTTCATATCCTCCCTGTGAAGTCTTTTCACATTTTTTTCAAATCTTTCTTACTTTCCTTTATTTTTATTTTTATCTTTATTTTTATTTTTTATATTTTTCACTACTTTCCCTTTTTTTCATTTTCATGTTTTTCCTTACCTTTTCATTTTTTCAATCATTTTTCATATTCATTTTAGCATGCTTTTTGTTTTCTTTTTTTCCTTTTGTCCTTTCTTTCTTTATGAATGGTTTTCTGCTTTGACCGATGGTTTCAGTGTTCTTTTCCGGTTTCGTCCTAACTTTGTGATATATTTTATTATACGATATGTGGTCTTATATAACTTAAAGGGATCATTCTTGTGATGACATTAGGATATTCATTGTTTCTACAACTACTCCTACCATGTTTCTATACTTTGTCTCATTATGGATGTTTATGTATTTAACCCTTTCGCGACATGCGCCGTACATGTACTGCGCATGTCGGGTCCCCTGCTTTGATGTGCGCTCCGGCGGTGAGCGCACATCAAAGTCGCGACATGTCAGCTGTTTTGTACAGCTGACATGTGCGCGCAATAGCGGCGGGTGAAATCGCTATTCACCCGCCGCTATTAACCTGTTAAATGCCGCTGTCAAATGCAGACAGCGGCATTTAACTACCGCATCCGGCCGGGCGGCCGGAAATGACGTCATCGCCGACCCCCGTCACATGATCGGGGGTCGGCGATGCATCAGGAAGGTAACCATAGAGGTCCTTGAGACCTCTATAGTTACTGATGCCGGCCTACTGTGAGCGCCCCCCTGTGGTCGGCGCTCACAGCACACCTGCATTTCAGCTACATAACAGCGATCTGATGATCGCTGTTATGTAGCAGAGACGATCGGGCTGTGCCTGCTTCTAGCCTCCCATGGAGGCTATTGAAGCATGGCAAAAGTGAAAAATAAAAGTTTTTAAAAATGTGAAAAAAATATTAAAAATATAAAAGTTTAAATCACCCCCCTTTCGCCCCATCCTAAATAAAACAATTAAAAAAAAAACAAACCTACACATATTTGGTATCGCCGCGTTCAGAATCGCCCGATCTATCAATTAAAAAAAAGCATTAACCTGATTGCTAAACAGCGTAGCGAGAAAAAAATCTGAAACGCCAGAATTACGTTTTTTTGGTCGCCGCGACATTGCGTTAAAATGCAATAACGGGCGATCAAAAGAACGTATCTGCGCCGAAATGGTATCATTAAAAACGCCAGCTCGGCACGCAAAAAATAAGCCCTCACCCGACCCCAGATCACGAAAATTGGAGACGCTACGGGTATCGGAAAATGGCACTTTTTTTTTTTTTTTTTTTTTTTTTTAAGCAATGTTTGGAATTTTTTTTCACCACTTGGATAAAAAATAACCTAGACATATTAGGTGTCTATGAACTCGTAATGACCTAGAGAATCATAGTGGCAGGTTAGTTTTAGCATTTAGTGAACCTAGCAAAAAAGCCAAACAAAAAACAAGTGTGGGATTGCATTTTTTTTGCAATTTCACCGCACTTGGAATTTTTTTCCCGTTTTCTAGTACATGAAATGGTAAAACCAATGATGTCGTTCAAAAGTACAACTTGTCCCGCAAAAAATAAGCCCTCACATGGCCATATTGACGGAAAAATAAAAAAGTTATGGCTCTGGGAAGGAGGGGAGCGAAAAACGAAAACACAAAAACGAAAAAGGGCCGCGACTTGAAGGGGTTAATGTTTCATTCTAATATCATTACAGATACATATACAGGTTTACTTGAAAAAGGCTAATTAGCCGAAACGTTGAAATAATTACCTGTGAAGTGATGAATATTACTGAAAGAATATTGTAATTTTTTTCTTCCACGTATGCGGTATCTATAGACGGAAAACGTCATTGAAACGTTATTGGAATTCCTAATAAATTCATGACTGAACTATCTTCACTAATATTGTGGGCTGGAGTCAATTTTTTGATTGTTCTATTTTTTCTCCTTAGCACCAAATCAATGTGGTGAGCACCCCATTTTTTCTAAATATGCACTTAAATGGGATGTCACGGTGGCTGAGACCCGGTCCGTGGGCCTGGGCGCTCAAATTAAAGGGGGGGGGGTTAGATCTTTCAAGGGATTAATGAAGTCTATTTTCATGACGCCACCTGTGTTTCTCTGTCAGTAGGGACTGACGCTGTTTAAGGGGTCCTCTGGGGTGGCGTTGTTGCAGCAAGATGGTGATGCTTCCCACATGTGAAGCGGGGTCCCCATGGCTCCCAAGATGTATCGGAAGATGGTGGGTTGCCGGTAAATAACGGAGGACACAAAGTTGTAGTCTTTACCTGGTTTACTGATGGTATCAATCGGCCTCAATTCAGAGCACCAGGTACGGGTGTAGCTATGGTCCAGCCGGCTTGGAGGCAATAGGGGGTCCCTCTCCCAGTTGAGGTCCGTAAGCTTTTCCTTCTTGCGCCAGTTTGTGAGATCCCTGCTGCTTGAAGCTTGCTGGCAAGGTACCCCTTTCTCTCCTGTCCTGGGAGAGGTGCCTGCACAGTGGGCAGTGTGAGTTGTTCTATAGGGTCTCTATCACGACCCAGGCTCTTAGATTACTGCTGCACTTCAGGCTTGGTGTGGGCAGGTAACGTACAATCTAATCCCCTCCGGTTCTGTCATGCGTCCTGGAGTACAACACAACCTCAGGGTCCCGGTGCCCGGTTTCGGCGCTCTGGCTCTGAGGGTGGCCGATCGCTATTCCTCTCTGAGCCCCTTATCTTCCACTGTGCTCCTTTCCTCTATGCTCCACTGCATTCAACCCCTCGGATTCTTCCTCTCTCCTGGAGCTGCAGCTCAATCCTGGCTGCCAGCTCCACTGTCTGCTCTCCTTCCTCTCTCCTAACAGTCTCCTCCAGACTGAACTAACTCCGGCACCAAAACACTTAAAGCTAGGGAAGCTCCCCTGAATCCAGGTTCAGAGCTCCCCCTTCTGTACTGGAGTCGGAATGTGTTGCATGCATGTGCTTACCTGGTAAAGAGAATCCTCCTTGCCTCCAAGCATGATATCACCCTCCCCGAAAGAAAGGCAACATCACTGTAACAACCGGTTACCTGGGGTGTTACATTTCCAAAATGGGGTCACTTGTCCGGGATTTCCACTGTTTAGGCACATCAGGGGCTCTCCAAACGCAACATGGCGTCCGCTTGCGATTCCAGCCAATTTCGCATTCAAAAAGTCAAATGGTGCTCCTTACCTTCCAAGCCCTGTCTTGCGCCCAAACAGTGGATTTCCCCCAGATATGGGGTATCAGCATGCACAGGAGAAATTTCACTACAAATTTTGAGGTCCAATTTCTAATGTTACCCTTGCCAAAATAAAAAAGTTTGGGGCTAATCTATTAATTACACTATTTTGTGATAAAAGTTAAATGCACTACATGTGGACTTGACCACCTTTTTAGAATGGTGTCACTTTTGGGTACTTTCTGTCATATAGGCCCCTCAAAATCATTTCAAATGTGATGTGATCCCTAAAAAAATGGCTTCATAAATCTTGTTGGAAAAATGGGAAACTGCTGGTCAATTTTTAGCCCTTCTAACTTACTAACAAATAACAAAATATGTTTCCAAAATTGTGCTTATGTAAAGTAACATAGTTATTATTAAGGTTGAAGCAAGACTTTAAAGGTACCGCCACACTCAGCAACTTTGCAAAGAGAACAACAACAATCCGTGACGTTGCAGCGTCCTGGATAGCGATCTCGTTGTGTTTGACACGCAGCAGCGATCTGGATCCCGCTGTGCCATCGCTGGTCGGAGCTAGAAGTCCAGAACTTTATTTCGTCGCCAGGTCGGCGTGTATCGTCATGTTTGACATCAAAAGCAACGACGCCAGCAACGAGCATAGGGGGCGTCACAGCGTCTCCTTCTAGCCAGTCGGTACACTCCGGCTGTTTGACATGGAGGTAACAACCAGCGAGAACGAGAAGTGAGTCGCCGTTACGTCACTGGATTGCTCCTGCATCGTTCTGGAGTTGCTGTGTTTGACGTCTCTACAGAGACCTAAACAGCGACGCTCCAGCGATCTAGTTTAGGTTGGCTCGTTGTCTATATCGCCGCAGCGTCGCTGAGTGTGACGGTACCTTAAGTCCATCTAGTTCAACCCATAGCCTAGCATGCCCTAACATGTTGATCCAGAGGAACGCAAAAAAAAACCATGTGGCAAAGAGTAAGCTCCACATTGGGGAAAAAAATTCCTTCCCGACTGCACATACGGCAAACAGACTAGTTTCCTGGATCAACACCCTAATAAGTAATCTAGTACATATAACCTGTAACATTATACTTTTCAAGAAAGGCATCCAGTCCCATCTTAAATTTTAGTAATGAATCACTCATTACAACATCATACGGCAGAGTTCCATAGTCTCACTGCTCTTACAGTAAAGAATCCGCATCTGTTATTATGCTTAAACCTTCTTTCCTCCAGACGTAGAGGATGCCCCCTTGTCCCTGTGCGGTTTTGACGTTCTTTTGTTTTGGCCCCCTTGTCCCTGTCTCAGGTCAATGATTAAAAAGATCATCGGAAAGGTCTTTGTACTGTCCCCTCATATATTTATACATTAACAGGGCCGCCATCAGGGCATTACAGCCATGACTGGAAAATGGGGCCCAGTGGGCAGAGGGGGCCCGTCTCATTTGCTCACCGGGCCCCCCCTACAGGCGCTGCGGCATGCTATTGACGTGCGGGTCCGCGCCCGCACGTCAATAGTTAACAGCCACCAGCCAGTCGGAGGCGGGCAGCTGACTTGAGCAGCAGTGCGCATGTCGCCGGCGTCTGACGTCATTGTCAGCCACCGGCGAGTGCGTGCTTCACCTGCATGGAGGGAGTGAGCTTCACCAGGAGTGCGGCCAGGTAAGAAATCGTGCTTTTATTGTTTTTTTTTTGAGAGCGGCGATCCAGGGGGTCCCGGGGCAAAATGCTGGACACGCTAGGGCAGAGATGCTGGACACAGGGGCAGAGATGCTGGACACAGGGGCAGAATGCTGGACACAAGGGGCAGACTGAGAGACAGGGGGGCAGAATGCTGGACTCGAGGGGCAGAATGCTGGACACGGGGGCAGAATGCTGGACACGGGGGCAGAATGCTGGACACGGGGGGCAGAATGCCTGGACACAAGGGGCAGACTGTGAGACACAGGGGCAGAATGCTGGACTCGAGGGGCAGAATGCTGGACATAGGGGCAGAGTGCTGGACACGAGGGGCAGAATGCTGGACACGGGGGGCAGAATGCTGGACACGAGGGGCAGAATGCTGGACATGAGGGGCAGAATGCTGGACACGAGGGGCAGAATGCTGGACACGCTGGGGCAGAGATGCTGGACACGCTGGGGCAGAGATGCTGGACACGCTGGGGCAGAGATGCTGGACACGCTGGGGCAGAATGCTAGACACAGGGGCAGAATGCTGGACACGCTGGGGCAGAATGCTGGACACAGGGGCAGAATGCTGGACACAGGGGCAGAATGCTGGACACAAGGGGCAGACTGAGACACGGGGGCAGAATGCTGGACACGAGGAGCAGAATGCTGGACTCGAGGGGCAGAATGTTGGACACGGGGGCAGAATGCTGGACACGAGGGGCAGAATGCTGGACACGAGGGGCAGAATGCTGGACACGAGGGGCAGAATGCTAGACACGCTGGGGCAGAATGCTGGACATAGGGGCAGAGTGCTGGACACGAGGGGCAGAATGCTGGACACGCTGGGGAAGAATGCTGGACACGCTGGGGCAGAGATACTGGACACAGGGGCAGAATGCTGGACTCGAGGGGCAGAATGCTGGACATAGGGGCAGAGTGCTGGACACGAGGGGCAGAATGCTGGACACGCTGGGGAAGAATGCTGGACGCGCTGGGGCAGAGATACTGGACACAGGGGCAGAATGCTGGACACAAGGGGCAGACCGTGAGACACTGGGGCAGAACGCTAAACACGAGGGGCAGAATGCTGGACACGAGGGGCAGAATGCTGGACACGAGGGGCAGAATGCTGGACACGAGGGGCAGAATGCTGGACACAAGGGGCAGAATGCTGGACACGGGGGGCAGAATGCTGGACACGAGGGGCAGAATGCTGGACACGAGGGGCAGAATGCTGGACACGAGGGGCAGAATGCTGGACACGCTGGGGCAGAGATGCTGGACACGCTGGGGCAGAGATGCTGGACACGCTGGGGCAGAATGCTAGACACAGGGGCAGAATGCTGGACACGCTGGGGCAGAATGCTGGACACAGGGGCAGAATGCTGGACACAGGGGCAGAATGCTGGACACAAGGGGCAGACTGAGACACGGGGGCAGAATGCTGGACACGAGGAGCAGAATGCTGGACTCGAGGGGCAGAATGTTGGACACGGGGGCAGAATGCTGGACACGAGGGGCAGAATGTGCTGGACACGAGGGGCAGAATGCTGGACACGAGGGGCAGAATGCTAGACACGCTGGGGCAGTGATGCTGGACACAGGGGCAGAATGCTGGACACGAGGGGCAGAATGCTGGACACGAGGAGCAGAATGCTGGACACGAGGGGCAGAATGCTAGACACGCTGGGGCAGAGATGCTGTACACAGGGGCAGAATGCTGGAAACAAGGGGCAGAATGCTGGACACGCTGGGGCAGAATGCTGGACACGCTGGGGCAGAGATACTGGACACAGGGGCAGAATGCTGGACACAGGGGCAGAATGCTGGACACAAGGGGCAGACTGTGGGACACGGGGGCAGAATTCTGGACATGAGGGGCAGAATGCTGGACACGAGGGGCAGAATGCTGGACATGGGGGGCAGCATGCTGGACACGGGGGGCAGAATGCTGGACACGGGGGCAGAATGCTGGACACGTGAGGCAGAATGCTGGACATGCTGGGGCAGAATGCTGGACACGCTGGGGCAGAGATACTGGACACAGGGGCAGAATGCTGGACACAAGGGGCAGACTGTGGGACACGGGGGCAGAATTCTGGACATGAGGGGCAGAATGCTGGACTCGAGGGGCAGAATGCTGGACTCGAGGGGCAGAATGCTGGACACGAGGGGCAGAATGCTGGACACGAGCGGCAGAATGCTGGACACGCTGGGGCAGAATGCTGGACACGCTGGGGCAGAGATGCTAGACACAGGGGCAGAATGCTGGACACAAGGGGCAGAATGCTGGACATGCTGGGGCAGAATGCTGGACACGCTGGGGCAGAGATACTGGACACAGGGGCAGAATGCTGGACTTAAGGGGCAGACTGTGGGGCACGGGGGCAGAATGCTGGACATGAGGGGCAGAATGCTGGACACAAGTGGCAGAATGCTGGACACGAGGGGCAGAATACTGGACTCGAGGGGCAGAATGCTGGACACGCTGGGGCAGAGATGCTGGACACGCTGGGGCAGAGATGCTGGACACGCTGGGGCAGAATGCTGGACACGAGGGGCAGAATGCTGGACACAAGGGGTAGACTGTGAGACACGGGGGCAGAATGCTGGACACGAGGGGCAGAATGCTGGACACGCTGGGGCAGAGATACTGGACACGCTGGGGCAGAGATACTGGACACAGGGGCAGAATGCTGGACACAAGGGGCAGACTGTGGGACACGGGCAGAATGCTGGACATGAGGGGCAGAATGCTGGACTCGAGGGGCAGAATGCTGGACACGAGGGGCAGAATGCTGGACACGGGGGGCAGCATGCTGGACATGGGGGAGAATGCTGGACACAGGGGCAGAATGCTGGACACGAGGGGCAGAATGCTGGACACGAGGGGCAGAATGCTGGACACGGGGGGCAGCATGCTGGACATGGGGGAGAATGCTGGACACGGGGGCAGAATGCTGGACACGAGGGGCAGAATGCTGGACACGAGGGGCAGAATGCTGGACACGAGGGGCAGAATGCTGGACACGAGGGGCAGAATGCTGGACACAAGGGGCAGACTGGGACACGGGCAGAATGCTGGACATGAGGGGCAGAATGCTGGACACGAGGGGCAGAATGCTGGACACGGGGGGCAGCATGCTGGACATGGGGGAGAATGCTGGACACGGGGGCAGAATGCTGGACACGAGGGGCAGAATGCTGGACACGAGGGGCAGAATGCTGGACACGCTGGGGCAGAATGCTGGACACGCTGGGGCAGAGATGCTGGACACAGGGGCAGAATGCTGGACACAAGGGGCAGAATGCTGGACACAAGGGGCAGAATGCTGGACACAAGGGGCAGACTATGAGACACAGACAGAATGCTGGATACAGGGGCAGAATGGAGATACAGGGCATGATTGGAGACACTGGGGGCATGACTGGAGACAGATGGGGCAGAAAGGAGACACAGGGGGCTTGATTGGAGACGTGGGGGCATTATTGGAGCCATAGGGGGCAGAATGGAGATACGGGCATGATTGAAGACACGGGGCAGAAAGAAGATACACGGTATGATTGGAGACAGATGGAGCAGGGTTGGAGACAGATCGTGCAGGATCATGGGACAGGATGGATACGATGGAGACAGATGGGGCAGGATGGGGAGGTCATATGGGGCAGGATGGATACTCATGAGGGCAGGATGGGTGAACATATGGCTGAAGCCAGGAATGAGACACACGGGACCAGGATGGGGGATATTATTATTACCATAGGGGCTAATTAAGGGATATTATTTGTTGTGAATTCTGTTCTTGGGCTCCCTCCGGTGGTTATCAGTGGTAGCGCTGCTGTCTATCCTTCACAGCAGTTATCAGGTGTGTTCACTCTGGACTGGGCTACTTAGTCTGGCTTCACCCTTTAATGAGTGCCAGTTGTCAATTGTATCTGGAGGATTCACATCTCTTCATGGTCTCTCTTGCTTCCTGGTCTTTTCACCAAGATAAGTCCTGCTTGTTTTGCAGCCCACATTTTGTGGGCCTTATTGTTCAGTGCATTTCATGTTTTTTCTTGTCCAGCTTAATCTGTGTAAGAATTTATGCAGTCCAGCTGGAATCTCTGGAGAGGCAGATATACCCCTTCATGTCTTTAGTTAGATGTGAAGTTTTTGTACTTTCTGTGGTAGATATTTCATAGTATTTTATTACTGACCGCATAGTACTCTGTCCTATCTTTTCTATCTAGCTAGATTGGCCTCCTTTGCTAAATCCTGTTTTCAGCCTGTGTATGTTTTTTCCTCTCCTCTCGCAGTCAATATTTGTGGGGGGCTGCCTGTCCTTTGGGAATTTTCTCTGAGGCGAGATAGCTTTCCCTTTTCTATCTATAGGGTTAATTAGTTCTCCGGCTGTGTCGAGGTGTCTAGGATCAGTAGGTACATCCCACGGCTACTTCTAGTTGCGGTGTTAAGTTCAGGGTCCACGGTCAGTATAGATACCACCTTCTCCAGAGTACATCTCATGCTGCTCCTAGGCCACCAGTTCATAACAGTACAACTGGCCAACAATGAGTTAACCGCATCTCAAAAGAAGGGAAAGAAAGTGCTGAGCCATTTTTTTTTCTGTACTCTGTTGTGTTTTTTTCCCTCTTACCTCTGGGTGGCTCAGGAGTTAGGCGCTGATACGGATGTTCAGGGACTTGCTTCTCGTGTGGATCAACTTGCTGTTAGAGTACAGGGTATTTCTGATTATATCGTGCAGACTCCTGTTTTAGAGCCTAGAATTCCTACCCCTGATCTGTTTTTTGGGGACAGGTATAAATTTCTGAGCTTTAAAAATAACTGTAAACTGTTTTTTGCTCTGAAGCCCCGTTCCTCTGGTGATCCCATCCAGCAGGTTAAAATTGTCATATCTCTGTTGCGTGGTGACCCCCAGGATTGGGCATTTGCCCTGGAACCTGGGAATCTGGCGTTGCTTAATGTAGACACCTTTTTTCAGGGGCTTGGGTTATTATATGATGAACCTAACTCTGTAGAGCATGCTGAGAAAACACTGTTGGCCCTGTGTCAGGGTCAAGAAGCGGCAGAATCATATTGCCAGAAATTTAGAAAATGGTCTGTGTTGACTAAATGGAATGAGGATGCTTTGGCGGCAATTTTCAGAAAGGGTCTTTCTGAATCCGTTAAAGATGTTATGGTGGGCTTCCCCACGCCTGCTGGTCTGAGTGATTCTATGTCTCTGGCCATTCAAATTGATCGGCGCTTGCGTGAGCGCAGAGTTGTGCACACTATGGCGTTGTCTTCCGAGCGAAGTCCTGAGCCTATGCAGTGTGATAGGATTGTGTCTAGAGCCGAACGACAAGGATTCAGACGTCAGAATGGGTTGTGTTTTTACTGCGGCGATTCTGCTCATGTTATTTCTGATTGCCCTAAGCGTGTCAAGAGAATCGCTAGTTCCGTTACCATCAGCACTGTACAACCAAAATTTCTGTTGTCTGTGACCCTGATCTGCTCATTATCGTCATTCTCTGTCATGGCATTTGTGGATTCGGGCGCCACGTTAAATTTAATGGACTTAGAATTTGCCAGACGTTGTGGGTTTCCCTTGCAGCCTTTGCAGAGTCCTATCCCTTTGAGGGGCATTGATCCTACACCATTGGCTAAAAATAAACCTCAGTTTTGGACACAGCTAACCATGCGTATGGCGCCAGCCCATCAGGAAGATTGTCGTTTTCTGGTGTTGCAGAATCTGCATGATGCTATTGTGCTGGGGTTTCCATGGTTACAGGTGCATAATCCGGTGTTGGATTGGAAATCTATGTCTGTGACTAGTTGGGGTTGTCAGGGGGTTCATGATGACGTTTCTTTGATGTCAATTTCCTCCTCCCCCTCTTCTGAAGTTCCTGAGTTTTTGTCAGATTTCCAGGATGTTTTTGATGAGCCCAAGTCCAGTTCCCTTCCACCGCATAGGGACTGTGATTGTGCTATTGACTTGATTCCAGGCTGTAAGTTCCCTAAGGGCCGACTTTTCTATCTGTCTGTGCCTGAACATGCCGCCATGCGGAGTTATGTTAAGGAGTCTTTGGAGAAGGGGCATATTCGGCCATCTTCTTCTCCATTGGGAGCAGGTTTCTTTTTTGTTGCCAAGAAGGATGGTTCCTTGAGACCCTGTATTGATTATCGCCTCTTGAATAAGATCACGGTCAAATTCCAATACCCGTTGCCTTTGCTCTCTGATTTGTTTGCTAGGATTAGGGTGGCTAGTTGGTTTACTAAGATTGACCTTCGAGGGGCATATAATCTTGTTCGTATTAAGCAGGGCGACGAATGGAAAACTGCGTTTAATACGCCCGAGGGCCATTTTGAATATCTTGTGATGCCATTCGGACTCTAATGCTCCATCTGTGTTTCAGTCCTTCATGCATGATATATTTCGGAATTATCTTGATAAATGCATGATTGTATATTTGGATGATATTTTGATTTTTTCGGATGATTGGGAGTCTCATGTGAAACAAGTCAGGATGGTATTTCAGATCCTTCGTGATAATGCCTTGTTTGTGAAGGGGTCTAAATGCCTCTTTGGAGTACAGAAGGTTTCTTTTTTGGGCTTCATTTTTTCTCCTTCATCTAAAGAAATGGATCCGGTTAAGGTTCAGGCCATTCATGATTGGATCCAGCCCACATCCGTGAAGCGCCTTCAGAAATTTTTGGGCTTTGCTAATTTTTATCGCCGTTTCATTGCCAACTTCTCCAGTGTGGTTAAACCCCTGACCGATTTGACGAAGAAAGGCGCTGATGTGACGAATTGGTCCTCTGCGGCCGTTTCTGCCTTTCAGGAGCTTAAACGCCAATTTACTTCTGCCCCTGTGTTGCATCAGCCGGATGTTTCTTTTCCTTTTCAGGTTGAGGTTGACGCTTCTGAGATTGGGGCAGGGGCCGTTTTGTCTCAGAGGAATTCTGATGGTTCCTTGATGAAACCGTGCGCCTTCTTCTCTCGAAAGTTTTCGCCTGCGAAACGCAATTATGATGTCGGTAATCGTGAGTTGTTGGCTATGAAGTGGGCATTTGAGGAGTGGCGACATTGGCTTGAAGGGGCTAAGCACCGTATTGTGGTCTTGACCGATCATAAGAATCTGATTTACCTCGAGTCTGTCAAACGGCTGAATCCTAGACAGGCCCGATGGTCCCTGTTTTTCTCCCGTTTTGATTTTGTTGTCTCGTATCTTCCGGGTTCTAAGAATGTTAAGGCTGATGCCCTCTCTAGGAGTTTTTTGCCTGATTCCCCTGGGGTCCTTGAGCCGGTTGGCATTCTGAAGGAGGGGGTGATTCTTTCTGCCATCTCCCCTGATTTACGACGGGTTCTTCAGGAATTTCAGGCTGATAAACCTGACCGCTGTCCAGTGGAGAAACTGTTTGTTCCTGATAGATGGACTAGCAAAGTGATTTCTGAGGTTCACTGTTCTGTGTTGGCTGGCCATCCTGGGATTTTTGGTACCAGAGATTTGGTTAGTAGGTCATTTTGGTGGCCTTTTTTTGTGACGGGATGTGCGTTCCTTTGTGCAGTCCTGTGGGACTTGTGCGCGGGCTAAAGCTTGCTGCTCACGCGCCAGTGGGTTGCTTTTGCCTTTGCCGGTCCCTGAGAGGCCTTGGACGCATATTTCTATGGATTTTATTTCGGATCTTCCGGTTTCCCAGAGGATGTCGGTTATCTGGGTGGTTTGTGACCGGTTTTCTAAAATGGTTCATTTGGTACCTTTGCCTAAATTGCCTTCCTCTTCTGCTGAGTTGGTTCCATTGTTTTTTCAGCATGTGCTTCGTTTGCATGGCATTCCGGAGAATATTGTGTCCGACAGAGGTTCCCAGTTAGTTTCCAGGTTTTGGCGGGCCTTTTGTGCTAAGCTGGGCATTGATTTGTCTTTTTCTTCCGCATTTCATCCTCAGACAAATGGCCAAACTGAGCGAACTAACCAGACTTTGGAAACTTATTTGAGATGCTTTGTGTCTGCCAATCAGATTGATTGGGTGGCTTTCTTGCCATTGGCCGAGTTTGCCCTTAATAATCGGGCTAGTTCTGCTACCTTGGTTTCACCTTTCGTTTGCAATACTGGGTTTCATCCTCGTTTTTCTTCGGGGCAGGTTGAGCCTTCTGATTGTCCTGGGGTGGACTCTGTGGTTGACAGGTTGCAGCAAATTTGGGCTCATGTTGTGGACAATTTGGTGTTGTCTCAGGAGGAGGCTCAGCGTTTTGCTAACCGTCGGCGGCGTATGGGTTCCCGGCTTCGGGTTGGGGTTGGGGATTTGGTCTGGTTGTCTTCCCATCATGTTCCTATGAAGGTTTCTTCCCCTAAGTTCAAGCCTCGGTTTATTGGCCCTTACAGGATTTCTGAGATTATCAATCCAGTGTCTTTTCGTTTGGCCCTTCCAGCCTCTTTTTCCATCCACAATGTTTTTCATAGATCTTTGTTGCGGAAATATGTGGTACCCGTCGTTCCCTCTGTTGATCCTCCTGCCCCGGTGTTGATTGATGGGGAGTTGGAGTATGTTGTGGAGAAGATCTTGGATTCTCGTTATTCGAGGCGGAGGCTTCAGTATCTTGTCAAGTAGAAGGGTTATGGCCAGGAGGATAATTCGTGGGTTGTTGCCTCTGATGTTCATGCTGACGATTTGGTTTGTGCCTTCCATTTGTCGCATCCTGATCGGCCTGGGGGCTCTGGTGAGGGTTCGGTGACCCCTCCTCAAGGGGGGGGTACTGTTGTGAATTCTGTTCTTGGGTTCCCTCTGGTGGTTATCAGTGGTAGCGCTGCTGTCTGTCCTTCACAGCGGTTATCAGGTGTGTTCACTCTGGACTGGGCTATTTAGTCTGGCTTCACCCTTTAATGAGTGCCAGTTGTCAATTGTATCTGGAGGATTCACATCTCTTCATGGTCTCTCTTGCTTCCTGGTCTTTTCACCAAGATAAGTCCTGCTTGTTTTGCAGCCCACATTTTGTGGGCCTTATTGTTCAGTGCATTTCATGTTTTTTCTTGTCCAGCTTAATCTGTGTAAGAATTTATGCAGTCCAGCTGGAATCTCTGGAGAGGCAGATATACCCCTTCATGTCTTTAGTTAGATGTGAAGTTTTTGTACTTTCTGTGGTGGATATTTCATAGTATTTTATTACTGACCGCATAGTACTCTGTCCTATCTTTTCTATCTAGCTAGATTGGCCTCCTTTGCTAAATCCTGTTTTCAGCCTGTGTATGTTTTTTCCTCTCCTCTCGCAGTCAATATTTGTGGGGGGCTGCCTGTCCTTTGGGAATTTTCTCTGAGGCGAGATAGCTTTTCCTTTTCTATCTATAGGGTTAATTAGTTCTCCGGCTGTGTCGAGGTGTCTAGGATCAGTAGGTACATCCCACGGCTACTTCTAGTTGCGGTGTTAAGTTCAGGGTCCGCGGTCAGTATAGATACCACCTTCTCCAGAGTACGTCTCATGCTGCTCCTAGGCCACCAGTTCATAACAATTATTACTGCAGTGATGTATTTATTTTATTTTTTGAGGACACTGTTTTAAATGGGGGGCGGTCCTATTACTGTGCAGAGTGACACTATGTCGACTTTTTTTCTTCATGTGGTGTAATGTAGAAGTTGGAAAAAATTAAGTAATGTGTTCTGCAAGCGGAGCTCGAGATAGCTGTGTTATTTCCTGCAGAGACGAGTCCTGGCTGGATGAAGTGATGGCGGTCTGTGCTGGATGAAAGATGAAGGACTTCACCTAGAGACGTCACTGGTGAGTCAGTGTGTTACCTATACACTGACACTATACACTGTATACTATATACAGAGCTCCTGTGTATAATGTCACCAGTGATTACTGTATTACCCTGTACACAGACACTGCATACTAAGTACAAATCTCCTGTGTATAATGGCACTGGTAGTGATATTAGTATTGTGGGGTTTTTTTTATTACTGATCAGTATTGTATTCAGTCACTTTGTGATGGTAATATGTGGTCTGGTCATGGTGCTGTATTTGTTCCTTGTATGTGATATTATTGGTCATTTTAAAACTTGAAAAATAATTAAAAATATACCTAAATTGTATTGCATATTTTAACAAATATTTATTAGGTTACAGCAGAGTAGGGCCCAGCCAAAATTGTCTACCGTGTTATGGTGGTGACTTAAAAAAATCTTTTGGCCAAAGCAAAAGCTGCCGGCTATATGTGTTATCTGGTGATGGGAACTGTTAATGTGTAATTGGTGAGGACGTGGAGTTTTTCCAAGAGAGAGTGGTGGGACTGTGGACAGTTTGAGGTGTGGAGCGTGGAGGTGGGGCTGGGGTGGAGCCTGGGCGGAGTCTCAAGGGGGCCCCGAAAATTTTGCCAGTATGGGACCCCGAAATTTCTAGTGGCAGCCCTGTACATTCAAAATAAGATCACCCCTTAGCCTTCGTGTTTCCAAACTAAATAGCCCCAATTGTAATAACCTATCTTGGTATTGTAGACCCCCCAGTCCTCTAATAACCTTGGTTGCTCTTCTCTGCACCCACTCTAGTTCAGCTATGTTTTTCTTATACACTGGAGACCAGAACTGTACACAGTATTCTAAGTGTGTTCGAGCTAGTGACTTGTATAGAGGTAAAATTATGTTCTCCTCATGAGCATCTATGCCTCTTTTAATGCATCCCATTATTTTATTTGCCTTTGTAGCAGCTGCCTGACACTGGCCACTAAATGTGAGTTTGCCATCCACTCATTCTCCCAGGTGTTTTCATTGACGGTTTTGCCCAGAGTTTTAGAATTAAGCACATAGTTTTACATCTTATTACATCTACCCAAGTGCATGACCTTACATTTATCCCCATTAAAGCTCATTTGCCATTTATCAGCCCAAGCTTCTAGTTTACATAAATAATCCTGTAATATAAAATTGTCCTCATCTGTATTGATTACCCTGCAGAGTTTAGTGTCATCTGCAAATATTGAAATTCTACTCTGTATGCCCCCTACAAGGTCATTAATATGCTAAAAAGAAGAGGGCCCAATACTGACCCCTGTGGTACCCCCACTGCTAACCACAACCCAGTCCGAGGGTGCTCCATTAATAACCACCCTTTGTTTCCTGTCCCTGAGCCAGCTCTCAATCCACTTACACATATTTTCCCCTATCCCCATTATTCTCATTTTATGTAACAACCTTTTATGTGGCACCATATCAAAAGCCTTTGAAAAGTCCATATACACTACATCCACTGGGTTCCCTTGGTCCAGTCCGGAACTCACCTCTTCATAGAAATTATGTATTTTTATGTCTCAGGATATCATCCCAGTTAATTGCACCAAGATCATCTCTCATCCGTCAGAAATTTGCCCTCTTGAAGTTTAGTGTCCTTGTAACCCCTCTACTACACATCTTATTAAAGGATACATGAAAACTTATTATTCTGTGATCACTATTCCCCAAGTGACCCCCAACCCTTATATTTGATATGCGGTCTGGCCTGTTGGTTAATATTAGGTCTAGCAGTGCCCCCCTTCTTGTTGGGTCCTGAACCAGTTGTGAAAGGTAATTGTCTCTCATAGTTGTCATAAACCGATTACCTTTGCAGGAACTGCAGGTTTCTGTTCCCCAATCTATTTCAGGGTAGTTGAAGTCCCCCATAATAATGACTTCTCCTTGAGTCGCCGCTTCATCTATTGGCTTTATGAGGATATTCTCCATTGCTTCCATTATTTTTGGAGACTTATAACAAACCCATATCAGTAATTTATTATTTTTCCCCCCTCCCCTTATCTCCACCCACAGGGTCTCTACATTTTCATTAGATTCACCTATATTATCACGCAGGATGGGTTTTAAGGACAATTTTACATATAGACACTCACCTCCCCCTCACTTATCTGTACGGTCATTTCTGTACAGACTATTACCCTGTAAGTTAACAGCCCAGTCATGGCTCTCATCCAGCCACGTCTCAGATATCCCCACATGTCATAATTATGCGCCAACAACATTAATTCTAATTCGTCCATTTTGTTGGCGAGACTTCTGGCATTAGTATACATGCACTTTATGTATCTCTCTGCACCTCTATTCTTTCTTAAATTATTAATTGTTCTAACCCCACCCCCCATGCCACCGCCACCCCCAACTTCCTTATTTGTGCCCAGGTCTCTATCTGCACCATCTTCCCCTCCTATAATATGAATACCCTCCCCCACATTCCCTAGTTTAAACACTCCTCCAACCTTCTAGCCATTTTCTCCCCCAGCATGTAGACATGTGGGAAATATATGAACTATTTTGTCTGACATAACTCTCTGATTTAAGGGCACAAAAATTAAAATTGAAATATGTTCTAAATTTTTGCCAAGTTTCTTTTTTTTCATAAACGCAAATCATATCAAATAAATGTTACCACTATCATAAAGTACAATATGTCACAAAAACAGTCTCAGAATCAGTGGGATCCATTGAAGGTTCCAGAGTTATAACCACATAGAATAATACTGGTCAGAATTGGGAAATTTGACTTGGTCATTAACCCCTTCACGCTGCAGCCCATTTTCGTTTTTGCGTTTCTCTTTTTTGCTTCCCTTCTTCCCAGAGCTATACATTTTTTTATTTTTCCATCAATATGGCTATGTGAGGGCTTGTTTTTTATGGGACTAGTTGTAATTTTGAACAACGCCATCAGTTTTACTATTCCGTGCACTGGAAAACAGGGAAAAATTGCAAGTGCAGTGAAATTGCAAAAAAAGTTGAATTCCACGAGTGTTTTTTTTAATATGTTCACTTTACTGAGCTTGTTGGGTAAAGCTGGCAGCGACAGAACGGGGTTTATAAGTGTATTGCTTGGCTGCGGCTGGGAATAATTATATCACCCTCACTGCAGTGTGTGCCCAATAGCCAGTACACAGGGCTGGACTGAGCTTCGGGCACTTCTGGCAAATGCCAGAGGGGCCGCTGCCTGTAGTGGGCCGCTTTCCGGCTGCCCATGTAGCTGGAGCCATGGCCAGCCTCAGCGATGTGCACGCAGTGGTGAGAGGGCAGCTCCTGACACTCAACTAATAGAAGAGGAGGAGGGTGCATTACTTACACCCAGGGCCGCCATCAGGGCATTACAACCGTGACTGGCGCATGGGGCCCGGTGGGCAGAGGGGGCCCGCATCGGGCCCCGTCTCATCTGCTCACCGAGCCCCTGCCGGCAGCCGCAAGCAAGCTAAACCGGGCCCTTAGCGGCGCTGCAGATGTTTAACGCTATTGACTTGTGGGCCCGCACGTCAATAGTTAACAGCCGCCAGCCAATCTGAGGCTGGCAGCTGACGTCAGCCGCAGCGTGCATGTCGCCGGCGTCTGACGTCATTGTCAGTCGCCGGCGAGTGCGCGCTTCAGCTTCGTGCAGAGAGCAGGAGCGTCACCAGTTAAGCAGAACTTTTATTGAGAGCGGCGATCCGGGGGGCCCAGGGCAGAACGCTGGACACGGGGGCAGAACGCTGGACACGGGGGCACAAAGCTGGACACGGGGACAGAAAGCTGGACACGGGGACACAAAGCTGGACACGGGGCAGAAAGGTGGACACGGGGGCAGAACGCTGGACACGGGGGCAGAATGCTGGACACGGGGGTTGAACGCTAGACGCAGGGGCAGAATGGTGCAGAAAGATGGACACGGGGCAGAACGCTGGACACGGGGGCAGAACGCTAGACGCAGGGGCAGAATGGTGCAGAAAGCTGGACACGGGGGCAGAACGCTGGACACGGGGGCAGAACGCTGGACACGGGGGCAGAACGCTGGACACGGGGGCAGAACGCTGGACACGGGGGCAGAATGCTGGACACGGGGGCAGAATGCTGGACACGGGGGCAGAATGCTGGACACGGGGGCAGAATGCTGGGCACGGGGGCAGAATGCTGGACACGGGGGCAGAAAGCTGGACACGGGGCAGAAAGGTGGACACAGGGGTAGAACGCTGGACACGGAGGCAGAACGCTAGATGCAGGGGCAGAATAGTGCAGAAAGCTGGACACGGGGGCAGAACGCTGGACACGGGGGCAGAACGCTAGACGCAGGGGCAGAATGGTGCAGAAAGCTGGACACGGGGGCAGAACGCTGGACACGGGGCAGAACGCTGGACACGGGGCAGAACGCTGGACACGGGGGCAGAATGCTGTGCACGGGGGCAGAATGCTGGGCACGGGCAGAATGCTGGACACAGGGGCAGAATGCTGGACACAGGGGCAGAATGGAGATACGGGGCATGATTGGAGACACAGGGGGCAGGATGAAAGACATGATGGCATGACTGGAGAAAGATGGGGCAGGATTGGAAACGGATGGGGCAGAATGGAGACACGGGGCATGATTGCAGACATGGGGGCATGATTGGAAACGGGGCAGAATGGTGATACGGGCATAATTGGAGACACTGGGGCAGGATTGGAGACAGATGGGGCAGGATCATGGGGCAGAATGGATATGATGGAGACAGATGGGGCATGATGGGAAGATAATATGGGGCAGAATGGATACTCATTAGGGCAGGATGGGAGAACATATGGCTGACGCCAGGAACGAGACACACGGGGGCTAGGATGGCGAATATTATTACCATAGGGGCTAATTAAGGGATATTATTACTGCAGTGATGTATTTATTTTATTTTTTGAGTATACTGTTTTAAATGGAGGGGCAGTCCTATTACTGTGTAAAGTGATACTATGTTGCTTTCTTCATGTGGTGTAATGTAGAAGTTGGGAAAATTAAGTAATGTGTTCTGCAAGAGGAACTCGATATAATGGTGTTATTTCCTGCAGAGAGGAGCCCTGGCTGGAAGAAATGATGGCGGTCTGTGCTGGATGAAAGATGAAGGACTTCACCTAGAGACGTCACTGGTGAGTCAGTGTGTTACCTATACACTGACACTATACACTGTATACTATATACAGAGCTCCTGTGTATAATGTCACCAGTGATCACTGTATTACCTATACACTATATACAGAGCTCCTGTGTATAATGTCACAGGTGATCACTGTATTACCTGTACACAGACACTGCATACTAAGTACAGATCTCCTGTGTATAATGGCACTGATGGTGATAGTATTGTTTTTAAAAAATAAAAAATCCATTTGGAAATGGCTCCGGCCGTGCCTGTGCAGTAGCAGCTATTAGTGATCCGACAGCTGCTACTGTGCAGGTGGCGCCATCTTTGTAGAGAAAAAAAAATGTCCTCCTCCAAATGGTGGCATCTGTGCCTGCGTAGAAGCAGCTATTGGATCACCTCTATATACACTGATAGCTGCTACTGTGCAGGTACGGCAGGCGCCATTTTCAAACGGATTTATTTATTTTTTTTATGCATTTCAGGATTACATCAAACAAATTTAATTATATGCACATTATATATGTGATTATCCTGCGCAGGGTCTGGCACCTGACTGCAGAAGAGGATTTTTTCCCCCAAGATATATATATATATATATATATATATATATATATTTATATTGTAAAATAGGGGGCAGGTCAGTGAGGGATCAGTGACCTGTCAGAAGCCATACTGATGAATTTCTAATCAGAGCACAACATGAAGACCCCCCTTTCAGTCCCTCACGAGCATATCATTAACTCAAAGCTGAAAATAAAGATTAAACCAAAAGCACAAAATGGATTCCTTCACCCCAGGTATCATTTTAATCAGTATAACGGCACCGACCTGACAGTGTGTATAGGTTACTGTGCACAATCCTGCTGACAGGTTCCCTTTAAGTATTGTAGCATAGCGACTGGTCATGTGAATGAAGGATGGTATGTATCGCAGAGGTGGGTGGCCCTGTGATGGAAGCCTGGGTATGTTTTGCTCAAGCAGATCTACTGCTGAGGGGTTTGTTTACATTGGGAAGGCTTCCAGGTGATTGGCGAGATGGGTGGGTTCAGTCACCTACAAACCCAGCCAAAGAGGCGTGTCTGAACACGTAAGATGGTTTTGTGTGTAAGGACCTGTGGTGATGTCACGCTCACCTGACTAGCCATGTGACAGGTACCTGGGTGTGGTTACACCTATGTAAAGGAGGTGTAGCACATGATAAGAGAGATTGAGTGAGTGTCAGGGTGGACACTGCAGAATGGCCTGTGTGTTGGACTGTTCCAAGTGGGGACATCCTGAAAGCACACAGAGACCATTCCAGGCTGGAGAGCCTGCGTGCTGGACATAGCATGGACGGTTGGTGTTGGAGACTCCTGGGAGTGGAGTCGCCCTGGAAGCACCTGGAGACCGTAGACCTGGACTGTCTGTGTTGAGGACCTGGGACTGACCTGAAGTCAGTGTAAGGAGGGGAACTTCTGAGAGGTAACCCCAGACAACGGGATTATAATATACAGCAGAGAAGCCTATCTGCTACGTGAACTGTCTAATGTTTCATGGCTGTAATGAAATGGACTGTACCCTGTCTGGTTTCTGCAGAGTTTGAATAAACCATATGGACTGATATGTGTGAGATATCGTGCCTGAAGTGTTTTTCCTGCTGCCAAGGGAGTATCCCCAAGACCCGTAGCGGGTGAAACGCGTGTGTAGATACGTGTATATAATATGGTGCTGTGTGTATTAGATGGTGTGGACTCTATACTATATGCACAGTCACATCTCTACACTACACCGCTCCATACCATGCCTGATAACACAGCATATAGTGTGGAGCTCTGTATATAGTGTGGACTCCCCATTACAAAATATATACACAGGCGCAGCGCCCACTAAATAAGTATACTACAGCTCCACAGGACATACTACAATATAGTCCACGTATTGGTACAGTACACGTAGTAAATAGTGTGGCACCACTATACACCCACACACATACACACTCTGCACAGTGCCACTTCTCCTGTCCTGAATACTGGCTGTAAGGCCGGGGTCACACTTGTGAGTGCAATGCGAGAAACTCACATCAATACCGGGCACTGCCGCCAGCACTTTGGCCAGAGAGTGCGGCTGCGTGTATTTCTATGCAGCCCAACGCTCCAGTCCGAGTGCCGGCAGCACAATGCTGCCGGGTATTGAGGTGCGATACTCGTGCGAGTTTCTCACAAGTTTGACCCCGGCCTAACGCAGATTTTGTGTGTGTATGTGTCTTTATTTAACTCTTTATGTACCATTTTATTATGTTTATTACTAAACATTGGGCTTGGTATTATCTATCTGTCTATAGATATACAGTATCTAACTATATATCTATCTATAGATCTATATCTCTATAGATCTTTATCTGTATCTATCTATAGATCTATATCTATAGATCTAAATATATATCATCTATCTATAGATCTAAATACCTATCCATCTATCTATCTATTATCTATTAGTGATGAGCGAGTGTACTCGTTGCTCGGGTTATCTCCGAGTAATTGTTATTGCTCGGAGATTTAGTTTTCATCACCTCAGCTGAATGATTTACAGCTATTAGCCAGGCTGAGAACATGTGGGGGTTGCCTGGATGCTAGGGAATCCACACATGTAATCAAGCTGGCTAGTAGCCGCAAATCATCTAGTTGCAGCGAAGAAAACGAAATCACCAAGCAGTCATAAATACTGGGAGACCACCTGAGCAATGAGTACATTTGCTCATCATTATTATCTATCTATCTATAGATCTATCTGTGTGTGTAAACATTCTTGAATGGAGTATGTAAAAGAAGAGGTTGGACAAGAAATGACATCACAATTCTTTTTTTTTGTTCAGTAATAGATATTTATTTAGCCTTCAAAAACACATGCAAATCAGCATGAAGAAAAAAAAATTGCATTAAAATCCGCACAAAAAACGCATTAAAAAAACGTGGATTTTTACCTTCGTTTTCTGCCAAGAAGAAGAATCTGCACAGAAAATTCCACAGGCAAATCCACAAAGTGTACACACACCCTAATGATTTTTAGGGTTGATGTCAGCTGCGTAATGTCAGCTGCCATCAATCCCTGATGTAAGTAATGGAGAGATATCTATCAGACACCCCCACTACTAGCCCAGACCTGTCGAGACCCAGCTACTCTGAGGTGCGGTGACGGTAGTAACAATACCGCTCTTCACAGTCGCCGAGCTCAGTGCAAGACCCGGAATATCTGAAGAGCGGTGACGTTACTGAGATACTGATGTCTGCGCTCTTCAGAGTCACCGGGTCTCGTGCTGCGCAGCAGAACCAATAGTGGCTGAAGGCAAAGTTTATGGAGCATCAGAATGAGGTCCCATAGCCTTTGGTCGTCACAATCCCTTCATTATCTACGAGAACCAGTTATGTAGGTAAAGTAGCAGCTTTTCTTGGTAATGCAACTAAAAGCAATAAATAGGACTGAGCTGTAATGCTGGATACAGCTGTGATTATATGTTATATAGTCGTGCTACACTCCCCTCACTTCTTGTAACCTACAAGTGTACAAAGATATTATACAGTCACTATGTGACAAGTGGGCCTGTGTAACTTTAAATGTCAGGGCTGAATTTTAGTCCCAGTCTGGCCCTGCATAGCAGGCAGCCTTTCTAGCGACTAATCATCCTAGGTGCAGCTCCCTGACAGTTCTGAGGGTAGGGGGGGCGCCAAAGAGTTGCGAGTTCCAAACTGGAACTGGGACGTGGGATATAAATAAGTCCCCTTCAGAAAAGAAGCGGGGGCAGCCAAACAACCCCGGTTCATGACAGCTGGCATCAGTAGAGAAAAAGAAAAATGCCTACAGAGACAAAGATGTAAATGCGTGCAAACGCTGCGTTTTTTAGACGCATGCGTTTTTGCATGTGGAAAAAAACCGTGGCGTTTTGCCGCGTTTACATGCGTTTTTTCATGCGTTTGCGTTTTTGAAACGCATGCTGAGAAGTGTGTGACAGCTGCCAATCATCAAAATCATCTAGAAAACCTAATATAAATAGAAAAAGCTATATTTACTTCAGCGCGATATATGTGAAAAGCTGGTAATTCAATTGCCGGCTTTTCATTTCTCCTGCCTAAAAACCCGACATGATATGAGACATGGTTTACATACAGTAAACCATGTCATATCCCCTTTTTTTTTTGCATATTCCACACTACTAATGTAAGTAGTGTGTATATGCAAAATTTCGGCGCTGTAGCTATTAATTTTAAGGGTTAAATCGCGGAAAAAATTGGCGTGGGCTCCCGCGCAATTTTATTCGCCAGAGTGGTAAAGCCAGTGACTGAGGGCAGATATTAATAGCCTGGAGAGGGTCCATGGTTACTGGCCCTCCCTGGCTACAAACATCTGCCCCCAGCCACCCCAGAAAAGGCACATGTGGAAGATGCGCCTATTCTGGCACTTGGCCACTCTCTTCCCACTCCCGTGGGATATGGGGTAATGAAGGGTTAATGTCACCTTGCTATTGTAAGGTGACATTAAGCCAGATTAATAATGGAGAGGTGGCAATTATGACACCTATCCATTATTAATCCAATTGTATGAAATGGTTAAAAAAAAAAATCTTATGTGGTTTAAATTCAAGTGAATAAAATTTTATAGCGTTGGTCATCCCTCTTGATATCTTTCAGCTGAACAGATTTTATTCCCAATTCTGATCTTTTTTTTTAACACTTTCTTTTGCAGGTGTCAGAAACAGAGGGATAACCTGTGTTTCATAAAGGGGCTGTCTGCCATGTTTATTCTTTATTAAATGCCCCAGCATTGTCCAAAAATATAAATTACATATAGTCACCTGCGGATCCCCTTTCATAGTGCAACCCAGGTGCCCGCAGGTCTCTGAACCTTCTTTTCTGATCTGGACATTATGTGAACACTAGAAGGGGGATGTTCAAGAGCAGGGGGGACACTGAGGAGCTGTAAACCATGGTATGAGCTTGGATATAGTTTAAAAGGTTATTCCCCTAAAAAATCAAATTATTCCCATGTTGAGACACGGGAGGTTGGCAGGCGCCCCGGTCCGCTAGCTGAAACCGCATGGACCAGGGATCATCCCGCCGAATGCCTGCTCTCTTTTTAACGTGGGCATAACGCTGTTCATTAACATACAATGCTTTGTCTCCACATCCCCAGTTATTGAATAGGGGATAATTTGCTTATTGCTGGGTCCGAACACCAGACCTCCTAGTGAGCCTTTGTCCTGAATTAAGTGGAAATGTTTGTGAAGGAAATATATAATCATAAAGGAAACTATAATATCAGCAAAATAACTAGTTAAAGAAGTTATCCACTACTTGGACAATTTCTTCTCATACCCCTCGCTTGGTCCCCAGAAAATAATAAAGCTTATACTCTAGTTCCGTGCTTACGCCGTTCCCGCGATGTTGGTACTCCATCTCCTGGTGCTCTTCTTGCGGTTGTTGTGAAACGTGATGCAGGTGCCCAATGAGTGCTGGCGTCACTGTCCCAGCTTCCTGTCAAATTGAGTATGAAGAGGAAGTCAGAGATCAGCTGCAGTCCGGACTTCGTCTTCATGTTTGATTTGTCCGAAGGCAGGGACAATGATGCCAGCTCTAATTGGGCGCCGTCATCATGTGTCACAACAACGCACTCTAGCCCCGAGACCGCAAATGCCGACACCGCTGGAACGGCGCCGGCACGGGAGGTGAGTATAGGTTTTATCACTTTTTAGTGTCAGTCATTTGAATGAAGAAGGGGTTGTCCTAGTAGTGGACAACTCCTTTAAGGCTGCATCCAAATGACTGTCTCCACACATCACATCACACTCCATCACACACATATAACATCTTCCCACTCTTATTGCAGCTACTCAGAACCACAGGGGGTCTACAGGAAGAATACTGGGTGGTGTTAAACTTAGCTCCTGGATCCTGAGCTTCAAAGGGGTTAGCAAATGGTTTGTAACTGGACAGAATATTTCCTATTGACTGAATAGAGAGGAAGGGAGAGACAAAGGATATTTTAAATGCCACAACTTAGCCTGTCATCAATTCACAAACAGCAATTTTTAAATGGGTCAATCCAGGTCATGCTGGAAATATGATCCTATGGTCAGGACTATAAAAAGCTGGGTGGCACAAAAAGTTGTTCACATGTGGGTGCTGTGTATGCTGATGTGATCCATAACTCATTTCTCCTTCCCTCAAGGAAACAGAAGATAGCTGTAGACGAAAACGTTTAGATATTTCTGTTATTTCTCCCTTTTTGTTTTATAACTTGTTTTGCATAATTTTGTCACTTTATTTTTACCCTTTTTAAATCTTTTATTGTAAGCACAGTATATTTTTATATTAAAGTTTAAAATCTTTAATAAGTTTGATCCTTGTATGCTTTAAAGAATCCATAGACTTTCAGAGACTATGTGATCTTTTGATTGTCAGATATAATATATTTTCGGGACTTATCACCCTGTGTGTTTGATGAGTGGTGGCAGCATGCTAATTAATCGGAGTGTGTGGACTGTGTGGGGTGTGATTTATAAAAGTGACCGAATTGGAAGTGTTTCTGCGCTCTCTGGAGTTATGACACGAGTCATAGTAGATAAATAGATAAAATTGCAGTTTTATTGTCGATGTGTTTCAAAGTCCACTGTCCTTCCCCAGGACAACAATACAAAAATAATAATTTATGCTCACTTTATAGCCTAAAACAGAGGTTGATAGTTGGATTGAATGAGAAGAGATAAATTAACACTTGCAGGCGCACCCCACATCATGTGTTGAGAAGTGTGTACGTGACAGTGGTCATGCTCGATCTTCACTTCATTCATTGTTTGTAAGACTGCTGAAAATAGCCAAGAACTGTACTTGGCTGTACCATAGAAAATCAGAACAGGATTGCATAGCCCCAATATTGGGGGTTCCAAAGCTACAGTCTTGATATCAAAGGTGGTCTCAGCAGTCAGACCACCGGCAATTAGCAATTTATACCCTATTAGGAGGGGCATAGGGGCATGCTACTAGAAGTGTTATTAGGGGGACGTGTCACTAGGAGTGTTATTAGGAGGGACATGCCAGAAGGAGTGTTATTTGGAGGGATGTGTGTTATGGTTCTCAATGGCAAGAGAACATAGCCCAGCAAACATAAGAACTAGCTCTTGGAAGGATGGAAACTAAACTGACCATGAACTAAACCTGCCGCACAACTAACAGTAGCCGGGTAGCGTAGCCTGCGTTTTATCCCTAGACGCCCAGCGCCGGCCGGAGGACTAACTAATCCTGGCAGAGGAAAATATAGTCCTGGCTCACCTCTAGAGAAATTTCCCCGAAAGGCAGACAGAGGCCCCCACAAATATTGGCGGTGATTTTAGATGAAATGACAAACGTAGTATGAAAATAGGTTTAGCAAAATTGAGGTCCGCTTACTAGATAGCAGGAAGACAGAAAGGACACTTTCATGGTCAGCTGAAAACCCTATCAAAACACCATCCTGAAATTACTTTAAGACTCTAGTATTAACTCATAACATCAGAGTGGCAATTTCAGATCACAAGAGCTTTCCAGACACAGAAACGAAACTACAGCTGTGAACTGGAACAAAATGCAAAAACAAACAAGGACTAAAGTCCAACTTAGCTGGGAGTTGTCTAGCAGCAGGAACATGCACAGAAAGGCTTCTGATTACAATGTTGACCGGCATGGAAGTGACAGAGGAGCAAGGCTAAATAGCGACTCCCACATCCTGATGGAAACAGGTGAACAGAGAGGATGATGCACACCAGTTCAATTCCACCAGTGGCCACCGGGGGAGCCCAAAATCCAATTTCACAACAGTACCCCCCCCTCAAGGAGGGGGCACCGAACCCTCACCAGAACCACCAGGGCGATCAGGATGAGCCCTATGAAAGGCACGGACCAAATCAGAGGCATGAACATCAGAGGCAGTCACCCAAGAATTATCCTCCTGACCGTATCCCTTCCATTTGACCAGATACTGGAGTTTCCGTCTGGAAACACGGGAGTCCAAGATTTTTTCCACAACGTACTCCAACTCGCCCTCAACCAACACCGGAGCAGGAGGCTCAACGGAAGGCACAACCGGTACCTCATACCTGCGCAATAATGACCGATGAAAAACATTATGAATAGAAAAAGATGCAGGGAGGTCCAAACGGAAGGACACAGGGTTAAGAATCTCCAATATCTTGTACGGGCCGATGAACCGAGGCTTAAACTTGGGAGAAGAAACCCTCATAGGGACAAAACGAGAAGACAACCACACCAAGTCCCCAACACAAAGCCGAGGACCAACCCGACGCCGGCGGTTGGCAAAAAGCTGAGTCTTCTCCTGGGACAACTTCAAATTGTCCACTACCTGCCCCCAAATCTGATGCAACCTCTCCACCACAGCATCCACTCCAGGACAATCCGAAGATTCCACCTGACCAGAAGAAAATCGAGGATGAAACCCCGAATTACAGAAAAAGGGAGACACCAAGGTGGCAGAGCTGGCCCGATTATTGAGGGCAAACTCCGCTAAAGGCAAAAAAGCAACCCAATCATCCTGATCTGCAGACACAAAACACCTCAAATATGTCTCCAAGGTCTGATTCGTCCGCTCGGTCTGGCCATTAGTCTGAGGATGGAAAGCAGACGAGAAAGACAAATCTATGCCCATCCTAGCACAGAATGCTCGCCAAAATCTAGACACGAATTGGGTACCTCTGTCAGAAACGATATTCTCCGGAATACCATGCAAACGGACCACATTTTGAAAAAACAGAGGAACCAACTCGGAAGAAGAAGGCAACTTAGGCAGGGGAACCAAATGGACCATATTAGAGAAACGATCACACACCACCCAGATGACAGACATCTTCTGAGAAACAGGAAGATCCGAAATAAAATCCATCGAGATGTGCGTCCAGGGCCTCTTCGGGACAGGTAAGGGCAACAACAATCCACTAGCCCGAGAACAACAAGGCTTGGCCCGAGCACAAACGTCACAAGACTGCACGAAGCCTCGCACATCTCGAGACAGGGAAGGCCACCAGAAGGACCTTGCCACCAAATCCCTGGTACCAAAGATTCCAGGATGACCTGCCAACGCAGAAGAATGAACCTCAGAAATGACTCTACTGGTCCAATCATCAGGAACAAACAGTCTACCAGGTGGGCAACGATCAGGTCTATCCGCCTGAAACTCCTGCAAGGCCCGCCGCAGGTCTGGAGAAACGGCAGACAATATCACTCCATCCTTAAGGATACCTGTAGGTTCAGAATTACCAGGGGAGTCAGGCTCAAAACTCCTAGAAAGGGCATCCGCCTTAACATTCTTAGAACCCGGCAGGTAGGACACCACAAAATTAAACCGAGAGAAAAACAACGACCAGCGCGCCTGTCTAGGATTCAGGCGTCTGGCGGACTCAAGATAAATTAGATTTTTGTGGTCAGTCAATACCACCACCTGATGTCTAGCCCCCTCAAGCCAATGACGCCACTCCTCAAAAGCCCACTTCATGGCCAAAAGCTCCTGATTCCCAACATCATAATTCCGCTCGGCGGGCGAAAATTTACGCGAGAAAAAAGCACAAGGTCTCATCACGGAGCAATCGGAACTTCTCTGCGACAAAACCGCCCCAGCTCCGATTTCAGAAGCGTCGACCTCAACCTGAAAAGGAAGAGCAACATCAGGCTGATGCAACACAGGGGCGGAAGAAAAGCGGCGCTTAAGCTCCCGAAAGGCCTCCACAGCAGCAGGGGACCAATCAGCAACATCAGCACCCTTCTTAGTCAAATCAGTCAATGGTTTAACAACATCAGAAAAACCAGCAATAAATCGACGATAAAAGTTAGCAAAGCCCAAAAATTTCTGAAGACTCTTAAGAGAAGAGGGTTGCGTCCAATCACAAATAGCCTGAACCTTGACAGGATCCATCTCGATGGAAGAGGGGGAAAAAATATATCCCAAAAAGGAAATCTTTTGAACCCCAAAAACGCACTTAGAACCCTTCACACACAAGGAATTAGACCGCAAAACCTGAAAAACCCTCCTGACCTGCTGGACATGAGAGTCCCAGTCATCCGAAAAAATCAAAATATCATCCAGATACACAATCATAAATTTATCCAAATAATCACGGAAAATGTCATGCATTAAGGACTGAAAGACTGAAGGGGCATTTGAAAGACCAAAAGGCATCACCAAATACTCAAAGTGGCCCTCGGGCGTATTAAATGCGGTTTTCCACTCATCCCCCTGCTTAATTCGCACCAAATTATACGCCCCACGGAGATCTATCTTAGAGAACCACTTGGCCCCCTTTATGCGAGCAAACAAATGAGTCAGCAGTGGCAACGGATATTGATATTTAACCGTGATTTTATTCAAAAGCCGATAATCAATGCACGGCCTCAAAGAGCCATCTTTCTTAGCCACAAAGAAAAAACCGGCTCCTAAGGGAGATGACGAAGGACGAATATGTCCCTTTTCCAAGGACTCCTTTATATATTCTCGCATAGCCGCATGTTCAGGCACAGACAGATTAAATAAACGACCCTTAGGGTATTTACTACCCGGAATCAAATCTATGGCACAATCACACTCCCGGTGCGGAGGTAATGAACCAAGCTTAGGTTCTTCAAAAACGTCACGATATTCAGTCAAGAATTCAGGAATCTCAGAGGGAATAGATGATGAAATGGAAACCACAGGTACGTCCCCATGCGTCCCCTTACATCCCCAGCTTAACACAGACATAGCTTTCCAGTCAAGGACTGGGTTATGAGATTGCAGCCATGGCAATCCAAGCACCAACACATCATGTAGGTTATACAGCACAAGAAAGCGAATAATCTCCTGGTGATCCGGATTAATCCGCATAGTTACTTGTGTCCAGTATTGTGGTTTATTGCTAGCCAATGGGGTGGAGTCAATCCCCTTCAGGGGTATAGGAGTTTCAAGAGGCTCCAAATCATACCCACAGCGTTTGGCAAAGGACCAATCCATAAGACTCAAAGCGGCGCCAGAGTCGACATAGGCATCCGCGGTAATAGATGATAAAGAACAAATCAGGGTCACAGATAGAATAAACTTAGACTGTAAAGTGCCAATTGAAACAGACTTATCAAGCTTCTTAGTACGCTTAGAGCATGCTGATATAACATGAGTTGAATCACCGCAATAGAAGCACAACCCATTTTTTCGTCTAAAATTCTGCCGTTCACTTCTGGACAGAATTCTATCACATTGCATATTCTCTGGCGTCTTCTCAGTAGACACCGCCAAATGGTGCACAGGTTTGCGCTCCCGCAGACGCCTATCGATCTGGATAGCCATTGTCATGGACTCATTCAGACCCGCAGGCACAGGGAACCCCACCATAACATCCTTAATGGCATCAGAGAGACCCTCTCTGAAATTCGCCGCCAGGGCGCACTCATTCCACTGAGTAAGCACAGCCCATTTACGGAATTTCTGGCAGTATATTTCAGCTTCGTCTTGCCCCTGAGATAGGGACATCAAGGCCTTTTCCGCCTGAAGTTCTAACTGAGGTTCCTCATAAAGCAACCCCAAGGCCAGAAAAAACGCATCCACATTGAGCAACGCAGGATCCCCTGGAGCCAATGCAAAAGCCCAATCCTGAGGGTCGCCCCGGAGCAAGGAAATCACAATCCTGACCTGCTGAGCAGGATCTCCAGCAGAGCGAGATTTCAGGGACAAAAACAACTTGCAATTATTTTTGAAATTTTGAAAGCAAGATCTATTCCCCGAGAAAAATTCAGGCAAAGGAATTCTAGGTTCAGATATAGGAACATGAACAACAAAATCTTGTAAATTTTGAACTTTCGTGGTGAGATTATTCAAACCTGCAGCTAAACTCTGAATATCCATTTTAAACAGGTGAACACAGAGCCATTCCAGGATTAGAAGGAGAGAGAGAGAGAAAGGCTGCAATATAGGCAGACTTGCAAGAGATTCAATTACAAGCACACTCAGAACTGAAGGAAAAAAAAAAAAAAAAAAACTTCAGCAGACTTCTCTTTTCTCTCCTTTCTCTGTCAATTAATTTAACCCTTTAGGGCCGGTCAAACTGTTATGGTTCTCAATGGCAAGAGAACATAGCCCAGCAAACATAAGAACTAGCTCTTGGAAGGATGGAAATTAAACTGACCATGAACTAAACCTGCCGCACAACTAACAGTAGCCGGGTAGCGTAGCCTGCGTTTTATCCCTAGACGCCCAGCGCCGGCCGGAGGACTAACTAATCCTGGCAGAGGAAAATATAGTCCTGGCTCACCTCTAGAGAAATTTCCCCGAAAGGCAGACAGAGGCCCCCACAAATATTGGCGGTGATTTTAGATGAAATGACAAACGTAGTATGAAAATAGGTTTAGCAAAATTGAGGTCCGCTTACTAGATAGCAGGAAGACAGAAAGGACACTTTCATGGTCAGCTGAAAACCCTATCAAAACACCATCCTGAAATTACTTTAAGACTCTAGTATTAACTCATAACATCAGAGTGGCAATTTCAGATCACAAGAGCTTTCCAGACACAGAAACGAAACTACAGCTGTGAACTGGAACAAAATGCAAAAACAAACAAGGACTAAAGTCCAACTTAGCTGGGAGTTGTCTAGCAGCAGGAACATGCACAGAAAGGCTTCTGATTACAATGTTGACCGGCATGGAAGTGACAGAGGAGCAAGGCTAAATAGCGACTCCCACATCCTGATGGAAACAGGTGAACAGAGAGGATGATGCACACCAGTTCAATTCCACCAGTGGCCACCGGGGGAGCCCAAAATCCAATTTCACAACAGTTGTGCCACTAGGAGTGTTATTAGGAGGGTCAAATACAGACATTGCATTAGCAGACACATAATTAACGCCCTTATATTTCTGTTTGCCTTCATAAAGTGGCAGCCATGGATCATAAAAATGAGAACTAACATATACAACTACCTGAGTGCTGTATAAAATAAAGACATAAGGAGACCGATCATTGGTTTTAAACAAATTTTATTAAATACAATCTTTACCTCTACCTAAAGCCAATGATCCAGAAGAAGGCAAAAACCCTGGACACGTTCAGCCAATTTGTGTTACAGGGGAAAAATTCCTTCTTGATCCCGAGAAAAGGCGATCAGTTCGAGAACCCTGGATCAAGGCCATACTACAACCAACTAACTGACATATATACAGCAATGATATTCAATATGGAGACCCGTTTCTGAATAGCAGATCTTCTTTGTCCTGGTAAGTCGCCTCACCTTTCTTCGTCAGATCAGACCCTGAAGCTCATAGCTTGGCTATGTTCATCTCTCCTGTAAAAAAAACAGAACTCTACCCCCACACACAGAACACTACCCCCTACAAACACTACCCCTTAATATACAGACATAGGATTGTTGCATCATATCAGGACCATTATACAGTTGGCAAACAAATAAAGTTGCACTCTATAGTGCTAAAGCATGTAAATATGTATGTTCAAGTCCTTATACAGTTGGGTTATACAGCAGACACCTAAACAATATGATGTCATGATGCACTGATTCCAGGATTAGATCCATATAATCAGCATATAATGACATCATAAGACAACAAATATAATGTACAGACGTATTAACCCCTTTCTGACATCTGACGTACTATCCCGTCGAGGTGGGGTGGGCCCGTATGACCACCGACGGGATAGTACGTCATACGCGATCGGCCGCGCTCACGGGGGGAGCGCGGCCGATCGCGGCCGGGTGTCAGCTGCATATCGCAGTTGACATTCGGCACTATGTGCCAGGAGCGGTCACAGACCGCCCCCGGCACATTAACCCCCGGCACACCGCGATCAAACATGATCGCGGTGTACCGGCGGTATAGGGAAGCATCGCGCAGGGAGGGGGCTCCCTGCGGGCTTCCCTGAGACCCCCGGAGCAACGCGATGTGATCGCGTTGCTCCGAGGGTCTCCTACCTCCCTCCTCGCCGCAGGTCCCGGATCCAAGATGGCCGCGGCATCCGGGTCCTGCCGGGAGGGAGGTGGCTTACCGAGTGTCTGCTCAGAGCAGACACTTGGTAAGCCTGCAGCCCTGCACAGCAGATCGCAGATCTGGCAGAGTGCTGTGCACACTGCCAGATCAATGATCTGTGATGTCCCCCCCTGGGACAAAGTAAAAAAGTTAAAAAAAAATTCCCCACATGTGTGTAAAAAAAAAATAAAAAAAATATCCTAAATAAAGAAAAAAAAAATATTATTCCCATAAATACATTTCTTTAGCTAAATAAAAAAATAAATAAATAAAAGTACACATATTTAGTATCGCCGCGTCCGTAACGACCCAACCTATAAAACTGCCCCACTAGTTAACACCCTTCAGTAAACACCGTAAGAAAAAAAAAAAAAAAATGAGGCAAAAAACAACGCTTTATTATCATACTGCCGAACAAAAAGTGGAATAACACGCGATCAAAAAGACTGACATATATAACCATGGTACCGCTGAAAACGTCATCTTGTCCCGCAAAAAACGAGCCGCCATACAGCATCATCAGCAAAAAAATAAAAAAGTTATAGTCCTGAGAATAAAGCGATACCAAAATAATTATTTTTTCTATAAAATAGTTTTTATCGTATAAAAGTGCCAAAACATAAAAAAATGATATAAATGAGATATCGCTGTAATCGTACTGACCCGACAAATAAAACTGCTTTATCAATTTAACCAAACGCGGAACGGTATAAACGCCTCCCCCAAAAGAAATTCATGAATAGCTGGATTTTGATCCCTCTGCCTCACAAAAATCGGAATAAAAAGCGATCAAAAAATGTCACGTGTCCGAAAATGTTACCAATAAAAACGTCAACTCGTCCCGCAAAAAACAAGATCTCACATGACTCTGTGGACTCAAATATGGAAAAATTACAGCTCTCAAAATGTGGTAACGCAAAAAATATTTTTTGCAATGAAAAGCGTCTTTCAGTGTGTGACGGCTGCCAATCATAAAAATCCGCTAAATAACCCGCTATAAAAGTAAATCAAACCCCCCTTCATCACCCCCTTAGTTAGGGAAAAATAAAAAAATGTATTTATTTCCATTTTCCCATTAGGGTTAAGGCTAGAGTTAGGACTAGAGTTAGGGCTAGGGTTAGGGCAAGGGTTAGGGCTAGGGTTAGGGCTAGGGTTGGGGCTAGGGTTAGGGCTAGGGTTAGGGCTAGGGTTGGGGCTAGGGTTAGGGTTGGGGCTAGGGTTAGGGTTAGTGTTACGGCTAGTGTTAGGGCTAGTGATAGGGCTAGTGATAGGGCTAGTGATAGGGCTAGTGATAGGGCTAGGGTTATTGCTAGGGTTAGGGCTAGGGTTAGGGTTGGGGCTAGGGTTGGGGCTACAGTTAGGGTTGGGGCTAAAGATAGGGTTAGGGTTTGGATTACATTTACGGTTGGGAATAGGGTTGGGTGTGTCTGGGTTAGAGGAGTGGTTAGGGTTACTGTTGGGATTAGGGTAAGGGGTGTGTTTGCATTAGGGTTTCAGTTATAATTGGGGGGTTTCCACTGTTTAGGCACATCAGGGGCTCTCCAAACGGGACATGGCATCCGATCTGAATTCCAGCCAATTCTGCGTTGAAAAAGGAAAACAGTGCTCCTTCCCTTCAGAGCTCTCCCGTGTGCCCAAACAGGGGTTTACCCCAACATATGGGGTATCAGTGTACTCAGGACAAATTGGACATCATCTTTTGGGGTCCATTTTATCCTGCTACCCTTGGGAAAATACAAAACTGGGGGCCAAAAAATAAGTTTTGTGGGAAAAAAAAGATTTTTTATTTTCACGGCTCTGCGTTGTAAACTGTAGTGAAACACTTGGGGGTTCAAAGTTCTCACAACACATCTAGATAAGTTCCTTGGGGGGTCTAGTTTCCGATATGGGGTCACTTGTGGGGGGTTTGTACTGTTTGGGTACATCAGGGGCTCTGCAAATGCAACGTGATGCCTGCAGACCAATCCATTTAAGTCTGCATTCCAAATGGCGCTCCTTCCCTTCCGAGCTCTGTCATGCGCCCAAACAGTGGTTCATCCCCACATATGGGGTATCAGCGTACTCAGGACAAATTGGACAACAACTTTTCGGGTCCAATTTATCCTGATACCCTTGTGAAAATACAAAACTGGGGGCTAAAAAATCATTTTTGTGAAAAAAAAAAAAGAATTTTTATTTTCACGGCTCTGCGTTATAAACTGTAGTGAAACACTTGGGGGTTCAAAGTTCTCACAACACATCTAGATAAGTTCCTTGGGGGGTCTAGTTTCCAATATGGTGTCACTTATGGGGGGTTTTAATGTTTAGGCACATCAGGGGCTCTCCAAACGCAACATGGCATCCCATCTTAATTCCAGTCAATTTTGCATTGAAAAGTAAAATAGCGCTCCTTCCCTTCTGAGCTCTGCTATGCACCCAAACAGTGGTTTACCCCCACATATGGGGTATCGTCGTACTCAGGACAAATTGCACAACAACTTTTGTGGTCTAATTTCTTCTCTTACCCTTGGGGAAATAAAAAAATGGGGGCAAAAAGATCATTTTTGTGAAAAAATATGATTTTTTATTTTTACGGCTCTGCATTATAAACTTCTGTGAAGCACTTGTTGGGTCAAAGTGCTCAACACACAACTAGATAAGTTCCTTAAGGGGTCTACTTTCCAAAATGGTGTCACTTGTGGGGGGTTTCAATGTTTACGCACATCAGGGGCTCTCCAAACGCAACATGGCGTCCCATCTCAATTCCAGTCAATTTTGCATTGAAAAGTCAAATGGCGCTCCTTCCCTTCCGAGCTCTGCCCTGCGCCCAAACAATGGTTTACACCCACATATGGGGTATCAGCGTACTCAGGACAAATGCACAACAATTTTTGGGGTCCAATTTCTTCTCCTACCCTTGGGAAAATAAAAAATTGGGGGCGAAAAGATCATTTTTGTGAAAAAATATGATTTTTTATTTTTACGGCTCTGCATTATAAACTTCTGTGAAGCACTTGTTGGGTCAAAGTGCTCACCACACATCTAGATAAGATCCTTAGGGGGTCTACTTTCCAAAATGGTGTCACTTGTGGGGGGTTTCCACTGTTTAGGCACATCAGGGGCTCTCCAAACGGGACATGGCATCCGATCTGAATTCCAGCCAATTCTGCGTTGAAAAAGGAAAACAGTGCTCCTTCCCTTCAGAGCTCTCCCGTGTGCCCAAACAGGGGTTTACCCCAACATATGGGGTATCAGTGTACTCAGGACAAATTGGACATCATCTTTTGGGGTCCATTTTATCCTGCTACCCTTGGGAAAATACAAAACTGGGGGCCAAAAAATAAGTTTTGTGGGAAAAAAAAGATTTTTTATTTTCACGGCTCTGCGTTGTAAACTGTAGTGAAACACTTGGGGGTTCAAAGTTCTCACAACACATCTAGATAAGTTCCTTGGGGGGTCTAGTTTCCGATATGGGGTCACTTGTGGGGGGTTTGTACTGTTTGGGTACATCAGGGGCTCTGCAAATGCAACGTGATGCCTGCAGACCAATCCATTTAAGTCTGCATTCCAAATGGCGCTCCTTCCCTTCCGAGCTCTGTCATGCGCCCAAACAGTGGTTCATCCCCACATATGGGGTATCAGCGTACTCAGGACAAATTGGACAACAACTTTTCGGGTCCAATTTATCCTGATACCCTTGTGAAAATACAAAACTGGGGGCTAAAAAATCATTTTTGTGAAAAAAAAAAAAGAATTTTTATTTTCACGGCTCTGCGTTATAAACTGTAGTGAAACACTTGGGGGTTCAAAGTTCTCACAACACATCTAGATAAGTTCCTTGGGGGGTCTAGTTTCCAATATGGTGTCACTTGTGGGGGGTTTCAATGTTTAGGCACATCAGGGGGTCTCCAAATGCAACATGGCGTCCCATCTCAATTCCAGTCAATTTTGCATTGAAAAGTCAAATGGCTCTCCTTTCCTTCCGAGCTCTGCCATGCGCCCAAACAGTGGTTTACCCCCACATATGGGGTATCAGCGTACTCAGGACAAATTGTGCAACAAATTTTGGGGTCTATTTTCTGCTGTTACCCTTGGTAAAATAAAACAAATTGGAGCTGAAATAAATTTTGCGTGAAAAAAAGTTAAATATTTATTTTTAAACATTCCAAAAATTCCTGTGAAACACCTGAAGGGTTAATAAACTTCTTGAAAGTGGTTTTGAGTACCTTGAGGGGTGCAGTTTTTAGAATGGTGTCACACTTGGGTATTTTCTATCATATAGACCCCTCAAAATGACTTCAAATGAGATGTGGTCCCTAAAAAAAAAATGGTGTTGTAAAAATGAGAAATTGCTGGTCAACTTTTAACCCTTATAACTCCGTCACAAAAAAAATTTTGGTTCCAAAATTGTACTAATGTAAAGTAGACATGTGGGAAATGTTACTTATTAAGTATTTTGCGTGACATATGTCTGTGATTTAAGGGCATAAAAATTCAAATTTGGAAAATTGCGAAATTTTCTAAATTTTCGCCAAATATTCATTTTTTTCACAAATAAACGCAAGTTATATCGAAGAAATTTTACCACTATCATGAAGTACAATATGTCACGAGAAAACAATGTCAGAATCGCCAAGATCCGTTGAAGCATTCCAGAGTTATAACCTCATAAAGGGACAGTGGTCAGAATTGTAAAAATTGGCCCGGTCATTAACGTGCAAACCACCCTTGGGGGTGAAGGGGTTAAATGATTAACACTAAATAATCGCGTGGCTCTCTTTAGATTCTTCCATCTTCCTTCCAGGATCCAGATTCTCTCCCTGGTAAGAAAAAAAATAATATGAGAAGTATCAGTATAAAACCTGTATAAAGCGTCATAAATATATTGTACTTTATGCCAGATAAACAAGCCCCCTTTTCTCTGCAGTTTTAAGTTTTGACGTAAACACTTAAAAATGGTGTACTAAATTTGTTTTGTTTTTTTAAATGTTGTAAATGCAGTTATATATAAGTAAAATAAACAAAATAAAATAGGAAAATAAAATGGTAAAATAAATAAATTAAAAGAAAGTAATGTATGTACACCAACCTCTGTCCCATGTGGGGGAATAATGGTACATTTTTTGCCCCAATAATCTTAAATTAAAGTGACAGAACCACCACCAACAATCTTTGCCAGCCAGATACAACTTGAAGTGTCACTGACCATAGTAGCGACAGTGGTGTCTCCATGCGAGGTGCGATCTTTGTGCTGACCTCTCTGATGTCCCCATGTTTGCTGCATAGAACTCTGTGTCCAACATTCCGCTGTGTGACCTCACAAAGAACCTTCATCACCCAAGTCTAGAGAAGAAATCTAGAACCTTACAGCCACAATCTGTAGACTTGGAGGGTCCATGTTGGCGCTAAGTTCACTAACTTAAATCCCTGTAAGGTTTCCTATTTACCTGTATCCTCAATACAGAGGATGGAAATGAGAGTCTCTGTTCTTGATCCTGGATCCTCTGCTCTCCTCGTCTTCATCTCTTGAAAAGACAGTCTGTGTCCTCGATCCTGAATCCTCCGCCCTCTTCGTCTTCATCTCCTGAAATGAGAGTCTGTGTCCTCGATCAAGGATCCTCCACTCTCACCGTCTTCATCTTCTGAAATAAGCCTTTGCCCCTAGAACACCTGTTTTTATAGACCCACAGTCATTGTGACATCATGCTGTGAGGTAACAATGACCTCCTGTATTTGATGATGTCACATATAACCATGAGTGATATCTCCACAGGTATTAATTAATATTGACAACAAATAGTAATAATATGGTAGATCATATTGGTTACCATCAAGGCTGGAGGAGCCGGGCGATTAAGGAAAAGTTCCGAAAAGTAAAGAATTTACTGTGTCTGAAAAAAATAAAGGACTTAATAATAATTTACCTCAAACGTAATTAAATTCTAGGCCCTATGACAACACTTCCCCCTTTTACTGCATTACACTGTTACCATAGGAACAAAGACCTCATTTACAAAACTATTAACAAAACTTTAGCAATTGCCCATAGCAGCCAGTCTGATTCCACCTTTAGTGTATTTATTATTATTATTTATTTATATAGCACCATTGATTCCATGGTGCTGTACATGAGGAGGGGTTACATACAAATTACAGATATCACTTACAGTAAGCAAACTAACAATTACAGACTATTAGGCCATGTTCACACTTTGCGGTTTTTACCGCGGAACCGCCGCGATTTTGATGCTGCGGGTCCGCAGCAGTTTCCATTGCGTTTACATTTACATGTAAACCCTATGGAAACCGCAAACCACTGTGCACATGCTGCGGGAAAAACCGCGCAGAAACGCAGCGGTTTACAACCCGCAGCATGTCACTTCTTTGTGCAGAATCGCTGCGATTCTGCACACATGGAAATGCATTGAACCGCTTACTTCCCGCATGGGGCTGTGTGTTATGACCCCAATGGCAGAGGGTCTCAGAAATATTTACTAAGTCTGCAAACACAAAAACCAGCTCATAGGGCAGTGGTAACTGGGCTGACCATATATCTAATCCTAGCACCACAAATAACAGCAGCCGGGGAACGTGCCTACGTTGATTCTAGACGTCTCGCGCCAGCCGGAGAACTAACTAACCCTAGAAGGGAAAAGAAAGACCTTTCTTGCCTCCAGAGAAAAGACCCCAAAAGTTGGATACAAGCCCCCAACAAATAATAACGGTGAGGTAAGAGGAAAAGACAAACGTAAGAATGAGCTAGGTATTTAGCAAAGAGTGGCCCACTAGCTAATAGCAGAATATAGTAAGATAACTTATATGGTCAGCAAAAACCCTATCAAAAATATCCACGCTGGAAATTCAAGAACCCCCGAACCGTCTAACGGCCCGGGGGGAGAACACCAGCCCCCTAGAGCTTCCAGCAAGGTCAGGGATCACATTCAGTACAAGCCGGACAAAAATGAGAGCAAGCAAATAACCCAAAAAACAAAGAAGCAGGACTTAGCTTAATTTAGCACGAACCGGGACCAGCAGATAGGAGCAAACAGAAAGGATCTGACCACAACGATGCCAGGCACTGGACTAAGGATCCAGGAAGTTTATATAGCAACACCCCTGGACTAACGGCCCAGGTGGGTGCAAACTGAGGGAAGAAACTCCCAGAGTAATATCACTAGTAACCACAAGAGGGAGCCAAAAAGTCTAATTCACAACAGCTGTGCCCACATTGCGGGAAGTAAGCGGATAATGTGCGGGTGGTACCCGGGGTGGAGCAGAGGAGACTCTCCTCCAGGCCCTGGGAACCATATTTGGGGTAAAAAAAAAGAATTAAAATAAAAAATCATGTTATACTCACCTCTCAGCGCTGCACGCGGCCGGCCGGTCAGAGTTGCTGTGCGAACAGGATCTGCGGTGACGTCGCGGTCACATGACCGTGACGTCGCGGTCACATGACCGTGACGTCACGAAGGGTCCTTCTCGCACATCATCTTTGGAACCGGACTGCCGGGTGCAGCGCCGAGGAGATCGAGACGTCAGAGGGTGAGTATATAAAACATTTTTTTTATTTTAACATTACTATTGATGCTGCATATTGCTGCATATGAAGCATCAATAGTATAGGTGGAAACCCGCAGCGGAAACCGCGGAACAAACCGCGATAAATCTGCAGGGATAACCGCAGCGGTTTTGCCCTGCAGATTTATCAAATCCGCTGCGGGAGAACCCGCAGAGGTCACCCACAAAGTGTGAATATGGCCTTACAGAGGGGAGAGGACCCTACCCTTGCATGCTTACATTCCACAGGGTGGATGGGAAATATCTAAGGGCTCATACCTATTTGTGAGTAAAAAAACGGTTCGTAATCTGGACAGAAAAAACGGATGAGTGGCATGCGATTTTTATGCGTCTTTCCTGCGATTTTCGTGATATTTTTCCTCGGAACATTCCTTATGACATGCGATTTTAAAAGCTGACAGATGCCGCGTGCAGTACAGAATAGAATAGGTTAGAATGCAATAGATATATATATATATATATATATATATATATATATATATATATATATATATATATATATTAGTGACACATATACTGTATATATATATATCTCAATATTTCATAGAGAGTTAGATAGCAGAAAAGCCGGCAATTCAATTGTCGGCTTTGGCTAAATCATTGCAGAAGCCGACAGGATATGAGACATGGCTTACATACAGTAAACCATTGCATATCCGTTATATCTATAATATAACGCTGGGAGCGTCACTCTGTCCGAAGCCTTTATAGACTGCGCAAGCGCCGGTGCAGTCTGGACCCTACAGAGTGACGCTCCCAGGAGATCGCGGTATGCGTAAGCACTGAATGCACACCGCGATCTCCAACGGAGAAGCAGGGACGAGCCAGGAGGGTGAGTATGCAATATTTACCTGTCCTCCGTTCCATCGAAGCGCGCTGCTCTGTCCTCCACATCCTCTGCCTGTGACGTTCAGTTCAGAGGGCACGATGACGCGCTTAATGCGCGCCACCCTCTGACTGAACAGTCACAGCCAGAGGATGTGGAGGACAGAGCAGTGCGCATCGATGAAACGGAGGACAGGTAAATATAGCAAGTGCTGGGGGCCTGAGCTAGCGGCGACCTCGGCACCTGACCCCCACAGCGTGCCGGTGTCCCCGCCTGCTCAGGCCCCCAGCACTCGGCGCCCAGCACAGCCACTCACAGCCGCCCGCACTCACCACAGCCACGCACAGCCACCCGCTCTCACCACAGCCACGCACAGCCGCCCGCACTCAGCACAGCCACGCACAGCCGCCGGCACTCACCACAGCCACGCACAGCCGCCGGCACTCAGCACAGCCACGCACAGCCGCCCGTACTCACCACAGCCACGCACAGCCGCCGGCACTCACCACAGCCACGCACAGCCGTGGCACTCACCACAGCCACGCACAGCCGCCGGCACTCACCACAGCCACGCACAGCCGCCGGCACTCAGCACAGCCACCGGCACTAAGCACAGCCACGCAAAGCCGCCGGCACTCAGCACAGCCACGCACAGCCGCCGGCACTCAGCACAGCCACGCACAGCCGCCGGCACTCACCACAGCCACGCATAGCTGCCGGCACTCAGAACAGCCACGCACAGCCGCCGGCACTCAGCATAGCCACGCACAGCCGCTGGAACTCAGCACCGCCACGCACAGCCGCCGGTACTCAGCACCGCCACGCACAGCCGCCGGCACTCAGCACCGCCACGCACAGCTGCCCGCACTCAGCACCGCCACGCACAGCCGTCCGCACTCAGCGCCACCACGCACAGCCACCTGCACTCAGCGCTGCCACGCACAGCCGCCCGCACTCAGCACCGCCACGCACAGCCGCCCGCACTCAGCACAGCTGCCCGCACTCAGCACAGCCGCCCGCACTCAGCACAGCCGCACTCGGGCAGTAGAGCCAGAGAGAGAAAGATGGGAGCAACATATGGCAGAATGGAAACAGGAACAGGCAGAATGGGTGCAGCACATTACAACAGAATGGGGGTGCAGGATGGGAGCAGCATATGATAGAATGGGGGCGCGGGCTGGGAGCAGCACATGACAGAATGGGGGCGTGGGATGGGAGCAGCACATGACAGAATGATTGCGCACGATGGGAGCAGCACATGACAGAATGGGGGCGCACACATGACAGGATGGGGGGGCAGGATGGGAGCACATGACAGGATGGGGCGCAGGATGGGAGCACATGACAGGATGGGAGCAGCACATGACAGAATGGGGGCACAGGATGGGAGCAGCACATGACAGAATGGGGGCACACACATGACAGGATGGGGGTGTAGGATGGAGCAGCATATGACAGGATGGGGGCGCAGGATGGGAGCACATGACAGGATGGGGACGCAGGATGGAGCAGCACATGATAGGATGGGGGCGCAGGATGGAGCAGCACATGACAGGATGGGGGTGCAGGATGGAGCAGCACATGACAGGATGGGAGAGCAAGATGGGAGCAGCACATACCAGGATGGAGACCATATACCAATATAAATGCTCGCCACCTGGGCGTAGAACGGGTTCAATAGCTAGTTTTTATATATTCCTCCCTAGTAATGTTAGTAGAGTGTGTGTGTGTGTGTGTACAATTTTGGAGCTCTAGATGTTAAAATAAAGGGTTAATTCACGGAAAAAACTGGCGTGGGCTCCTGCGCAATTTTCTCCGCCAGAGAGGGAAAGCCAGTGACTGAGGGAAGATATTAATAGCCTAGAGAGGGGCCATGGATATTGCCACCCCCCCCAGCTAAAAACATCTGCCCCCAGCCACCCCAGAAAAGGCACATCTGTGAGATGCCCCTATTCCGGCACTTAGCCTCTCTCTTCCCACTGCCTGTGGCATTAGCATATGGGGTAATAACGTTACAGACCCGTTAAAGCGCAGGAGAGTGAAACGGCCGTTGTCCGCACTCCCTGCATTACTCCCGAGCCTATGCAATTTTATCCATGAAATAAAGACTTCTACTTTTGGTAACGGTGAGTGCCTTCCTTTTTCTTTCGCTGTGCAATTGGACACTATATTCACGCATGATTGAGCACCCGTTCCCTGGGGTGTGTGGCATGAATATATTGAGTGAATGGTCTCTGTAGATTTGTTTCAAGAGACCACGGTGGTGCAGCAGTGCCGAGTCTGTCTTTCTCTGTTTTTGGAATATATATATATAGTATATGCATTCTATGTGTATATATCTATTCGATTCTAACCTGTCAGTGTGACTTTACAGTAGCGGCACATGAATTACGGGCTTTTCAAAGGACACTGGTGCGCAAAAATCGGACAGCACTCGCATGGTGCCATGGTTACATTGGTGAGTCTCTTCCGAGAATCGCAGCAATACATAGCATGCTGCAATTTTTTTCTCAGTCTGATTTCGGCTGAGAAAAAACTCACAAATGAGATGTCACCTATTGAATAACATTGGTCCGAGTGCAATCTGATTTTTTATCAGATTGCACTCGTCCGTTTCTTGCACAAATGAGTATGAGCCCTTAAAACAAGAACACCGAGTGTTTCTTTGCTGGTGATACATCTAGCAATGCAGAAATGACAAAAGAGCAGAAATCATTGTCTACGAGAGAAAAAATTCCCATTGTTTCACATTTTCACACATTTTGTAGGTGTAGGAACTATGGAAATTCCAGTTTTTGTGAATCTACAACTTACAGCATTCTCAGCGTAGAGCACAGGATAAATATGAACAAAAGTTCAAGAATTGCTTTTTATTTATTTTTTCATGACATTCACCATGCGGCAGGGATGGACACAGGCCCATGCTGTCCTCGCCCCCCGAGCACCAGATCTACTATATAATTGTCTAAGGGTCACTTCCGTCTTTCTGTCTTTCTGTCTGTCCTTCTGTCTGTCTTGGATATTCATTGGTCGCGGCCTCTGTCTGTCATGGAATCCAAGTCGCTGATTGGTCGTGGCAAAACGCCCACGACCATTGCCACGACCAATCATTGACGTGCACAGTCTGGAATAAAATGGCCGCTCCTTACTCCCCGCACTCAGTGCCCTGCGCCCGCATACTCCCCTCCGGTCACCGCTGATACAGGGTTAATGCCGGCGGTAACGGACCGCGTTATGCTGCGGGTAACGCACTCCGTAACCGCTGCTATTAACTCTATGTGTCTCCAAATTTTTACTATTAAGGCTGCCTATGCGGCATCAATAGTAAAAAAATGTAATGTTAAAAATAATAAAAAAACAAAAAACCTGCTATACTCACACTCCGTAGTCCGCCGAGCTGCTCGCGCCGGACGCCATCTTCCGTTCCCGACGATGCATTGCAAAATTACCCAGAAGACTTAGCGGTTTGGCGAGACCGCTAAGTCTTCTGGGTAATTTCGCAATGCATCCTGGGAACGGAAGATAGCGGCCGGCGCGAGCGGCTCGGCGGAGCTTCGGTGGATCCCAAGCGTCGGTAACCGCTTCCTGGATCCAGGCGCCAACGGAAGGTGAGTATATAACTATTTTTTATTTTAATTCTTTTTTTTTTACAGGGATATCATGCCCACATTGCTATACACGTGGGCTGCGCAATGTACAATGTGGGCTGCACAATATACTACGTGGACTGCGCAATATACTACGTGGGATGCGCAATATACTACATGGGCTGCGCAATATACAATGTGGGCTGCGCAATATACTACGTGGGCTGTGCTATACAGTACGCATACATATTCTAGAATACCCGATGCGTTAGAATCGGGCCACCATCTAGTGGGATATATTACCAATATTACCCTGCCTGGAGGAAATCAAGATTTTATAAAAGACTAATATTTCAAATAATCCCAATAATATTACTATGTTTATAATATCAAAATAATAAAATTGTAATATTACAGACAAATACCAACAACCAATAACCAAATAATATCAGCATATACAGGGTGGGCCATTTATATGGATTCACCTAAATAAAATGGAAATGGTTGGTGATATCAACTTCCTGTTGGTGGCACATTAGTATATGGGAGGGGGAAAACTTTTCAAGATGGGTGGTGACTAGTGATGAGCGAGTATACTCGTTGCTCGGGTTTTCCCGAGCACGCTTGGGTGGTCTCCTAGTATTTATGACTGCTCAGAGATTTAGTTTTCCTTGCCGCAGCTGGATGATTTGCAGCTACTAGACAGCTTGATTACATGTGGGGATTCCCTAGCAAGCAGGCAACCCCCACATGTGCTCAGGCTGGCTAGCAGCCGTAAATCATCCAAATGCGGCAAGGAAAACTAAATCTCTGAGCAATCATAAATACTCGGAGACCACCCGAGTGTGCTCGGGAGACCCGAGCAACGAGTATACTCGCTCATCACTAGTGGTGACCATGGCAACCATTTTGAAGTCAGGCATTTTGGATCCAACATTAGTTTTTTCAATGTATTCACACTGCAGGGTTGGGAATCTGGCACCTGTGCACTGGAGCGGGTCACCGTGCTCCTCGATAGAAGTGCCGAAGTTTCGCGAGACTTGACAAATCTCGCAAGACATCGGCACTATATTAAATGGAGCACAGTGACCCGCTCCACAGCACAGGCACCAGACTCCCAGCCCCGCAGTGTGAATACATCATAACACACTGCAGGGCTGGATCTGGGGCCTCTGCTACACACAGGCGCGATATCCTTACATCATCTGATGTATGTTCCCAGGCAGCACGTATGGCACATGCCCGAGAACTGATTGCAGAGTGCAGGCCCCGGTGACATCACGAGAAAGAGAGGAGGCGGTGCCCAGAGGCAAGACAGGGATGATGGACGGCTGCAAGGCAGTTAAGTCAGGGGGAGAAAACATACCTCCCTGACTCAATAGAGGTATGACGGGAAATTTATAAAACTCATTATTTCAGCATTCCTAGGGATAATAAACATAAGAGCCACCTTCACAGAATGCAGCCTTAGTGCTGCTGAAGGTGGCTCTTTTACTTTAATAGGCCCTGGGGGTGTGACAGGTTCTCTTTGAAAAAAAACACATAAAAACATATTTATTTTTAATAGTTTAGAGTAGAGTAGGGCCTGGCCGAAAGAGTCTACCGTGTCGTGGTGTCAGCTTAAAAATTCTTTTGGCCAGAACAAAAACTGCTGGTTATGAATGTGATCTTGTGTTTGATGGGAACTGTTAACATCTGATTGGTGAGGATGTGGTGGAGAACTTGAGTTTCTCCAAGAGTGGGCGGTGGGACGGTGGAAGCGGAGCTGGTGCGGAGCCTGGGCGGAGTCTCAAGGGAGCTCAAAACTTTTTCCAGTATGGTGCCCCGAAATTCCTAGTGGAAGCCCTGGTCTGTCTCATAAGCTGCAGACCGCAGCTTCCTGAGACTTCAGTGTGCTCACACAGGTGTCGCGATGAGATTATTGCCTCATGCTGCTCTGCGGACCGGAAGAGGAAATGGAGGCTGCAGTGCCAGGAATCATGATGGGGCGAGTATAAACTTCATTATTATTAATATGGAGCACTGGGGCCATCATATTATATATATATATATATATATATATATATATTTATATATATATATATATATATATATATATATATATATATATATATATATATATATATATATACACTCACCGGCCACTTTATTAGGTACACCATGCTAGTAACGGGTTGGACCCCTTTTGCCTTCAGAACTGCCTCAATTCTTCGTGGCATAGATTCAACAAGGTGCTGGAAGCATTCCTCAGAGATTTTGGTCCATATTGACATGATGGCATCACACAGTTGCCGCAGATTTGTCGGCTGCACATCCCAAAGATGCTCCATACAAGGCAGGATGGATCCATGCTTTCATGTTGTTTACGCCAAATTCTGACCCTACCATCCGAATGTCGCAGCAGAAATCGAGACTCATCAGACCAAGCAACGTTTTTCCAATCTTCTACTGTCCAATTTCGATGAGCTTGTGCAAATTGTAGCCTCAGTTTCCTGTTCTTAGCTGAAAGGAGTGGTACCCGGTGTGGTCTTCTGCTGCTGTAGCCCATCTCCCTCAAAGTTCAGAGATGCTCTTAGGCCTACCTTGGTTGTAACGGGTGGCGATTTGAGTCACTGTTGCCTTTCTATCAGCTCGAACCAGTCTGCCCATTCTCCTCTGACCTCTGGCATCAACAAGGCATTTCCGCCCACAGAACTGCCGCTCACTGGATTTTTTTTCTTTTTCGGGCCATTCTCTGTAAACCCTAGAGATGGTTGTGCGTGAAAATCCCAGTAGATCAGCAGTTTCTGAAATACTCAGACCAGCCCTTCTGGCACCAACAACCATGCCACGTTCAAAGGCACTCAAATCACCTTTCTTCCCCATACTGATGCTCGGTTTGAACTGCAGGAGATTGTCTTGACCATGTCTACATGCCTAAATGCACTGAGTTGCCGCCATGTGATTGGCTGATTAGAAATTAAGTGTTAACAAGAAGTTGGACAGGTGTACCTAATAAAGTGGCCAGTGAGTGTATATATCGTGCAAAAATTTACGGTCACTTAGAAATTTCCTTATTTTTTAAAGAAAAGCACAGTTTTTTCCAATGAAGCTAACATTAAATGATTCAGAAATACACTCTATACATTGTTAATGTGGTAAATGACTATTCTAGCTGCAAAGGTCTGGTTTGTAATGCAATAACAATAATAATAATAATAATCTTTATTTAGCAGCAACATATTCCTCAGCGCTTTACAGTTTAACAGTTTCAAACACAACTGTCATAGGTAACAACGTTAACAATACAATAATAAAGCAAAAATAAAACGAATATCTTCATAGGTGTATAGAGGCCCATATCACTCCAGTGTTCTTATGGTACTTTTTGTTTGCTAACTGTGTAAGAAGTCTAATGGATGGTTAGGATACCCTTGAAAACCGTTGTGCAAGTATGTTAGCACAGCTGACAACAGTTTGGCCGATTAGACAACCTATAAAACTGACCTTCCTTTGAGCTCGTTGAGAATCTGTAGCATTACATTTGTTGGTTCCATTAAACTTGGCCAGAAAAAAAGAACTTTCATGTGAAACTCGACAGTTTACTCTTGTTCTTAGAAATGAAGGCTGTTCCATGTGAGAAATTGCCAAGAAACTGAAGATTTCCTACAACGGCGTGTACTACTCCCTTCAGAGGAGAGCACAAACAGGCTCTAACCAGAGTAGAAAGAGAAGTGGGAGGCCCCGCTGCACAACTGAGCCACAAGACAAGTACATTACAGTCTGTAGTTTGAGAAATCGACAACTCACAGGTCCTCAACTAGCAGCTTCATTAAGTAGTACACGCAAAACGCCAGTGTCAACGTCTACAGTGAAGAGGCGACTCCGGGATGCTGGCCTTCAGGGCAGAGTGGAAAAGTAAAAGCCATAACTGAGACTGACTAATAAAAGGAAAAGATTAATATGGGCAAAGGAACACAGACATTGGACAGAGGAAGATTGGAAAAAGTGTTATGAACAGACATATCCAAGTTTGAGGTGTTTGGATCACACAGAATATTTGTGAGACGCAGAACTGAAAAGATGCAGGAAGAGTGCCTGACGCCATCTGTCAAGCATGGTGGAGGTAATGTGATGGTCTGGGGTTGCTTTGGTGCTGGTAAAGTAGGAGATTTGTACAAGGTAAAAGGGATTTTGAATAAGGAAGGCTATCACTCCATTTTGCAATGCCATGCCATACCCTGTGGACAGCGCTTGATTGGAGCCAATTTCATCCTACAACAGGACAATGACCCAAAGCACACATCCAAATTATGCAAGAACTATTTAGGGAAGAAGCCGGCAGCTGGTATTCTATCTGTAATGGAGTGGCCAGCGCAGTCACCAGATCTCAACCCCATTGAGCTGTTGTGGGAGCAGCTTAACCGAATGGTATGCCAAAAAGTGCCCATCAAGCCAAACCAACTAGTGGGAGGGGCTTCTGGAAGCATGGGGTGAAATTTCTCCAGATTACCTCAGCAAATTAACTGCTAGAATGCCAAAGGTCTGCAATGCTGTAACTGCTGCAAAGGGAGCGTTCTTTGACGAAAGCAAAGCTTGAAGGAGAAAATTATTATTTCAAATAAAAATCTTTTTTTAGAACCTTGTCAATGTCTGATCTAGACTTTCACTTCATTTGGCAACCGATTTGATTAATAAAAGAATGAGTTTTCATGGAAAACACAAAATTGTCTGAGTGACCCTAAACTTTTGAACGGTACTGTGTGTTTGTGTATATATATATATATATATATATATATATATATATATATATATATATATATATATATATATATATATATATATATACAGTTGTGGCCAAAAATATTGACACCCCTGCAATTCTGTCAGATAATACTCAGTTTCTTCCTGAAAATGATTGCAATCACAATTTCTTTGGTATTATTATCTTCATTTAATTTGTCTTAAATGAAAAAACACAAAAGAGAATGAAGCAAAAAGCAAAACATTAAGCATTTCACACAAAACTCCAAAAATGGGCCAGACAAAAATATTGGCACCCTCAGCCTAATACTTGGTTGCGCAACCTTTAGCCAAAATAACTGTGACCAATCGCTTCCGGTAACCATCAATGAGTTTCTTACAATGCTCTGCTGGAATTTTAGACCATTCTTCTTTGGCAAACTGCTCCAGGTCCCTGATATTTGAAGGGTGCCTTCTCCAAACTGCCATTTTTAGATCTCTCCACAGGTGTTCTATGGGATTCAGGTCTGAACTCATTGCTGGCCACCTTAGAAGTCTCCAGTGCTTTCTCTCAAACCATTTTCTAGTGCTTTTTGAAGTGTGTTTTGGGTCATTGTCCTACTGGAAGACCCATGACCTCTGAGGGAGACCCAGCTTTCTCACACTGAGCCCTACATTATGCTGCAAAATTTGTTGGTAGTCTTCAGACTTCATAATGCCATGCACACGGTCAAGCAGTCCAGTGCCAGAGGCAGCAAAGCAACCCCAAAACATCAGGGAACCTCCGCCATGTTTGACTGTAGGGACTGTGTTCTTTTCTTTGAATGCCTCTTTTTTCTCCTGTAAACTCTATGTTGATGCCTTTGCCCAAAAAGCTCTACTTTTGTCTCATCTGACCAGAGAACATTCTTCCAACACATTTTAGGCTTTTTCAGGTAAGTTTTGGCAAACTTTTTTATGTCTCGTGGTAAGAAGTGCGGTCTTCCTGGGTCTCCTACCATACAGTCCCTTTTCATTCAGATGCCGACGGATAGTACGGGTTGACACTGTTGTACCCTCTGTGTCATGATCTCAATGGCAAGAGATCATAGCATAAGCATATATAGGAACTAGCTCTTGGAAGATGGGAACTGAGCTGACCATGAACTAAACCTAACACACAACTAGCAGTGGCCGGGTAGCATGCCTACGTTGATTCTAGATGCCCAGCACCAGCCGGAGGACTAAATAATGCTAGCAGAGGAAAATATTAGTCCTAGCTCACCTCTAGAGAAATACCCCAAAAGGAGACAGAGGCCCCCCACATGTATTGGCGGTGAATTAAGATGAAATAACAAACGTAGGATGAAAATAGGTTTAGCAAATTTGAGGTCCACTTACTACATAGCAGAAGACAGAAAGGACACTTTCATGGTCAGCTGAAAACCCTAATCAAAAACACCATCCAGAAATTACTTTAAAACTCTGTCATTAACTCATAACACCAGAGTGGCAATTCCTGTTCACAAGAGCTTTCCAGACACAGTAACGAAACTACAGCTGTGAACTGGAACCAAAATGCAAAAACAAACATGGACAAAAGTCCAACTTATCTAGTAGTTGTCTAGGAGCAGGAACAAGCACAGAGAGGCTTCTGATAACATTGATGACCGGCAAGCAACTAACAGAGCAGCAAGGTTATATAGCGACTCCCACATCTTGATGGGAACAGGTGAACAGAGAAGATGAAGACACCAGTTCAATTCCACCAGTAGCCACCGGGGGAGCCCAGAATCCAAATTCACAACAGTACCCCCCCCTCAAGGAGGGGGCACCGAACCCTCACCAGAACCACCAGGGCGATCAGGATGGGCCCTATGAAAGGCACGAACCAGATCAGAGGCATGAACATCAGATGCATTCACCCAAGAATTATCCTCCTGGCCGTATCCCTTCCACTTGACCAGATACTGGAGTCTCCGTCTGGAAACACGAGAGTCTAAGATTTTCTCCACAACGTACTCCAACTCACCCTCAACCAACACCGGAGCAGGAGGCTCAACGGAAGGCACAACCGGTACCTCATACCTGCGCAACAATGACCGATGAAAAACGTTATGAATAGAAAAGGATGCAGGGAGGTCCAAACGGAAGGAAACAGGGTTAAGAATCTCCAATATCTTATACGGGCCAATGAACCGAGGCTTAAACTTAGGAGAAGAGACCCTCATAGGGACAAAACGAGAAGACAACCACACCAAATCCCCAACACAAAGCCGAGGACCAACACGACGGTGGCGGTTGGCAAAAAGCTGAGTCTTCTCCTGGGACAACCTCAAATTGTCCACCACCTGCCCCCAGATCTGATGCAATCTCTCCACCACAGCATCCACTCCAGGACAATCCGAAGATTCCACCTGACCAGAGGAAAATCGAGGATGAAACCCCGAATTACAGAAAAACGGGGACACCAAAGTGGCAGAGCTGGCCCGATTATTGAGAGCGAACTCCGCCAATGGCAAAAAAGCAACCCAATCATCCTGGTCAGCAGACACAAAACACCTCAGATATGTCTCCAGGGTCTGATTAATCCGCTCGGTCTGGCCATTCGTCTGAGGATGGAAAGCGGATGAAAAAGATAAATCTATGCCCATCCTAGCACAGAATGCCCGCCAAAATCTAGACACGAATTGGGTCCCTCTGTCAGAAACGATATTCTCAGGAATACCATGCAAACGAACAACATTTTGAAAAAACAGAGGAACCAACTCGGAAGAAGAAGGCAACTTGGGCAGAGGAACCAAATGGACCATCTTAGAGAAACGGTCACACACCACCCAGATGACAGACATCTTCTGAGAAACAGGCAGATCTGAAATAAAATCCATCGAGATGTGCGTCCAAGGCCTCTTAGGAATAGGCAAGGGCAACAACAATCCACTAGCCCGAGAACAACAAGGCTTGGCCCGAGCACAAACGTCACAAGACTGCACAAAGCCTCGCACATCTCGTGACAGGGAAGGCCACCAGAAGGACCTTGCCACCAAATCCCTGGTACCAAAAATGCCAGGATGACCTGCCAACGCAGAAGAATGAACCTCAGAGATGACTCTACTGGTCCAATCATCAGGAACAAACAGTTTATCAGGTGGGCAACGATCAGGTCTATCCGCCTGAAACTCCTGCAAGGCCCGCCGCAGGTCTGGAGAAACGGCTGACAATACCACTCCATCCTTAAGGATACCTGTGGGCTCAGAGTTACCAGGTGAGTCAGGCTCAAAACTCCTAGAAAGGGCATCCGCCTTAACATTCTTAGAACCCGGTAGGTATGACACCACAAAATTAAACCGAGAGAAAAATAATGACCAGCGCGCCTGTCTAGGATTCAGGCGCTTGGCGGTCTCAAGATAAATCAAATTTTTGTGGTCAGTCAATACCACCACCTGATGTCTGGCCCCCTCAAGCCAATGGCGCCACTCCTCAAAAGCCCACTTCATGGCCAAAAGCTCCCGATTCCCAACATCATAATTCCGCTCAGCGGGCGAAAATTTACGGGAAAAGAAGGCACAAGGCCTCATCACGGAGCAGTCAGAACTTTTCTGCGACAACACTGCCCCAGCTCCGATCTCAGAAGCGTCGACCTCAACCTGAAAAGGTAGAGCAACATCAGGCTGACGCAACACAGGGGCAGAGGAAAAACGGCGCTTAAGCTCCCGAAAGGCCTCCACAGCATCAGGGGACCAATCAGCAACATCAGCACCCTTCTTAGTCAAATCGGTCAATGGTTTAGCAATATCCGAAAAACCAGCAATAAATCGACGATAAAAGTTAGCAAAGCCCAAAAATTTCTGAAGACTCTTAAGAGAAGAGGGCTGCGTCCAATCACAAATAGCTTGAACCTTGACAGGATCCATTTCAATGGAAGAGGGGGAAAAAATATATCCCAAAAAGGAAATCCTCTGTACCCCAAAAACACACTTAGAACCCTTCACACACAAAGAATTAGACCGCAAAACCTGAAAAACCCTCCTGACTTGCTGGACATGAGAGTCCCAGTCATCCGAAAAAATCAGAATATCATCCAGATACACAATCATAAATTTATCCAAATAATCGCGAAAAATATCATGCATAAAGGACTGGAAAACTGACGGAGCATTAGAAAGACCAAAAGGCATCACTAAATACTCAAAGTGGCCCTCGGGCGTATTAAATGCGGTTTTCCACTCATCCCCCTGCCTGATTCGCACCAAATTATACGCCCCACGAAGGTCAATCTTAGAGAACCACTTGGCCCCCTTTATGCGAGCAAACAAATCAGTCAGCAACGGCAATGGGTATTGATATTTAACAGTGATTTTATTCAAAAGCCGATAATCAATACATGGTCTCAAAGAGCCGTCTTTTTTTGACACAAAGAAAAAACCGGCTCCTAAGGGAGATGACGATGGACGAATATGTCCCTTTTCCAAGGACTCCTTTATATATTCTCGCATAGCAGCATGTTCAGGCACAGACAGATTAAATAAACGACCCTTTGGGTATTTACTACCCGGGATTAAATCTATGGCACAATCGCACTCTCGGTGCGGAGGTAACGAACCAAGCTTGGATTCTTCAAAGACGTCACGATAGTCAGACAGGAACTCAGGAATTTCAGAGGGAATAGATGATGAAATGGAAACCACAGGTACATCCCCATGAGCCCCCTTACATCCCCAGCTCAACACAGACATAGCTCTCCAGTCGAGGACTGGGTTGTGAGATTGCAGCCAAGGCAATCCTAGCACCAAATCATCATGTAGATTATACAGCACCAGAAAGCGAATAATCTCCTGGTGACCCGGATTAATACGCATAGTTACTTGTGTCCAGTATTGTGGTTTATTATTAGCCAATGGGGTGGAGTCAATCCCCTTCAGAGGAATAGGAGTCTCCAAAGGCTCTAAATCATACCCACAGCGATTGGCAAAGGACCAATCCATAAGACTCAAAGCGGCGCCAGAGTCGACATAGGCGTCCGTGGTAATAGATGACAAAGAGCAAATCAGGGTCACAGATAGAATAAACTTAGACGGTAAGGTGCAAATGGAAACAGATTTACCAAGTTTTTTAGTGCGCTTAGAGCATGCTGATATAACATGAGTAGAATCACCACAATAGAAACACAACCCATTTTTCCGTCTAAAATTCTGCCGCTCGCTTCGGGACAGAATTCTATCACACTGCATACTCTCTGGCGATTTCTCAGTGGACACCGCCAGATGGTGCACTGGTTTGCGCTCCCGCAAACGCCTATCGATCTGAATAGCCATTGTCATGGACTCATTCAGACCCGCAGGCACAGGGAACCCCACCATAACATCCTTAATGGCATCAGAGAGACCCTCTCTGAAAGTCGCCGCCAGGGCGCACTCATTCCACTGAGTAAGCACAGACCATTTACGGAATCTTTGGCAGTAAATTTCCGCTTCATCTTGCCCCTGAGATAGGGACATCAAAGTTTTTTCTGCCTGAAGCTCCAAATGAGGTTCGTCATAAAGCAACCCCAAGGCCAGAAAAAACGCATCCACATTGAGCAACGCAGGATCCCCTGGTGTCAATGAAAAAGCCCAGTCTTGAGGGTCGCCCCGGAGCAAGGAAATCACAATCCTGACCTGCTGTGCAGGGTCTCCGGCAGAGCGAGATTTCAGGGACAAAAATAATTTGCAATTATTTCGAAAATTCTGAAACCCAGATCTATTCCCCGAGAAAAATTCCGGCAAAGGAATTCTCGGCTCAGATACAGGTGCATGACAAACAAAATCTTGCAAATTTTGTACCTTCGTGGCGAGATTATTCAAACCTGCAGTTACACTCTGAAGATCCATTACAAACAGGTGGACACAGAGCCATTCAAAGGAGAGGAAAAAAAAAAAAAAAAAAAAAAAAAAAAAATCAGCAGACTACTTATTTCTCTCCTTTCTCAGCCAAGGATTTTAACCCTTTAGTGGGCCGGTCAAACTGTCATGATCTCAATGGCAAGAGATCATAGCATAAGCATATATAGGAACTAGCTCTTGGAAGATGGGAACTGAGCTGACCATGAACTAAACCTAACACACAACTAGCAGTGGCCGGGTAGCATGCCTACGTTGATTCTAGATGCCCAGCACCAGCCGGAGGACTAAATAATGCTAGCAGAGGAAAATATTAGTCCTAGCTCACCTCTAGAGAAATACCCCAAAAGGAGACAGAGGCCCCCCACATGTATTGGCGGTGAATTAAGATGAAATAACAAACGTAGGATGAAAATAGGTTTAGCAAATTTGAGGTCCACTTACTACATAGCAGAAGACAGAAAGGACACTTTCATGGTCAGCTGAAAACCCTAATCAAAAACACCATCCAGAAATTACTTTAAAACTCTGTCATTAACTCATAACACCAGAGTGGCAATTCCTGTTCACAAGAGCTTTCCAGACACAGTAACGAAACTACAGCTGTGAACTGGAACCAAAATGCAAAAACAAACATGGACAAAAGTCCAACTTATCTAGTAGTTGTCTAGGAGCAGGAACAAGCACAGAGAGGCTTCTGATAACATTGATGACCGGCAAGCAACTAACAGAGCAGCAAGGTTATATAGCGACTCCCACATCTTGATGGGAACAGGTGAACAGAGAAGATGAAGACACCAGTTCAATTCCACCAGTAGCCACCGGGGGAGCCCAGAATCCAAATTCACAACACCTCTGACTGCAGGACAGCTTGAACTTGTTTGGATGTTAGTCGAGGTTCTGTATCCAATATCCGCACAATCCTGCGTTGAAATCGCTTGTCAATTTTTCTTTTCCGTCCACATCTAGGGAGGATAGCCACAGTGCCATGGGCTTTAAACTTCTTGATGACACTGTGCACGGTAGACCCAGGAACATTCAGGTCTTATGAGATGGACTTGTAGCCTTGAGATTGCTCATGCTTCCTCACAATTTGGTTTCTCAAGTCCTCAGACAGTTCTTTGGTCTTCTTTCTTTTCTCCATGCTCAATGTGGTACACACAAGGACACAGGACTGAGGTTGAGTCAACTTTAATCCATGTCAACTGGCGGCAAGTGTGATTTAGTTATTGCCAACACCTGTTAGGTGCCACAGGTAAGTTACAGGTGCTGTTAATTACACAAATTAGAGAAGCATCACATGATTTTTCGAACAGTGCCAATACTTTTGTCCACCCCCTTTTTTATGTTTGGTGTGGAATTATATCCAATTTGGCTTTAGAACAATTCTTTTTGTGTTTTTTCATTTAAGACAAATTAAATGAAGATAATAATAACAAAGAATTTGTGTTTGCAATCATTTTCAGGAAGAAACTGAGTATTATCTGACAGAATTGCAAGGGTGTCAATAGTTTTGGCCACAACTGCATATACAGTTAGGTCCATATATATTTGGACAGAGACAACATTTTTCTAATTTTGGTTATAGACATTACCACAATGAATTGTAACCAAAACAATTCAGATGCAGTTGAAGTTCAGACTTTCAGCTTTCATTTGAGGGTATCCACATTAAAATTGGATGAAGGGTTAAGGAGTTTCAGCTACTTAACATTATACCATTACCATTATACAGTACGTAGGGGTTTTGGAGACATAATATTTGTGGGGAGCTATAGTATACGGTATATAGAAAACTGTAAAGCCTCATACTATATATTGGAGTTAGTGGGGACATCATATTGTATATCCCATATCTATGCCAGCCAGCCCCTGACCTGTGGGTTCAAAATACTCACTATATCTCTTGATAAAATCTTTACGTAATGTTATCAAATTATTTGTAGCACCTGTGGGTTCAAAATACTCACTGTATCCCTTGATAAAATCCTTGAGGGGTGTAGTTTTCAAAATGGGGTCACTTATGTGGAATTTCCACTGTTTAGACGCATCTCCAAATGCAACATGGCATCCACTCGCGATTCCAGCCAATTTTGCATTCAAAAAGTCAAATGGTGCTCCTTCCCTTCCGAGCCCTATCGTGCGCCCAAACAGTGGATTTCCCCCAGATATTGGGTATCGGCGTACTCAGGAGAAATTGCACTACAAATTTTGAGGTCCAATTTCTAATGTTACCCTTGCCAAAATAAAAAAGTTTGGGTCTAAAGTAAATATTTTGTGATAAAAGTTAAATGCACTACATGTGGAAGTGAACACCTTTATAGAATGGTGTCACCTTTTGGGTACTTCCTGTCATTTAGGCCCCCCCAAATCATTTCAAATGTGATGTGGTCCATAAAACAATGTTTTTATAAATTTTGTTGGAAAAATGGGAAATCACTGGTGAATTTTTAACCTTCTAACTTACTAACAAAAAAAATTATGTTTCCAAAATTGTGCTGATGTAAAGTAGACGTGTAGGAAATGTTATTTATTAACTATTTTGTGTGACATAACAAAATTATGTTTCCAAAATTGTGCTGATGTAAAGTAGACGTGTGGGAAATGTTATTTATGAACTATTTTGTGCGACATTATGCTCTGATTTAAGGGCACAAAAATTAAAATTGAAATATGTTCTAAATTTTTGCCAAATTTCTTTTTTTTCATAAATGCAAATCATATCGAATAAATGTTACCACTATCATAAAGTGCAATATGTCACAAAAACAGTCTCAGAACCAGTGGGATCCATTGAAGGTTTCCAGAGTTATAACCACATAAAATAATACTGGTCAGAATTAGTAAATTTGGCTTGGTCATTATGGAGCACCCCCATAGGGCCGTGGGGTACTCGTTACCGGGTCCTTCGGTTCTCGGTGGGGATGTCACGGTGGCTGACCCGGTCCGTGGCCCTAGGGACGTCCGTTGTAAATGGGGGAAAGGTCTTTAAAGGGATAATGTTCGTGACGCCACCTGTGGTATTCGGTCAGGGTGACCGACGCTGCTTAGGGGTCCGCTGGGGTGATGTGATGGCAGCTAGATGGTATACCTTCCCACAGGTGAATTGTATCCCCAGGGCTTCCCAGAGTGTAGATGGTGGATGGTGTGAGGCGCGGTGAAGAACGAGTAGATGGTGGATGGTGTGAGGCGCTGTGAAGAACGAGGACACAGGGTTGCAGTCTCTTTACCTTTACTGAAGGCTTCAGCATCCACAGTCCAGGGTACAGACCACAGGGTAGGCAGAGTCCGGCCGGTCTGAAGGCAAATCCAGAGTCTCCTTATCCAGTTGGAAATCAGTAGCCTTCCTCTAGCGCCTGGGTGTTGTGGTACCTCCCTGCTGAGCTTCTCGGTAAGGTCCTCACAACTGATGTTAGTGTTCTAGATGTTATTTCTCTTTCTCTCTGTCCCCCTGATGGAATGGATAGGACAAACCCGTATGACTGGTGGCCTGAGGCTTTTTACAGGGGCTCTATCATGCCCCGGACTCCACAGGTTGCCACCGTGCCTCCTGGGTATGGGTCGGGCAGGTAACGTGGAATTACCTGTCCTGCCAGTCTCTGAAGTTAATACGTAGAGATCCTTACTCCCTCGGTATTTTGGCTACCGGATTCTTGTGCCTCAGAAGGAGGCAGCATTTTACAGGGCAGAACTCCTTCTGGTGTCCTTTCTTAAGATGCTGCCACACGTGGGGCAGGCGCAGCTCTGTGGCCTTCTGTCTAGGCCTCTGACAGGATCCCACCCCTGTCAGGGACCCCTCTGTCTGCAGCTCTCTGATGTTCCTCCTTCTCCTCTGGCTGCCTGACAGGGGTGAAGCCCAGTCAGCTTCTGCCTAACTTCCTATCCAGACCACCAATTTTACCCAATTGTGAGGAGTGCCCTAATAGATAGGAGCGTAGCTCCCCCTGGTGGGCTGGAGTGTGAAGTGTGTTGTGTGGTTTTAGGACCTTCGATGATGTCGCGGCTGACGTCGCGGCTTCTGATTGGTCGCGTGACCGCTCATGTGACCGCTCACGCGACCAATCATAAGCCGCGACGTCATCGAAGGTCCTAAACTCATTCTTAGGAACGGAGGCTGCCGGTTACAGCGGTAAGGTTCAGGGGCCACCGGAGAGGTGAGTATATGGATATACTCACCTCTCCGGCGGCCCCTGGACCTTACCGATGTAACAGGCAGCCTCCGTTCCTAAGAATGAGCGCGTGAAGGACCTGCATTGATGTCGCGGCTTGTGATTGGTCGCGTGAGCGGTCACATGAGCGGTCACGCGACCAATCAGATGCCGCAACATCATCGAAGGCCCTTCACGCGCTCATTCTTAGGAACGGAGGCTGCCGGTTACATCGGTAAGGTCCAGGGGCCGCCGGAGAGGTGAGTATATCCATATTTTTTATTTTAATTCTTTATTTTTTACAAGAAGATGGATCCGATTTCCGATATCACAAAAGTATTGGAACTCGGTATCGGAATTCCGATACCGCAAGTATCGGTCGATACCCGATACTTGCGGTATCGGAATGCTCAACACTAGTGTTGAAAAAAACGCAGCAAAAACGCAGGTATCATTATTTGCTGCGTTTTTGCTGCTGAAAATCCAAGGACATTAGCATTGACAAAGAGAAAAAAAATGCACCTAAACCTGCGTTTTTGACGCAGCTTCTTTCCTGTCAAGAAGATAAGGTTTTGTTGCAGGAAAAAAAGCAGCAAAAACGCCCTGTGTGAACTTACCCTTACTTTTTTTCAATTGTTTACCTTTTTTGATGCTATATTCCTTTAAATGCCAGTCAATTAATAGCAGTAGCATTTACAACAGGAGTCCATTGTGGGCACTGATAAGCCCCATGCAATGTGGCCACAAGGTGTCATGGCAGGCAGGGTCCTGCTGAAGGTCCCCATCACCGCTACACTGAAAACTCCTGTAAGGGCTCTTTCACGCGTGCCTTAACCGCCTGAGAATACCAGTCCCCAGCTGTCTGCTTTAGCTTGGCTGATTGTCAAAAAGGATGGGGGGGGGGTCCAACACCATTTTTTTTATTATTACTATTTATGTAAATAATTAAAAACTATGGAGTGGGAATCCCTCTATTCTTGATAACCAGCCTTGATAAAGCTGACAGCTGAGGGTTGCAACCCGCAGCTATCAGTTTTGCCTGGCTGTTTATCAAAAACACAGGGGAACCTCACGTCATTTTTTTTCATCTATATATGTAAAGCGAAGGTGACGGCTGATGAATACTCATCAGCAGCTGCCAGTTCTCGCTGTTAGGGCTCTGTTGTGAATTTGCTTTTTGCTCCCTCTAGTGGTTACTAGTTTTTTGACTCTGGTTTTTCTGTCATTCCTTTTATCCGCACCTGGGTCGTTAGTTAGGGGTGTTGCTATATAAGCTCCCTGGACCTTCAGTTCAATGCCTGGCAACGTAGTTATCAGAGCTAGTCTGCTGTGCTCTTGTCTACTGATCCTGGTTCCAGTTATATCAGCTAAGTCTGCCTTTTGCTTTTTGCTATTTGTTTTGGTTTTGTATTTTTGTCCAGCTTGTTCCAAATCTATATCCTGACCTTTGCTGGAAGCTCTAGGGGGCTGGTGTTCTCCCCCCGGACCGTTAGACGGTTCGGGGGTTCTTGAATTTCCAGTGTGGATTTTGATAGGGTTTTTGTTGACCATATAAGTTACCTTTCTTTATTCTGCTATCAGTAAGCGGGCCTCTCTGTGCTAAACCTGGTTCATTTCTGTGTTTGTCATTTCCTCTTACCTCACCGTCATTATTTGTGGGGGGCTTCTATCCAGCTTTGGGGTCCCCTTCTCTGGAGGCAAGAAAGGTCTTTGTTTTCCTCTACTAGGGGTAGCTAGATTCTCCGGCTGGCGCGTGTCATCTAGAATCAACGTAGGAATGATCCCCGGCTACTTCTAGTGTTGGCGTTAGGAGTAGATATATGGTCAACCCAGTTACCACTGCCCTATGAGCTGGATTTTTGTATTCTGCAGACTTCCACGTTCCTCTGAGACCCTCGCCATTGGGGTCATAACAGTTTGCCAGGCCTGTATTAAATGTTTAATGCATTGCAGAAGAGGGATTATAAGAAAGAAGATTCTGAGTTTTTTTTTTCTTTTTCCCCTTTACCTCAGAGTGGCTATGCTTGCTGCAGACATGAATGTCCAGACCTTGATTACAAGTGTGGACCAGCTGGCTACTCGTGTGCAGGGCATACAAGACTATGTTATCAGAAATCCTAGGTCAGAACCTAAAATACCGATTCCTGAACTGTTTTCCGGAGACAGGTTTAAGTTTAGGAATTTCGTGAATAATTGTAAATTGTTTTTGTCCCTGAGACCCTGTTCATCTGGAGATTCTGCTCAGCAAGTAAAAATTGTTATTTCGTTCTTACGGGGCGACCCTCAGGATTGGGCTTTTTCGCTGGCGCCAGGAGATCCGGCATTGGCTGATCTTGATGCGTTTTTTCTGGCGCTCGGTTTACTTTATGAGGAACCAAATCTTGAGATTCAGGCAGAAAAGGCCTTGCTGGCTATGTCTCAGGGGCAGGACGAGGCTGAAGTGTATTGCCAAAAATTTCGGAAATGGTCCGTGCTGACACATTGGAACGAGTGTGCACTGGCCGCTAATTTTAGAAATGGCCTTTCTGAAGCCATTAAGAATGTTATGGTGGGTTTTCCCATTCCCACAGGTCTGAATGATACTATGGCACTGGCTATTCAAATTGACCGGCGGTTGCGGGAGCGCAAAACCGCAAATTCCCTCATGGTGTTGTCTGAACAGACACCTAATTCGGTGCAATGTGATAGAAAAACCGCAAATTCCCTCATGGTGTTGTCTGAACAGACACCTGATTTAATGCAATGTGATAGAATCCTGACTAGAAATGAGCGGAAAATTCATAGACGCCGGAATGGCTTGTGCTACTACTGTGGTGATTCTACACATGTTATCTCAGCATGCTCTAAACGTATAGCTAAGGTTGTTAGTCCTGTCACCGTTGGTAATTTGCAACCTAAATTTATTCTGTCTGTAACTCTGATTTGCTCACTGTCATCTTATCCTGTCATGGCGTTTGTAGATTCAGGTGCTGCCCTGAGTCTCATGGATCTCTCATTTGCTAAGCGCTGTGGTTTTACTCTTGAACCATTAGAAAATCCTATTCCTCTTAGGGGTATTGATGCTACACCATTGGCAGCAAATAAACCGCAGTATTGGACACAGGTTACCATGTGCATGACTCCTGAACACCGCGAGGTGATACGTTTCCTGGTTTTACATAAAATGCATGATTTGGTTGTTTTAGGGCTGCCATGGTTACAGACCCATAATCCAGTCCTGGACTGGAAGGCTATGTCAGTCTCAAGTTGGGGCTGTCGTGGTATTCATGGGGATTCCCTGCCTGTGTCTATTGCTTCTTCTACGCCTTCGGAAGTTCCGGAGTATTTGTCTGATTATCAGGATGTCTTCAGTGAGTCTGAGTCCAGTGCACTGCCTCCTCATAGGGACTGTGACTGTGCTATAGATTTGATCCCAGGCAGTAAATTTCCTAAGGGAAGACTGTTTAATCTGTCGGTACCTGAACATACCGCTATGCGTTCATATATCAAGGAGTCTCTGGAGAAAGGACATATTCGTCCGTCTTCTTCCCCTCTTGGTGCGGGATTCTTTTTTGTGGCAAAAAAGGACGGATCTTTGAGACCTTGTATTGATTATCGGCTTTTAAATAAGATCACTGTCAAATTTCAGTATCCTTTACCGCTGTTGTCTGACTTGTTTGCCCGGATTAAGGGTGCCAAGTGGTTCACCAAGATAGACCTTCGTGGTGCGTACAACCTTGTGCGCATTAAGCAAGGTGATGAATGGAAAACCGCATTCAATACGCCCGAAGGTCATTTTGAGTACTTGGTGATGCCTTTTGGGCTCTCCAATGCGCCTTCAGTTTTTCAGTCCTTTATGCATGACATTTTCCGGAAGTATCTGGATAAATTTTTGATTGTTTATCTGGATGATATTTTGGTTTTTTCTGATAATTGGGATTCGCATGTGGAGCAGGTCAGGTTGGTCTTTAAAATTTTGCGTGAAAATTCTTTGTTTGTCAAGGGCTCAAAGTGTCTCTTTGGTGTACAGAAGGTTCCCTTTTTGGGGTTCATTTTTTCCCCTTCTGCTGTGGAGATGGACCCAGTCAAGGTCCGAGCTATTCTTGATTGGACTCAGCCCTCGTCAGTTAAGAGTCTTCAGAAGTTCTTGGGCTTCGCTAACTTCTACCGTCGTTTTATCGCTAATTTTTCTAGCATTGTGAAACCTTTGACGGATATGACCAAGAAGGGCTCCGATGTAGCTAACTGGGCTCCTGCTGCCGTGGAGGCTTTCCAGGAGTTGAAACGCCGGTTTACTTCGGCGCCTGTTTTGTGCCAACCTGACGTCTCACTTCCCTTTCAGGTTGAGGTGGATGCTTCGGAGATTGGGGCAGGGGCCGTTTTGTCGCAGAGAGGCCCTGGTTGCTCTGTTATGAAACCTTGTGCCTTTTTCTCTAGGAAGTTTTCGCCTGCCGAGCGAAATTATGATGTGGGCAATCGGGAGTTGTTGGCCATGAAATGGGCATTTGAGGAGTGGCGTCATTGGCTCGAGGGTGCTAAGCATCGTGTGGTGGTCTTGACTGATCACAAAAATCTGATGTATCTCGAGTCTGCTAAACGCCTTAATCCGAGACAGGCCCGCTGGTCATTGTTTTTCTCCCGCTTTGATTTTGTTGTCTCGTATTTACCAGGTTCAAAGAATGTGAAGGCCGATGCTCTTTCTAGGAGCTTTGTGCCTGATGCTCCTGGAGTCGCTGATCCTGTTGGTATTCTTAAAGATGGAGTTATCTTGTCAGCTATTTCTCCGGATCTGCGACGTGTGTTGCAGAGATTTCAGGCTGATAGGCCTGAGTCTTGTCCACCTGACAGACTGTTTGTCCCGGATAAGTGGACCAGCAGAGTCATTTCCGAGGTTCATTCCTCGGTGTTGGCAGGTCACCCGGGAATTTTTGGCACCAGAGATCTGGTGGCCAGGTCCTTTTGGTGGCCTTCCTTGTCAAGGGATGTGCGGTCATTTGTGCAGTCCTGTGGGACTTGTGCTCGAGCTAAGCCTTGCTGTTCTCGTGCCAGCGGTTTGCTCTTGCCCTTGCCTGTCCCGAAGAGACCTTGGACACATATCTCCATGGATTTCATTTCTGATCTTCCGCTATCTCAGGGCATGTCCGTTATCTGGGTGATATGTGATCGCTTCTCCAAGATGGTCCATTTGGTTCCTTTGCCTAAGCTGCCTTCCTCTTCCGATCTGGTTCCTGTGTTTTTCCAGAACGTGGTTCGTTTGCACGGCATCCCTGAGAATATTGTGTCAGACAGAGGATCCCAGTTCGTTTCCAGGTTCTGGCGATCCTTTTGTAGTAGGATGGGCATTGATTTGTCGTTTTCGTCTGCTTTCCATCCTCAGACTAATGGACAGACGGAGCGAACCAATCAGACTTTGGAGGCTTATTTGAGGTGTTTTGTCTCTGCTGATCAGGACGATTGGGTGACATTCTTGCCGTTGGCTGAGTTTGCCCTTAATAATCGGGCTAGTTCCGCCACCTTGGTTTCGCCTTTTTTCTGCAACTCTGGTTTCCATCCTCGCTTTTCTTCGGGTCATGTGGAGCCTTCTGACTGTCCTGGGGTGGATTCTGTGGTGGATAGGTTGCAGCAGATCTGGAATCATGTGGTGGACAACTTGAAGTTGTCACAGGAGAAGGCTCAGCGCTTTGCCAACCGCCGCCGCGGTGTGGGTCCCCGACTACGCGTTGGGGATTTGGTATGGCTTTCTTCCCGCTTTGTTCCTATGAAGGTCTCCTCTCCCAAATTTAAACCTCATTTTATTGGGCCTTACAGGATATTGGAAATCCTTAATCCTGTATCTTTTCGTCTGGATCTTCCTGTGTCGTTTGCTATTCACAATGTATTTCATAGGTCCTTGTTGCGGCGGTACATTGTGCCTGTAGTTCCTTCTGCTGAGCCTCCTGCTCCGGTGTTGGTTGAGGGCGAGTTGGAGTACGTGGTGGAGAAGATCTTGGATTCTCGCCTCTCCAGGCGGAGGCTTCAGTACCTGGTCAAGTGGAAGGGCTATGGTCAGGAGGATAATTCCTGGGTGGTCGCCTCTGATGTTCATGCGGCCGATTTAGTTCGTGCTTTTCATGCCGCTCATCCTGATCGCCCTGGTGGTCGTGGTGAGGGTTCGGTGACCCCTCACTAAGGGGGGGGTACTGTTGTGAATTTGCTTTTTGCTCCCTCTAGTGGTTACTAGTTTTTTGACTCTGGTTTTTCTGTCATTCCTTTTATCCGCACCTGGGTCGTTAGTTAGGGGTGTTGCTATATAAGCTCCCTGGACCTTCAGTTCAATGCCTGGCAACGTAGTTATCAGAGCTAGTCTGCTGTGCTCTTGTCTACTGATCCTGGTTCCAGTTATATCAGCTAAGTCTGCCTTTTGCTTTTTGCTATTTGTTTTGGTTTTGTATTTTTGTCCAGCTTGTTCCAAATCTATATCCTGACCTTTGCTGGAAGCTCTAGGGGGCTGGTGTTCTCCCCCCGGACCGTTAGACGGTTCGGGGGTTCTTGAATTTCCAGTGTGGATTTTGATAGGGTTTTTGTTGACCATATAAGTTACCTTTCTTTATTCTGCTATCAGTAAGCGGGCCTCTCTGTGCTAAACCTGGTTCATTTCTGTGTTTGTCATTTCCTCTTACCTCACCGTCATTATTTGTGGGGGGCTTCTATCCAGCTTTGGGGTCCCCTTCTCTGGAGGCAAGAAAGGTCTTTGTTTTCCTCTACTAGGGGTAGCTAGATTCTCCGGCTGGCGCGTGTCATCTAGAATCAACGTAGGAATGATCCCCGGCTACTTCTAGTGTTGGCGTTAGGAGTAGATATATGGTCAACCCAGTTACCACTGCCCTATGAGCTGGATTTTTGTATTCTGCAGACTTCCACGTTCCTCTGAGACCCTCGCCATTGGGGTCATAACAGGCTCATACTCACTTGCACGAAACTCAGATGAGTCTCGCATGGCAATACCCGGCACTGAACTTGGCACAGAGGAGCGGAGCGTGCGGCTGCATGTATTCCTATGCGGCTGCACTCTCCAATCTGAGTGCCGGCAGCAGCGCCGGGTATTGCCATGCTAGACTCATCCGAGTTTCGTGCAAGTGAGTATGAGCCCTTAGCAGTCGAATGCAACTCTCAACATTGTCCCATGCTAGTGTTAATCACAGTGCAAGCAGGGTACAGCGATTTCAGCTGTTTTCAGCACCTAGCGCCAGGAAACAGCACAAACTATACCACTGAATCCCAGGTGCCGTATTTGTGTCAAACCGATGACATGTCATCAGTGTGCACGTGTACAGGACGTTTTGCAGCCCAAGCTGCTGTTAAAAACCGAACATATCAGCGTATCTTGCCCATGAACACACGGTCCGCCAAACAGACTGATATGTGAACAGACTCATTCACTTGAATGGGTCTACCTGTGTAAGTGTCTCTGATACGTGTGAAAACTGTCTCCACATGTCCAGGATACACTGACATGTGAAACAGCCCTAAAGCTCAGCCCCAGGCTACGTTTCATAGTGACTTAGAATGGGACTACACAATGCAATACTGAAGGTACTGCATTGTATAGTCTAGCGGATGCTGGATGGAGAATGATGCTTAACTTGTCTCTTTGGAATTCCCTACAGATGTTCAGTTGGGATCAGATCAGGACACATATTTGGCCACTGAATCACTTTCACCCTGTTCTCTTTCAGAAATGCAACAGAGGCCTTAGATGTCTGATTTGGATCATAGTCATGTTGAATAAGTGCACATCTTCCAAGGGCATGGAGTAATGGTAGTATCTTCTCGTTCAATATACAGCACATCTGTGAACTCATGATAGCATCAATACAATGTAGCTCCCTGACTCCAGGAGCATTCCCGACGTAAGGCACTGCCACTACCATCTTTCATGCTAGGCGCCATACATTTTTCTTTGTACTCCTTACCTTTGTGATGCCATACAATTTTGAGCCATCAGTGCCAAAAACATTTATCTTGGTCTTATTCATCACTCTCGAGACTCTCCTGTTTAGGTGTTAACGTCCATGGTTGGCCTAGAAATCTCTATGAGATGGTTGTGCAGCGCCCCAGAGTCCTGGTCGTTGCAGTACTGTTGCTCCGCCACTAAGGGGGGCTATGGTACGTCTGATGGCACTGAAGGAGTTCATTTGACCAGGTATCACAGACACCAATACATTTCACAGTCTGGCCTCCAGGGGGAGCTAAGGGTACTATGTATTAGGCCACTCCTCACAGTCTGGTAAAACTGGGGGTTAGATAGGAAGTTAGATGAGAAAGCTGACTGGGTTGGAACCAGGCAACACCTTGTGGCACGGGGTGTTGTAGGGGAAGATTCAGAAGGGTCCCTGTCAGGGGTGGGATCCTGACAGAGGCCTAGCAACCAGAGAGAACGTTACGGGACCGCGCCTGCACAATATAGCGGCGGTACCCCAAGAAAGGACAAGAAGCGAGGTTTATTGTGCTGAGTGAGAAACGAGATCAACGCAACAAGGAGAATACCAGTAGGAGTCGTGCTGTAAGACGAGGCAACATCCTACTGAGGCGCGTAACCGGTGGCCGGAACGCCGAGGAAGTATAGAGCTTTAGGCCAAACTTCAAACCTACGGCAGGACAGTCAGTTATAGGCGGGCTGTCTCACCCAATTGACCTAGGAAGACACAGGGGGGTAACAACAGGAGTGGGGCAACGCTAGAGTCTTGGAAGAGCTCCGAGCCTCCCCGTCATACGGGTGCGTCCTAACCATAACATCTGGGGGACGTGGAAGAACATCAGAATCGAGTTGTGAGGGAACACGAGAAACAGACACAACAGTTGTGGGGACTATCCCGTAAGCACAGCAGGGGAGGACCACAACACACAAGCGCTAGAAGGTAGGCACAGATTTCCACCTGCAAAGGGAGCTCTGGATGTGCCATCGCACCGGCCAGGCTTGCGTGGCCCGGTTAACCGTATTCCGGATTGAGGATCCTGAAGCCTTCAGTAAAGAGGTAAAGAGACTGCAACCTGGTGTCCTCGTTATTTACCGCGACCGGCACTTCACCGCACCATAACGTCATCCCATACCTCCACCTTTATTGTACGCCCCTCAGCAGGGTCACGGACCAGGTCTAGCCACCGTGACAACCCCAGAACAGAGACTCAGAGACCCGGTACCGGGTACCCCTCGGCCCTGCGGCAGTGGGGGCGCTACAAACTTGGCGTCACGAACAGGATCTACTTAAGCCTGAAGAATCAGGTCATGTGTGCCTTGGAACTGTGATTTATTGTGCTTGGACTGTGACTTATTGCAAAGACTGTGTATTGCCACTTGCCGCCAAAAGTTCCCGCCAAAATCCGTCGCCATTGCAGCGCCACAGGGAGCGCAGAGGAAGAAGGAGGGCGTGCCATGGGAGGAGACTACCAAAGCGGCGCCAAAAGTAGCGACCGCCCCCTCCGACTTCTGCTGCGAGATGATGACCTGCCCAGCAGCGGAGGAGAACCGCCCCCTGATTTGCAACAGCGGGAACGAGGTGAAGAGAGAGCTCGACCCCGGAGAAATGGCGGAGCCAGGTGCATGCGTTGCCGCCGAATGCCGGACAGCGATGATAATCAGCAAGTGCCCGAGTGACGGCGAAGTGAACCCGGCTTGCCCTCACCCACCAGGGGCGGACCCGCGACCACCGCAGCGGAAAGATCTGAACTCCTTGGAGCTGCTGGCGGAGGAGCCGAGCCTACCTATCCCGACCACGGAGCCAGCAGATGCGGAGCCATGGAGGGCGGAGCCACATTGGGAGGCCGCCTTGGAGGAGCCACGGTCCGGGCTGCAGCCGATTCCAGCGTCCTCGTCAACGGAACGGATCGACATCGGTGGAATCACATCAGGCACAGGTATGGAAGACGCCCCTGCTCCCCTGACCGATCCTGCTCCCCCGACCGATCCCGCTCCCGCGACCGCTCCTCATCCCAACAGTAACCGCCTCTTCTCGGTTGAGCGGGTAATCCTCACCCCCGACGCGATGGGGAAGCTGGTACCTCCACTACCGACCAAGATGGTAGAACCCATAGACGTGGGCCCAGACAGGGTGATCCTCCGGTGGGACACCCCCTGGATCGAGCCGGATGGAGCTCGGGGGGACGGCCTCACCCTTGCTGTGCTCACTTGGGAACAGTATAAACAATGTTTAATCCTACATTGGAGACACCGAAACGAGACGGAACAACCTGACACGCCAAAAATGCAACGCAGAAAGTCTGCGCACGGCAGGAAAGATGTGGTAAAGCGGGGAACTGTGCTGGCCTTCCACCCGAAGAGGGGTTGGGGCTCCATACAGGAACTGGGACTACTGACTGACGTCTTCATTACTAGTTACAACGTGAAAACTCCCTGCTGCAACCAATATGGTGACCCATTGCAAAGGTGGGATCAGGTGACCTACACCCGCCACCGGAGTGCGCAAGGATGGTGCGCTCGGAACGTCCAACGCTGTGAGCCTGAGGGAGCGTCACCTGTTGCCCCGACCATGACTGATCCGGACTTGACAGATCTTGTTACTATCACCACCGTCCGCCTTGTAGCAGCTACCGAACTTGCAAGCAGGGTTAGCCTTCGAATCCAGACACCGGGTGATCTGACGGCACCTGAGAGATCAACCACCGGTACTGACATTGCATCGGCCGGGGACCAAGGACCGAAGCTGCCAGAAACTGAGTAAGCAAGAATGCTTTATAAAGTGTAAATAGTTCACTGTTTGTTTCCTGTTTGCTGCTACAACCCGACCAGGGTTAACTCTTAAAGGGATCCCTTTGTTTACCCGAGATCCCTTCTTCTGCTTTTTGTTTTTGTTTCCTGTTTATTCATCATTGAAAGAACTGCTGAATCATGAACAATGCATGATTACAAACTTTTTGTACATAATTTGCACCTTCTTAAAGGTGCTCTCTACTGGTTTTACACAAGGAAAGGACTCTTTGCGAAGACACTGGTCTTGGAACCAGCACCGGAGTCCTTACTGCGAACAGACTTGCAGCTTGAGAAGTTGCACTACCTCATAGAGACTTAGTCCCCTCTTAAAGGGAATGTTCACATATTGCACTTATGAACAGTGTTGCCTTAAGATGGTTAAATGGCAATAATGTCTTGAAAGAAGAAGTTAAATGTAGCTAACTAGTTGATTGTAAGAAATGTTTAATGATGTTGATAGAAGAATGAGGACAGGAAGTGAACCCGTACGGGGTTAGTCAGTGAGTCCTCCTAGGAGCCATACAGAGATGGCTTAGAAATCCTGAACTGAAAGATGGATGATAAGTTCTATACCGTGTATAGTAGCGGAAAGGCAGTAGGCCCGGGCAGAAAGGGGCGGTCCTGTAACAGAAAGGAGAGGCAGTAGGCCTGGAGCAGATAGGACAGGCGGTCCTGCAGATGTAAAGAAGGAGAATGCAGAAAGGTTGATTAGCCTTATAGTGTTTTATAAAAAGGTCTTTAGTGGATTCAGTGTGTACGTCCTTAAAGGCAACGTTAAATTATTGTTCAAAAATTTGCACTTAGTAGAATACCCGGTTGGGTAAAAGAAGTTATTTATAGTATGTTACTTAAATATTTAACCATGTTTGTAACATTCAAGTGTCCTCACCTCCCATAAAGGGAAGCTCTGTTAAAGTTTACTTGTTATTGCATTTCAAAAATTGTATGTCTTTTTGCTGACATGTATTGTTGTTTTCTTCCCAGTCCAGGAGTACTGGATTTAACCGGGGGGGAGTGCAGCACCCCAGAGTCCTGGTCGTTGCAGTACTGTCGCTCCGCCACTAAGGGGGGCTATGGTACGTCTGATGGCACTGAAGGAGTTCATCTGACCAGGTATCACAGACACCAATACATTTCACAGTCTGGCCTCCAGGGGGAGCTAAGGGTACTATGTATTAGGCCACTCCTCACAGTCTGGTAAAACTGGGGGTTAGATAGGAAGTTAGATGAGAAAGCTGACTGGGTTGGAACCAGGCAACACCTTGTGGCAGAGGGTGTTGTAGGGGAAGATTCAGAGGGGTCCCTGTCAGGGGTGGGATCCTGACAGAGGCCTAGCAACCAGAGAGAACGTTACGGGACTGCGCCTGCACGATATAGCGGCGGTACCCCAAGAAAGGACAAGAAGCGAGGTATATTGTGCTGAGTGAGAAACGAGATCAACGCAACAACATCCTACTGAGGCGCGTAACCGGTGGCCGGAACGCCGAGGAAGTATAGAGCTCCAGGCCAAACTTCAAACCTACGGCAGGATAGTCAGTTATAGGCGGGCTGTCTCACCCAATTGACCTAGGAAGACACAGGGGGGTAACAACAGGAGTGGGGCGACGCTAGAGTCCCGGAAGAGCTCCGAGCCTCCCCGTCATACGGGTGCATCCTAACCATAACATCTGGGGGACGTGGAAGAACATCAGAATTGAGTTGTGTGGGAACACGAGAAACAGACACAACAGTTGTGGGGACTATCCCGTAAGCACAGCAGGGGAGGACCACAACACACAAGCACTAGAAGGTAGGCACAGATTTCCACCTGCAAAGGGAGCTCTGGATGTGCCATCGGACCGGCCAGGCTTGTGTGGCCCGGTTAACCGTATTCCGGATTGAGGATCCTGAAGCCTTCAGTAAAGAGGTAAAGAGAGCGCAACCTGGTGTCCTCGTTATTTACCGCGACCGGCACTTCACCGCACCATAACGTCATCCCATACCTCCACCTTTATTGTACGCCCCTCAGCAGGGTCACGGACCGGGTCTAGCCACCGTGACAACCCCAGAACAGAGACTCAGAGACCCGGTACCGGGTACCCCTCGGCCCTGCGGCAGTGGGGGCGCTACAGTTGCAGTTTTTTTTTTTTTCATCACATTTTTGGATCACTTTTTCTGCAGTATTCTGACTGATCTTTTTGTAGCCTTCACCAATGCACATTTCTCTTCCATGTGGTGCCATTGCTGACAGCATGAATTGAGAAGCAGTTTATGTCAGTAAGATTACTGCAGCTCACAGATGCCTGGTCTCACGCTGTGCAGCGCGAGAGCTGGAATCATAAGTGTTAATGTTAGCGCTCATCACTCTGGCTCTCACCCTGCCCTCTGTGTGACCCGGCTGTGAATTGCAGTAGCCTTACTGACATTACCGCTTGCAGTGTGAGAACTTACTGCCAGTTTTGTGAGCAGTGACATGAGTAAGGTTACCGCAGTTCAGCAAGTTGTTAACTGCGGTAACCTTAATGAAGTCACTGCTCATCACAACAGCCAGGTTCTTGCGCAGCACAGTATGATAATCGGCATTGGCTGGCTCCAGTCTATAGAGCTTTGTTTTCTGAACCGGGCTCCATATATTGGAAGAAGAATCCGAGGATCTTAGTGGGACCTCCATTTTTTTTTTAATTACGGCAGACCAGTGTTGCTGATATTTTTTAAGGAATGAGTGAATGAAGGAGATTGTCATGGAGTAATTTTTACAAATAGAGGACTTTCATATGTGTGTTTCTTTCTTTTGACTATGGGGTTAGTGATAGGCTTGTCTGACAGATGTCTCTCCATTTATTAACTCCAGGGCATGATGTAAGCGACAGCTACTGACATCAACCCCACAAATATATTAGCCTAATTGCCACTGCCCCAGGGTAATCAGGAAGAGCCAAGGCTGAGCACCAAAATTGGGGCATTTAAATGGATGCGCCATTTCAGGGGCGTTTGAGAGCTGTTCTTATTAGGCTGGGAGAAGGCCAGTATCCATGAACCTTCCCTGCCTATTAATATCAGCCAACAGCTGTCTACTTAGCATTTGCTGGGTATTAAAAATAGTGGGGACCCCACATCATTTTTTTAGGATTCCCCTTTTAATAACCAATAAAGGCCAAATAAACAGCTGAGAGCTTATATTAATGGGCTGGGAAGCTCCATGGTTATCAGGCCCTTCCCAGTCTGATAATATAAGACCACAACTGTCTGCTTTTCCTTAGCTAGTTATTAAAAATATTGGGAACCCCACATCGTATTTATAAATAATGTATTTATTTAATAGCTTAAATAAAGCTAAGCACCCTTTAATGCCACATGAATGGCACGAAAGGGTGCTAGTTTATTATATGTAGGGGCTTGAGATATTACATTTCTACATAATAAATAGTAATAATAATTTTTATTTATGTAACGCAAACATATTCCTCAGCACTCTACATGATATTATCTTTCTATATAAGTCTAATGGTTCGGGCTGTGAATCTACTGTGCTTGCCTGATGAATGGTTAGGTTTACCTTTGAGATGTGCATAAAAATCTGACACACATGGCTGTGTAGCATGCAATTGTTTTCTTGCACCCACTGACTTGCATTCTTTCAGACAATCGCACCATACTGCAACCTTTTTTTGTCTCAGTCCTATCCGAGCTGAGAAAAACGTTGCAGATGACTCATTTAATAACATTGGTCAGAGTGCTATGCGATGTTTTCTCACATCCTCAGTATTTTACACCAGTATGAGTGAGCCCTAAAGGTGCAGTTAGAAAAGTGCACCTCTTTATCGGCTTATGTAAACATGATGCTGATCACCTCATGAACGAGGAAACACTTCCTCCTATTGTGATTAGATTGTTTATGCTGGCAAACAATCATTATGTTATTAGCAGAATGTAACTTTAAGGATATGCTGCCTAAAACATACTATTTTGTTAGCTATTAGTGATGAGAGAAGGTGCTCGGATAACGTGTTATCTGAATATCTTAGGCATGCTCGAATAATATGTACAAGTCCCTGTGGCTGCCTGTTTTTCAGCTGTTAGACAATTGCAACACATGCAGAGATTACTGGCAAACAGGTAATCCCAGCATGTGTTGCGGCTGTCTAACAGCTGCAAAACAGGCAGCCGCAAGGACTAGAACATATTATCCGAGTACACCCCGGGCTGCCACTACGAATTTCGGGGCCCCATACTGGCAAAATTTTCTGGGCCCCTTTGAGACTCTGCCCAGTTCCGCCTCCATTCTATCTCCGCCTGCACCTCGTGGACTTTCCACATTCCCCCCTCCGTTTTTTGGAAAAACTCCACTTCTGCACCACGTCCTCACCAATCACACATTAGCACCATATCACACACATAGCCGTTAGCTTTTGTTTTGACCAAAAGATTTTTTAAGGCTGCCACCATGACAAGGTTGACTCTTTTGGCAGGGCCCTACTCTACTCTAACCTATTAAACAGTCAACTTTTTTTGGGATATATTTTAATTATCTTTCTTCAAGGGAATGTGTCACATACATTTTTAAACTATATGAAATCAGATTTATATATATATATACAGTTAGGTCCATATATATTTGGACAGAGACAACATTTTTCTAATTTTGGTTACATACATTACCACAATGAATTTTAAACAAAACAATTCAGATGCAGTTGAAGTTCAGACTTTCAGCTTTCATTTGAGGGTATCCACATTAAAATCTGATGAAGGGTTTAGGAGTTTCAACTCCTTAACATGTGCCACCCTGTTTTTAAAGGGACCAAAAGTAATTGGACAATTGACTCCAAGGCTATTTCATGGGCAGGTGTGGGCAATCCCTTCGTTATGTCATTCTCAATTAAGCAGATAAAGGGCCTGGAGTTGATTTGAGGTGTGGTGTTTGCATTTGGAAGGTTTTGCTGTGAAGTAAACATGCGGTCAAAGGAGCTCTCCTTGCAGGTGAATCAAGCCATCTTTAAGCTGCGAAAACAGAAAAAACCCATCCGAGAAATTGCTACAATATTAGGAGTGGCAAAATCTACAGTTTGGTACATCCTGAGAAAGAAAGAAAGCACTGGTGAACTCATCAATGCAAAAAGACCTGGGCGCCCACGGAAGACAACAGTGGTGGATGATCGCAGAATAATCTCCATGGTGAGGAGAAATCCATTCACAACAGCCAACCAAGTGAACAACACCCTCCAGGAGGTAGGCGTATCAATATCCAAATCTACCATAAAGACAAGACTGCATGAAAGTAAATACAGAGGGTTCACTGCACGGTGCAAGCCACTCATAAGCATCAAGAATAAAAAGGCTAGACTGAACTTTGCTAAAAAACATCTAAAAAAGCCAGCACAGTTCTGGAAGAACATTCTTTGGACAGATGAAACCAAGATCAACCTCTACCAGAATGATGGAAAGAGAAAAGCATGGCAAAGGCGTGGTACAGCTCATGACCCAAAGCATACCACATCATCTGTAAAACACGGCGGAGGCAGTGTGATGGCTTGGGCATGCATGGCTGCCAGTGGCACTGGGTCACTAGTGTTTATTGATGATGTGACACAGGACAGAAGCAGCCGAATGAATTCTGAGGTATTCCGAGACATACTGTGTGCTCAGATCCAGCCAAATGCAGCCAAACTGATTGGTCGTCGTTTCATACTACAGATGGACAATGACCCAAAACATAAAGCCAAAGCAACCCAGGAGTTTATTAAATCAAAGAAGTGGAATATTCTTGAATGGCCAAGTCAGTCACCTGATCTCAACCCAATTGAGCATGCATTTCACTTGTTAAAGACTAAACTTCAGACAGAAAGGCCCACAAACAAGCAGCAACTGAAAACCACCGCAGTGAAGGCCTGGCAGAGCATCAAAAAGGAGGAAACACAGTGTCTGGTGATGTCCATGAGTTCAAGACTTCAGGCAGTCATTGCCAACAGAGGGTTTTAAACCAAGTACTAGAAATGAACATTTTATTTAAAATTATTGAATCTGTCCAATTACTTTTGGTCCCTTTAAAAACAGGGTGGCACATGTTAAGGAGCTGAAACTTCTAAACCCTTCATCCAATTTTAATGTGGATACCCTCAAATGAAAGCTGAAAGTCTGAACTTCAACTGCATCTGAATTGTTTTGTTTAAAATTCATTGTGGTAATGTTTATAACCAAAATTGGAAAAATGTTGTCTCTGTCCAAATATATATGGACCTAACTGTATATAATATATAAAGCTGAATGTGTGTATGTGTGTATGTGTGTATGTCCGGGATTGGCATCTGAACCGTCGCAGCTACAGCCACAAAATTTTGCACAGTCACACGTCTGGACCCCGAGAGCGTCATAGGCTATGTTGTGAGGTGAAATTTTAACCCCGCGCTTTCCAATAAACCAAACAATTTTGCCCCTATCTACATAATGGGGAAAAAGTGAATGGAAAAGTGTTGGAGGCAAATTAACAGCTGCTAGATGTGAACAAGGGGGACTTAAAGAATGAGAGTGATGGCGCCAAAGAGTATATACTGTACAGTTGCTAAGGTGGGGCCCCGACATGGGATAATCACCACACCACCACGGGGATATGAACACACACACAAAATGCGCCACACACTACCACGTGCTCGAACACATATACCACCCTCAGCGCACATTTCACCACACATACACCAACCTCGCCACATAAAAGTCGAAACACAAAAGTTGCCGCTCAAAACTCGCCACGCGCAAAACTCTCCACATGCAAAACTCGCCACACGTGCAAAACTCACCTCATGGAAAACTCGCCACACGCAAAAGTTGCACATGCGGAAAAATTGCCACATGCAAAAAAGTTGCAACACATGCAAAAGTTGCCTCACACAAAACTTGCACATACTCAAAAGGCACCACACATAAAACTCGCCACGCGCAAAACTCGCCATGCGCAAAACTTGCTGCACACAACTTGCTACATTAACCTGTCACATGCAACTCGACACACAGAAAATTGTTACACGCATGTCGCCACACAAAACTCATCTCACAAAAGTCGCTACATGCATGTCGCCACACGCAACTCAACACACACAACTTGACACACGAAACTCGCCCTAAAACACACACAAGTCTGGTATTATCCTTCAAAAATAAAAATCTGATTAATAAGCAGACAAACTACAAGAGCAACAAATGTACCATATAGGAATCCGGCAGCTGTCAGTCACATGACCAGTCTATTATGTGTATGTGTGAGCTAATATATACTGCCAGGGGGTGGGCTTACTGTTGGCTGGGGATTTATTAGGCTGCCAATTTAGCTTACAAATACTGAGGTAAAAATACTGACCAAATAACGTGTGAACGAGGTCTAATACAGGAGGAGATGACATACAGATATATACTATATACAGGAGGAGATGACACACAGGTATATACTATTTACAGGGGAGATGACACACAGGTATATACTATATACAGGAGGAGATGACACACAGATATATACTATATACAGGAGAGATGACACACAGGTATATACTATATAGAGGAGGAGATGACATACAGGTACATACTACATACAGGAGGAGATGACATACAGGTATATACTATATACAGGAGGAGATGACACACAGGTATATACTATATACAGGAGCAGATTACCTACAGGTATATAGTATATACAGGAGGAGATGACATACAGGTATATGCTATGTATAGGAGGAGATGACATACAGGTATATACTATATACAGGAGCAGATAACACACAGATATATACTATATATAGGTGAGATGACACACAGGTATATACTATATATAGGAGGAGATGACATACAGGTATATACTATATACAGGGGAGATGACACACAGCAGATATATACTATATGCAGGGGAGATGACATGCAGGTATATACTATATACAGGAGATGACATACAGGTGTATACTATATATAAGGGAGATGACAAACATGTATATACTGAGGTGAAAATGAGAGGTGTGAGGTGAAAATGAAAAGGTGTGAGTGCAAAATGAGAGGAGTGAGGGAAAATAGTGGAGTGATCGGAAAATGACAGATGTGAGGTCGAAATGACAAGTGTTAGGGAGGAATGAGAGGAGTGAGGGGGAAAATAAGAGGAGTGAGGGGGGAAATGAGAGGTGTGAGGGAGAAAATGAGAGGTGTGAGGGGGAAAATGAAAGATGTGATGGGGAAAATGAGAGGCGTGATGGGAAAATAAGAGAAGTGAGGTGCTATAACTAACCACAGATATTTACTATGCCCAGGCAACGCCGGGCTCTTCAGCTAGTATATATATATATATATATATATATATATATATATATATATATATATATATATATATATATATACACTCACTGGCCACTTTATTAGGTACACCTGTCCAACTTCTTCTATTATTATTATTGTTATTGCATTACAAACCAGACCTTTGCAGCTAGAATAGTCATTTACCACATTAACAATGTATAGAGTGTATTTCTGAATCATTTAATGTTAGCTTCATTGGAAAAAACTGTGCTTTTCTTTAAAAAATAAGGAAATTTCTAAGTGACCGTAAATTTTTGCACGATATATACACTCACTGGCCACTTTATTAGGTACACCTGTCCAACTTCTTGTTAACACTTAATTTCTAATCAGCCAATCACATGGCGGCAACTCAGTGCATTTAGGCATGTAGACATGGTCAAGACAATCTCCTGCAGTTCAAACCGAGCATCAGTATGGGGAAGAAAGGTGATTTGAGTGCCTTTGAACGTGGCATGGTTGTTGGTGCCAGAAGGGCTGGTCTGAGTATTTCAGAAACTGCTGATCTACTGGGATTTTCATGCACAACCATTTCTAGGGTTTACAGAGAATGGTCCGAAAAAGAAAAAAAATCCAGTGAGCGGCAGTTCTGTGGGCGGAAATGCCTTGTTGATGCCAGAGGTCAGAGGAGAATGGGCAGACTGGTTCGAGCTGATAGAAAGGCAACAGTGACTCAAATCACCACCCGTTAAAACCAAGGTAGGCCTAAGAGCATCTCTGAACGCACAGTGCGTCGAACTTTGAGGCAGATGGGCTACAGCAGCAGAAGACCACACCGGGTACCACTCCTTTCAGCTAAGAACAGGAAACTGAGGCTACAATTTGTACAAGCTCATCGAAATTGGACAGTAGAAGATTGGAAAAACGTTGCTTGGTCTGATGAGTCTCGATTTCTGCTGCGACATTCGAATGGTAGGGTCAGAATTTGGCGTAAACAACATGAAAGAATGGATCCATCCTGCCTTGTATGGAGCATCTTTGGGATGTGCAGCCGACAAATCTGCGGCAACTGTGTGATGCCATCATGTCAATATGGACCAAAATCTCTGAGGAATGCTTCCAGCACCTTGCTGAATCTATGCCACGAAGAATTGAGGCAGTTCTGAAGGCAAAAGGGGGTCCAACCCGTTACTAGCATGGTGTACCTAATAAAGTGGCCGGTGAGTGTATATATATATATATATATCTTTATATATATTCTGTATTTCGAATTGCAGATTAGTGTATTTTGTTTTCGGTACATTTATGGAAGCTGCTCTATCGCTTGTTTTGAGATATGGACATAGGACATATGCACTTAGATAGAATATATATATATTTTCATTCTATCTTAAGACATTATAGGGGACTATCATCTTGGGAGAGTTTTCTATAAATGTTCTTATATTTATTGACATGCATATGTAATTGTGCAGGAAGGGGAAGAAGTAATCATGACGCTGCCTATTGTGAATGGTGGATTCTGTTATCTGTCATTGTAATCCTGCTGCTTATGATAATGAGGAACAGGGCCACCATCAGGGCATTACTGCCCTTACTACAGTATGTGGCCTGGTTGCATGGCTGACAACTACACATACAGTAACCCATGAAACAACTTATAAACAAAGTTTACGTTGCCCCAGGTGTATGGATGATGGGGGGTGTACATATATATTGCCATAAAGCCCATGTAATCAATGGATTGAAGACATTGGAGTTCAAGATGAACTATTACCACCATTTATCAACTTCAAGAAATTTGCAGAACAGTTTACAACTTGGCTGCACTTTTCTAGGGGCTTCAGCACATCATACAGTATTATGAACCATGTCGGGAGGCCACCATATACAGTGGGATATGACGACATACTGCCAAGCGGTGCACCAGTATTAACAATTAGGTATTAACAATTATTTTTTCTGCTTTAGTTTAGTGGTCAAATGTGGAGAATTTTTTTTCCCTTTATTTTTATTCGAAGATGAAAAATATTAGCACCGTGTGCACAATAGAGGTGTCCTCTCCTAGAAAACAATAGGAGATGTATTCAGCGGATTCTGGTGCAAATCCCACATAAAAATTTGCCTTAAAAATCCCCTTAAAAAAAAAAATTGTGTGAACGTATAGATCTCATTCTCCGAGCTCATGAACCAAACTCCACACACAGACCAGTGTCAGGATGAGAAACCTGGAGAGACTTCTCTACATACAGAATATTTACAGAACTTGTATCACCAAAGCCAAAGTGACGCTGAGAGGTCACAAAGTAAATACTGGGGGGGATGTAAAGACTGGGGGGGGTGTAAAGACTGGGGGAGTATGCAAAGACTGGGGGGGAGATAAAGACTGGGGGGATGTAAAGACTGGTGGGATGTAAAGACTGGGGGGCGATGTAAAGACTGGGGGGATGTAAAGACTGGGGGGATGTAAAGACTGGGGGATGTAAAGACTGGGGGGATGTAAAGCCTTGGGGGATGTAAAGACTGGGGGGATGGAAAGACTTGGGAGATGTAATGACTGGGGGGATGTAAAGACTGGGGGGGTGTAAAGACTGGGGGGGTGTAAAGACTGGGGGGATGTAAAGACTGGGGGGCTGTAGAGACAGGGGAGGATGTAAAGACTGGGGAGATGTAAAGACTGGGGGGATGTAAAGACGGGGGGATGTAAAAACGGGGGGACGACAATCAGACTCAACTCACCGGAGAGAGAGACTACTCACCGTGCTCGCCTGCCGCCTCCACCTGCTCGTCCGGTCTGCAGCCTGCCCCGTCGCCACCTCTTCTGATCCGCTGATCCGCCGTTCCCACCCACGTGGCATGCTGCTCTGCTCTGGAACGAGGAAGTGGAGCAGGGCAGCGTGTGACGTCAGGAATTGGACCATGATGTACAGGGCCCGGGCAACAGCTTAAAGCTTCAGTGCCCATTTCCAGTCACCAGCTGCATGATTTTCAACACTGTAGGTGTCTGTCTCTTTACATCACAGTGTTGTTATACAGCAGCATCGGGCCTTCAGAAGCCTGAACAAAATGTCAGGGGGCCCGAGCGCGGACCGGGATGCCAGCGTGCTCGGGCCCCCTTTTTGCTCTTAATCACAGGGCCCCATACTATAGTAAGGGCAGTAATGCCCTGATGGCGGCCCTGTGTATGAAAAAAAGTTCTGATTTTGTGGCCAATAGCAACCAATCACAGTGTTGCTTTTCTTATAGTGATCTTCAAAAGAAAGCTGTGTTTTGATTAGTTGCTACAGGCAACAAAGACATTTTTACCAAATATTGCCAATACCAGAGTTGATTTGTGGATCTTCTGTGGGGGGTGAGTGTAAGGGGGCTTAAAGGGGTTGTCCAGGTTTGTGTCTGCAGAATTGTGAATTCTCACAGTGCGCTTTGTCAGGATTCTGTGGCAACAGCGAGACCAGGTGGTCATGTGACCACTGCCCGCTCCTGCTGCTCATGTGAGCACCGCCGCTCCTGCTGGTCATGTGACCACCGCCACTCCTGCTGGTCATGTAACCACTTCCCGCTCCTGCTGGTCATGCAGGGGAATCATGAAAGTGAGCACATCACCCACTCATGATTATGTAGCCACATAGAGGGACTGTGGACTTTTCAGCCTGGACAACCCCTTTAATTACAGTAAGTGTATGTAGGACATTACTATTCTAGATTTTTTTCCCAATTCTGTTCTTTTTTTTAACACTTTCTTTTGCAGGTGTCAGACACAGAGGGATAACCTGTATTTCATAAAGGGGCTGTCTGCCATGTTTTATTCTCTATTAAATGCCCAGCATTGTCCAAAAATAATATAAATTATAATATAATTATATATAGTCACCTACGGATCCCCTTTCATAGTTCAACCCAGGTGCGCCGCAGGTCTCTGAACCTTCTTTTCTGATATAGATATTATGTGAACACTAGAAAGGGGATGTTCAAGAGCAGGGAGGACACTCAGGAGCTGTAAACCATGCTATGAGCTTGGATAGTTTAAAAGGTTATTCCGCTAAAAAAAATCACATTTTTCCCATGTGGAGACATGGGAAGTTGGCAGGCGCCCCGTTGCGCTAGCCGAAACCACGGGTGTTGTGAAACGTGACGCAGGTGCCCAATGAGTGCTGGCGTCACTGTCCCCGCTTCCTGTCAAATTGAGCATGAAGAGGAAGTCAGAGATCAGCTGCAGTCCGGACTTCCTCTTCATGTTTGATTTGTCCGAAAGCGCGGACAATGATGCCAGCACTGATTGGGCGCCATCATCACGTGTAGCAACAATGCACTCTAGCCCCGTGACCTCAAGTGCTGACACCACTTGAACGGCAATGGCACGGGAGGAGAGTATAGGTTTTATCATTTTTAAGGGTCAATCATTTGAATCAAGAAGGGGTTGTCTTAGTAGTGGACAACTCCTTTAAGGCTGCATCGAAATGACTGTCTCCACACAAAGGATATAACATAACATCCCACTCTTATTGCAAGTACTCAGAACCACAGGGGGGTCTCCTGGAAGAATACTGGGAGGTGTTAAACTTAGCTCCCGGATCCTGAGCTTCAAAGGGGTTAGCAAATGGTTTGTAACAGGACAGAATATTTCCTCTTGACTGTATAGAGATGAAGGGGGAGACACAGGCTATTTGAAATGCCACAACTTAGCCCATCATCAATTCACAAACAGCAATTTTTAAATTGGCCCATCCGGGTCATCCTGGAAATATGATCCTATGGTCAGGACTATAAAACGCTGGGTGGCACAAAAAGAAGTTGCTCACATGTGGGTGCTGTGTATGCTGATGTGATCCATAACTCATTTCTCCTTCCCTCAAGGAAACAGAAGATAACTGTAGATGGAAACGTTTAGATATTTCTGTTTTTTCTCCCTTTTTGTTTTATAACTGTTTTGCATCATTTTGTCCCTTTATTTTTACCCTTTTTATATCTTTTATTTTAAGCACTGTATATTTTTATATTAAAGTGTAAAATCTTTAATAAGTTTGATCCTTCTATGCTTTAAAGAATCCATAGACTTTCAGAGACTGTGTGACCTTTTGATTGTCAGACAGTTATTTATTTTGGGGACTTATCACCCTGTGTGTTTGATGAGTGCTGGCAGCACGCTAAGTAATCGGGGTGTGTGGACTTCATAGGGCGTGATTTCTAAAAGTAGCTGAATTGGAAGTGTTTCTGCGCTCTCTGGAGTTATGACACGAGTCATAGTAGATAAATAGATAAAATTGCAGTTTTATTATTGACGTGTTTCAGATACCACTGTCCTTCCTCAGGACAATTTTACAAAAATGGTGATTTATGCTCAATTTGTAGCCTAACACAGAGGTTGCGAGTTGGAGTGAATGGGAGGATATAAATTAACCCTTGCAGGTGCACCCCACGTCATGTGATGAGAAGTGTGTACGTGACAGTGGTCATGCTCGGCCTTCACTCCATTCATTGTTTATAAGACTGCTGAAAATAGCCGAGCACTGTACTTGGCTGTCCCATAGAAAATTAATCTCCTTTCAATTCAGAACAGGATTACAGAGCCCCAATATTGGGGTTCCAAAGCTCCAGTCTTGATATCACCGGTGGTCTCAGCAGTCAGACCACCGGCAATCAGCAATTTATACCCTATTAGGAGGGGCATAGGGGCATGCCGTCTCTCTAGGAGTGTTATTAGGAGGGACGTGCCACTAGAAGTGTTATTAGGAGAAACATGCCATGGTGGCTTACAATTCTCATGTTCCCTGAGACCCACAAACAGACATGGTGGTGGAGTCGGCATACTTCTCTCCCCACAATGCACCTTCCAGGTCATCCCCCCAGATCCATCACTATCATTTCCTTCTTTTGAGGTCCACACCATCAGGCTCTTCTGTCCCCTCTCCTTCAGAGTAACGGTCATATACCGGCCCCCAGGCTCACCCACCCACTTCCTGGACCATTTCTCTGCCTGGCTGCCGCACTTCATGTCCTCAGAACTACCAACCCTTATCCTGGGAATCTTCAACATCCCCACTAACAGCCCCACTTCCACATCTGCATTCCAGCTTCTATCCCTAACCACTTCTATAGGCCTCTCACAGCTCTCAAACTCTGAAACACACAAGGACGGTAACACCCTGGACCTGGTCTTCGCCCGGCTCTGCTCAATCTCCTACCTAGATAACTCACTGCTTCCCCCTCTCTGACCACAACATTCTCTCCTTCATGCTCACAAATCCTCACTCACCCCAGCACACTCCTACCTACCACACATTCAGAAATCTACATGCTATTAACTCTCATACACTTTTAGACTCCCTACACTCATCATCACTGTCCCCATTCTCCTCTTTTTCCTGTCCTGATCTGGCGGTACATCACTACAATGACACTCTTAGAAGCACCCTTGACCAAGCAGCTCCCCTCACCCTCAGAACCTCCAAACACAGAGTGAAACAGCCCTGGCTCACATCGCAAACCCGATTTCTCCAGCGATGCTCTAGGTGTGCTGAACGCTTATGGAGGAAAACATGCACACCAGAAGATTTCACACACTTCAAATTTATGTTAAGGACCTATAACTCTGCCCTTCACCTCGCCAAACAGACCTACTTCACCACCCTGATCGCCTCACTATCCAACAACCCCAAGAAACTTTGACACCTTTCACTCCCTCCTCAGGCCAAAAGCACAAGCGCCTATCACAGACATTTGTGCTGATGACCTGGCCTCCCACTTTATAGAGTAAATAGATAATACCTGTCAGGAAATCCACTCTATCATTACTCCATTACTAAAGAAACCCTCTCTTGACCCATCCTGCACAAACAACTACAGACCAGTCTCCAACCTCCTTTTCATCTCTAAACTCTTGGAGCGCCTGATATACTCCCGCCTTACCCGTTACCTCTCCACTCACTCCCTCCTAGACCCTTCACAGTCCGGTTTCCGCCCCTTACATTCGACAGAAACTGCACTCAAAGTGTCCAATGATCTTCTGACAGCAAAACGTAATGGTGACCACTCTCTGCTCATTCTTCTCAACCTTTCTGCAGCTTTCGACACTGTTGACCACCTTCTCCTACTCTCTAGGCTCCAGTCACTAGGCATTAAGGGCACTGCTCTCTCGTGGTTCTCTTCCTATCTTTCTGACCCCTCCTTCAGTGTTCTGTTCTCTGGCTCCATTTCATCTCCTCTTCCTCTCACTGTTGGGGTACCTCAGGGCTCAGTCCTTGGCCCCCTTCTCTTCTCTCTCTACACGGACCCAATTGGACAGACCATCAGCAGATTTGGCTTTCAGTACCATCTTTATGCTGATGACACACAACTATACATGTCATCCCCTGACCTTACCCCCGCTGTACTACAGAAGGCCACTGACTGTCTGTCTGCAGTCTCCAACATCATGTCCGCTCTCTATCTGAAACTCAACCTCTCCAAAACTGAACTTCTTCTGCTCCCGCCATCTACTAACCTCCCTAAATCTGACATTTCCCTCTCCGTGGGTGGCACCATAATAACATCCCGGCAGCAGTCGCGCTGTCTGGGTGTTATGTTTGACTACGATCTCTCCTTCACCTCCCATATACAATCTCTTGCCCGCTGGTGCAGCTTACACCTAAAGAACATCTCTAGAATCCGCCCTTTTCTCACCATGGAAACAACAAAAACCCTCACTGTCACCCTAATCCACTCCCGTCTGGACTACTGCACTGCTCTATTAATTGGCCTCCCCTTTACTCGACTTTCCCCTCTCCAGTCCATCCTTAATGCAGCAGCCAGGGTCATTCATCTGGCTAAACATTACTCGGACGCGTCCGCTCTTCGCCAGTCGTTACACTGGCTGCCCATTCATTACAGGATACAATTCAAAGTACTTGTTCTCACCCACAAAGCTCTCCACAGTGCGGCACCCCCTTACATCTCCTCCCTCATTTCTGTCTATCGGCCTAACAGACCACTGCGCTCTGCAAATGACTTTCGACTAACCTCTGCACTAATCCGTACCTCCCACTCCCGACTCCAAGTCTTCTCCCGTGCTGCGCCAATCCTCTGGAATGCTCTACCCCAAGATATTAGGACCATCCACAATTTGCATAGTTTTAGACGCTCGCTCAAAACACATTTGTTCAGAGCGGCCTATCATGTTCCCTAATCAAAGTAATTTTATGTTTTTGTGTGTGTAGCCCATTCACTATCTCCATTTATCCCCCACTCCCTGAAGATGGCTGGACCATCATTGTAAATACATCACTGTAAATTCACACCTGTACTTTGTATCTCCCCCACCTCATTGTAGATTGTAAGCTCTCACGAGCAGAGTCGTCTTATTTCGCTTTAATTATTCTATTGTTAACATTGTTACTTATGACTGTTGTGTTTGAAACTGTTAAGCTGTAAAGCGCTGCGGAATATGTTGGCGCTATATAAATAAAGATTATTATTATTATTATTAGGAGTGTTATTAGGAGGGATGTGCCATTAGTAGTGGTATTAGGAAGGTCAAATACAGACATTGCATTAGCAGACACATAATTACTGCCCTCATATTTCTGTTTGCCTTCATATTGTGGCAGTCATGGATCATAAAAATGAGGACTCTCATATACAACTACCTGAGTGCTGTATAAAATAAAGACATAAGGAGGCCGATCATTGATTTTAAACATATTTTATTAAATTCAATCTTTACCTCTACCTAAAGCCAATGATCCAGAAGAAGGCAAAAAACCTGAACACATTCAGCCAATGTGTGTTACAGGGGAAAAATTCCTTCTTGACCCCGAGAAAAGGCGATCAGTTCGAGAACCCTGGATCAAGGCCATACTACAACTAACTAACTGATATATATATAACAATGATATTCAATATGGTGACTCGTTTCTGGATAGCAGATCTTCTTTGTCCTGGTAAGTCGCCTCACCTTTCCTGATCAGACCAGACCCTGAAGATCATAGCTTGGCTATGTTCATCTCCCCTGTAAAAAAAAAAACAGAACAATACCCCCCCACAGAATACTAACCCCACACAGAACACTACCCCTTAATATACAGACATAGCATTGTTGCATCATATCAGGACCCTTATACAGTTGGCAAACAAATAAAGTTGCACTGTATAGTGCTAAATCATGTAAATATGTATGTTCTACTCCTTATACAGTTTGATTATACAGCAGACACCTAAACAATATGATGTCATGATGCACTGATTCCAGGATTAGATCCATATAATCAGCGTATAATGACATCATAAGACAACAAATATAGTGTACAGACATATTAACCCCTTCACCCCCAAGGGTGGTTTGCACGTTATGGACCGGGCCAATTTTTACAATTCTGACCACTGTCCCTTTAAGAGGTTTTAACTCTGGAACGCTTCAACGGATCCTGGTGATTCTGACATTGGTTTCTCGTGACATATTGTACTTCATGATAGTGGTAAAATTTCTTTGATATTACCTGCGTTTATTTGTGAAAAAATGGAAATTTGGTGAAAATTTAGAAAATTTCGCAATTTTCCAAATTTGAATTTTTATGCAATTAAATCACAGTGATATGTCACACAAAATACTTAATAAGTAACATTTCCCACATGTCTACTTTACATCAGCATCATTTTGGAACCAACATTTTTTTTTGTTAGGGAGTTATAAGGGTTAAAAGTTGACCAGCAATTTCTCATTTTTACAACACCATTTTTTTTAGGGACCACATCTCATTTGAAGTCATTTTGAGGGGTCTATATGATAGAAAATACCCAAGTGTGACACCATTCTAAAAACTGCACCCCTCAAGCTGCTCAAAACCACATTCAAAAAGTTTATTAACCCTTCAGGTGTTTCACAGGAATTTTTGGAATGTTTAAATAAAAATGAACATTTAACTTTTTTTCACACAAAATTTACTTCAGCTCCAATTTGTTTTATTTTACCAAGGGTAACAGGAGAAAATGGACCCCAAAAGATGTTATACAATTTGTCCTGAGTACGCCGATACCCCATATGTGGGGATAAACCACTGTTTGGGCGCATGGCAGAGCTCGGAAGGGAAGGAGCGCCATTTGACTTTTCAATGCAAAATTGACTGGAATTGAGATGGGACGCCATGTTGCGTTTGGAGAGCCACTGATGTGCCTAAACATTGAAACCCCCCACAAGTGACACCATTTTGGAAAGTAGACCCCCTAAGGAACTTATCTAGATGTGTGGTGAGCACTTTGACCCACCAAGTGCTTCACAGAAGTTTATAATGCAAGACCGTAAAAATAAAAAATCATATTTTTTCACAAAAATGATCTTTTCGCCCCCAATTTTTTATTTTCCCAAAGGTAAGAAAAGAAATTGGACCACAAAAGTTGTTGTGCAATTTCTCCTGAGTACGCTGATACCCCATATGTGGGGGTAAACCACTGTTTGGGCGCATGGGAGAGCTCGGAAGGGAAGGAGCGCCGTTTGACTTTTCGCTGCAAAATTGACAGGAATTGAGATGGGACGCCATGTTGCGTTTGGAGAGCCACTGATGTGCCTAAACATTGAAACCCCCCACAAGTGACACCATTTTGGAAAGTAGACCCCCTAAGGAACTTATCTAGATGTGTGGTGAGCACTTTGACCCACCAAGTGCTTCACAGAAGTTTATAATGCAGGACCGTAAAAATAAAATATCATATTTTTTCACAAAAATGACCTTTTTGCCCCCAATTTTTTATTTTCCCAAGGGTAACAGAAGAAATTGGACCACAAAAGTTGTTGTGCAATTTGTCCTGAGTACGCTGATACCCCATATGTGGGGGGGGGGAACCACCGTTTGGGCGCATGGGAGGGCTTGGAAGGGATGGAGCGCCATTTGGAATGCAGACTTAGATGGAATGGTCTGCAGGCGTCACATTGCGTTTGCAGAGTCCTAATGTACCTAAACAGTAAAAAAAACCCACAAGTGACACCATTTTGGAAAGTAGACCCCCTAAGGAACTCATGTAGATGTGTTGTGAGAGCTTTGAACCCCCAAGTGTTTCACTACAGTTTATAACGCAGAGCCATGCAAATAAAAGAATTTTTGTTTTTCCACAAAAATTATTTTTTAGCCCCTAGTTTTGTATTTTCCCAAGGGTAACAGGAGAAATTGGACCCCAAAAGTTGTTCTCCAATGTGTTCCGAGTACTCTGATACCCCATATGTTGGGGTAAACCCCTGTTTGGGCGCAAGGGAGAGCTTGGAAGGGAAGGAGCACTGTTTTACTTTTTCAACGCAGAATTGGCTGGAATTGAAATGGGACGCCATGTCACGTTTGGAGAGCCCCTGATGTGCCTAAACAGTGGAAACCCCCCAATTATAACTGAAACCCTAATCCACACACACCCCTAACCCTAATCCCAACGGTAACCCTAACCACACCTCTAACCCAGACACACCCCTAACCCTAATCCCAACCCTATTCCCAACCGTAAATGTAATCCAAACCCTAACCCTAACTTTAGCCCCAACCCTAACCCTATCTTTAGCCCCAACCCTAAATGTAGCCCTAACCCTAGCCCTAGCCCTAACCCTAGCCCTAACCCTAGCCCTAACCCTAGCCCTAACCCTAATGGGAAAATGGAAATAAATACATTTTTAAAATTTTTTTAATTTTTCCCTAACTAAGGCTACGTTCACATTAGCGTTCTGCGCCGCAGCGTCGCCGCATGCGTCATGCGCCCCTATATTTAACATGGGGGCGCATGGACATGCGTTGCACTTGCGTTTTGCGACGCATGCGTCACTACGGCGCATGCGTCATGGCGCAGAGGACGCAGCAAGTTGCATTTTTTGTGCGTCCAAAATCAAGCAAAAAAAGGACGCATGCGTCGCAAAACGCAGCATTGTGCATGCGTTGTGCATGCGTTGTTCCTGCGTTGAACGTAACCTAAGCAGGTGATGAAGGGGGGTTTGATTTACTTTTATAGCAGGTTATTTAGCGGATTTTTATGATTGGCAGCCGTCACACACTGAAAGATGCTTTTTATTGCAAAAAATATTTTTTGCGTTACCACATTTTGAGAGCTATAATTTTTCCATATTTGAGTCCACAGAGTCATGTGAGGTCTTGTTTTTTGCGGAACGAGTTGACGTTTTTATTGGTAACATGTTCGGGCACGGGAGATTTTTTGATCGCTTTTTATTCCGATTTTTGTGAGGCAGAATGACCAAAAACCAGCTATTCATTAATTTCTTTTGGGGAAGGCGTTTATACCGTTCCGCGTTTGGTAAAATTGATAAAGCAGTTTTTTTCGTCGGGTCAGTACGATTACAGCGATATCTCATTTACATCATTTTTTTATGTTTTGGCGCTTTTATACGATAAAAGCTATTTTATAGAAAAAATAATTATTTTGGCATCGCTTTATTCTGAGGACTATAACTTTTTTATTTTTTCGCTGATGATGGTGTATGGCGGCTCGTTTTTTGCGGGACAAGATGATGTTTTCAGCGGTGCTATGGTTATTTATATACGTCTTTTTGATCGCGTGTTATTCCACTTTTTGATTGGCGGTATGAGAATAAAGCGTTGTTTTTTGCCTCGTTTTTTTTTTTTACGGTGTTCACTGAAGGGGTTAACTAGTTATGGACTTTTATAGGTGGGGTCGTTACGGACGCGGCGATACTAAATATGTGTACTTTTATTGTTTGATTTTTTTTTATTTAGATAAAGAAATGTATTTATGGGAATAATTTTTTTTTTTAATTTATTTAGGAATTTTTTTTTTATTTTTTTTTTACACATGTGGACATTTTTTTTTTACTTTTTTACTTTGTCCCAGGGGGGGACATCACAGATCGGTGATTTGACAGTGTGCACAGCACTCTGTCAAATCACCGACCTCACTTACATCGGTGCAGGCTTACCAGTGTCTGCTCTGAGCAGGCACTCGGTAAGCCACCTCCCTCCCTGCAGGACCCGGATGCCGCGGCCATCTTGGATCTGGGACCTGCAGCGAGGAAGGAGGTAGGAGACCCTCGGAGCAACGCGATCACATCGCGTTGCTCCGGGGGTCTCAGGGAAGCCCGCAGGGAGCCCCCTCCCTGCGCGATGCTTCCCTATACCGCCGGTACACCGCGATCATGTTTGATCGCGGTGTGCCGGGGGTTAATGTGCCGGGGGCGGTCCGTGACCGCTCCTGGCACATAGTGCCGGATGTCAGCTGCGATAGTCAGCTGACACCCGGCCGCGATCGGCCGCGCTCCCCCCGTGAGCGCGGCCGATCGTGCTGGACGTACTATTCCGTCCTTGGGAAGTAGGACCCACCCCACATGGACGGAATAGTACGTCCAATGGCAGAAAGGGGTTAAATAATTAAAACTAAACAATAGTGTGGCTCTCTTTAGATTCTTCAGTCTTCCTTCCAGGATCCAGATTCTCTCCCTGGTAAGAAAAAAAATAATATGAAGGGAAGTATCAGCATAAAACCTGTATAAAGCGTTATAAGTATACTGTACTTTATGCCAGATAAACAAGCCCCCTTTTCTCTGTATTTTTAAGTTTTGACGTAAACACTTAAAATGGTGTACTAAATTTGTTTTTTTTTTTTTAATGCAGAATTAGGCATACAGGACCTGAAATTACGTCACGGCTTGCTGTGATTGGTCGCGTCGCGGTCACATAGGCGGCACGCAACCAATCACAAGCCGTGACGTAATTTTAAAATGCGCGCGTTTCCTGCCTCCCGTGACGTCACGGCTTGTGATTGGTCGCGTCGCCCATGTGACCGCGACGCGACTAATCACAAGCCGGAACGTAATTTTAAAATCCTGAATGCCTAGAATTAGGCATTGAGGACCTGAAAATTACGTCACGGCTTGCTGTGATTGGTCGCGTCGCGGCCACATGGGCGGCACGCGACCAATCACAAGCCGTGACATCACGGAAGGAAGTAAACGCGCGCATTTTAAGCAAAGAACACTGCCGGTTCCCTCCGTGAGGTCCAGGCTGCGTCGGAGAGGTGAGTATAGCAATATTTTTTATTTTAATTCTTTATTTTACACATTAATATGGATCCCAGGGCCTGAAGGAGAGTTTCCTCTCCTTCAGACCCTGGGAACCATCAGGGATACCATCCGATACTTGAGTCCCATTGACTTGTATTGGTATCGGGTATCGGTATCGGATTAGATCCGATACTTTGCCGGTATCGGCCGATACTTTCCGATACCGATACTTTCAAGTATCGGACGGTGTCGCTCAACACTACTGGTGATTCACCTAGCAATGCAGAAATGACAAAAGAGCAGAAATCATTGTCTGTGAGAGAAACCATTCCTTTGTTTCACATTTTCACACATTTTGTAGGTGCAGGAACTATGGACATTCCAGTTTTTGTGGAACTACAACTTACAGCATTCTCAGCGTAGAGCACAGGATAAATATGAAAAAAAGTTCAAGAATTGCTTTCTATTTATATTTTCATGACATTCACCATGCGGCAGGGATGGACTGGGATTGAAATGAAGCCCTGGCATTTGAAATCACACAGGCCCAGGCTGTCCTCGCCCCCCGAGCACCAGATGGGGATACTGTATATTACTAATATTACCCTGCCTGGAGGAAATCAAGATTTTATAACAGACTAATATTTCTAATAATCGCAATAATATTACTATATTTATAATATCAGAATAATAATAATGTAATATTACAGACAAATACCAGCAAACAATAACCAGATAATATCAGCATATACAGGGTGGGCCATTTATATAGATGCACCTAAATAAAATGGGAATGGTTGGTGATATCAACTTCCTCTTTGTGGTACATTAGTATATGGGAGGGAGAAAACTTTTCAAGATGGGTGGTGACCATGGCGGCCATTTTGAAGTCAGCCATTTTGGATCCAACTTCATTTTTTTCAATGGGGAGAGGGTCATGTGATGTAAGGATATCGCGTCTGCGTGTACCGGAGGCCCCAGATCCCGACCCGCAGTGTGTTATCATGTATTCACACTGTGGGGCTGGGAATCTGGCGCCTGAGAAGTGGAGCGGGTCACCGTGCACCTCGATAGAAGTGCCGAAATCTCGCAAGACATCACAAATCTCGCGAGACATCGGCACTATATTCAATGGAGCACTGTGACCCGCTCCACTGCGCAGGTGCCAGATTCCCAGCCCCGCAGAGTGAATACATCATAACACACTGTGGGTTAGGATCTGGGGCCTCTGCTACATGCAGGCGCAATATCCTTACATCATCTGATATAAGTTCCCGGGCAGCACACATTACGCATGCCCGAGAACTGATTGCAGAGTGCAGGCACCGGTAATGTCACGAGCAAGAGAGAAGGCGGCGATGGACGACTGCGAGGCGGTTGAGTCAGGGGGAGAAAACATACCTCCCTAACTCAATAGAGGTATGATGGGAAATTTATAAAACTCATTATTTCAGCTTTCTTAGGGATAATAAACATAAGAGCCACCTTCACAGAATGCAGCCTTAGTGCTGCTGAAGGTGGCTCTTTTAATTTAATAGGCCCTGGGGGGTGTCAGGTTCCCTTTAAGGAAAAATAGTTAAAAATATATTTATTTTTAATAGTTTAGAGTAGAGTAGGGCCCGCCGAAAGCGTCTACTGTGTCGTGGTGTCAGCCTAAAAATTATTTTGGCCAGAACAAAAGTTGCTGGTTATGAATGTGATCTGGTGTTTGATGGGAACTGTTAAAATCTGATTGGTGAGGATGTAGTGGAGAAGTTGAGTTTTTCTAAGAGTGGGCGGTGGGACGGTGGAGGCGGAGCTGGTGGGGAGCCTGGGCGGAGTCTCAAGGGATCTCAAACATTTTTCCAATATGGGGACCCGAAATACCTAGTGGAAGCTCTGGTCTGTCTCATAATCTGCAGACCTCAGCTTCCTGAGACTTCAGTGTGCTCACGCAGGCGGCGTAATGACATTATTGCCTCATGCTGCTCTCCAGACCAGAAGAGAAAATGGAGGCTGCAGTGCCAGGAATTTAAAGATTTTTCTGTATTTTCATGACTATGAAAATTGTACATTCACACTGAAGGCATCAAAACTATGAATTAACACATGTGGAATTATATACTTAACAAAAAAGTGTGAAACAACTGAAATTATGTCTTATATTCTAGGTTCTTCAAAGTAGCCACCTTTTGCTTTGATGACTGCTTTGCACACTCTTGGCATTCTCTTGATGAGCTTCTAGAGGTACAAAAATCCAAAGAAAGTTAAACCGCATCCTATGTCCATACAGCTTCCATACGCATGTTGGCGCAAGTCAGTGCCAAGGGGTCCAACCCGGCTGCAAATTCATATCCCAAAACAGAAGAAAGACAGCGCCACAACGGCCAGTGACGAAAATCTTACGTATTTAATCTGCCTCCTGTGGTGACGTTTCGGTACAATGACCTTAATAAAGGTTGTGGCGCTGTCTTTCTTCTGTTTTGGGATAGACCTTCTAGAGGTAGTCACCGGGAATAGTTTTCAATTCACAGGTGTGCCCTGTCACGTTTAATAAGTGGGATTTATTGCCTTATAAATGGGGTTGGAACCATCAGTTGTGTTGTGCAGATATCTGGTGGATACACAGCTGATAGTCCTACTAAATAGACTGTTAGAATTTGTATTATGGCAAGAAAAAAGCAGCTCAGTAAAGAAAAACGAGTTCTAGCAGCAGACACATCTCTACAACAACTGTTAAGAGGAGACTTTGTGCAGCAGGCCTTCATGGTAAAATAGCTGCTAGGAAACCACTGCTAAGGACAGGCAACAAGCAGAATAGACTAGTTTGGGCTAAAGAACACAAGGAATGGATATTAGACCAGTGGAAATCTATGCTTTGGTCTGATGAGTCCAAATTTGAGATCTTTGGTTCCAACCACCGTGTCTTTGTGCGACGCAGAAAAGGTGTACAGATGGACTCTACATGCCTGGTTCCCACCATGAAGCATGGAGGAGGAGATGTGATGGTGTGGGGGTGCTTTGCTGGTGACACTGTTGGGGATTTATTCAAAATTGAAGGCATACTGAACCAGCATGGCTACCACAGCATCTTGCAGCGGCATGCTATTCCATCCGTTTTGCGTTTAGTTGGACCATTATTTATTTTTCAACAGGACAATGACCCCAAACTCACCTCCAGGCTGTGTAAGGGCTATTTGACCAAGAAGGAGAGTGATGGGGTGCTACACCAGATGACCTGGCCTCCACAGTCACCAGACCTGAACCCAATCGAGATGGTTTGGGGTGAGCTGGACCGCAGAGTGAAGGCAAAAGGGCCAACAAGTGCTAAGCATCTCTGGGAACTCCTTCAACATTGTTGGAAGACCATTCCCGGTGACTACCTCTTGAAGCTCATCAAGAGAATGCCAAGAGTATGTAAAGCAGTCATCAAAGCAAAAGGTGGCTACTTTGAAGAACCTACAATATAAGACATAATTTCAGTTGTTTCACACTTTTTTGTTAAGTACATAATTCCATATGTGTTAATTCATAGTTTTGATGCCTTCAGTGTTAATGTACAATTTTCATAGTCATGAAAATACAGAAAGATCTTTAAATGAGAAGGTGTGTCCAAACTTTTGGTCTGTACTGTATAAATATATATATATATATATATATATATATATATATATATATGGAACTGGGCAACTGGGACCATCTTACTACATACACGGGGAGAACTGGGGCTATTATACTATATATATATATATATATATATATATATATATACATCCCCATTAACCCCTTCATGACCGTGGGATTTTTCATTTTTCCGTGTTCGTTTTTCGCTCCCCTCCTTCCCAGAGCCATAACTTTTTTATTTTTCCGTCAATTTGGCCATGTGAGGGCTTATTTTTCGCGGGACGAGTTGTACTTTTGAACGACATCATTGGTTTTACCATGTCGTGTACTAGAAAACGGGGAAAAAATTCCAAGTGCAGTGAAATTGCAAAAAAAGTGCAATCCCACACTTGTTTTTTGCTTGCATATTTTGCTAGGTTCACTAAATGCTAAAACTGACCTGCTATTATGATTCTCCAGGTCAGTACGAGTTCATAGACACCTCACATGTCTAGGTTATGTTTTACCTAAGTGGTGAAAAAAAATTCCAAACTTTGCAAAAAAAAGTTTGCGCCATTTTCCGATACTCGTAGCGTCTCCATTTTTCGTGATCTGGGGTCAGGTGAGGGCTTATTTTTTGCGTGCCGAGCTGGCATTTTTAATGATACCATTTTGGTGTAGATACATTCTTTTGATCACCCGTTATTGCATTTTAATGCAATGTCGCGGCGACCAAAAAAACGTATTTCTGGCGTTTTGATTTTTTTCTCATTACGCCATTTAGCGATCAGGTTAATGCTTTTTTTTTATTGATAGATCGGGCGATTCTGAATGCGGCAATACCAAATATGTGTATGTTTTTGGTTTTTTTTATTGATTTATTTTGATTGGGGCGAAAGGGGGGTGATTTAAACTTTTATGTTTTTTTTATTTTTTTCACATTTTTAAATACTTTTTTTTTTCACTTTTGCCATGCTTCAATAGCCTCCATGGGAGGCTAAAAGCAGGCACAACCCGATTGGCTCTGCTACATAACAGCGATCATCAGATCGCTGTTATGTAGCAGAAATACAGGTGTGCTGTGAGCGCCGACCACAGGGTGGCGCTCACAGCTACCGAGGATCAGTAACCATAGAGGTCTCAAGGACCTCTATGGTTACCATTCAGAAGCATCGCCGACCCCCGATCATGTGACAGGGGTCGGCGATGATGTCATATCCGGCCGCCCGGCCGGATGCGGTAGTTAAATGCCGCTGTCTGCGTTTGACAGCGGCATTTAACTAGTTAATAGGTGCGGGCAGATCGCGATTCTGCCCGCGCCTATTGCGGGCACATGTCAGCTGTTCATAACAGCTGACATGTCCCGGCTTTGATGCGGGCTCACCGCGGAGCCCTGCATCAAAGCAGGGGACCTGACGTCGGACGTACTATCCCGTCCGACGTCAGGAAGGGGTTAATAGCCCAACTTCCACATCGGCATCCCAGCTTCTATCACTAACACCCTGGGCGTAACACCCTGGACCTGGTCTTTATCCTAATCTGTTCATTCTCCCATCTAGATAACTCACCGCTTCCCCTCTCTGACCACAACATTCTCTCCTTCACACTCACAATTCCTCGCCCACTCCAGCACTCTCCTACCTACCACACATTCAGAAATCTACATGCTATTAATCCTCACGCACGTTCAGACTCCCTACACTCATCATTGTCCCCAATCTCTTCTTTTTCCTGTACTGATCTGGCTGTACATCACTTCAATGACACACTTAGAAGCACCCTTGACCAAGTAGCTCCCCTCACCCTCAGAACCTCCATACACAGAGTGAAACATCCCTAGCTCACATCGCAAACCCGATTTCTCCAGCGATGCTCTAGGTGTGCTGAACGCTTATGGAGGAAAACTCGCACACCAGAAGACTTCATCCACTTTAAATTGATGTTAAGGACCTATAACTCTGCCTTTCACCTCGCCAAACAGACCTACTTCTCCACTCTGATCTCCTCACCATCCAACAACCCTAAGAAACTTTTTTTACACCTTTTACTCCCTCCTCATTTCAAAAGCACAAGACCCTATCACAGACATTTGTCCTGATGACCTAGCCTCCCACTTTATAGAGAAAATTGATAATATATCTGTCTGGAAATCCGCTCCCAGACACCAAGTGCAGTGACTCCCATCCGTCCCTGCATCTCCCCTGGCTCACTCTCCACATTCAATCCCATCACAGAAGACGAAGTAGTCTCCAAGCTCCTCTCTTCTTCTCGTCCGACTAGATGCACCACCGACCTCATTCCCTCACACCTCCTTCAGTCTCTCTCTCCAGTCGTCACAACTCACCTAACTACAATCTTTAATCTCTCCCACATCTCTGGAATTTTCCCCTCCTCCTTCAAACACTCTATCATTACTCCATTACTAAAGAAACCCACCCTCGACCCATCCTGCACAAATAACTACAGACCGGTCTCCAATCTCCCCTTCATCTCCTAAACTCTTGGAGCGCCTGGTCTACTCCTGCCTTACCCATTACCTCTCCACTCACACCCTCCTAGACCCTTCACAGTCCGGTTTCCGCCCCCTACATTCGACAGAAACTGCACTCATCAAGGTGACCAATGACCTTTTGACAGCAAAATGTAACAGTGACCACTCTCTGCTCATTCTTCTCGACCTCTCTGCAGCTTTCGGCACTGTTGACCACCCTCTCCTACTCTCTAGGCTCCTGTCACTAAGCATTAAGGACACTGCTCTCTCCTGGTTCTCCTCCTATCTTTCTGATCGCTCCTTCAGTGTTCTGTTCTCTGACTCCACTTCATCTCCTCTTCCTCTCACTGTTGGGATACCTCAGGGCTCAGTCCTTGGCCCCCTTCTCTTCTCTCTCTACACAGCCCCAATTGGACAGACCATCAGCAGATTTGGCTTTCAGTACCATCTTTATGCTGATGACACACAACTATACACGTCATCCCCTGACCTTTCCCCCGCTGTACTACAGAACACCACTGACTGTCTGTCTGCACTCTCGAACATCATGTCCGCTCTATATCTGAAACTCAACCTCTCCAAAACTGAACTTCTTCTGCTCCCGCCATCTACTAACCTCCTTAAGTCTGACATTTCCCTCTCCGTGGGTGGCACCATAATAACACCCCGGCAGCAGGCGCGCTGTCTGGGTGTTATGTTTGACTCCGATCTCTACTTCACCTCCCATATACAATCTCTTGCCCGCTCGTGCCGCTTACACCCAAAGAACATCTCTAGAATCCGCCCTTTTCTCACCATGGAAACAACAAAAACCCTCACTGTCGCCCTGATTCACTCCCGCCTGGACTACTGCACTGCTCTATTAATTGGCCTCCCCCTTACTCGACTTTCCCCTCTCCAGTCTATCCTTAATGCAGCAGCCAGGGTTGTCCATCTAGCTAATCGCTACTCGGACGCGTCTGCTCTTCGCCAGTCGTTACACTGGCTACCCATTCATTACAGGATACAATTCAAAGTACTTGTTCTCACCCACAAAGCTCACCACAGTGCGGCACCCCCATACATCTCCTCCCTCATTTCGGTCTATCGGCCTAACCGACCGCTGCGCTCTGCAAATGACTTTCGACTAACCTTTGCACTAATCCATACCTCCCACTCCTGTCTCCAAGACTTCTCCCGTGCTGTGCCAGTCCTCTGGAATGCTTTACCCCAAGATATTAGAACCATCCACAATTTGCATAGTTTTAGGCGGTCGCTCAAAACACATTTGTTCAGAGAGGCCTACCACGTTCACTAATCAAAGTCTTTTTATGTTTGTGTGTGTGTGTAGCCCATTCGCTATCTCCATCTACCCCCCACTCCCTGAAGATGGCTGGACCATCATTGTAAATACATGATTGTAAATGTGCACCTGTACTTTGCATCTCTCCCATTTCATTGTAGATTGTAAGCTCTCACGAGCAGGGTCGTCTTATTTTGCTTTAATTATTGTATTGCTAACGTTGTTACTTATGACCAGGGCCGGACTGGCCATCGGGCACTTCTGGCAAATGCCAGAAGGGCCGGTGCCAGTCTTGGACTGCTCAATCCGCCTCCCCCCGCCGCCACCGACTCACCCCCCTGCCGTCGTATTCAACTGTACCGGCGTATGACGCCGGTACAGTTGAATGCATTTATGGAGGAGAGAGCGTCTACAGACTCTCCCTCTCCCATCATTCACCACTCTGCCTCTGACACTGCGGGTGCGCGATGACATCATATCATCGTGCACTTGCTGTGTCCCGGGCAGACTGCAGCCGCTGAGACAGGAGCAGGAAGCAACGCGGTCAAGAGGAAAGGTGAGGAGAGTGTTTTTTTTGTTTTTTTTACTGGACTGTGGGGACATTCTCGGGGGGGGGAGGAGGAGAGATGCGGGCTGTGCCGGATATACCACTGTGTGGGCTGAGCTGTATATACCACTGTGTGGGCTGTGCTGTATATACCACTGTGAGGGCTGTGCTGTATATACCACTGTGCGGGCTGTGCTCTATATACCACTGTGCGGGCTGTGCTGGATATACCACTGTGCGGGCTGTGCTGGATATACCACTGTGCGGGCTGTACTGGATATACCACTGTGCGGGCTGTGCTGGGTATACCACTGTGTGGACTGTGCTGGATATACCACTGTGCGGGCTGTGCAAGATATACCACTGTGCGGGCTGTGCTGGATATACCACTGTGCAGGCTGTGCTGTATATACCACTGTGCGGGCTGTGCTGTATATACCACTGTGTGGGCTGTGCTGGATATACCACTGTGCGGGCTGTGCTGGATATACCACTGTGCGGGCTGTGCTGGATATACCACTGTGCGGGCTGTGCTGTATATACTACTGTGTGGGCTGTGCTGTATATACTACTGTGTGGGCTCTGCTGGATATACCACTGTGCGGGCTGTGCTGGATATACCAATGTGTGGGCTCTGCTGGATATACCACTGTGCTGGATATACCACTGTGCGGGCTGTGCTGTATATACCACTGTGCTGGATATACCACTGTGCGGGCTGTGCTGGATATACTACTGTGCGGGCTTTGCTGTATATACCACTGTGCGGGCTATGCTGTATATACTACTGTGCGGGCTGTGCTGTATATACTACTGTGCGGGCTGTGCTGTATATACTACTGTGCGAGCTGTGCTGTATATACTACTGTGTGGGCTGTGCTGTATATACTACTGTGTGGGCTGTGCTGTATATACCACTGTGTGGGCTGTGCTGTATATACCACTGTGCGGGCTGTGCTGGATATACTACTGTGCGGGCTGTGGTGTATATACCACTGTGCGGGCTGTGCTGTATATACTACTGTGCAGGCTGTTCTGGATATACTACTGTGCGGGCTGTGCTGTATATACTACTGTGCGGGCTGTGCTGTATATACTACTGTGCGGGCTGTGCTGTATATACTACTGTGTGGGCTGTGCTGTATATACTACTATGTGGGCTGTGCTCTATATACTACTGTGGGCTGTGCTGTATACTGCTGTGTGGGCTGTGTTGTCTACTATGCGGACTGTGCTATATACTATGCGGGCTTTGCTATATACTATGGGGAGTATATTATCTTCTATGGGGAGGCCATGTTATGTACTATGTGGCTGTGGTATATACTATTGTGGGGGTATATTATATTCTATGGGGGAGGTTGGGTTATATACTATAGGGGAGGTTGTGTTATATACTAATGGGAGCTGCATTATATTCTATGGGGTTACATTATACTCTGTGGGGTGGCTGCATTATACTCTGTGGGGTGGCTGCATTATACTGTGGGGTGGCTGCATTATACTCTGTGGTTGCCACATTATATTCTGTAGGGTGGTGGCTACATTATACTATATGTGGGCTGCATTATACTGTATCGAGGATTATGGGGCATACGTTATACTATATGAAGGACTATGGGGTGCATTATACTATGGGAAGTGAATTGTACTACATGGATGACTATGGCGGTGCATTAGACTATATGGAGCACTATGAGGAGTGTATTATGCTATATGGAGGACTATGAGGAGTGTATTATACTATGTGGAGGACTGATCAGTGTATTTTTATATATGGAGGACTATATGGAGGACTGTGGAGCACATTATAATATATGGACGACTATGGGGTGTATTTTACTAAACAAGTAAAATGCTGCATATTCAGATTGTCTTTGCCGGAACAAAAATCATTGTTCTCAGCAGCACATCGCCGCTGTAAACTGTAGATGTGCTGCTGAAAACATGATACTGTATGGGGATCGGTTAGTGATCTGTTAGTGATCGTTCTGTCCCATCATTCTTTCTCAGACGGTGGAAAGAGGCCGGGAAACAAGTGTTGAACAACTTCAGTATTGTCGATCAAACTCATTTAGCAGCCTGAACTCAGCACTTGTAAATACAACCGAAATGCTTTTGTGTGATGTGCAATATGTTAGCATTTTGGGCCCCATTTTAAACTTTGCCTAGGCGTAGGGCCCCACTTTGCCTAAAACCGGCCCTGCCTACAAGTGTACAAAGATATTATAAAGTCACCATGTGACAAGTGGGCCTGTGTAACTTCAAATGCCAGGGCTGAATTTTAGTCCCAGTCCGGCCCTGCTTATGACTGTTGTGTTTGAAACTGTTAAACTGTAAATCGCTGCCGAATATGTTGGCGCTATATAAATAAAGATTATCATTATATACCATATATGGGGATAACTGAGGCCATCATACTAGATATGTGGGGAGAACTGGAGCCATAATACTATATATATGGGAGAACTGGGGCTATTATACTATATATATGGGAATAACTATGGGAATATATATAGGGATAGGGAGAAGTGGGGCCATCATACTAGATATGTGGGGGGAACTGGGGTCATCATACTATATATGTGGGCAACTGGTGCCATCATACTGTATTTATAGTGGGAACTGGGGCCATCGCACTAGATACACTATATATGTGGGGCAGTGGGATACCTTCATACTATATATAATATATATACAAATAAAAGAAACTGTGGGGACCATTATATGAGGGCTGTGGGGCCACCATATTCCATACAGGGGGCTGTAGGGACATGATACTATATATAAAGGGGTTGCGGGATCATCATACTCTATATAGGAAGCTGTGAGGTACATAATATCGCAATTAGAGAGCTGTAGGGGACCTTCTTACTATATGTAGGGGTTTTGGAGACTGTCACGGGGAGACTAGGTGAGCGAGAGCTAATAACCCGGGCCCCTGCAGTTTCCCTCAGACTAGGGAAATCCTGACTGACCCTCTACCTGGAGTTTACACTGATGGTGTGCATGTCCAGGCCTCGAACCTCACCCTGTCTCCTGTTTCAACCCTAAGCTGATACCTCCGCCCACCACCCAGTGAAGAGGTAATATTCCAATACCCACAGTTAGCACAGACAAGGATAAAGGAAAATATACCACCAGCAACGAATTTCCAACAACCAGCTCTCAACTCCAGACCGAGATAACAACGCACAAGACAGTAGCTATAATCGGCGACGCCCAATGATCAGGAGAACTATTTAAAGGCAATGGGCATGGCCCAGCTTCCAATCCGAGGACCAGGTAAATTAACCCCGGAACAGCTAGCAAAAATCTAGCCGACGCCAATGAGCAAATAGTGGTCAAAAGCGGAATTACCACTGTCTGTCGGACGACCTGGTCTGAACAGCGTCCGACATGACAGAGACATGCTATTTGTGGGGAGCTATAGTATATGGTATATAGAAAACTGTAAAGCTTTAGACTATATATTGGAGTCAGTGGGGACATCATATTGTATATCCCTTATCTACATACCAGCCTGTTTTTAAAGCCTGTTATTTTTGCTGCTTTAATGCAATGGCCAGAGATAAGCAGGGAAAAGGAGTGACACCGCAACTCAAGGGCCACCGCCTTGTGATTGCCCCCCAGGCTGAAAAGTGCCAGCCAGCCCCTGACCTGTGGGTTCAAAATACTCACTATATCCTTTGATAAAATCCTTAAGTAATGTTCTCAAATTCTGCGTTGCAGCTGTGTGTTCAAAATGCTCACTATATCCCTTTATAAAATCATTGAGGGGTGTAGTTTCTGAGGCGCCCACCAGGGCAGTGGGTTACTTGGCACCGGGTCTGGTCGCACTTAAATGGGATGTCACGGTGGCTGAGACCCGGTCCGTGGGCCTGGGCTCTCAATTAAAGGAGGAGGTTAGATCTTTCAAGGGATTAATGAAGTCTATTTTCGTGACACCACCTGTGGTTCTCGGTCAGTAGGGACTGACGCTGTCTAAGGGGTCCTCTGGGGTGGCGTTGTTGCAGCAAGATGGTGCTGCTTCCCACAGGTGAAGCGGGGTCCCCATGGCTCCCAAGGTGTATGGGAAGATGGTGGGTTGCCGGTAAATAACGGAGGACACAAAGTTGTAGTCTTTACCTGGTTTATTGATGGTATCAATTGGCCTCAATTCAGAGCACCAGGTACGGGTGTAGCTATGGTCCAGCCGGCTTGGAGGCAATAGGGGGTCCCTCTCCCAGTTGAGGTCCGTAAGCCTTTCCTTCTTGCGCCAGTTTGTGAGATCCCTGCTGCTTGAATCTTGCTGGCAAGGTACCCCTTTCTCTCCTGTCCTGGGTGGCTCTTAGATTACTGCTGCACTTCAGGCTTGGTGTGGGCAGGTAACGTACAATCTAATCCCCTCCGGTTCTGTCATGCGTCCTGGAGTACAACACAACCTCAGGCTCCCGGTGCCCGGTTTCGGCGCTCTGGCTCTGAGGGTGGAAGATCGCCATTCCTCTCTGAGCCCATTCTCTTCCACTGTGCTCCTTTCCTCTATGCTCCACTGCATTCAACCCCTCGGGTTCTTCCTCTCTCCTGGAGCTGCAGCTCAATCCTGGCTGCCAGCTCCACTGTCTGCTCTCCTTCCTCTCTCCTCACAGTCTCCTCCAGACTGAACTAACTCCCGTTCCCAACCAAAACACTTAAAGCTAGGGAAGCTCCCCTGAATCCAGGTTCAGAGCTCCCCCTTCTGTTCTGGAGTCAGAATGTGTTGCATGCATGTGCTTACCTGGTAAAGAGAATCTTCCTTGCCTCCAAGCATGATATCACCCTCCCCGAAAGGAAGGCAACATCACTGTAACAACCGGTTACCTGGGGTGTTACATTTCCAAAATGGGGTCATTTGTCCGGGATTTCCACTGTTTAGGCACATCAGGGGCTCTCCAAATGCAACATGGCGTCCGCTTGCGATTCCAGCCAATTTCGCATTCAAAAAGTCAAATGGTGCTCCTTACCTTCCAAGCCCTGTCGTGCGCCCAAACAGTGGATTTCCCCCAGATATGGGGTATCAGCATGCGCAGGAGAAATTTCACTACACATTTTGAGGTCCAATTTCTAATGTTACCCTTGCCAAAATAAAAAAGTTTGGGGCTAATCTAGTAATTACAGTATTTTGTGATAAAAGTTAAATGCACTACATGTGGATTTGACCACCTTTTTAGAATGGTGTCACTTTTGGGTACTTTCTGTCATATAGGCCCCCCAAAATCATTTAAAATGTGATGTGATCCCTAAAAAAAAAAATAGTTATTATTAAGGTTGAAGGAAGACTTTAAAGGTACCGTCACACTCAGCAACTTTGCAAAGAGAACGACAACAATCCGTGACGTTGCAGTGTCCTGCATAGCGATCTCGTTATGTTTGACATGCAGCAGCGATCTGGATCCCGCTGTGCCATCGCTGGTCGGAGCTAGAAGTCCAGAACTTTATTTCGTTGCCAGGTCGGCGTGTATCGTCATGTTTGACATCAAAAGCAACGACGCCAGCAACGGGCATAGGGGGCGTCGCAGCGTCTCCTTCTAGCCAGTCGGTACACTCCGGCTGTTTGACATGGAGCTAACAACCAGCGAGAACGAGAAGTGAGTCGCCGTTACGTCACTGAATTGCTCCTGCATCGTTCTGGAGTTGCTGTGTTTGACGTCTCTACAGCGACCTAAACAGCGATGCTTCAGCAATATAGTTTAGGTTGGCTCGTTGTCTATATCGCCGCAGCGTCGCTGAGTGTGACGGTACCTTAAGTCCATCTAGTTCAACCCATAGCCTAATCTAACATGCCCTGACATGTTGATCCAGAGGAAGGCAAAAAAAACCCATGTGGAAAAGAGTAAGCTCCACATTGGGGAAAAAAATTCCTTCCCGACTCCACATACGGCAAGCAGACTAGTTCCCCGGATCAACACCCTAATAAGGAATCTAGTATATATAACCTGTAAAATTATACTTTTCAAGAAAGCCATCCAGTCCCATCTTAAATTTTAGTAATGAATCACTCATTACAACATCATACGGCAGAGTTCCATAGTCTCACTGCTCTTACAGTAAAGAATCCGCGTCTGTTATTATGCTTAAACCTTCTTTCCTCCAGACGTAGAGGATGCCCCCTTGTCCCTGTGCGGTTTTGACTTTCTTTTGTTTTGGCCCCCTTGTCCCTGTCTCAGTTCTATGTTTAAAAAGATCATCGGAAAGGTCTTTGTAAAGTCCCCTCATATATTTATACATTAACAGGGCTGCCATTAGGGCATTACAGCCATGACTGGTGTATGGGGCCCAATGGGCAGAAGGGGGCCCGTATCGGGCCCCGTCTCATCTGCTCACCGGGCCCCCCCTACAGGCGCTACGGATCGCTATTGACGTGCAGGCCTGCGCCCGCACGTCAATAGTTAACAGCCGCCAGCCAGTCGGAGGTGGGCAGCTGACTTGAGCAGCAGTGTGCATGTCACCGGCGTCTGACATCATTGTCAGCCACCGGCGAGTGCGTGCTTCACCTGCGTGGAGGGAGTGAGCTTCGCCAGGAGTGCGGCCAGGTAAGAAATCGTGTTTTTTTTTTTGTTTTTTTTTTGAGAGCGGCGATCCAGGGGGCCCCGGGGCAGAATGCCGGACACGCTGGGGCAGAGATGCTGGACACAGGGGCAGAGATGCTGGACACAGGGGCAGAATGCTGGACACAAGGGGCAGACTGAGAGACACGGGGGCAGAATGCTGGACACAAGGGGCAGAATGCTGGACTCGAGGGGCAGAATGCTGGACTCGAGGGGCAGAATGCTGGACACAGGGGCAGAATGCTTGATGCGGGGGCAGAATGCTGGACACGGGGGCAGAATGCTGGACATAGGGGCAGAATGCTGGACACGAGCGGCAGAATGCTGGACACGAGGGGCAGAATGCTGGACACGAGGGGCAGAATGCTGGACACGAGGGGCAGAATGCTGGACACGCTGGGGCAGAATGCTGGACACGCTGGGGCAGAGATACTGGACACGGGGGCAAAATGCTGGACACAAGGGGTAGACTGTGAGACACGGGGCAGAACGCTGGACACGAGGAGCAGAATGCTGGACTCGAGGGGCAGAATGCTGGACATGAGGGGCAGAATGCTGGACACGAGGGGCAGAATGCTGGACATGGGGGGCAGAATTGTGGACACGGGGGGCAGAATGCTGGACATGGGGGGCAGAATTGTGGACACGGGGGGCAGAATGCTGGACACGAGGGGCAGAATGCTGGACACGAGGGGCAGAACGCTGGACAAGAGGGGCAGAATGCTTAACACGGGGGCAGAATGCTGGACACGAGGGGCAGAATGCTGGACACGCTGGGGCAGAGATGCTGGACACGCTGGGGCAGAGATGCTGGACACAGGGGCAGAATGCTGGACACAGGGGCAGAATGCTGGACACAAGGGGCAGACTGTGAGACACGGGGGCAGAATGCTGGACACGAGGAGCAGAATGCTGGACTCGAGGGGCAGAATGTTGGACACGGGGGCAGAATGCTGGACACGAGGGGCAGAATGCTGGACACGGGGGCAGAATGCTGGACATGGGGGGCAGAATTGTGGACACGAGGGGCAGAATGCTGGACACGAGGGGCAGAATGCTGGACACGAGGGGCAGAATGCTGGACACGAGGGGGAAAAATGCTGGACACGAGGGGCAGAATGCTGGACACGAGGGGCAGAATGCTGGACTCGAGGGGCAGAATGTTGGACATGGGGGCAGAATGCTGGACATGGGGGCAGAATGCTTTACACAAGGGGCAGAATGCTGGACACAGGGGCAGAATGCTGGACACGAGGGGCAGAATGCTGGACACAGGGGCAGAATGCTGGACATGCTGGGGCAGAATGCTGGACACAGGGTCAGAATGCTGGACACAAGGGGCAGACTGTGAGACACGGGGCAGAATGCTGGACACGAGGAGCAGAATGCTGGACTCGAGGGGCAGAATTGTGGACACGGGGCAGAATGCTGGACACGAGGGGCAGAATGCTGGACACGAGGGGCAGAATGCTGGACACGCTGGGGCAGAGATGCTAAACACGCTGGGGCAGAGATGCTGGACACGCTGGGACAGAGATGCTGGACACAGGAGCAGAATGCTGGAAACGCTGGGGCCGAATGCTGGACACAGGGGCAGAATGCTGGACACAAGGGGCAGACTGTGAGACACGGGGGCAGAATGCTGGAAACGAGGAGCAGAATGCTGGACTCGAGGGGAAGAATGCTGGACACGGGGGCAGAATTGTGGACACAGGGGGCAGAATGCTGGACACGAGGGGCAGAATGCTGGACACGAGGGGCAGAATGCTGGACACGAGGGGCAGAATGGTGGACACGCTGGGGCAGAGATGCTGGACATGCTGGGGCAGAGATGCTGGACACGCTGGGGCAGAGATGCTGGACACAGGGGCAGAATGCTGGACACAGGGGCAGAATGCTGGACACGCTGGGGCAGAATGCTGGACACAGGGGCAGAATGCTGGACACGAGGAGCAGAATGCTGGACTCGAGGGGCAGAATGCTGGACATGGGGGGCAGAATTGTGGACACGGGGGCAGAATGCTGGACACAAGGAGCAGACTGTGAGACACAGGGGCAGAATGCTGGACACGAGGAGCAGAATGCTGGACTCGAGGGGCAGAATGTTGGACACAGGGGCAGAATGCTGGACACGGGGGCAGAATGCTTTACACGAGGGGCAGAATGCTGGACACAGGGGCAGAATGCTGGACACGAGGGGCAGAATGCTGGACACGAGGGGCAGAATGCTGGACACGCTGGGGCAGAGATGCTGGACACAAGAGGCAGACTATGAGACACGGGCAGAATGCTGGATACAGGGGCAGAATGGAGATGCAGGGCATGACTGGAGACACTGGGGGCATGACTGGAGACAGATGGGGCAGAATGGAGACACAGGGGGCTTGACTGGAGACATGGGGGCATTATTGGAGCCATAGGGGGCAGAATGGAGATACGGGCATGATTGAAGACACGGGGCAGAATGGAGATACACGGTATGATTGGAGACAGATGGAGCAGGGTTGGAGACAGATCGTGCAGGATCATGGGACAGGATGGATACGATGGAGACAGATGGGGCAGGATGGGGAGATCATATGGGGCAGGATGGATACTCATGAGGGCAGGATGGGTGAACATATGGCTCAAGCCAGGAATGAGACACACGGGGCCAGGATGGGGGATATTATTGTTACCATAGGGGCTAATTAAGGGATATTATTACTGCAGTGATGTATTTATTTTATTTTTTGAGGACACTGTTTTAAATGGGGGGTGGTCCTATTACTGTGCAGAGTGACACTATGTCACCTTTTTTTCTTCATGTGGTGTAATGTAGAAGTTGGAAAAAATTAAGTAATGTGTTCTGCAAGCGGAGCTCGAGATAACTGTGTTATTTCCTGCAGAGACGACTCCTGGCTGGATGAAGTGATGGCGGTCTGTGCTGGATGAAAGATGAAGGACTGCACCTAGAGACGTCACTGGTGAGTCAGTGTGTTACCTATACACTGACACTATACACTGTATACTATATACAGAGCTCCTGTGTATAATGTCACCAGTGATCACTGTATTACCCTGTACACAGACACTGCATACTAAGTACAGATCTCCTGTGTATAATGGCACTGGTAGTGATATTAGTATTGTGTTTTTTTTATTACTGATCAGTATTGTATTCAGTCACTTTGTGGTGGTAATATGTGGTCTGGTCATGGTGCTGTATTTGTTCCTTGTATGTGATATTATTGGTCATTTTAAAAATTGAAAAATAATTAAAAATATACCTACATTGTATTGCATATTTTAACAAATATTTATTAGGTTACAACAGAGTAGGGCCCAGCCAAAAGTGTCTACCGTGTTATGGTGGTGGCTTAAAAAATCTTTTGGCCAAAGCAAAAGCTGCCGGCTATATGTGTGATCTGGTGATGGGAACTGTTAATGTGTGACTGGTGAGGACGTGGAGTTTTTCCAAGAGAGAGCGGTGGGACTGTGGACAGTTTGAGGGGTGGAGTGTGGAGGCGGGGCTGGGGTGGAGCCTGGGCGGAGTCTCAAGGGGGCCCCGAAAATTTTTCCAGTATGGGGCCCCGAAATTTCTAGTGGCAGCCCTGTATATTCAAAATAAGATCACCCCTTAGCCTTCGTTTTTCCAAACTAAATAGCCCCAAGTGTAATAACATATCTTGGTATTGTAGACCCCCCAGTCCTCTAATAACCTTGGTTGCTCTTCTCTGCACCTGCTCTAGTTCAGCTATGTTTTTCTTATACACCGGAGACCAGAACTGTACACAGTATTCTAAGTGTGGTCGAGCTAGTGACTTGTATAGAGGTAAAATTATGTTCTCCTCATGAGCATCTATGCCTCTTTAAATGCATCCCATTATTTTATTTGCCTTTGTAGCAGCTGCCTGACACTGGCCACTAAATGTGAGTTTGCCATCCACCCATACTCCCAGGTCTTTTTCATTGACGGTTTTGCCCAGAGTTTTAGAATTAAGCACATAGTTTTACATCTTATTACATCTACCCAATTGCATGACCTTACATTTATCCCCATTAAAGCTCATTTGCCATTTATCAGCCCAAGCTTCTAGTTTACATAAATCATCCTGTAATATAAAATTGTCCTCATCTGTATTGATTACCCTGCAGAGTTTAGTGTCATCTGCAAATATTGAAATTCTACTCTGTATGCCCCCTACAAGGTCATTAATATGCTAAAAAGAAGAGGGCCCAATACTGACCCCTGTGGTACCCCACTGCTAACCACGACCCAGTCCGAGGGTGCTCCATTAATAACCACCCTTTGTTTCCTGTCCCTGAGCCAGCTCTTAACCCACTTACACATATTTTCCCCTATCCCCATTATTCTCATTTTACAGTATGTATCAACCTTTTATGTAGCACCGTATCAAAAGCCTTTGAAAAGTCCATATACACTACGTCCACTGGGTTCCCTTGGTCCAGTCCGGAACTCACCTCTTCATAGAAATTGATCAGATTAGTCTGACATGAACAGTCCCTAGTAAACCCATGCTGACATTGGGTCACGAGGTTACTCCTCTTCAGATACTCCAGCATAGCATCTCTTAGAATATCCTCCAGGAGTTTACCCACAGTAGAGGTTAAGCTTACTGGCCTATAATTTCCAAGTTCAGTTTTTGTCCCCTTTTTGAATATTGGCACCACATTTGCTATACGCCAGTCCTGTGGTACAACAACAACAAATAAGTCTAGCACTCAACTTCAGTGAACGTAAGTAACGTTTTATTTTGTAGCACTCGAAACGTTTCAGTCCTATCTTGGACTTTCATCAGTCACTACAATACCATAAAGAATAAAGTAAAACAGTACAGCCGGTACAAACAAAATTATAAATAAAGTATATACAATACAACAAACATAATAAACATAACAAATAAACAAGCAGGGTTCACTTGAAGTAAAGGTCAAAATATATTGCACTGCGAGGAAGACACATGTATGCAGTGGAAAGTAACAAGTAAATAGGCTCAGATATTGATTGGAAAATGGTGCTGAGGAGCGAAAAAACGTGATACACAAGAGCAGTTCAGACATACCGTGCCAGTGTGGGCTTGAGGGGCCAGTAAGACGAGAGGAAGTAAGGGCTGTAGGCCAAGGTCTGTGATAAAATGCAATACATCACAGAAAAGAAAATAATGGTAAGTCAGAGACTATGATAGTCAGAGAGCAGTGATATGTGTTGTTATACCGGTACTAACTGGTGTCCTATTGCCCTCCCAGCTTATAGGTGCTACGTACCACCTTAGGTACTTTCATCCATGACTTTAATACCACATTTAAGGTACTATCATTTACTTCCGTGTGGCACCCTGATATTTCTCCCATTGGCACCTTATATAATGGTCCTATTAATCTTATTTACAGCACATATTACCCTCCTTATTTGTGCCGTACGGGGTTCCTCTTTTATGTAAGTACCACACACATATCACTGCTCTCTGACTATCATAGTCTCTGACTTACCATTATTTTCTTTTCTGTGATGTATTGCATTTTATCACAGACCTTGGCCTACAGCCCTTACTTCCTCTCGTCTTACTGGCCCCTCAAGCCCACACTGGCACGGTATGTCTGAACTGCTCTTGTGTATCACGTTTTTTCGCTCCTCAGCACCATTTTCCAATCAATATCTGAGCCTATTTACTTGTTACTTTCCACTGCATACATGTGTCTTCCTCGCAGTGCAATATATTTTGACCTTTACTTCAAGTGAACCCTGCTTGTTTATTTGTTATGTTTATTATGTTTGTTGTATTGTATATACTTTATTTATAATTTTGTTTGTACCGGCTGTACTGTTTTACTTTATTCTTTATGGTATTGTAGTGACTGATGAAAGTCCAAGATAGGACTGAAACGTTTCGAGTGCTACAAAATAAAACGTTACTTACGTTCACTGAAGTTGAGTGCTAGACTTATATGTTGTTGATATCAACGGTTTGGGAACCTAGTCTATGCACCACAACGTGACTGTGCACACGGTGTTTTCCTATACGAGTCCTGTGGTACAGACCCTGTTATTATGGAGTCTTTAAAGATTAAAAATAATGGTCTATCAATGACTGTACTTAATTCCTGCAGTACTCGGGGGTGTATCCCATCTGGGCCAGGAGATTTGTCAATTTTAGTGATTTTTAGACGCCGCCGTACTTCCTGCTGGGTTAAGCAGGTGACATTTAATGGGGAATTTTTGTTATCACTGATCATATTGTCTGCCATGGAATTTTCTTGTGTAAATACTGATGAAAAAAAGTCATTTAGCATATTGGCTTTTTCCTCATCCTCATCCACCATTTCACCCAGACTATTTTTAAGGGGGCCAACACTATCATTTTTTAGTTTCTTACTATTTACGTAGTTAAAGAATATTTTGGGATTATTTTTACTCTCTCTGGCAATGAGTCTCTCTGTCTCAATTTTTGCTGCCTTGATTTGCTTTTTACAGAATTTCTTTAATTTGCTGTGTTTATTTAATGCCTCCTCACTACCTACTTCCTTTAATTCTCTAAATGCTTTCTTTTTGTCAGTTATTGCGCCCCTTACAGCTCTATTTATCCATAGTGGTTTCCTCCTATTTCTAGTATGTTTATTCCCATACGGTATATACTGTGCACAGGTCCTATCCAGGATGCTAATAAACGTCTCCCATTTTCTTTGTGTATTTTTATGTCTCAGGATATCGTTCCAGTTTATTGCACTAAGATCATCTATCATCCGTCGGAAATTTGCCCTCCTGCAGTTTAGTGTCCTTGTAACCCCTCTACTACACATCTTATTAAAGGATACATGAAAACGTATTATTCTGTGATCACTATTCCCCTTATATTTGCTATGCGGTCTGGCCTGTTGGTTAATATTAGGTCTAGCAGTGCCCTCCTTCTTGTTGGGTCCTGAACCAGTTGTGAAAGGTAATTGTCTCTCATAGTTGTCAAAAACCGATTACCTTTGCTGTAACTGCAGGTTTCTGTTCCCCAATCTATTTCAGGGTAGTTGAAGTCCCCCATAATATTGAGATTTAGTTTTCATCACCTCAGCTGAATGATTTACAGCTATTAGCCAGGCTGAGTACATGTGGGGGCTGCCTGGATGCTAGGGAATCCCCACATGTAATCAAGCTGGCTAGTAGCTGCAAATCATCTAGTTGCGGCGAAGAAAATTAAATCTCCGAGCAGTCATGTATAATGTAACGCTGGGAGCGTCACTCTGTCCGAAGCCTTTATAGACTGCGCAAGCGCCGGCACAGTCTGGACCCCACAGAGTGACGCTCCCAGGAGATCGCGGTATGCGTAAGCACTGAACGCACACCGCGATCTCCAACGCAGAAGCAGGGACGAGCCAGGAGGGTGAGTATATTTACCTGTCCTCCGTACCACTGCTGCGCGCTGCTCCATCCTCCACCTGCGACGTTCAGTACAGAGGGCGCGATGACGCGCTTAATGCGCGCCGCCCTCTGACTGAACAGTCACAGGCAGAGGACCCCGGAAGACAGAGAGGCGCGCAGCAGTGGAACGAGGGACAGGTAAATATAGCAAGTGCCGGGGGCCTGAGTGTTGTGATTTAGACTTTTTGGCTCCCTCTTGTGGTTACTAGTGATATGACTCTGGGATTTTCTTCCCTCAGTTTGCACCCAGCTGGGTCGTTAGTTCAGGGGTGTTGCTATATAAACCTCCTGGATCCTTAGTCCAGTGCCTGGCATCGTTGTAATCAGACACACTCTGTTTGCTCCTATCTGCTGGTCCTGGTTCGTGCAAAATTAAGCTAAGTCCTGCTTCTTTGTTTTTTGGGTTATTTGCTTGCTCTCATTTTTGTCCAGCTTGTACTAAATGTGATTCCTGACCTTGCTGGAAGCTCTAGGGGGCTGGTGTTCTCCCCCCGGGTCGTTAGACGGTTCGGGGGTTCTTGAATTTCCAGTGTGGATATTTTTGATAGGGTTTTTGCTGACCATATAAGTTATCTTTCTATATTCTGCTATTAGCTAGTGGGCCTCTCTTTGCTAAATACCTAGCTCATTCTTACGTTTGTCTTTTCCTCTTACCTCACCGTTATTATTTGTTGGGGGCTTGTATCCAACTTTTGGGGTCTTTTCTCTGGAGGCAAGAAAGGTCTTTCTTTTCCCTTCTAGGGTTAGTTAGTTCTCCGGCTGGCGCGAGACGTCTAGAATCAACGTAGGCACGTTCCCCGGCTGCTGTTATTTGTGGTGCTAGGATTAGATATATGGTCAGATCAGTTACCACTGCCCTATGAGCTGGTTTTCTGTGTTTGCAGACTTAGCAATTATTCCTGAGACCCTCTGCCATTGGGGTCATAACAGTATGCCAGGCCAACATTGAATGTTTAATGCATTGCAGAAGTGGGATAATAAGAAAGGAAATTCTGAGTTTTTTTTTTTCTTTCCTCTCTTCCTCCCCTTTACCTTTGAGTGGCTTGTGCTTGCTGCAGACATGAATGTCCAGACCTTGATTACAAGTGTAAACCAGCTGGCAGCTCGTGTGCAGGGCATACAAGATTTTGTTACCAGTAGTCCTATGTCTGAACCTAAAATACCTATTCCGGAATTATTTTCTGGAGACCCATTTAGGTTTAGGAATTTCATGAATAATTGTAAATTGTTTCTTTCTCTGAGACCCCGTTCATCTGGAGATTCAGCTCAGCAAGTTAAAATTGTTATTTCTTTTTTACGGGGCGACCCTCAGGATTGGGCTTTCTCCCTAGCGCCAGGAGATCCGGCATTGGCAAATATTGATGCGTTTTTTCTGGCGCTCGGATTGCTTTACGAGGAACCCAATCTTGAAATTCAGGCAGAAAAAGCCTTGCTGGCTATTTCTCAGGGCCAGGATGAAGCTCAAGTGTATTGCCAAAAATTTCGGAAATGGTCCGTGCTTACTCAGTGGAATGAGTGTGCTCTGGCCGCAAATTTCAGAAATGGCCTTTCTGAGGCCATTAAGAATGTGATGGTGGGTTTCCCCATTCCTACAAATCTGAATGATTCTATGGCGCTGGCTATTCAAATTGACCGGCGTTTGCGGGAGCGCAAAACCGCTAATCCTCTGGAGGTGTTGTCTGAACAAACACCTGATTTAATGCAATGTGATAGAATTCAGACTAGAAATGAGCGGAAAAATCATAGACGTCAGAATGGGTTGTGTTTTTACTGTGGTGATTCTACACATGTTATATCAGCATGCTCTAGACGTCTAACAAGGGTTGTTAGTCCTGTCGCCATTGGTAATTTGCAACCTAAATTTATTTTGTCTGTGACTTTGATTTGCTCTTTGTCTTCTTACCCTGTTATGGCGTTTGTGGATTCAGGTGCTGCCCTGAGTCTTATGGATCTGTCATTTGCCAAGCGCTGTGGTTTTGTTCTTGAACCGTTGGTAAATCCTATTCCTCTTAGAGGTATTGATGCTACGCCATTGGCGGAAAATAAACCGCAGTTTTGGACGCAGGTGACCATGTGCATGACTCCTGAACATCGGGAGGTGATTCGTTTTCTTGTTCTGCATAAAATGCATGATTTGGTCGTTTTGGGTCTGCCATGGTTACAGACCCACAATCCAGTCTTGGATTGGAAGGCAATGTCTGTGTCAAGTTGGGGCTGTCAGGGAATTCATGCTGATTCCCCGCCGGTGTCTATTGCTTCCTCTACTCCTTCGGAAGTTCCTGAGTATTTGTCTGATTATCAGGATGTATTCAGCGAGTCCAGATCCAGTGTTCTGCCTCCTCATAGGGACTGTGACTGCGCCATAGATTTGATTCCAGGTAGTAAATTTCCCAAGGGAAGATTATTTAATCTGTCTGTACCTGAGCATGCCGCAATGCGTTCGTATATCAAGGAGTCTCTGGAGAAGGGGCATATCCGTCCATCCTCTTCCCCTCTTGGTGCGGGATTCTTTTTTGTGGCCAAGAAGGACGGATCTTTGAGACCTTGTATTGACTATCGGCTTCTGAATAAAATCACTGTTAAATTTCAGTATCCTTTGCCTCTGTTGTCGGACTTGTTTGCCCGGATTAAAGGTGCCAAGTGGTTCACCAAGATAGATCTTCGTGGTGCGTACAACCTTGTGCGCATTAAGCAAGGAGATGAATGGAAGACTACATTTAATACGCCCGAAGGTCATTTTGAGTACTTGGTGATGCCTTTTGGGCTCTCTAATGCTCCCTCAGTGTTTCAGTCCTTTATGCATGATATTTTCCGGAAGTATCTGGATAAATTTATGATTGTTTATCTGGATGATATTCTGGTTTTCTCTGAAGATTGGGACTCACATGTGGAGCAGGTCAGGATGGTGTTTCAGGTTTTGCGTGAGAATGCTTTGTTTGTTAAAGGCTCAAAGTGTCTCTTTGGAGTACAGAAGGTTCCCTTTTTGGGGTTTATTTTTTCCCCTTCTGCTGTGGAGATGGACCCAGTCAAGGTCCGAGCTATTCATGAGTGGACTCAACCCACGTCAGTTAAGAGTCTTCAGAAGTTCTTGGGTTTTGCTAACTTCTACCGTCGTTTTATCGCTAATTTTTCTAGCGTTGTTAAACCTTTGACGGATATGACCAAGAAAGGTTCTGATGTTGCTAACTGGGCTCCTGCAGCCGTGGAGGCGTTCCAAGAGTTGAAGCGCCGGTTTACTTCGGCGCCTGTTTTGTGCCAGCCTGATGTCTCACTTCCCTTTCAGGTCGAAGTGGATGCTTCTGAGATTGGGGCAGGGGCCGTTTTGTCACAGAGAGGCCCTGGTTGCTCGGTAATGAGACCATGTGCTTTCTTCTCTAGGAAGTTTTCGCCTGCTGAGCGGAATTATGATGTTGGCAATCGGGAGTTACTGGCCATGAAGTGGGCATTTGAGGAGTGGCGTCATTGGCTCGAGGGTGCTAAGCATCGTGTGGTGGTCTTGACTGATCACAAAAATTTGATGTATCTCGAGTCTGCTAAACGCCTGAATCCTAGACAGGCCCGCTGGTCATTGTTTTTCTCCCGTTTTGACTTTGTGGTCTCGTATTTACCAGGTTCAAAGAATGTGAAGGCTGATGCTCTTTCAAGGAGCTTTGTGCCTGACTCTCCTGGAGTCGCAGAACCTGTTGGTATTCTTAAAGAGGGAGTTATTTTGTCAGCCATTTCTCCTGATTTGCGACGCGTGTTGCAGAGATTTCAGGCTGGTAGACCTGACTCTTGTCCACCTGACAGACTGTTTGTTCCTGATAAGTGGACCAGCAGAGTCATTTCCGAGGTTCATTCCTCGGTGTTGGCAGGTCATCCGGGAATTTTTGGCACCAGAGATCTGGTGGCTAGGTCCTTTTGGTGGCCTTCCTTGTCACGGGATGTGCGGTCATTTGTGCAGTCCTGTGGGACTTGTGCTCGAGCTAAGCCTTGCTGTTCTCGTGCCAGCGGGTTGCTCTTGCCCTTGCCTGTCCCGAAGAGACCTTGGACACACATTTCCATGGATTTCATTTCTGATCTCCCGGTGTCTCAGGGTATGTCTGTCATCTGGGTGGTATGTGATCGCTTCTCGAAAATGGTCCATTTGGTACCTTTGCCTAAGCTGCCTTCCTCTACCGATCTGGTTCCTGTGTTCCTTCAGAATGTGGTTCGTTTACACGGCATGCCTGAGAATATTGTGTCTGACAGAGGATCCCAGTTTGTTTCCAGGTTCTGGCGATCCTTTTGTGCTAGGATGGGCATTGATTTGTCGTTCTCGTCTGCCTTTCATCCTCAGACTAATGGACAAACGGAGCGAACTAATCAGACTCTGGAGGCTTATTTGAGGTGTTTTGTTTCGGCAGATCAGGATGATTGGGTGACCTTCTTGCCGTTGGCTGAGTTTGCCCTTAATAATCGGGCTAGTTCCGCTACTTTGGTTTCGCCATTTTTCTGCAACTCTGGTTTCCATCCTCGTTTTTCCTCGGGACATGTGGAGCCTTCTGACTGTCCTGGGGTAGATTCTGTGGTGGATAGGTTGCAGCAGATCTGGAATCATGTGGTGGACAACTTAAAATTGTCACAGGAGAAGGCTCAGCGTTTTGCCAACCGCCGCCGCGGTGTGGGTCCCCGACTTCGTGTTGGGGATTAGGTGTGGCTGTCTTCTCGATTTGTTCCTATGAAGGTCTCCTCTCCTAAATTTAAGCCTCGCTTCATCGGTCCTTACAAGATATTGGAAATCCTTAATCCAGTGTCCTTTCGCTTGGATCTTCCGGTTTCGTTTGCCATTCACAACGTGTTCCATAGGTCTTTATTGTGACGCTACGTTGTGCCTGTGGTTCCTTCTGCTGAGCCTCCTGCTCCGGTGTTGGTTGAGGGCGAGTTGGAGTACGTGGTGGAGAAGATCTTGGATTCTCGTCTCTCCAGATGGAGGCTTCAGTATTTGGTCAAGTGGAAGGGCTATGGTCAGGAGGATAATTCCTGGGTGGTTGCCTCTGATGTGCATGCGGCCGATTTAGTTCGTGCCTTTCACGCTGCTCATCCTGATCGCCCTGGTGGTCTTGGTGAGGGTTCGGTGACCCCTCCTTAAGGGGGGGGTACTGTTGTGAATTAGACTTTTTGGCTCCCTCTTGTGGTTACTAGTGATATGACTCTGGGATTTTCTTCCCTCAGTTTGCACCTAGCTGGGTCGTTAGTTCAGGGGTGTTGCTATATAAACCTCCTGGATCCTTAGTCCAGTGCCTGGCATCGTTGTAATCAGACACACTCTGTTTGCTCCTATCTGTTGGTCCTGGTTCGTGCAAAATTAAGCTAAGTCCTGCTTCTTTGTTTTTTGGGTTATTTGCTTGCTCTCATTTTTGTCCAGCTTGTACTAAATGTGATTCCTGACCTTGCTGGAAGCTCTAGGGGGCTGGTGTTCTCCCCCCGGGCTGTTAGACGGTTCGGGGGTTCCTGAATTTCCAGTGTGGATATTTTTGATAGGGTTTTTGCTGACCATATAAGTTATCTTTCTATATTCTGCTATTAGCTAGTGGGCCTCTCTTTGCTAAATACCTAGCTCATTCTTACGTTTGTCTTTTCCTCTTACCTCACCGTTATTATTTGTTGGGGGCTTGTATCCAACTTTTGGGGTCTTTTCTCTGGAGGCAAGAAAGGTCTTTCTTTTCCCTTCTAGGGTTAGTTAGTTCTCCGGCTGGCGCGAGACGTCTAGAATCAACGTAGGCACGTTCCCCGGCTGCTGTTATTTGTGGTGCTAGGATTAGATATATGGTCAGATCAGTTACCACTGCCCTATGAGCTGGTTTTCTGTGTTTGCAGACTTAGCAATTATTCCTGAGACCCTCTGCCATTGGGGTCATAACACCTGAGCTAGTGGCGACTCCGGCACCTGACCCCCCCACAGTGCGCTGGTGTCCCCGCCTGCTCAGGCCCCCAGCACTCGGCGCCCAGCACAGCCCCCCGCACTCTCAGCACCACCCCACACAGCCGCCTGCACTCACCACCGCCACGCACAGCTGCCCACACTCACCATGCACAGCTGCCCGCACTCACCACCGCCACGCACAGCCGCCCGCACTCACCACCGCCACGCACAGCTGCCCGCACTCACCACCGCCACGCACAGCCGCCTGCACTCACCACCGCCACGCACAGCCGCCCGCACTGTCAGCACCGCCACGCACAGCCGCCCGCACTCTCAGCACCGCCACGCACAGCCGCCCGCACTCACCACCGCCACGCACAGCCGCCCGCACTCACCACCACCACGCACAGCCGCCCGCACTCTCAGCACCGCCACGCACAGCCGCCCGCACTCAGCACAGCCGCCCACACTCAGCACTGCCACGCACAGCCGCCCGCACTCAGCACCGCCACGCACAGCCGCCCGCACTCAGCACCGCCACGCACAGCCGCCCGCACTCACCACCGCCACGCACAGCCGCCCGCACTCTCAGCACCGCCATGCACAGCCGCCCGCACTCTCAGCACCGCCACGCACAGCCGCCCGCACTCACCACGGCCACGCACAGCCGCCCGCACTCACCACCGCCACGCACAGCCGCCCGCACTCTCAGCACCGCCACGCACAGCCGCCCGCACTCAGCACAGCCGCCCACACTCAGCACCACCACGCACAGCCGCCCGCACTCAGCACCGCCACGCACAGCCGCCCGCACTCAGCACCGCCACGCACAGCCACCCGCACTCAGCACCGCCACGCACAGCCGACCGCACTCAGCACTGCCACGTACAGCCGCCTGCACTCAGCACCGCCACGCACAGCCGCCCGCACTCAGCACCGCCATGCACAGCCGCCCGCACTCAGCACCGCCACGCACAGCCGCCCGCACTCAGCACCGCCACGCATAGCCGCCCGCACTAAGCACCGCCACGCACAGCCGCCCACACTCACCACCGCCACACACAGCCGCCCGCACTCAGCACCGCCACGCACAGCCGCCCACACTCAGCACCACCACGCACAGCCGCCCGCACTCAGCACCGCCACGCACAGCCGCCTGCACTCAGCACCGCCACGCACAGCCGCCGGCACTCAGCATCACCACGCACAGCCGCCCACACTCAGCACCGCCACGCACTGCCGCCCGCACTCAGCACCGCCATGCACAGCTGCCCGCACTCAGCACCACCACGCACAGCCGCCCGCACTCAGCACCGCCACGCACAGCCGCCTGCACTCAGCACCGCCACGCACAGCCACCCGCACTCAGCACAGCCACGCACAGCCACCGGCACTCAGCACAGCCGCCCGCACTCAGCACAGCCGCCCGCATTCAGCACCGCCACGCACAGCCGCCCGCACTCAGCACAGCCGCCCGCACTCAGCACCGCCACGCACAGCAGCCCGCACTCAGCAATGCCACGCAGAGCCGCCCGCACTCAGCACAGCCGCCCGCACTCAGCACCGCCACGCACAGCCGCCCGCACTCAGCACCGCCACGCACAGCCGCCCGCACTCACCACCACCACACACAGCCACCCGCACTCAGCACAGCCGCCCGCACTCAGCACAGCCACGCACAGCCTCCCGCACTCAGCACAGCCGCCGGCACTCAGCACAGCCGCCGGCACTCAGCACAGCCACCGGCACACAACACAGCCACCGGCACTTAGCACAGCCACCGACACTCAGCACAGCCGCCGGCACTCAGCACAGCCGCCGGCACTCAGCACAGCCGCCCGCACTCAGCACAGCCGCCCGCACTCAGCACAGCCATGCACAGCCGCCCACACTCAGCACTGCCACGCACAGCCACCCGCACTCAGCACAGCCGCCCGCACTCAGCACAGCCACGCACAGCCGCCCGCACGCAGCACAGCCATGCACAGCCGCCCACACTCAGCACAGCCACGCACAGCCGCCCGCACTCAGCACAGCCGCACTCGGGCAGTAGAGCCGGAGAGAGAAAGATGAGAGCAACATATGGCAGAATGGAAACAGGAACAGGCAGAATGGGTGCAGCACATTACAACAGAATGGGGGCACAGGATGGGAGCAGCACATGACAGAATGGGGGCGCAGGATGGGAGCAGCACATGACAGAATGATTGTGCACGATGGCAGCAGCACATGACAGAATGGGGGCGCACACATGACAGGATGGCAGTGCAGGATGGGAGCACATGACTGGATGGGGCGCAGGATGGGAGCACATGACAGAATGGGAGCAGCACATGACAGAATGGGGGCACAGGATGGGAGCAGCACATGACAGAATGGGGGCACAGGATGGGAGCAGCACATGACAGAATGGGGGCGCACACACATGACAGGATGGGGGTGTAGGATGGAGCAGCATATCACAGGATTTGGGAGCAGGATGGGAGCACATGACAGGATGGAGACGCAGGATGGAGCAGCACATAATAGGATGGGGCGCAGGATGGAACAGCACATGACAGGATGGGGATGCAGGATGGAGCAGCACATGACAGGATGGGGGCGCAGGATGGGAGCACATGACAGGATGGGGATGCAGGATGGAGCACCACATGACAGGATGGGGCCGCAGGATGGAGCAGCACATGACAGGATGGGAGAGCAAGATGGGAGCAGCACATACCAGGATGGAGACCATATACCAATATAAATGCTCGCCACCTGGGCGTAGAACGGGTTCAATAGCTAGTAATAAATACTGGGAGACGACCTGAGCAATGAGTATATTCGCTCATCACTATTATCTATCTATAGATCTATCTGTGTGTGTGTGTAAACATTCTTGAATGGAGTATGTAAATGAAGAGGTTGGACAAGAAATGACATCACAATTCTCTTTTTTTTTTTGTTCAGTAATAGATCTTTATTTAGCCTTCAAAAACACATACAAATCAGCAAAAAAAAAACTGCATTAAAATCCACACAAAAAACGCATTAAAAAAACGTGGATTTTTACCTCCGTTTTCTGCCAAGAGAGGAAGAATCTGCACAGAAAATTCCACAGGCAAATCCGCAATGTGTACACATACCCTAACGATTTTTAGGGTTGATGTCAGCTGCGTAATGTCAGCTGCCATCAATCCCTGGTGTAAGTAATGGAGAGGTATCTATCAGACACCCCCACTACTAGCCCAGACCTGGCGAGACCCAGCGACTCTGAAGAGCGGTGACGGTAGTAACAATACCGCTCTTCACAGTCGCCGAGCTCAGTGCAAGACCCGGAATATCTGAAGAGCAGTGACGTTACTGAGATACTGATGTCTCCGCTCTTCAGAGTCACCGGGTCTCGTGCTGCGCAGCGGAACCAAAAGTGGCTGTAGGCAAAGTTTATGGAGCACCAGAATGAGGTCCCATAGCCTTTGGTCGTCACAATCCCTTCATTATCTACGAGATCCAGTTATGTAGGTAAAGTAGCAGCTTTTCTTGGTAATGCAACTAAAAGCAATAAATAGGACTGAGCTGTAATGCTGGATACAGCTGTGATTATATGTTATATAGTCGTGTTACACTCCCCTCACTTCTTGTAACCTACAAGTGTACAAAGATATTATACAGTCACCATGTGACAAGTGGGCCTGTGTAACTTCAAATGCCAGGGCTGAATTTTAGTCCCAGTCTGGCCCTGCATTACAGGCAGCCTTTCTAGCGACTAATCATCCTAGGTGCAGCTCCCTGACAGACCTGAGGGTAAGGGGGGGGGGCGCCAAAGAGCTGCGAGTTCCAAACTGGAACAGGGAAGTGGGATATAAATAAATCCCCTTCAGAAAAGAAGCGGGGGCAGCCAAACAACCCCGGTTCATGACAGCTGGCATCAGAAGAGAAAAAGAAAAATGCCTACAGAGACATGCTGTGGTACACGCCCACTTAGTTGATGGCAAAAATCTGCACCATGGGGGTATAACTTTGGAATGGAGGGGCACAAAGACAAAGAAAAACGGTTCCAGAATCAGTAGATAAGCGGCAATGGGAGGAGGTTCTCTGTTTAAATAGTCAAAGGTTCTTTTTAATTCCCAGTATTTGGGCCTGTACCTATCATACTTTTATGGTTAATCCTTTTGATATTCCTTAAATGTAAAATAAATTGGAAAACTCCTTTACCATTTGTATTCATTTTCAAAGACGGCATAACTATAAGGAAAACAGCTATAAATATGGAATAACATGACGGGTTTAAAATTAAATATGGTACATCCTAAGGGACATCTGTTCACAGAATAAGAAAAAATCTCTTATTATGTGGTTTCAATTCAAGTGAATAAAATATTTTATAGCGTTGGTCATCCCTCTTGATATCTTTCAGCTGAACAGATTTTTTTCCCAGTTCTGTTCTTTTTTTTAACACTTTCTTTTGCAGGTGTCAGAAACAGAGGGATAACCTGTATTTCATAAAGGGGCTGTCTGCCATGTTTTATTCTTTATTAAATGCCCCAGCATTGTCCAAAAATATAAATTACATATAGTCACCTGCGGATCCCCTTTCATAGTGCAACCCACGTGCCCGCAGGTCTCTGAACCTTCTTTACTGATATGGACATTATGTGAACACTAGAAGGGGGATGTTCAAGAGCAGGGGGGACACTGAGGAGCTGTAAACCATGGTATGAGCTTGGATATAGTTTAAAAGGTTATTCCTCTAAAAAATCAAATTATTCCCATGTGGAGACACGGGAGGTTGGCAGGCGCCACGGTCCGCTAGCTGAAACCGCATGGACCAGGGATCATCCTGCTGAATTCCTGCTCTCTTTTTAACGTGGGCATAACGTGGTTAATAAACATACAAAGCTGTGCCTCTACATCCCCAGTTATTGAATAGGGGATAATTTGCTTATTGCTGGGTCCGAACACCAGACCTCCTAGTGAGCCCTTGTCCTGAATTAAGTGGAAATGTTTGTGAAGGAAATATATAATCGTAAGGGAAACTATAATATCAGCAAAATAACTAGTTAAAGAAGTTATCCACTACTTGGACAATTTCTTCTCATACCCCTCTCTTGGTCCCCAGAAAATAATAAAGCTTATACTCTCATCCCATGCTTACGCCGTTCCCGCGATGTTGGTGCTCTTCTTGCAGTTGTTGTGAAACGTGATGCAGGTGCCCAATGAGTGTTGGCGTCACTGTCCCAGCTTCCTGTCAAATTGAGTATGAAGAGGAAGTCAGAGATCAGCTGCAGTCCGGACTTCGTCTTCATGTTTGATTTGTCCGAAGGCAGGGACAATGAGGCCAGCTCTAATTGGGCGCCGTCATCATGTGTCACAACAACGCACTCGAGCCCTGAGACCACAAGTGCCAACACCACTGGAACGGCGCCGGCACGGGAGGTGAGTATAGGTTTTATCATTTTTTAGTGTCAATCATTTGAATGAAGAAGGGGTTGTCCTAGTAGTGGACAACTCCTTTAAGGCTGCATCCAAATGACTGTCTCCACACATCACATCACACTCCATCACACACATATAACATCTTCCCACTCTTATTGCAGCTACTCAGAACCACAGGGGGTCTACAGGAAGAATACTGGGTGGTGTTAAACTTAGCTCCTGGATCCTGAGCTTCAAAGGGGTTAGCAAATGGTTTGTAACTGGACAGAATATTTCCTATTGACTGAATAGAGAGGAAGGGAGAGACACAGGATATTTCAAATGCTACAACTTAGCCCGTCATCAATTCACAAACAGCAATTTTTAAATGGGCCAATCCAGGTCATCCTGGAAATATGATCCTATGGTCAGGACTAGTGTTGAGTGATACCTTCCGATACTCAAAGGTATCGGTATCGGATGGTATCGGCCGATATCCGAAAAATATCGGATATCGCCGATACCCGATACCAATGCAAGTCAATGGGACACAAGTATCGGAAAGTATCCTGGATGGTTCCCAGGGTCTGAAGGAGAGGAAACTCTCCTTCAGGCCCTGGGATCCATACTCAAGTAAAAAATAAAGAATTAAAATAAAAAATATGGATATACTCACCCTCGGACGGGCCCTGGACCTTACCGATGTAACCTGCAGCCTCCGTTCCTAAGAATAAGGAGTTTAGGACCTTCGATGACGTCGCGGCTTGTGATTGGTCGCGTGACAGCTCATGTGACCGCTCACGCGACCAATCACAAGCCGCGATGTCATCGCAGGTCCTAAACTCCTCATTCTTAGGAACGGAGGCTCCCGGTTACATCGGTAAGGTCCAGGGGCCGCCGGAGGGGTGAGTATATCCATATTTTTTATTTTAATTCTTTATTTTTTACATGAATATGGATCCCAGGGCCTGAAGGAGAGTCTCCTCTCCTCCAGACCCTGGGAACCATACACTGGGAACTTCCGATTCCGATTTCCGATATCACAAAAATATCGGAGCTCGGTATCGGAATTCCGATACCGCAAGTATCGGCCGATACCCGATACTTGCGGTATCGGAATGCTCAACACTAGTCAGGACTATAAAAAGCTGGGTGGCACAAAAAGAAGTTGTTCACTTGTGGGTGCTGTGTATGCTAATGTGATCCATAACTCATTTCTCCTTCCCTCAAGGATACAGAAGACAACTGTAAATGAAAACGTTTAGATATTTCTGTTATTTCTCCCTTTTTGTTTTATAACTTGTTTTGCATCATTTTGTCACTTTATTTTTACCCTTTTTAAATCTTTTATTGTAAGCACTGTATATTTTTATATTAAAGTTTAAATTCTTTAATAAGTTTGATCCTTGTATGCTTTAAAGAATCCATAGACTTTCAGAGACTGTGTGACCTTTTGATTGTCAGATATAATATATTTTCGGGACTTTTCACCCTGTGTGTTTGATGAGTGGTGGCAGCATGCTAATTAATCGGAGTGTGTGGACTGTGTAGGGTGTGATTTATAAAAGTGACCGAATTGGAAGTGTTTCTGCGCTCTCGGGAGTTATGACACGAGTTATAGTAGATAAATAGATAAAATTGCAGTTTTATTGTCGATGTGTTTCAGAGTCCACTGTCCTTCCTCAGGACAACAATACAAAAATAATGATTTATGCTCACTTTATAGCCTAAAACAGAGGTTGATAGTTGGATTGAATGAGAAGAGATAAATTAACACTTGCAGGTGCACCCCACGTCATGTTTTGAGAAGTGTGTACGTGACAGTGGTCATGCTCGATCTTCACTCCATTCATTGTTTGTAAGACCGCTGAAAATAGCCGAGAACTGTGCTTGGCTTTCCCATAGAAAATCAGAACAGGATTGCATAGCCCCAATATTGGGGGTTCCAAAGCTACAGTCTTGATATCAAAGGTGGTCTCAGCAGTTAGACCACCGGCAATCAGCAATTTATACCCTATTAGGAGGGGCATAGGGGTATGCTACTAGAAGTGTTATTAGGGGGACGTGTCACTAGGAGTGTTATTAGGAGGGACATGCCAGAAGGAGTGTTATTTGGAGGGATGTGCCACTAGGAGTGTTATTAGGAGGGTCAAATACAGACATTGCATTAGCAGACACATAATTAATGCCCTTATATTTCTGTTTGCCTTCATATTGTGGCAGCCAATATGAAGGCAACCATGAACCAACCCTAAACCTAAAGCCAATGATCCAGAAGAAGGCAAAAACCCTGGACACGTTCAGCCAATTTGTGTTACAGGGGAAAAATTCCTTCTTGACCCCGAGAAAAGGCGATCAGTTCGAGAACCCTGGATCAAGGCCATACTACAACTAACTAACTGATATATATACAGCAATGATATTCAATTTTGAGACCCGTTTCTGGATAGCAGATCTTCTTTGTCCTGGTAAGTCGCCTCACCTTTCTTCATCAGATCAGACCCTGAAGCTCATAGCTTGGCTATGTTCATCTCCCCTGTAAAAAAACAGAACACTACCACCACACACAGAACACTACCCCCTACAAACAATGCCCCTTAATATACAGACATAGGATTTTTGCATCATATCAGGACCATTATACAGTTGGCAAACAAATAAAGTTGCACTCTATAGTGCTAAATCATGTAAATATGTATGTTCTACTCTTTATACAGTTTGGTTATACAGCAAACACCTAAACAATATGATGTCATGATGCACTGATTCCAGGATTAGATCCATATAATCAGCATATAATGACATCATAAGACAATAAATATCATGTACAGACGTATTAAATAATTAAAACTAAACAATCGTGTGGCTCTCTTTAGATTCTTCAATCTTCCTTCCAGTATCCAGATTCTCTCCCTGGTAAGAAAAAAAATAATATGAGGGGAAATATCAGTATAAAACCTGTATAAAGCGTCATAAATAGTGTTGAGCATTCCGATACTTGCTGTATCGGAATTTCCGATACCGAGATCCGATACTTTTGTGGTATCGGGTATCGGGTATCGCAACAACATTAATGTAATAATGTGTAAAAAAGAGAATTAAAATAAAAAATATCGCTATACTCACCTGTCCGACGCAGCCGGGACCTCAGCGAGGGAACCGGCAGCGTTGTTTGTTTAAATTTCGCGCTTTTACTTGGTTACGTGAAGTCCCGGCTTGTGATTGGTCAGGGCGGCCATGTTGCCGGGACGCGGACCAATCACAGCAAGCCGTGACGAAATTACGTCACGGCTTGCTGTGATTGGTCCGCGTCCCGGCAACATGGCCGCCATTAACCAATCACAAGCCGTGACGTCACGGGAGGCTGGACATGCGCGTATTTTGAAAAGCGCGCGTGTCCAGCCTCCAGTGACGTCCCGGCAACATGGCCGCCATTAACCAATCACAAGCCGGGACGTCACGGGAGGCTGGACATGCGCGTATTTTGAAAAGCGCGCGTGTCCAGCCTCCCGTGATGTCACGGCTTGTGATTGGTCAGGGCGGCCATGTTGCCGGGACGCGGACCAATCACAGCAAGCCGTGACGAAATTACGTCACGGCTTGCTGTGATTGGTCCGCGTCCCGGCAACATGGCCGCCATTAACCAATCACAAGCCGTGACGTCACGGGAGGCTGGACATGCGCGTATTTTGAAAAGCGCGCGTGTCCAGCCTCCCGTGACGTCACGGCTTGTGATTGGTCAGGGCGGCCATGTTGCCGGGACGCGGACCAATCACAGCAAGCCGTGACGAAATTACGTCACGGCTTGCTGTGATTGGTCCGCGTCCCGGCAACATGGCCGCCATTAACCAATCACAAGCCGTGACGTCACGGGAGGCTGGACATGCGCGTATTTTGAAAAGCGCGCGTGTCCAGCCTCCAGTGACGTCCCGGCAACATGGCCGCCATTAACCAATCACAAGCCGGGACGTCACGGGAGGCTGGACATGCGCGTATTTTGAAAAGCGCGCGTGTCCAGCCTCCCGTGACGTCACGGCTTGTGATTGGTCAGGGCGGCCATGTTGCCGGGACGCGGACCAATCACAGCAAGCCGTGACGAAATTACGTCACGGCTTGCTGTGATTGGTCCGCGTCCCGGCAACATGGCCGCCATTAACCAATCACAAGCCGTGACGTCACGGGAGGCTGGACATGCGCGTATTTTGAAAAGCGCGCGTGTCCAGCCTCCAGTGACGTCCCGGCAACATGGGCGCCATTAACCAATCACAAGCCGTGACGTCACGGGAGGCTGGACATGCGCGTATTTTGAAAAGCGCGCGTGTCCAGCCTCCAGTGACGTCCCGGCAACATGGCCGCCATTAACCAATCACAAGCCGTGACGTCACGGGAGGCTGGACATGCGCGTATTTTGAAAAGCGCGCGTGTCCAGCCTCCAGTGACGTCCCGGCAACATGGCCGCCATTAACCAATCACAAGCCGGGACGTCACTGGAGGCTGGACACGCGCGCTTTTCAAAATACGCGCATGTCCAGCCTCCCGTGACGTCACGGCTTGTGATTGGTTAATGGCGGCCATGTTGCCGGGACGCGGACCAATCACAGCAAGCCGTGACGTAATTTCGTCACGGCTTGCTGTGATTGGTCCGCGTCCCGGCAACATGGCCGCCCTGACCAATCACAAGCCGGGACCTCACGTAACCAAGTAAAAGCGCGAATTTTAAACAAACAACGCTGCCGGTTCCCTCGCTGAGGTCCCGGCTGCGTCGGACAGGTGAGTATAGCGATATTTTTTATTTTAATTCTTTCTTTTACACATTAATATGGTTCCCAGGGCCTGAAGGAGAGTTTCCTCTCCTTCAGACCCTGGGAACCATCAGGAATACCGTCCGATACCTGAGTCCCATTGACTTGTATTGGTATCGGGTATCGGTATCGGATTGGATCCGATACTTTGCCGGTATCGGCCGATACTTTCCGATACCGATACTTTCAAGTATCGGACGGTATCGCTCAACACTAGTCATAAATATATTGTACTTTGTGACAGATAAACAAGCCCCCTTTTCTCTGCAGTTTTAAGTTTTGACGTAAACACTTAAAAATGGTGTACTAAATTTGTTTGTTTTTTTAAATGTTGTAAATGCAGTTATATATAAGTAAAATAAACAAAATAAAATAGGAAAATAAAATGGTAAAATAAATAAATTAAAAGAAAGTAAAGTAAACAAATAAATATATTTTCCCAAATGTATGTCCACCAACCTCTGTCCCATTTGGGGGAATAATGGTACATTTTTGCCCCAATAATCTTAAATTAAAGTGACAGAACCACCACCAACAATCTGTGCCAGCCACAGATACAACTTGAAGTGTCACTGACCATAGTAGCGACAGTGGTGTCTCCATGCGAGGTGCGATCTTTGTGCTGACCTCTCTGATGTCCCCATGTTTGCTGCATAGAACTCTGTGTCCAACATTCCGCTGTGTGACCTCACATAGAACCTTCATCACCCAAGTCTAGAGATTCTACCAGCAAGGACTGAAGAAATCTAGAACCTTACAGCCACAATCTGTAGACTTGGAGGACTCATGTTGGCGCTAAGTTCACTAACTTAAATCCCTGAAAGGTTTCTTATTTACCTGTATCCTCAATCCAGAGGATTGAAATGAGAGTCTGTGTCCTCGATCCTGAATCCTCCGCCCTCTTTGTCTTCATCTCCTGAAATGACAGTCTGTGTCCTCGATCCTGGATCCTCCACTCTCGTCGTCTTCATCTTCTGAAATGACCCTTTGCCCCTAGAACAACCGATTTTATAGACCCACAGTCATTGTGACATCATGCTGTGAGGTAACAATAGCCTCCTGTATTTGATGATGTCACATATGACCATGAGTGATGTCTCCACAGGTATTAATTAATATTGACAACAAATAGTAATAATATGGTAGATCATGTTAGTTAGGGTACCGTCTCACATTACGATTTACCAACGATCATGACCAGCGATACGACCTGGCCGTGATCGTTGGAAAGTCGTTGTGTGGTCGCTGGGGAGCTGTCACACAGACCGCTCTCCAGCGACCAACGATGCCAAGGTCCCGGGTAACCAGGGTAAACATCGGGTTACTAAGCGCAGGGCCGCGCTTAGTAACCCGATGTTTACCGTGGTTACCAGCGTAAAAGTAAAAAAAAAAAAACCGTACATACTCACATTTCGGTGTCCTTCAGGTCCCTTGCCGTCTGCTTCCCGCACTGACTGAGTGCCGCCGTAAAGTGAAAGCAGATCACAGCAGCGACGTCACCGCTGTGATCTGCTCTTACTTTCCGGCCGGCAGACAGTCAGAGCGGGAAGCAGACGGCAAGGGACCTGAAGGACACCGAAATGTGAGCATGTACGTTTTTTTTTTTTACTTTTACGCTGGTAACCACGGTAAACATCGGGTTACTAAGCGTGGCCCTGCGCTTAGTAACCCGATATTTACTCTGGTTACAAGCGAACGCATCGCTGGATCGCTGTCACACACAACGATCCAGCGATGACAGCGGGAGATCCAGCGACGAAAGAAAGTTCCAAACGATCTGCTACGACGTACGATTCTCAGCAGGGTCCCTGATCGCTGCTGCGTGTCAGACACTGCGATATCGTATGGATATCGCTGGAACGTCACGGATCGTACCGTCGAAGCGATCAAAGTGCCACTGTGTGACGGTACCCTTACCATCAAGGCTTGAGGAGCCGGGCGATTAAGGAAATGTTCCGAAAAGTAAAGAATTTACTGCGTCTGAAAAAAATAAAGGACTTAATAATAACTTACCTCAAACGTAATTAAATTCTAGGCCCTATGACAACACGTCCCCCTTTTACTGCATTACACTGTTACCATAGGAACAAAGACCTTATTTGCAAAACTATTAAAACTTTAGTAATTGCCCATAGCAAGCAATCCGATTCCACCTTTATTGTATTTATTATTATTATTATTATTATTATTATTTATTTATATAGCACCATTGATTCCATGGTGCTGTGCATGAGGAGGGGTTACATACAAATTACAGATATCACTTACAGTAAGCAAACTAACAATGACAGACTATTACAGAGGGGAGAGGACCCTGCCCTTGCGGGCTTACATTCCACAGGGTGGAGGGGAAACATCTAAGGGCTCATACCTACTTGTGAGTAAAAAAAACGGTCCGTAATCTGGACAGAAAAAATGGACGAGTGCTATGCGAGTGGCATGCGATTTTTATCAGTCTGTCCTGCGATTTTCGTGCGATTTTAAAAGCTGGCAGATGCCGCATGCAGTACAGAATAGAATAGGTTAGAATAGAATAGATAGAATTGAAATATACAGATAGTATAGGTGTATACCGTATTTTTCGGACTATTAGACGCACTTTTTCCCCCCCAAAAAAGGGGGGAAAATGGGGGGTGCGTCTAATAGTCGAAATGCAGGCTTACCCGTTTCGGCAGAGGTGCAGTGGCAGAGGTGCGGTGGCAGAGGTGCGGCGGCAGGCGTGCGGAGATGAGGAGGCGCAGTGAGAGGGGTCCCTTTCCCCGGTAAGGTGATGCAGCAGCCCGGTAATGCAGCAGAGCCGGGTGAATCCTGTTATTACCGGTGGTGGCGGCCATCTTGCGGAGTCCGCGCGTGCGCAGATGGAGCCTCTGCAGCCCGGGGCTTCAGGAAAATGGCCGCGGGATGCCGCGCGTGCGCAGATGGGGATCACGGCGGCCATTTTCCTGAAGCCCCGGGCAGCAGAGGCTCCATCTGCGCACTCGCGGCCTCCGCAAGATGGCCGCCACCACCGGTGATAACAGGATTCAGATACTCAGAATGAACACCGGCGCTAAAGTGAGACTGTGCTATCCTAAGGTGAGTTACCTTGTGGCCGTCACTGATGTGTCCCCGTAAGGCAGTGGGCTACTGTGATAACTGTGCCGGCACTATCAGCAGCGTGCGCGCAGGGGTTTCTACAGACTGGGAGGACGCTCCCTTGTCTGTGTTGTCTGAGGAACGTTGCTCTCATCAGCACGGAGAACACAGTTATTACAATAGCCCACTGCCTTACGGGGACACATCAGTGACGGCCACAAGGTAACTCACCTTAGGATTTGTTTATTGCATTATTTGTGTTGCTCTACGAAGTAGTAGCATCCCCTTGTAGCGCGGCATCTAAGTTTGATGTTATTAATAACAGGATTCACCCGGCTCTGCTGCATTACCGGGCTGCTGCATCACCTCACCGGGGAAAGGGACCCCTCTTACACTATACCTCCTCATTCCAGCGCCTCCTCATCCCAGCGCCTCCTCATCCCAGGACCTCCTCATCCCAGGACCTCCTCATCCCAGGACCTCCTCATCCCAGCGCCTCCTCATCCCAGCGCCTCCTCATCCCAGCACATCAGGCCATGGCGTCAGGACGGGACCCTGCTCAGGTGCACGCCGTACCGCATCACCCCACCTCTGCCGACACCATGCCTCCTGTGACCCTGCTCTGCCACCGCCAGCCCTCAGGTAAGATACTGTAAATTCGGACAATAAGACGGACCCCCATCTTATAAAAAAAAATTTTTTTCTGCAATTTTCACCCCAAATTTGGGGTGCGTCTTATGGTCCGGTGCGTCTTATAGTCCGCGAAATACGGTATATATATTAGTGACACATATACTGTGTATACAGTATATGCTGTATATATCTTAATATTACATAGAGAGTTAGATAGCAGAAAAGCCGGTAATTCAATTGTCGGCTTTTGCTAAATCATTGCAGAAGCCGACAGGATATGAGACATGGCTTACATACAGTAAACCATTGCATATCCGTTATATTTTTATATATTCCTCCCTAATAATGTTCCTTTGCCAGGTGAAGAGAATGGGGCATCAGACTGCACTGCTCGCCTGTCAGGATAATGTACCAGAGAAGTCCAAGTAGATGTAATAGAAAATAGACTTTATTTCTACGCGTTTCGTGGTGATCACACCACTTCCTCAGGACAGTCTATTACATCTACTTGAACTTCTCTGGTACATTATCCTGACAGGCGAGCAGCGCAGACTGATGCCCCATTCTCTTCACCTAGCAAAGGATCATCATCACACCGGGGCTTGCAGCAGCCGCCAATGCTAAGTGCAGTGGTTGTGTCTTACACAACCATAATAGGTGAGTGAATTCATACTATCTTTCACAAATATTCCCTTTTTTCTCGGATAAAACCCTATTTGCGCTCTATATTCCTTCTAGCTTCCCTAATAATGTTACTAGTGTGTGTGTGTACAATTTTGGAGCTCTAGATGTTAAAATAAAGGGCTAATTCACGGAAAGAACTGGCGTGGGCTCCTTTGTAATTTTCTCCGCCAGAGAGGGAAAGCCAGTGACTGAGGGAAGATATTAATAGCCTAGAGAGGGGCCATGGATATTGCCCCCGTTCCCCCCCCCCCCTCCCGGCTAAAAACATCTGCCCCCCGCCACCCCAGAAAAGGCACATCTGTGAGATGCCCCTATTCCGGCACTTAGCCGCTCTCTTCCCACTGCCTGTAGCATTAGCATATGGGGTAATAACGTTACAGACCCGCTGAAGCGCAGGAGAGTGAAACGGCCGTTGTCCGCACTCTCTGCATTGCTCCCGAGCCTATGCATTTTTATCCATGAAATAGAGACTTCTACTTTTGGTAACGGTGAGTGCCTTCCTTTTTTCTTTCGCTGTGCAATTGGACTCTATATTCATTCATGATTGAGCACCCGTTCCCTGGGGTGTGTGGCATGAATATATTGAGTGAATGGTCTCTGTAGATTTGTTTCAAGAGACCACAGTGGTGCAGCCGTGCTGAGTCTGTCTTTCTCTGTTTTTGGAATATATATATATATATATATATATATATATATATATATATATATATATATATATATATACAGTATATGCATTCTATGTGTATATATCTATTCGATTCTAACCTGTCAGGGTGATTTTACAGTAGTGGCACATGAATTACGGGCTTTTCAAAGGACACTGGTTCGCAAAAATCGGACAGCACTCGCATGGTGCCATGGTTACATTGGTGAGTCTCTTCCGAGAATCGCAGCAATACATAGCATGCTGCAATTTTTTTCTCAGTCTGATTTCGGCTGAGAAGAAACTCACAAATGAGATGTCACCTATTGAATAACATTGGTCCGAGTGCAATCTGATTTTTTATCAGATTGCACTCGTCCGTTTCTCGCACAAATGAGTATGAGCCCTTAAAACAAGAACACCGAGTGTTTCTTTGCTGGTGATACATCTAGCAATGCAGAAATGACAATAGAGCAGAAATCATTGTCTACGAGAGAAAAAATTCCCTTTGCTTCACATTTTCACACATTTTGTAGGTGTAGGAACTATGGAAATTCCAGTTTTTTGTGAAACTATAACTTACTGCATTCTCAGCGTAGAGCACAGGATAAATATGAACAAAAGTTCAAAAACTGCTTTTTATTTATTTTTTCATGACATTCACCATGCGGCAGGGATGGACACAGGCCCATGCTGTCCTCGCCCCCCGAGCACCAGATGGGATATATTACCAATATTACCCTGCCTGGAGGAAATCAAGATTTTATAAAAAAACTAATATTTCTAATAATCCCAATAATATTACTATGTTTATAATATCAAAATAATGATATTGTAATATTACAGACAAATACCAACAAACAATAACCAAATAATATCAGCATATACAGGGTGGGCCATTTATATGGATACACCTAAATAAAATGGAAATGGTTGGTGATATCAACTTCCTGTTGGTGGCACATTAGTACATGGGAGGGGGAAAACTTTTCAAGATGGGTGGTGACTAGTGATGAACGAGTATACTCGTTGCTCGGGTTTTCCAGAGCGCGCTCGGGTGGTCTCCGAGTATTTATGACTGCTCGGAGATTTAGTTTTCCTTGCCGCAGCTGGATGATTTGCAGCTGCTAGACAGCTTGATTACATGTGGGGATTCCCTAGCAAGCAGGCAATCCCCACATGTACTCAGGCTGGCTAGCAGCTGTAAATCATCGAAATGCGGCAAGGAAAACTAAATCTCCACGCAATCATGAATACTCGGAGACCACCCGAGCGTGTTCGGGAAAACCCGAGCAACGAGTATACTCGCTCATCACTAGTGGTGACCATGGCGACCATTTTGAAGTCAGGCATTTTGGATCCAACTTTAGTTTTTTCAATGGGAAGAGGGTCATGTGATGTAAGGATATGGTGCCTGCGTTTGTAGCGGAGGCCCCAGGTCCCGCCCCGCAGTGTGTTATGATGTATTCACACTGCAAGGCTGGGAATCTGGCACCTGCACGCTGGAGCGGGTCACCGTGCTCCTCGATAGAAGTGCCGAAGTCTCGCGAGATTTGACAAATCTCGCGAGACATCGGCACTATATTCAATGGAGCACAGTGACCCGATCCACAGCACAGGCACCAGATTCCCAGCCCCGCAATGTGAATACATCATAGCACACTGCAGGGCGGGATCTGGGGCCTCCGCTACACACAGGCACGATATCCTTACATCATCTGATGTATGTTCCCAGGCAGCACGCATGGCACATGCCCGAGAACTGGTTGCAGAGCGCAGGCACCGGTGACGTCACGAGAAAGAGAGGAGGCGGCGCCCGGAGGCAAGACGGGGATGATGGACGGCTGCGAGGCGGTTGAGTCAGGGGGAGAAAACATACCTCCCTGACTCAATAGAGGTATGACGGGAAATTTATAAAACTCATTACTTCAGCATTTCTAGGGATAATAAACATAAGAGCCACCTTCACAGAATGCAGCCTTAGTGCTGCTGCAGGTGGCTCTTTTACTTTAATAGGCCCTGGGGGTGTGACAGGTTCTCTTTGAAAAAAAACCACATAAATATATTTATATATTTATTTTTAATAGTTTAGAGTAGAGTAGGGCCTGGCCGAAAGAGTCTACTGTGTCGTGGTGTCAGCTTAAAAATTATTTTGGCCAGAACAAAAGCTGCTGGTTATAAATTCCACAGGGCCTTAATGAAACCATGGGTTTTTCTGCATTTTTGTAATTGTTTAATATTTCTCCAATTATTTATTCTGTTTTTAATTTGTGTGTTTGTTGGTTTTAACTTCTAATTATTGTTTGCTTTATTAGAAGCGGCTCATCAAGTAGTTCTACTCCGTTTGTTCTTCGCATCTTCAGAACACTATTGGGTCCAGTTTTACAGATTTTTCCGTTATGGACTATTTTATTATGTGGTGTATGTTGTCCTACTTTTCATCAATAATTTATCAGGGAGTAGGTACTGTATGGGGCTGTCTATTTATGGGTAGTGGATTTAATCTAGTTATGTGGGAGGATTCCCTTCATGTATTCTTGTTTTGGGCAAAAAAGCCCAAATTTACCTGATCTATGGCTTGGATCTTGAGTTCACTTGGATCACAGTTATGATATAATCTAAAGTGCCGTGGCAGGGTCTTTAGTACATTTATATCCTCTATAGTACGGGCCTTCTCAATATCTCTTATATGTTCTCTAGTTCTGATTTTCAACTCTCTAGTCGTCATCCCTATATATATTTTGCCACAGGGACAATGAGCATGATAAACGACCCCTTTCGAAGAACATGTGAGCATTGTGCGTATATCAAATGTCCTAGATCCATTCCAATTCTCAAACGTTTTACTTTTAAAGTGATTTCTACAGGCTTTGCAAGAATTACACGGAAAGAAACCATGCAACTCCACCTTCAATTGCTTCAATGGAGTTGCAGAATAGTGACTACGCACTAAAAGATCTTTTAGATTTTTTGAACGTCTTGCAGTCATCAATGGATTATTAGGCAACAATTTTCTCAAAATGGGGTCTGATTGTAATATTCCCCAGTGCTTCCGCATGATACTTACCAATTCTGACCATTGCTTGTTGTAGCCTGTGATGAACCGAATATAATTAGAGGCTTAACTTTCTTTTTATTCCTATTACCATAAAGTAACTCATTTCTACTTGACCTTTCTGTAATCTTAAACCCATTTTTTATTTGCCTTTTGCTGTATCCCCTATCAACAAATCTCTGGGCCAAGTCAGATGCCTGTTCCTTATATTCATTATCAAGGGTACAGATTCTTTTAATCCTCATGAACTGACCAATGGGAATACCCTTAATTGTGGATCCATGATGGGCAGAAGAGGCATGTAATAAAGTGTTCGTTGCTGTTTGCTTTCTAAAAACACTTGTAACAAGTTTACCATCCGAAAGTGCCTCAATACTTAAATCCAAAAAATCCACTTTCTTACCACAATTAAGTCAATTTGATATTTAGATTATTCTGATTTAATTCCCTCATATATAGGGATGACGACTAGAGAGTTGAAAATCAGAACTAGAGAACATATAAGAGATATTGAGAAGGCCCGTACTATAGAGGATATAAATGTACTAAAGACCCTGCCACGGCACTTTAGATTATATCATAACTGTGATCCAAGTGAACTCAAGATCCAAGCCATAGATCAGGTAAATTTGGGCTTCGGAAGCGGTAATCTTGGTAGAATTCTGGCCCAGAAAGAGAGTCGCTGGATTTATTTGTTGAGTACTATGGTTCCACAGGGCCTTAATGAAACCATGGGTTTTTCTGCATTTTTGTAATTGTTTAATATTTCTCCAATTATTTATTCTGTTTTTAATTTGTGTGTTTGTTGGTTTTAACTTCTAATTATTGTTTGTTTTATTAGAAGCGGCTCATCAAGTAGTTCTACTCCGTTTGTTCTTCGCATCTTCAGAACACTATTGGGTCCAGTTTTACAGATCTTTCCGTTATGGACTATTTTATTATGTGGTGTATGTTGTCCTATTTTTCATCAATAATTTATCAGGGAGTAGGTACTGTATGGGGCTGTCTATTTATGGGTAGTGGATTTAATGTAGTTATGTGGGAGGATTCCCTTCATGTATTCTTGTTTTGGGCATTACGTTATCATGTATATTTGTATGTCACTTCACTATTTATCTATGTACACTATATATTGGTACTGTAATCGTAATAATATATATTAATTATTTGTATTTAATTTTTGTATATATGGTGTTATTTATATGTTATTTTGTTAAGTAATATTATATAAATATTATTATGCGTTATATTGTGCACTTATTGTACCGTATGCGCTACAATTGTTGTATAATTGTTTTATAAATATATTTATTATATCTTATGCGGGGTTTGCACACATCATATACAGTGCCTACAAGTAGTATTCAACCCCCTGCAGATTTAGCAGGTTTACACATTTGGAATTAACTTGGCATTGTGACATTTGGACTGTAGATCAGCCTGGAAGTGTGAAATGCACTGCAGCAATAAAGAATGTTATTTCTTTGTTTATTTTTTTTTTTAAATTGGGAAAAGTCTTTTCAGAGGGTCATTTATTATTCAACCCCTCAACCCACCAGAATTCTGTTTGGTTCCCCTAAAAGTATTAAGAAGTAGTTCAGGCACAAAGAACAATGAGCTTCACATGTTTGGATTAATTATCTCTTTTTCCAGCCTTTTCTGACTATTTAAGACCCTCCCCAAACTTGTGAACAGCACTCATACATGGTCAACATGGGAAATACAAAGGAGCATTCCAAGGCCATCAGAGACAAGATCGTGGAGGGTCACAAGGCTGGCAAGGGGTACAAAACCCTTTCCAAGGAGTGGGGACATTGGTTTCAGTCAATACCATAAGTAACGTACTCCACCGCAATGGTCTCCGTTCCAGACGAGCCCGTAAGGTACCTTTACTTTCAAAGCGTCATGTCAAGGCTCGTCTACAGTTTGCTCATGATCACTTGGAGGACTCTGAGACTGACTGGTTCAAGGTTCTCTGGTCTGATGAGACCAAGATCGAGATCTTTGGTGCCAACCACACACGTGACGTTTGGAGACTGGATGGCACTGCATACGACCCCAAGAATACCATCCCTACAGTCAAGCATGGTGGTGGCAGCATCATGCTGTGGGGCTGTTTCTCAGCCAAGGGGCCTGGCCATCTGGTCCGCATCCATGGGAAGATGGATAGCACGGCCTACCTGGAGATTTTGGCCAAGAACCTCCGCTCCTCCATCAAGGATCTTAAGATGGGTCGTCATTTCATCTTCCAACAAGACAACGACCCAAAGCACACAGCCAAGAAAACCAAGGCCTGGTTCAAGAGGCAAAAAATCAAGGTGTTGCAGTGGCCTAGTCAGTCTCCTGACCTTAACCCAATTGAAAACTTGTGGAAGGAGCTCAAGATTAAAGTCCACATGAGACACCCAAAGAACCTAGATAACTTGGAGAAGATCTGCATGGAGGAGTGGGCCAAGATAACTCCAGAGACCTGTGCTGGCCTGATCAGGTCTTAGAAAAGACGATTATTAGCTGTAATTGCAAACAAAGGTTATTCCACAAAATATTAAACCTAGGGGTTGAATAATAATTGACCCACACTTTTATGTTTAAAATTTATAAAAATTTAACTGAGCAACAAAACTTTTTGGTTTGTAAGATTTATGCATCTGTTAATAAATCCTGCTCTTGTTTGAAGTTTGAAGGCTCTAACTTATTTGCATCTTTTTAAACCTGCTAAATCTGCAGGGGGTTGAATACTACTTGTAGGCATTGTAGTTTCACCATTACACATAATTTAGGATACACTTTAAGTTTTTATAATTTTTTGCTTACCAATTGTGGATTAATATGCCCACAAACATATGTTGTTTTTATTAAGAAATCCTCAGTTTTTGGAACAATGGCAATTGCTCACCTGCCCATATTTTTCTGAGTATATCTATCTATCTCAGCTTTTTGTTTCTCGGTGTCCGGTGAGCGCATGCGCAGATCAGGAGCTTCCCCGTGACTTCCTGCCTCGCTCACTATGGTAACGCATAGCGTTCTTATACTTGCGTTCTAGATGCGAAGAGCAGGAAGTCCAGGGACCGGCGCATGCGCAATGTACTACCGGTAATGCCGACATTGCAATCAGCTGTACACAGCGTATTTATTAGCGGCCAGTTCAGCTAACAGCACACATGCCCCCTATCGAGGAAGCCATTACGGCGAAAAGATGCTGGAAGAGTGCCTGACACATCTGTCAAGCATGGTGGAGGTAATGTGATGGTTTGGGTTTGCTTTGGTGCTGGTAAAGTGAGAGATTTGTACAAGGTAAAAGGGATTTTGAATTTTGCAACGCCATGCCATACCCTGTGGACAGCGCTTGATTGGAGCCAATTTCATCCTACAACAGGACAATGACCCAAAGCACACATCCAAATTATGCAAGAAATATTTAGAAAGAAGCCGGCAGCTGGTATTCTATCTGTAATGGAGTGGCCAGTGCAGTGACCAGATCTCAACCCCATTGAGCTGTTGTGGGAGCAGCTTGACCGTATGGTATGCCAAAAAGTGCCCATCAAGCCAAACCAACTTGTGGGAGGGGCTTCTGGAAGCATGGGGTGAAATTTCTCCAGATTACCTCAGCAAATTAACTGCTAGAATGCCAAAGTTCTGCAATGCTGTAATTACTGCAAAGGGAGCATTCTTTGATGAAAGCAAAGCTTGAAGGAGAAAATTATTATTTCAAATAAAAATCTTTTTTTCGAACCTTGTCAATGTCTGAACTAGATTTTCAATTCATTTGGCAACCCGTTTGATTAATAAAAGAATGAGTTTTCATGGAAAACACAAATTTGTCTGGGTGACCCTAAACTTTTGAACGGTAGTGCGTGTGTGTGTATATATATATATATACAGTATATATATATATATATATATATATATATATATATATATACAGTATTGTTATGACCCCAATGGCGAGGGTCTCAGAGGAACGTGGAAGTCTGCAGAATACAAAAATCCAGCTCATAGGGCAGTGGTAACTGGGTTGACCATATATCTACTCCTAGCGCCAACACTAGAAGTAGCCGGGGATCATTCCTACGTTGATTCTAGATGACACGCGCCAGCCGGAGAATCTAGCTACCCCTAGTAGAAGAAAACAAAGACCTCTCTTGCCTCCAGAGAAGGGGACCCCAAAGCTGGATAGAAGCCCCCCACAAATAATGACGGTGAGGTAAGAGGAAATGACAAACACAGAAATGAACCAGGTTTAGCACAGAGAGGCCCGCTTACTGATAGCAGAATAAAGAAAGGTAACTTATATGGTCAACAAAAACCCTATCAAATTCCACACTGGAAATTCAAGAACCCCCGAACCGTCTAACGGTCCGGGGGGAGAACACCAGCCCCCTAGAGCTTCCAGCAAAGGTCAGGAAGTAGATTTGGAACAAGCTGGACAAAAATACAAAACCAAAACAAATAGCAAAAAGCAAAAGGCAGACTTAGCTGATATAACTGGAACCAGGATCAGTAGACAAGAGCACAGCAGACTAGCTCTGATAACTACGTTGCCAGGCATATAACTGAAGGTCCAGGGAGCTTATATAGCAACACCCCTAACTAACGACCCAGGTGCGGATAAAAGGAATGACAGAAAAACCAGAGTCAAAAAACTAGTAACCACTAGAGGGAGCAAAAAGCAAATTCACAACAGTACCCCCCCCTTAGTGAGGGGTCACCGAACCCTCACCACGACCACCAGGGCGATCAGGATGAGCGGCATGAAAGGCACGAACTAAATCGACCGCATGAACATCAGAGGCGACCACCCAGGAATTATCCTCCTGACCATAGCCCTTCCACTTGACCAGGTACTGAAGCCTCCGCCTGGAGAGGCGAGAATCCAAGATCTTCTCCACCACGTACTCCAACTCGCCCTCAACCAACACCGGAGCAGGAGGCTCAGCAGAAGGAACTACAGGCACAATGTACCGCCGCAACAAGGACCTATGAAATACATTGTGAATAGCAAACGACACAGGAAGATCCAGACGAAAAGATACAGGATTAAGGATTTCCAATATCTTGTAAGGCCCAATAAAACGAGGTTTAAATTTGGGAGAGGAGACCTTCATAGGAACAAAGCGGGAAGAAAGCCATACCAAATCCCCAACGCGTAGTCGGGGACCCACACCGCGGCGGCGGTTGGCAAAGCGCTGAGCCTTCTCCTGTGACAACTTCAAGTTGTCCACCACATGATTCCAGATCTGCTGCAACCTATCCACCACAGAATCCACCCCAGGACAGTCAGAAGGCTCCACATGACCCGAAGAAAAGCGAGGATGGAAACCAGAGTTGCAGAAAAAAGGCGAAACCAAGGTGGCGGAACTAGCCCGATTATTAAGGGCAAACTCAGCCAACGGCAAGAATGTCACCCAATCGTCCTGATCAGCAGAGACAAAACACCTCAAATAAGCCTCCAAAGTCTGATTGGTTCGCTCCGTCTGTCCATTAGTCTGAGGATGGAAAGCAGACGAAAACGACAAATCAATGCCCATCCTACTACAAAAGGATCGCCAGAACCTGGAAACGAACTGGGATCCTCTGTCTGACACAATATTCTCAGGGATGCCGTGCAAACGAACCACGTTCTGGAAAAACACAGGAACCAGATCGGAAGAGGAAGGCAGCTTAGGCAAAGGAACCAAATGGACCATCTTGGAGAAGCGATCACATATCACCCAGATAACGGACATGCCCTGAGATAGCGGAAGATCAGAAATGAAATCCATGGAGATATGTGTCCAAGGTCTCTTCGGGACAGGCAAGGGCAAGAGCAAACCGCTGGCACGAGAACAGCAAGGCTTAGCTCGAGCACAAGTCCCACAGGACTGCACAAATGACCGCACATCCCTTGACAAGGAAGGCCACCAAAAGGACCTGGCCACCAGATCTCTGGTGCCAAAAATGCCCGGGTGACCTGCCAACACCGAGGAATGAACCTCGGAAATGACTCTGCTGGTCCACTTATCCGGGACAAACAGTCTGTCAGGTGGACAAGACTCAGGCCTATCAGCCTGAAATCTCTGCAACACACGTCGCAGATCCGGAGAAATAGCTGACAAGATAACTCCATCTTTAAGAATACCAACAGGATCAGCGACTCCAGGAGCATCAGGCACAAAGCTCCTAGAAAGAGCATCGGCCTTCACATTCTTTGAACCTGGTAAATACGAGACAACAAAATCAAAGCGGGAGAAAAACAATGACCAGCGGGCCTGTCTCGGATTAAGGCGTTTAGCAGACTCGAGATACATCAGATTTTTGTGATCAGTCAAGACCACCACACGATGCTTAGCACCCTCGAGCCAATGACGCCATGACGCCACTCCTCAAATGCCCATTTCATGGCCAACAACTCCCGATTGCCCACATCATAATTTCGCTCGGCAGGCGAAAACTTCCTAGAGAAAAAGGCACAAGGTTTCATAACAGAGCAACCAGGGCCTCTCTGCGACAAAACGGCCCCTGCCCCAATCTCTGAAGCATCCACCTCAACCTGAAAGGGAAGTGAGACGTCAGGCTGGCACAAAACAGGCGCCGAAGTAAACCGGCGTTTCAACTCCTGGAAAGCCTCCACGGCAGCAGGAGCCCAGTTAGCTACATCGGAGCCCTTCTTGGTCATATCCGTCAAAGGTTTCACAATGCTAGAAAAATTAGCGATAAAACGACGGTAGAAGTTAGCGAAGCCCAAGAACTTCTGAAGACTCTTAACTGACGAGGGCTGAGTCCAATCAAGAATAGCTCGGACCTTGACTGGGTCCATCTCCACAGCAGAAGGGGAAAAAATGAACCCCAAAAAGGGAACCTTCTGTACACCAAAGAGACACTTTGAGCCCTTGACAAACAAAGAATTTTCACGCAAAATTTTAAAGACCAACCTGACCTGCTCCACATGCGAATCCCAATTATCAGAAAAAAACAAAATATCATCCAGATAAACAATCAAAAATTTATCCAGATACTTCCGGAAAATGTCATGCATAAAGGACTGAAAAACTGAAGGCGCATTGGAGAGCCCAAAAGGCATCACCAAGTACTCAAAATGACCTTCGGGCGTATTGAATGCGGTTTTCCATTCATCACCTTGCTTAATGCGCACAAGGTTGTACGCACCACGAAGGTCTATCTTGGTGAACCACTTGGCACCCTTAATCCGGGCAAACAAGTCAGACAACAGCGGTAAAGGATACTGAAATTTGACAGTGATCTTATTTAAAAGCCGATAATCAATACAAGGTCTCAAAGATCCGTCCTTTTTTGCCACAAAAAAGAATCCCGCACCAAGAGGGGAAGAAGACGGACGAATATGTCCTTTCTCCAGAGACTCCTTGATATATGAACGCATAGCGGTATGTTCAGGTACCGACAGATTAAACAGTCTTCCCTTAGGAAATTTACTGCCTGAGATCAAATCTATAGCACAGTCACAGTCCCTATGAGGAGGCAGTGCACTGGACTCAGACTCACTGAAGACATCCTGATAATCAGACAAATACTCCAGAACTTCCGAAGGCGTAGAAGAAGCAATAGACACAGGCAGGGAATCCTCATGAATACCACGACAGCCCCAACTTGAGACTGACATAGCCTTCCAGTCCAGGACTGGATTATGGGTCTGTAACCATGGCAGCCCTAAAACAACCAAATCATGCATTTTATGTAAAACCAGGAAACGTATCACCTCGCGGTGTTCAGGAGTCATGCACATGGTAACCTGTGTCCAATACTGCGGTTTATTTGCTGCCAATGGTGTAGCATCAATACCCCTAAGAGGAATAGGATTTTCTAATGGTTCAAGAGTAAAACCACAGCGCTTAGCAAATGAGAGATCCATGAGACTCAGGGCAGCACCTGAATCTACAAACGCCATGACAGGATAAGATGACAGTGAGCAAATCAAAGTTACAGACAGAATAAATTTAGGTTGCAAATTACCAACGGTGACAGGACTAACAACCTTAGCTATACGTTTAGAGCATGCTGAGATAACATGTGTAGAATCACCACAATAGTAGCACAAGCCATTCCGGCGTCTATGAATTTTCCGCTCATTTCTAGTCAGGATTCTATCACATTGCATTAAATCAGGTGTCTGTTCAGACAACACCATGAGGGAATTTGCGGTTTTTCTATCACATTGCACCGAAATAGGTGTCTGTTCAGACAATACCATGAGGGAATTTGCGGTTTTGCGCTCCCGCAACCGCCGGTCAATTTGAATAGCCAGTGCCATAGTATCATTCAGACCTGTGGGAATGGGAAAACCCACCATAACATTCTTAATGGCTTCAGAAAGGCCATTTCTAAAATTAGCGGCCAGTGCACACTCGTTCCAATGTGTCAGCACGGACCATTTCCGAAATTTTTGGCAATACACTTCAGCCTCGTCCTGCCCCTGAGACATAGCCAGCAAGGCCTTTTCTGCCTGAATCTCAAGATTGGGTTCCTCATAAAGTAAACCGAGCGCCAGAAAAAACGTATCAAGATCAGCCAATGCCGGATCTCCTGGTGCCAGCGAAAAAGCCCAATCCTGAGGGTCGCCCCGTAAGAACGAAATAACAATTTTTACTTGCTGAGCAGAATCTCCAGATGAACAGGGTCTCAGGGACAAAAACAATTTACAATTATTCACGAAATTCCTAAACTTAAACCTGTCTCCGGAAAACAGTTCAGGAATCGGTATTTTAGGTTCTGACATAGGATTTCTGATAACATAGTCTTGTATGCCCTGCACACGAGTAGCCAGCTGGTCCACACTTGTAATCAAGGTCTGGACATTCATGTCTGCAGCAAGCATAGCCACTCTGAGGTAAAGGGGAAGAAGAAAAAAAAAAAAACTCAGAATCTTCTTTCTTATAATCCCTCTTCTGCAATGCATTAAACATTTAATACTGTCCTGGCAAACTGTTATGACCCCAATGGCGAGGGTCTCAGAGGAACGTGGAAGTCTGCAGAATACAAAAATCCAGCTCATAGGGCAGTGGTAACTGGGTTGACCATATATCTACTCCTAACGCCAACACTAGAAGTAGCCGGGGATCATTCCTACGTTGATTCTAGATGACACGCGCCAGCCGGAGAATCTAGCTACCCCTAGTAGAGGAAAACAAAGACCTCTCTTGCCTCCAGAGAAGGGGACCCCAAAGCTGGATAGAAGCCCCCCACAAATAATGACGGTGAGGTAAGAGGAAATGACAAACACAGAAATGAACCAGGTTTAGCACAGAGAGGCCCGCTTACTGATAGCAGAATAAAGAAAGGTAACTTATATGGTCAACAAAAACCCTATCAAATTCCACACTGGACATTCAAGAACCCCCGAACCGTCTAACGGTCCGGGGGGAGAACACCAGCCCCCTAGAGCTTCCAGCAAAGGTCAGGAAGTAGATTTGGAACAAGCTGGACAAAAATACAAAACCAAAACAAATAGCAAAAAGCAAAAGGCAGACTTAGCTGATATAACTGGAACCAGGATCAGTAGACAAGAGCACAGCAGACTAGCTCTGATAACTACGTTGCCAGGCATAGAACTGAAGGTCCAGGGAGCTTATATAGCAACACCCCTAACTAACGACCCAGGTGCGGATAAAAGGAATGACAGAAAAACCAGAGTCAAAAAACTAGTAACCACTAGAGGGAGCAAAAAGCAAATTCACAACACAGTATATATATATACTGTGTATATATATATATATATATATATATATATATATATATATATATATATAATATACTAGACTGTGGCCTGATTCTAACGCATCGAGTTTTCTAGAATTTGCATGTCCCCGTAGTATTTGGACAATGATGATTCCATAATTCGCAGCAGACTGTGCCCGTCGCTGATTGGTCGAGGCAACCTTTATGACATCATCGTCGTCATGGCAACCATTATGACATCTACGTCGATACTGTGCCCGTCGCTGATTGGTCGAGGCAACCTTTATGACATCATCGTCGTCATGGCAACCATTATGACATCTACGTCGATACTGTGCCCGTCGCTGATTGGTCGAGGCCTGGCGGCCTCGACCAATCAGAGACGCGAGCTTTCCAGGACAGACAGACAGACAGACAGACAGAAAGACAGACAGACAGACAGACAGACAGACAGACAGACGGAAAAACCCTTAGACAATTATATATATAGATATATATATAGGGGAACTAGGGCCATCTCGCTATATATACTATATTTGTGAGTCTGGTGACCATCATACTATAATATATATATATATATATATATATATATATATATATATATATATATAAATAAAAGAAACTGTGGGGACCATCATATGGGGGCTGTGGGGCCACCATATTCCATATAGGGGCTATAGGGTCATGATACTATATATAGAGGGGTTGCGGGATCATCATACTATGTATAGGAAGCTGTAAGGTACATAATATCGCAATTAGAGAGCTGTAGGTGACCATTATACAGTACGAAGGGGTTTTGGAGACATACTATTTGTGGGGAGCTATAGTATACGGTATATAGAAAACTGTAAAGCCTCATACTATATATAGGAGTTAGTGGGGACATCATATTGTATATCCCATATCTATGCAAGCCAGCCCCTGACCTGTGGGTTCAAAATACTCACTATATCTCTTGATAAAATCTTTACGTAATGTTATCAAATTATTTGTAGCACCTGTGGGTTCAAAATACTCACTGTATCCCTTGATAAAATCCTTGAGGGGTGTAGTTTCCAAAATGGGGTCACTTGTGCGGAATTTGCACTGTTTAGGCACATCTCCAAACGCAACATGGTGTCCACTCGCGATTCCAGCCAATTTTTTGTTCAAAAAGTCAAATGGTGCTCCTTCCCTTCCGAGTCCTATTGTGCGCCCAAACAGTGGATTTCCCCCAGATATGGGGTATCGGCGTACTCAGGAGAAATTGCACTACAAATTTTGAGGTCCAATTTCTAATCTTTCTAAGTTACCCTTGCCAAAATAAAAATGTTTGGGTCTAAAGTAAATATTTTGTGATAAAAGTTAAATGCACTACATGTGGATGTGAACACCTTTTTAGAATGGTGTCACCTTTTGGGTACTTCCTGTCATTTAGGCCCCCAAAATCATTTCAAATGTGATGTGGTCCCTAAAACAATGTTTTTATAAATTTTGTTGGAAAAATGGGAAATTACTGGTCAATTTTTAACCCTTCTAACTTACTAACAAAAAAACTTATGTTTCCAAAATTGTGCTGATGTAAAGTAGACGTGTGGGAAATGTTATTTATGAACTATTTTGTGTGACATAATGCTCTGATTTAAGGGCACAAAAATTAAAATTGAAATATGTTCTAAATTTTTGCCAAATTTCTTAATTTTCATAAATGCAAATCATACCAAATAAATGTTACCACTATCATAAAGTGCAATATGTCACAAAAACAGTCTCAGAATCAGTGGGATCCATTGAAGGTTTCCAGAGTTATAACCACATAAAATAATACTGGTCAGAATTAGTAAATTTGGCTTGGTCATTAACCCCTTCACGCTGCAGCCCATTTTCTTTTTGTTCTTTTTGCTTTCATTCTTTCCAGAGCCATACATTTTTATTTTTCCATCAATATGGCATGTGAGGGCTTGTTTTTTGTGGGATTAGTTGTAATTTTGAACGACACCATTAGTTTTACTATACCATGCACTGGAAAACGGGGAAAAAATTGCAAGTGCTGTGAAATTGCAAAAAAACTTTCAATACCACAAGTGTTTTTATACTATGTTCACTGAATGCTAAAACTGACCTCCCATTAGGATTCTCCAGGTCATTAGGAGTTCGTAGATACCAAACATGTATAGGTTCTTTTTAAGTGGTGGAAAAAAAAAAGAAAAAAGTTTGATTAAAAAAAAAATTTGTGTCATTTTCCGAGACCCACAGCGTCTCCATTTTTGGGGATCTGGGGCTGAGTGAGGGCTTTTTTTTTGTGCACTGAGGTGACAAGATGTGTGTACTTTTATTTTATTTTGTTTTACTTAGATAAAAAAATGTTTTTATTGGAACAATATACATATATATTTTTTTTACAGATGTACATTTTTTTTTTTAACTTTTTTACTTTGTCAAGGGGGGGACATCATACTATAGTGTTAGATCGCTGATCTGACACTTTGCAAAGCAGTGTGTCAGATCAATGATCTGACAGGCACTGCAGGGAGGCTTCCAGACGCCTGCTCTGAGCAGGCGATTGAAAGCCACCTACCTGCAGGACCCGGAATGAGCCCCATGCACCTAAAACTGCGTTTTTGATGCAGCTTCTTTCCTGCCAAGAAGATAAGGTTTTGTTGCACAAAAAAAAGCAGCAAAAACGCCCTGTTTGAACTTACCCTTACTTTTTTCAATTGTTTACCTTTTTTGATGCTATATTCCTTTAAATGCCAGTCAGTTAATGGCAGTAGCATTTACAACGGGAGTCCATTGTGGGCACTGATAAGCCCCATGCAATGTGGCCACAAGGTGTCATGGCAGGCAGGTTCCTGCTGAAGGTCCCCATCACCGCTACACTGAAAACTCCTGTAAGGGCTCTTTCACGCGTGCCTTAACCACCTGAGAATACCAGTCCCCAGCTGTCTGCTTTAGCTTGGCTGATTGTCAAAAAGGATGGGGGGGTCCGACACCATTTTTTTTTATTATTATTATTATTTATGTAAATAATTAAAAACTACGGAGTGGGAACCCCTCTATTCTTGATAAACAGCCTTGCTAAAGCTGACAGCTGAGGGTTGCAACCCGCAGCTATCAGTTTTGCCTGGCTGGTTCTCAAAAATACAGGGGAACCTCACGTCATTTTTTTTCATCTATATATGTAAAGCGAAGGTGCCAGTTCTTGCTGTTAGGGCTCATACTCACTTGCACGAATCTCAGCTGAGTCTTGCACGGCAATACCCAGCACTGCACCTGGCACAGAGGAGCGGAGCGTGTGGCTGCATGTATTTGTATGCGATTGCACTCTCCAATCTAAGTGCCGGCAGCAGCGCCGGGTATTATCATGCAAGACTCATCCTAGTTTCGTGCAAGTGAGTATGAGCCCTTAGCAGTTGAATGCAAGGCTCAACATTGACCCATGCTACTGCTAATCACAGCGCAAGCAGGGTACAGTGATTTCAGCTGTTTTCAGCACCTAGCGCCAGGAAACAGCACAAACTATACCACTGAATCCGAGGTGCCGTATATGTGTCAAACCGATGACATGTCATCAGTATGCACGTGTACAGGACGTTTTGCAGCCCAAGCTGCTGTTAAAAACCAGACATATCAGCGTATCTTGCCCGTGAACACACGGTCCGTCAAACAGACTGGTATGTGAACAGACTCATTCACTTGAATGGGTCTACCTGTGTAAGTGTCTCTGATACGTGTGAAAACTGTCACCACATGTCCAGGACACACTGACATGTGAAACAGCCCTAAAGCTCAGCCCCTGGCTAGGTTTCATAGTGACTTAGAATGGGACTACACAATGCAATACTGAAGGTACTGCATTGTGTAAGAGGGTGGTGCTGTTATGGACAGTAACACGCTGCCACTTTAAGAGACAGCACCCCCTTGTCTGGTGTGTTGGAATGTTCTGCTTCCCCCTGCTATAGACTGTGAAGATGAACTGCCCTAGAATAAGGGGAGGAGTTGAGCCTGAACTGTGTGTGTGAGCTGAAGCTGCTACAGAGAGAACTTTGTGCTGTTTGCTACAAGAAAGGTCACACAGCCTGGGACAGAGTGTACTTGTGAAATTTGCAAGACTTTTCCGGGTACAGCAAATGTGGCTGTTCTGTGCTAGTTTGGAAGCCACGAAGATACTGAGAAAGGGACTTACAGTTTCCAGGAGCATCCCTAGGACCCAGAAGCAAGGAGAAGACCACGTTTCACAGAGTTGACAGAAAGCCGTGCGCACCACCGTATTAGACTGCTGGGGGCCCCCCTGGGACTGGATCTGATTCCCCAACATCACCGTGAGTTTGTTTCTGTTTGGTGCACCTGTTAGGGCCTAGTGTAGGCTTCAGTAGTCAGCACACGGCAGCCATGTGGCATGCTTAGTAAAGGCCAGGGAGGTTATATGTAGAGTAGCATCGTTATTTGTTTATTGTTTAAATTTGCTTGTGAGACATATTTTGAGTCGGTAATAGTTGGAGCACCGTGCTATTTTACGGACAAGATAAAGTTTATAACTCTTGAAAAGTGTCTCTTGCCATAGCATACCCCTGTTTGCATCTTCCTCACCCACTTCATTCCTTGCCTCCCAATAAATCTACCCTTTGTTGTTTGCACCTCATCTTGTGTACAGTAGTCTTCCTGCACCGTGGTGGTCCCCCGGCCATCACTTCAATTGTATAGTACAAGTGATCACAGGTTCCTACAAAGACTATTAACCCCTTCCCGACATGTGACGGTATAGTACGTCACATGTCGGGACCCCCGCTTTGATGTGCGCTCCGGCGGTGAGCGCACATCAAAGTCGCGACATGTCAGCTGTTTTTTACAGCTGACATGTGCGCGCAATAGCGGCGGGTGAAATCGCGATCACCCGCCGCTATTAACTAGTTAAATGCCGCTGTCAAACGCAGACAGCGGCATTTAACTACCGCATCCGGCCGTGCGGCCGGATATGAGCGCATCGCCGACCCCCGTCACATGATCGGGGGTCGGCGATGAGTCAGGAAGGTAACCATAGAGGTCCTTGAGACCTCTATGGTTACTGATTGCCGGTGGCTGTGAGCGCCCCCCTGTGGTCGGCGCTCACAGCACACCTGCAAATCTGCTGTGTAGCAGCGATCTTATGATCACTGCTGCATAGCAGAGCCGATCGGGCTGTGCCTGCTTCTAGCCTCCCATGGAGGCTATAGAAGCATGGCAAAAGTAAAAAAAAAAAGTTTTTAAAAATGTGAAAAAAATAAAAAAAATATAAAAGTTTAAATCACCCCCCTTTCGCCCCAATCAAAATAAATCAATAAAAAAAAAACCCAACCTACACATATTTGGTATCGCCGTGTTCAGAATCGCCCGATCTATCAATAAAAAAAAAGCATTAACCTGATCGCTAAATGGCGTAATGAGAAAAAAATTCGAAACGCCAGATTTACGTTTTTTTGGTCGCCACGACATTGCATTAAAATGCAATAATGGGCGATCAAAAGAACGTATCTACACCAAAATGCTATCATTAAAAACGCCAGCTCGGCACGCAAAAAATAAGCCCTCACCTGACCCCAGATCACGAAAAATGGAGACGCTACGAGTATCGGAAAATGGCGCAATTTTGTTTTGTTTTGTTTTTTGCAAAGTTTGGAATTTTTTTTCACCACTTAGGTGAAAAATAACCTAGTCATGTTAGGTGTCTATGAACTCGTAGTGACCTGGAGAATCATAATGGCAGGTCAGTTTTAGCATTTAGTGAACCTAGCAAAAAAGCCAAGCAAAAAACAAGTGTGGGATTGCACTTTTTTTGCAATTTCACTGCACTTGGAATTTTTTTCCCGTTTTCTAGTACACGACATGCTAAAACCAATGATGTCGTTCAAAAGTACAACTCGTCCCGCAAAAAATAAGCCCTCACACGGCCAAATTGACGGAAAAATAAAAAAGTTATGGCTCTGGGAAGGAGGGTAGCGAAAAACGAAAACGGAAAAACGGAAAAAGCTCCGGGGGTGAAGGGGTTAAAAAATAAATAAATAAATAAGAAAAAAACCCTGAATGTATTGTCACATCCATAACTAAAAAGGTAAATCATGTCTACCCAAAAATGGTAACACCAAAGACTACAGCTCCATGTATAAAAAAAAGCTATCATATTGTTCTACTGATACAGGTCAGTGTATCCAGTACGTGTGGTGACAGTTTTTACACAAACTGGAGAAACATACTCACACAGACCCATTATAATCTATGGGGCTGCGCACATGTCCTTGTGTTCCAGGGACCATGTGTCTGTGTGACCTACACGTGGACATCTCTGTGTTTTCCAGCATCATGGACGTCAATACGTCCCGCACACGTATGTATAGATGACAATCTGTGACATCTGTGTGACACGTACGGGAATAGAATGCAGAATAGACAGATGTTTAACCCCTTCATGACCTTGGGATTTTCCGTTTTTCTGTGTTCGTTTTTCGCTCCCCTCCTTCCCAGAGCCATAACTTTTTTATTTCTCCGTCCATATGGCCATGTGAGGGCTTATTTTTTGCGGGACGAGTTTTACTTTTGAACGACATCATTGGTTTTAGCATGTCGTGTACTAGAAAATGTGAAAAAAATTCCAAGTGCGGTGAAATTGCAAAAAAAGTGCAATCCCACACTTGTTTTTTATTTGGCTTTTTTGCTAGGTTCACTAAATGCTAAAACTGACCTGCAATTATGATTCTCCAGGTCAGTACGAGTTCATAGACACCTAACACGACTAGGTTATTTTTTATCTAATTCCAAACTTTGCTTAAAAAAAAAAAAATATGATCTGACCTTGACATTACAATATTGCTGAACGATCTGGATAAGATTTTTGAATGGACTAAAGGTACCTTCACACTCAGCAACTTTACAACTAGAACGACAACGATCCGTGACATTGCAGCGTCCTGGATAGCGATCTCGTTGTGTTTGACACGCAGCAGCGATCTGGATCCCGTTGGTCGGAGCTAGAAGTCCAGAACTTTATTTGGTCGTCAGATCGGCGTGTATCGTCGTGTTTGACAGCAAAAGCAACGATGCCAGCAATGTTAAACATGGAGCTAACGACCTGTGAGAACAATAAGTGAGTCACCGTTACGTCACAGGATCGCTCCTGCATCGTTGTGGAGCTGCTGTGTTTGACATCTCTACAGCGACCTAAACAGCGATGCTGCAGCGATTGGCTCGTTGTCTATATCGCTGCAGCGTCGCTGAGTGTGACGGTACCTTAACACTTGGCAAATGAGGTTTAACCCCTTTCTATCATCGGACGGAATAGAACGTCCAATGGCAGTAACCCCGCTTCGATGTGGGCTCCGGCAATGCGCCCGCATCAAAGCATGTGTCCACAATAGGCAAGGGTGGAAGCGCCCATTAACTAGTTAAATGCCGCTGTTAAACTGACAGCAGCATTTAACAAGCGCTTCCAGCCATCTGTCTGGAAATGCGTGCACCATTGACCCCCGTCACATGATCGGGGGTCATCGGCGCATCGGCATGACAACCACCAGAGGTCTCCTTGAGACCTCTGGTTGTTGATGCCGGATTTCTGTGAGCGCCACACTGTGGTTGGCGCTCATAGCAACTCAGCAATTCAGCTACATAGGAGCGATCTGAACATCGCCTCTATGTAGCAAAGTCGATCAAGTTGTGTCAGCTTGTAGCCTCCCATAGATGCTAAGCAAAAAAAAAAGTTCTCCCAGCTCTGCCTCAGAATGTAAATGTATTGGCGCGCTGTTACAGTAGCGTAACTCCAGGTGGGCCACCTCTGAGCACCGGCCCCGGGGCGATGGCCCCCTCTGACACCCCCCCCCCGGTAGCTACGCTACTGTTCCTGGCAGACAAAAAGATTACCCACCCCTGTGCTAAGGCATATATTATCATTATCAAATCTACAAATCTCTCCAAAAATAAAAGTCCATTTCAGGTTTTCTTAAATCTGACGTGGTCAATTAGTATGACCAAATCCACTCTCTCTTTTATTTTGTATTGTAACCACAGCTGCGGCTCCAGCGGGTTCAGTTTGCCTTTATGGGCATCCTAGGGGACATATAGCAACCCTCGTATATGATTCCCATCACTGCTTCACTATATGTATATATAGTACAGGGTCACAGTTGGCAAGAGGAATAATTACTGCATGATCTGATATCAAATTCAGAGGTATATGTGCTCTTTAATCATTTTTTGCACATAACAAAAAGGAATCTTGCATTTTATTTTAACTTGATTCGATTGTCAAGTCATATAAAAGCCCTTCAAATATAGACTTGACTGCATGAGCTATGAGGGACCATATGTTTTTGCTGCTCACTCATCAACTTTACTTCTGGACACAAATTTTAGAACAATTGGTTTCTTCGGTTGCATGAAACTTTGAGTGCTGAACTCCATTGGTACCTGTTAAACAGAAAAATACACAGTGAGATATCAGCGAAGCACAACTCCGATAAAGGACAATTTTGGGTATAATAGTTGTTAACCCCTTCATGACCAGAGCTTTTTTCGGTTTTGTTTTTTCGTTTTTCACTCCTCTTCTTCCCAGAGCCATAACTTTTTTATTTTTCCATCAATATGGCCATGTGAGGGCTTGTTTTTTGCGGGATGAGTTGTTCTTTTGAACAACACCATTAGGTTTATCTTGTCATGTACTAGAAAAGGGGAAAAAAATCCAAATGAGGTGAAATTGCAAAAAAGTGCAATCCCACACTTGATTTTTTCTTTGGCTTTTTTGCTAGGTTGATTAGATGCTAAAATTGACCTGCCATTATAATTCTCCAGGTCATTACGAGCTCATAGACACCAAATGTGTCTAGGTTCTTTTTTATATAAGTGGTGAAAAAAATTCCAAATTGTGCCATTTTCCAAAACCCGTAAAGTCTCCATTATTCGTGATCTCGGGTTGGGTGAGGGCTTATTTTTTGTGCGCCAAGCTGTCATTTTTAATGGTACCATTTTGTTGCAGATATGTTCTTTTGATCGCCCTTTATTGCATTTTAATGCAATGTCGCAGCGACCAAAAAAATGTAATTCTGGCGTTTTTACTTTTTTTATCGCTACGCCGTTTAGCGATCAGGTTAATCCTTTTTTTATTGATAGATCGGGTGATTTTGAATGCGGCGACACCAAATATGTGTAGGTTTGTTTTTTGTTTTTTTTTATTTTGAATGGGGCGAAAGGGGGGTGATTTAAAATTTTATATATATATATTTTTTTAATTTTTAATAACATTTTATTTTTACTTTTGCCATGCTTCAATAGCCTCCATGGGGGGCAAGAAGCTGCCATAGCTCGATCGGCTCTGCTACATAGATTCGTTGCTCAGATCGCCTCTATGTAGTAGAATTGCAGACTTGCTATGACCGCCGACCACAGGGTGGCGCTCACAGCAATCCGGCATCAACAAATATAGAGGTCTCAAGGAGACCTCTGGCTGTCATGCCGACACACCGGAGACCCACGATCACATGAGGCAGGTCACCGGTTGCGCATTTCAGGCACGATTGCCAAAAATGTCATTTAAATACCTCTGTCAGTGTTTGAGAGCTGCATTTAAGGCTGCCGTCACACTAGCAGTATTTGGTCAGTATTTTACATCAGTATTTGTAAGCCAAAACCAGGAGTGGAACAATTAGAGGAAAAGTATAACAGAAACACGTCACCACTTCTGCATTTATCACCCACTCCTGGTTTTGGCTTACAAATACTGAAGTAAAATACTGACCAAATACTGCTAGTGTGACGGCAGCCTAACTAGTTAATATCCAAGGCGGGTCGCGATTCTGCTGTTCAAAACAGCTGACATGTCCCGGCTTTGATGTGGTCTCACCTCCAGAGCCCACATCAAAGGCAGGGATACTGACATCGGAGTACTATTTCGCCCGATGTCAGTAAGGGGTTAAGTACGATTTTAATCAATCTCTCACGGAACACAAGTACAATTTCAAAAAATAATTAAAAAAAAGAGTTTCAAAGAACATTTTTTAACACATAAAATGAAAGTAAGGTTAATAATATAACTTTGATTACAAAATCTTCAGTTTTACTCAAATTAGTTGATGCAAAAATGAGTACACCCCACATCAAAAACTACTACTTCTAGTATTTTGAATTATTTCCTTGATTTTTAAAGACAGAACCAAGTCTTGTTGCCATGGAATGAACAACTTGGTGACATATTACAACATCTATCTTTTTTCAAGAACTAACTCCTTTAGAGTCTGGATGCTGGATGGAGAATGATGCTTAACTTGTCTCTTAGGAATTCCCTACAGATGTTCAGTTGGGATCAGATCAAGACACATATTTGGCCACTGAATCACTTTCACCCTGTTCTCTTTCAGAAATGCAACAGAGGCCTTAGATGTCTGATTTGGATCATAGTCATGTTGAATAAGTGCACATCTTCCATGGGCATGGCGTAATGGTAGTATCTTCTCGTTCAATATACAGTACATCTGTGAACTCATGATAGCATCAATACAATGTAGCTCCCTGACTCCAGGCAGTGCCACTACCATCTTTCATGCTAGGCGCCATACATTTTTCTTTGTACTCCTTACCTTTGTGATGCCATACAATTTTGAGCCATCAGTGCCAAAAACATTTATCTTGGTCTTATTCATCACTCCAGAGTATAGAGTCAGAGTACTTTTCATATCTTGCAACATGAACTATGGCAAATTGTAGGTGCGCCTTTTTGTGCATGGGCTTTAGAAGAGACTTCCTTTGTGGACGACACCCATGTATGCCATTCCTCTGCAGTGTACGCCATATTGTGTCATGGAAAGGTCTCATCCCTGTTGGTTTTCTACTTCTTTAGCTAACTGCAGTGAACTTGCATGTTGACTTTCTTCAACCCATCTCAAGACTCTCCTGTTTAGGTGTTAACTTCCATGGTTGGCCTAGAAATCTCTGAGATGGTTGCAGTTCCACCTTTTTTTTTTTTTTTTTTATCACATTTTTGTATCACTCTTTCTACAGTATTCTGACTGATCTTTTTGTAGCCTTCACCAGTGCACATTTCTCTTCCATGTGGTGCCATTGCTGACAGCATGAAATGAGAAGCAGTTTATGTCAATAAGATTACTGCAGTTCACAGCTGCCTGGTCTCACGCTGTGCAGCGCGAGAGCTGGAATGATAAGCGTTATTGTTAGCGCTCATCATTCTAGCTCTCACCCTGCCCTCTGTGTGACCCGGCTGTGAATTGCAGTAGCCTTACTGACATTACCTCTTGCAGTGTGAGAACTTACTGCCAGTTCTGTGAGCAGTGACATGCAAAGGTGTATCTAGCCTTTCCTGCACCCGGGGCAAAGGATGAGTTTGGCGCCCCCCCCCCCCCCAACCTCCCCCATTTGAACCTTAACTCAATTGAAACTGTATGACCAAGGTACATTCCTGAACCCCCATTATGTTAAAATAGATACCAATAAAAGTAAAATTAATTGAGACAGCGGTAGGTTAAGAGTTTTTGAATATCCATATTGAATCTGGAGCCCCATATAATCCTTCATAAAGGTTAATAATGGCCCCATAAGATGCTCCATAGACACATTTGCCCAATATAGTGCTCCACAAACGTTGATTATGGCCCCATAAGATGCTCCATAAATATATTTGCGCCATATAGTGCTACACAAACTTTAATTATGGCCCCATAAGATGCTCCATAAATATGTTTGCCCCATATAGTGCTGCAGAAACATTGATTATGCCCCATAAGATGCTCCATAAATATATTTGCCCCATATAGTGCTGCAGAAACATTGATTATGCCCCATAAGATGCTCCATACAGACACTTGCCCCATTTGCTGTTGCTGCGATAAAAAAAAAATCACATACTCACCTCTCCGTCGCTCAGGCCCCCGGCACTTTCAATATTCACCTGCTCCTCGTTCCAGCGCCACTCCATCTTCCGCACTGACGTTCAGGCAGAGGGCGCGCACTAACTATGGCACCGCACCCTCTGACCTCAGCGTCACTGCTGAAGACGAAGCAATGCCGGAATGAGGAGCAGGTGAATATCGCACAGTGCAGCGCTCCCCTCCCCGTTATACTCACCTGCTCCTGACGCGGTGCAGTCCTTGCTTCCCCGGGGCGGCGCTGCAGCTTCTCCCTGTACTGAGCGGTCACTGTTACCGCCCATTACAGTAATGAATATGCGGCTCCACCTCTATGGGAGGTGGAGCCGCATATTTATTACTGTAATGAGCAGTACCATGTGACCGCTCAGTACAGGAAGAAGCTGGGGAGCCGGAGACCTGCAGGGACCGCACCGCCAGGAGTAGGTGAGTATCCCAGTGTGGGGGCGGCAGAATGCCGCCGATGAGGAGACTCCTTGGACCGCCGCATCATCAGGCGGCCCGCTGGCGCCCCCCTGTCGGCTGCGCCCGGGGCACATGCCCCGGCTGCCCCCCCTGGATATGCCACTGGTGACATGAGTAAGTTTACCGCAGTTCAGCAAGCTGTTAACTGCGGTAACCTTACTGATGTCACTGCTCATCACAACAGCCGGGTTCTTGCGCAGCACAGTATGATAACCCGTTTTTTGATCTCTCTTCGTCTTCATCACATGTCATCAGCATCTGTACGTTACCATCTGGGCCAACTAAAGAACATGTGGAGGCCGCCTACGGTTAAGAATTTGTTCTCTGTGTAATGACCAGAGGTCCGAATAAGATCCAGTGAGTCACAAACCAAGACCAAGGCAGAAATCTCTAACGGTATTTACTCAAAGGCAAAATAATAAAGGTAATATGGAGAATATTAAGGCAGATGCACCCCAAATATACACTAGCTCAGCAGCAGCTGAAATCACTGTGCCACTCCAAGGTCTCCTGAGAACTGTATGCTACAACAGACTAGTAAGAAATTTACCTAACAGGGCAACCAAAAACAGGAACAAGTGTAAATTGAATGTAGTGTTAACAAGGGAGCCCCTGGAACGGCACACTGAGTATAACTTACACAACTCTAATATAAGATACACCTCTAAAGTCACAATTAAACACTCTGAGCAGGGATACCCGGGTATCTATAACTATTGGTACCGTATCCTGAGATAGATCTCTCAGGTAGGAATCTGCACAGGCTGCAGCCAGTCCATATCTTCAGCGCCAATAAGTTACAGCAAGCTCCTCTTGTCTTGTAGGCGATGCCGAGCCCAAACGCCGGGGACTTAGTTAGTGCCTCACGATGTTGTCTCTTCTTCTGTAGCTCCTAGGAATGCTTCCACAACAACCCGTCCGTCTCTGTATCAGCAGTCTGTCCAGACTTGTTTCTTCACTCAATGCACAGGGAATCACAGACTTCCAAATACGTACTGGGTTTGTAGTAAAGTCTCAGTCTTTTCTTAGATAAAGGGTTAGCTCTTCTCCAGGAAACGCTAGCAACAAAAGTCTCTCAAAAGCTTCTTTGCCTCCAAACACACTCGCAGTAAATCCACACACAGTCTCTTTTAAGATGTCACCGCAGCTTCTGCCTTTTCTTCCCGCCTTTCTCTCTCAGCTCTCACTTCCTTGTTTCACTTTACACAGGAGACACCAGACCCCACCCCCCAGCACACATTGTCTCCGGGAGTTTTGCAGGGTCTGTTCTCTGCTGCAGCAAGCAAAAACCACAGGGTCCTAGTGCCCTCTCGTTGGGACTACAGTTCACCCTCTTACATCTGGTGCCTGCTTTACATATATGGACATTCTATACGATTTTTCTGTTTATTATAGTATTATATGTGCAGGATGGCCTCTAAATAAATTGTATATATTGTGTTTTTTTCATGTATAAAACCTATGTATTAATGTGCTGTGTATATAGCAGTACTTTCTCTATCTCTATTTATGTAGTTGTCACCATGATGGGGCCCGATATATATAGGGCTTTTTATTATTGGCTCTGCATCTCAGGCCTTGAGGTTGAGCTGCTATAGGTACGGCTTTTTTATTTTTATTTTTCCTTACCACGGCATGCCGGCATACATAGTACAAGACTGCGCAAGGCAATCTTGCCTTGCGCAGGCGTGTACTACGGAGGACACAGCATGAACTTCAATCTAATATTGCAGCCGGCATGCAGCCAGCGGGTATGGAAAGGGTGAATCAAACACCCGAAAACCCCGCCCATATGACCGCAAACCTGTCCCTCCAAATTCAGGTGACAGGTTCCCTTTAATAACCAATAAAGGCCAAATAAACAGCTGAGAGCTGATATTAATGGGCTGGGAAGCTCCATGGTTATCGGGCCCTTCCCAGTCTGATAATATAAGCCCACAGCTGTCTGCTTTTCCTTAGCTAGTTATTAAAAATATTGGGAACCCCACATCGTATTTATAAATAATGTATTTATTTAATAGCTTAAATAAAGCTAAGCACCCTTTAATGCCACATGAATGGCACGAAAGGGTGCTAGTTTATTATATGTAGGGGCTTGAGATATTACATTTATACATAATAAATAGTAATAATAATTTTCTATTTATGTAACGCTAACATATTCCTCAGCACTCTACATGACACTATCTATCTTTATAATTCTAATGGTTCTGGCTGTGAATCTACTGTGTTTGCATGATGAATGGTTAGATGTACCTTTGAGATGTGCATAAAAATCTGACACGCATGGTCGTGTAGCATGCGATTGTTTTCTTGCACCTACTGACTTGCATTCTTTCAGACAATCGCACCATACTGCAATTTTTTTTTGTCTCAGTCCTATCCGAGCTGAGAAAAACATTGCAGATGACTCATTTAATAACATTGGTCAGAGTGCTATGCGGTTTTCTCACATCCTCCGTATTTTACACAAGTATGAGTGAGCCCTAAAGGTGCAGTTAGAAAAGCGCACCTCTTTTTTGGCTTATGTAAACATGATGGTGATCGCCTCTTGAACGAGGAAACACTTAATCCTATTGTGATTAGATTGTTTATGCTGGCAAAAAAATCATTGTTATTGGCAGAATGTAACTTTGAGGATATGCTGCCTAAAACATACTATTTTGTTAGTAAAGACTGGGGGGATGTAAAGACTGGGGGGATGTAAAGACTGGGGTGGGTGATGTAAAGACTGGAGGGATGACAGAGTCAGACTCAGCTCACCGGAGAGAGAGACTACTCACCCTGCTCACCTGCCGCCTCTACCTGCTCGTCCGGTCTGCAGCCTGCCCGTCACCACCTCTTCTGATCCGCTAATCCGCTGTCCGCACCCACGTGGCACACTGCTCTGCTCCGGAATGAGGAAGTGGAGCAGGGCAGCGTGTGACATCAGGAACTGGACCAAGATGCACCGGGCCCGAGCCACAGCCTAAAGCTTCAGTGCCCATTTCCAGTCGCCAGATGCATGATTTACAACACTGTAGGTGTCTGTCTCTTTATACCATAGTGTTGTTATGCAGCACCATCGGGCGTTCGGAAGGCTGAACAAAATGTCAGGGGGCCCGAGCGCGTCCCGGGCTGCCAGTGTGCTCGGGCCCCCCTTTTTGCTCTTAATCACAGGGCCCCATACTGTAGTAAGGGCAGTATTGCCCTGATGGCGGCCCTGTGTGTTGTGAATTCTGCTCTTGGGTTCCCTCCGGTGGTTGTAGGTGGTAATACAGTTGTCCCTGGGTTGCAATCCTGGGCAGGTGTCCCTGCTGATTGCAGCTCTGACTGGGGTATTTAGGTGTGCAGGATTCATTAGCCCTTACCAGTTGTCCATTGTTCTTGGAGGTTTTGCATCTCTGTCTGGTTCCTCCTGCCCTGCTACCCAATCAGCAAAGATAAGTGTCTGGTTTTGTTTCTACAGCACACATGCTGTGTGCTTTACAATTCAGTGCTATTTATTGTTTTCTCTTGTCCAGCTTAGACTGTGTTTGGATTTGTTCAGCCAAGTTGGATTCTCAGGAGATGCAGATATACATTCCATGTCTTTAGTTAGATGGTGGAATTTTTGTATTATCTGCTGTGGATATTTTTAGGGTTTTAATACTGACCGCTTAGTATTCTGTCCTATCCTTTCCAATTTAGCTAGCATGGCCTCTTTTGCTAAATCCTGATTTCTGCCTGCGTGTGTCTTTCCTCTAATACTCACAGTCAATATTTGTGGGGGGCTGCCTATCCTTTGGGGTTCTGCTCTGAGGCAAGATAGAATTCCCATTTCCATCTATAGGGGTATTTAGTCCTCCGGCTGTGTCGAGGTGTCTAGGATGTGTTAGGTACACCCCACGGCTACTTCTAGTTGCGGTGTCAGTTTAGGGTTTACGGTCAGTACAGATTCCACCTACTCCTGAGAAAGTCTCATGCTGCTCCAAGGTCACCGGATCATAACAGAACAACTGGCCAACAATGAGTTAAATGCATCTCAGAAGAAGGGAAGAAAGGTGTTGAGCCATTTCTTTTTCTGTAGCCTGCTTGGTCTTTTCTTCCCTCTTTTTCTCTGGGTGGCTGAGGAGTCTTGTGCTAGCATGGATGTTCAGGGATTGGCTTCTCGTGTAGACCAGCTTGCTGCTAGGGTACAGGGTATTTTTGATTATATTGTTCAGACTCCAGTTTTAGAGCCTAAGGTTCCTACTCCTGATTTGTTTTTTGGGGACAGGTCCAAATTTTTGAGTTTTAAAAACAACTGTAAACTGTTTTTTGCTCTGAGACCTCGATCCTCTGGTGATTCCATTCAGCAGATTCAAATTGTCATCTCCCTGCTGCGTGGCGATCCTCAGGATTGGGCATTTTCCCTGGAATCTGGGAATCCGGCCTTGCTTAATGTAGATGCCTTTTTTCAGGCTTTAGGATTATTATATGATGAACCAAATTCTGTGGATCAAGCGGAGAAGACCTTGTTGGCCCTGTCTCAGGGTCAAGAAGCGGCAGAATTGTATTGTCAGAAATTTAGAAAATGGTCTGTGTTGACTATGCAGCGCCCCAGAGTCCTGGTCGTTGCAGTACTGATGCTCCGCCGCTAAGGGGAGTGATGGTACGTCTGATGGCACTGAAGGAGTTCACCTGGCCAGGTATCACAGACACCAATACACTTCACAGACTGGCCTCCAGGGGGAGCTAAGAGTGCTATGTATTAGGCCACTCCTCACAATCTGGTAAAACTGGGGGTTGGATAGGAAGTTAGACAGAAGCTGACTGGGTTGGATCCAGGCAACATCCTGTGGCAGAGGGTGTCGCAGGGGAAGATTCAGGGGGGTCCCTGTCAGGGGTGGGATCCTGACAGAGGCCTAGCGAACTGAGAGAGCGTTACGGGGCCGCGCCTGCACCTGATCGCGGCGGTACCCTAAGAAAGGACAAGAAGCGAGGTTTATTGTGCTGAGTGGGAAACGAGATCAACGCAACAAGGAGAAATACCAATAGGAGTCGTGCTGTAAGACGAGGCAACATCCTACTGAGGCGCGCAGCCGGTGGCCGGAACGCCGAGGAAGTACTAGGCTCCAAGCAATACTTCAAACCTACGGCAGGACAGTCAGTTATAGGCGGGCTGTCTCACACAAATCACCTACGAAGACATAGGGGGCAACAACAGGAGAAGGGCGACACTAGGGTCCAGGAAGAGCTCCGAGCCTACCCGTCATACGGGTGCGTCCTAGCCATATCATCTGGGGGACGAAGAAGAACATCATAATCGAGTTGTGAGGGAACACGAGAAACAGACACAACAGTTGTGGGGACTATCCCGTAAGCACAGCAGGGGAGGACCACAACACACAAGCGCTAGAAGGTAGGCACAGATTTCCACCTGCAAAGGGAACTCTGGAGGTGCCATCGGACCGGCCGGACTTGCGCAGCCCGGTTAACGGACTGAGGATCCTGAAGCCTTCAGTAAAGAGGTAAAGAGACTGCAACCTGGTGTCCTCGTTATTTACTGCGACCGGCACTTCACCGCACCATAACATCATCACCATACCTCCACCTTCATTGTACGCCCCTCAGCAGGGTCACGGACCGGGTCTAGCCACCGTGACAACCCCAGAGCAGAGACTCAGAGGCCCGGTACCGGGTACCCCTCGGCCCTGCGGCAGTGGGGGCGCTACAACTTGGCGTCCCCGAACAGGATCCTACTTAAGCCCGAGGATCGGGTCATGTGTGCCTTGGAACTGTGATTTATTGTGCTTGGACTGTGACTTATTGGAAAGACTGTGTATTGCCACTTGCCACCAGAAGTTCGCGCCAAAACCGCCGCCATTACAGCGCTAAGGAGAGCGCAGGAGAACAAGAAGGGTGTGGAGTGGGCGTAGACAAGCTAAAGAGCGCGAAAAGACAATGGCCGCCCAGTCTAAATATTATTGCACCGTGAGGACGTGCCCGACAGCAGCTGAGATCCGCCTCCTGATCCTCAATGGTGGGCGGAGGCAGAGAAAACGAAACCGCCCACGAAGGAGAGAGCGGGAAAAGGACGAGGAAGAAGAAGTGAACCACGTGGAGGACGCCATGGCGAGCTGCCCGGAACCGGAGCGTGGGGTCGGAGCAGAGGACTCCCCCAGCTACCCGGAGGGACACCGTGACCAGGCCTCCACCGCTGATACTGACTTCCTGCCGGCCGGAGTGGATGAGCTCAGCGACCAACTCCTGCGGACGCAGCTGAGCACTGAGGCCGGGTGGAAGAAGACCTTCATCGGGAGCCTCACCAGACGTCTGTCGGCAGCCTCGTCTGGTCCGGAGCAAGAAAGAAGTTCCAGCGCTCCGAAGCCAGAAAGCAAGGCTCTGCCAGAAAGCGAGATGCTGCAAACGGAGATGACAACGCCGCAGCGCAGGGCCCTGCAACTAGCGTTCCAGACCTCAGCGGAGACGGAGCAGATCGGCACCAGAGGGACCGCATCTGAAGCAGGTATGAAGAACGACCCTGCCTCGCCAGCAGAGGACCTGCTGATATTTACCCCCTCTCCCTGGGACCTATAGACTCCAGCGCTTTACACCCTGGGATCGGGCCACGGGTATGGAGCACTTCTTAAAGGCCCCGATCTCGCCGATCACCTTGCCGAGCAAAGTCTATGCGGAGCTACGGCCGCCAGAGCGAGAGTAAACCTCGATGCCATGGATATATAAATAGTTAACTGCTTGTTTCCCTGCTTTTTTGCTGCTTTAAACCCGACTAGGGTTATTCTTAAAGGGATCCCTTTGTTTACCCGGGATCCCTATTGCTTTTATTTTTGCTTTTATTTTCCTTTTTGCTCCCTGTTCACCCATGTTATAAAGACTACCGAATCATGGACGGTGAATGATTCACAAACTGTTTTGTAAATAGTTTGCACCTTCTTAAAGGTGTCCTCTACTGGTTTTACAAAAGAAAGGACTCTTTGCGAAGAAACTGTTCCTGGAAACAGTACCAGAGTCCTTACTGCATACGGACTTGCAGAGGCAGTGGGGGCGCTACAACTAAATGGAATGATGATGCTTTGGCGGCAATTTTCAGAAAGGGTCTTTCTGAATCCATTAAAGATGTTATGGTGGGGTTTCCCACGCCTTCCGGTCTGAGTGATTCTATGTCTCTGGCCATTCAGATTGATCGGCGCTTGCGGGAGCGCAGAACTGTGTGCGCTGTGGCATTATCCTCAGAGCAGATGCCTGAGCCAATGCAGTGTGATAGGATTCTGTCTAGAACGGAACGACAAGGATTCAGACGTCAGAATAGGTTGTGTTTTTATTGTGGCGATGCTTCTCGTGTCATTTCAGTCTGCCCTAAGCGTACAAAGAGGATCGCTAGTTCATTTACCATCAGTACTGTACAACCTAAATTTCTGTTATCTGTGTCCTTGATCTGCTCATTGTCATCATTTTCTGTCATGGCATTTGTGGATTCAGGCGCCGCCTTGAACTTAATGGACTTTGAGTTTGCCAGGCGTTGTGGTTTTCCCTTGCAGTCTTTGCAGAACCCTATTCCTTTAAGGGGCATTGATGCTACACCTTTGGCTAAAAATAAGCCCCAGTTCTGGACACAGGTGACCATGTGCATGGCGCCAGCCCATCAGGAAGATTGTCGATTTCTGGTGTTGCATAATTTGCATGATGCTATCATGCTGGGTTTTCCATGGTTGCAGGTACATAATCCTGTGTTGGATTGGAAGTCTATGTCTGTGACTATTTGGGGTTGTCAAGGGGTACATAGTGATGTTCCTTTGATGTCAATTTCCTCTCCCCCCTCTTCTGAAGTTCCTGAGTTTTTGTCGGATTTCCAGGATGTATTTGATGAGCCCAAGTCCAGTTCCCTTCCTCCTCATAGGGACTGTGATTGTGCTATTAACTTGATTCCTGGCTGTAAGTTCCCTAAGGGCCGACTTTTCAATCTGTCTGTGCCAGAGAATGCCGCCATGCGGAGTTATGTTAAGGAGTCTTTGGAGAAGGGGCATATTCGGCCCTCTTCGTCACCGTTGGGAGCGGGATTCTTCTTTGTTGCCAAGAAGGATGGCTCCTTGAGACCCTGTATTGATTATCGCCTTCTTAATAAGATCACGGTCAAATTCCAATACCAATAGCAAGGGGGCTAGTTGGTTTACTAAGATTGACCTTCGAGGGGCGTATAATCTTGTTCGTATTAAACAGGGTGACGAATGGAAAACTGCATTTAATACGCCCGAAGGCCATTTTGAATACCTTGTGATGCCATTCGGGCTCTCTAATGCCCCATCTGTGTTTCAGTCCTTCATGCATGATATCTTCCGGAATTATCTTGATAAATTCATGATTGTATATTTGGATGATATTTTAATTTTTTCCGATGATTGGGAGTCTCATGTGGAACAGGTCAGGATGGTATTTCAGATCCTTCGTGATAATGCTTTGTTTGTGAAGGGGTCTAAGTGTCTCTTTGGGGTGCAGAAGGTTTCTTTTTTGGGCTTCATTTTTTCTCCCTCATCTATGGAGATGGATCCGGTTAAGGTTCAGGCCATTCATGATTGGATTCAACCCACATCCGTGAAGAGCCTTCAGAAATTTTTGGGCTTTGCTAATTTTTATCGCCGTTTCATTGCTAACTTCTCCAGCGTGGTTAAACCCTTGACTGATTTGACGAAGAAAGGCGCTGATGTGACGAATTGGTCCTCTGCGGCTGTCTCTGCCTTTCAGGAGCTTAAACGCCGATTTACTTCTGCCCCGGTGTTGCGTCAACCGAATGTTTCTCTTCCGTTTCAGGTTGAGGTTGACGCTTCTGAGATTGGGGCAGGGGCCGTTTTGTCTCAGAGGGATCCTGTTGGTTCCTTGATGAAACCGTGTGCCTTCTTTTCCCGTAAGTTTTCGCCCGCTGAACGCAATTATGAAGTCGGCAATCGGGAGTTGTTGGCTATGAAGTGGGCGTTTGAGGAGTGGCGACAATGGCTTGAGGGAGCTAAGCACCGTATTGTGGTCTTGACCGATCATAAAAATCTGATTTACCTCGAGTCTGCCAGACGGCTGAATCCTAGACAGGCTCGATGGTCTTTGTTTTTTTCCCGTTTTGATTTCATGGTCTCGTATCTTCTGGGTTCTAAGAATTTTAAGGCTGATGCCCTCTCTAGGAGTTTTTTGCCTGATTCTCCTGAGGTCCTTGAACCGGTCGGCATTCTGAAAGAAGGGGTGGTCCTTTCTGCCATTTTCCCTGATTTACGACGGGTTCTTCAGGAATTTCAGGCTGACAAACCTGACCGCTGTCCAGTGGGGAAACTGTTTGTTCCTGATAGATGGACTAGTAGAGTGATTTCTGAGGTTCATTGTTCTGTGTTGGCTGGCCATCCTGGTATTTTTGGTACCAGAGATTTGGTTGGTAGGTCCTTTTGGTGGCCTTCTTTGTCAAGTGATGTTCGTTCTTTTGTGCAGTCTTGTTGGACTTGTGCGCGGGCCAAGCCTTGTTGTTCCCGTGCTAGTGGGTTGCTTTTGCCTTTGCCGGTCCCTGAGAGGCCCTGGACGCATATTTCTATGGATTTTATTTCTGATCTTCCGGTTTCCCAGAGGATGTCGGTTATCTGGGTTGTTTGTGACCGGTGTTGTGAATTCCGTTCTTGGGCTCCCTCCGGTGGTTGTAAATGGCACTTTTGTGAATTCTGCCCTTGGGCTCCCTCCGGTGGTTTTAAGTGGAACTGCTGCTCCTTGGATTTAGCTTAGCAGCTGCTTCCACTGATCGTCTCTCCTGCTCTGCTATTTAGCCTGGCTCTGATCTTCAGCCAGTGCCAGCTGTCAATGTTTCTTGGTTGGATTCAGATCTCTCCTTGGATTTCTTTGATAGTCGGTCCTGTTCAGCAAAGATAAGTCCTTGCATTTTCATTTGTTGTCCTCTTGCTGTGGACTTAATAATTCAGCTCATTTTATGTTTGCTCTAGTCCAGTTTGTCAGTATTCAATATTCAGTTAAGCTGGAAGCTCTGGGGAAGCAGATTTGCCCTCCACACCGTTAGTCAGGTGTGGAGATTTTTTGTAAACTCTGTGATGGATTTTTTTAGCTTTTAATACTGACCGCACAGTATCCTTTCCTATTCTGTCTATCTAGTTAGAAGTGGCCTCCTTTGCTAAATCCTGTTTTCATTCTGTGTATGTCATTTCCCTCTCCACTCACAGTCCATATTTGTGGGGGGCTGTCTGTCCTTTGGGAACTTTCTCTGAGGCAAGATAGCTTTCCTGTTTCCTTTTTTAGGGGTAGCTAGTTCTCTGGCTGTGACGAGATGTCTAGGAAGTGACAGGAACATTCCACGGCTACTTCTAGTGTTGTGTTAGGTTCAGGAACTGCGGTCAGTAAAGATACCATCTCCTCAGAGCTCATCCCATGTTGCTCCTTAACCACCAGGTCATAACAGACCGGTTCTCTAAGATGGTTCATTTGGTGCCTTTGCCTAAATTGCCTTCCTCTTCTGATTTGGTTCCACTGTTTTTTCAGCATGTGGTTTGTTTGCATGGTATTCCGGAGAATATTGTGTCCGACAGAGGTTCCCAGTTTGTTTCTAGGTTTTGGCGGGCTTTTTGTGCTAGGCTGGGCATTGATTTGTCTTTTTCTTCCGCATTTCATCCTCAGACAAATGGCCAGACCGAGCGAACTAATCAGACTTTGGAAACTTATTTGAGATGCTTTGTGTCTGCTGATCAGGATGATTGGGTGGCTTTCTTGCCATTGGCCGAGTTTGCCCTTAATAATCGGGCTAGTTCGGCTACCTTGGTTTTGCCCTTCTTTTGTAATTTTGGTTTTCATCCTCGTTTTGCTTCGGGGCAGGTAGAGCCTTCTGTCCTGGTGTGGATTCTGTGGTTGACAGGTTGCAGCAGATTTGGGCTTATGTGGTGGACAATTTGGTGTTGTCTCAGGAGTAGGCTCAACGTTTTGCTAACCATCGTTGGCGTGTTGGTTCCCGGCTTCGGGTTGGGGATCTGGTCTGGTTGTCTTCCCGTCATGTTCCTATGAAGGTTTCTTCCTCTAAGTTTAAGCCTCAGTTTATTGGTCCTTATAGGATTTCTGAGATTATCAATCCGGTGTCTTTTCGATTGGCCCTTCCGGCCTCGTTTGCTATCCATAATGTCTTCCATAGATCTTTATTGCGGAAATATGTGGTGCCCGTTGTTCCCTCTGTTGATCCTCCGGCCCCTGTGTTGGTTGATGGGGAGTTGGAGTATGTGGTTGAGAAGATTTTGGATTCTCGCTTTTCGAGGCGGAGGCTTCAGTACCTTGTCAAATGGAGTGTTATGGCCAGGAGGATAATTCTTGGGTTTTTGCCTCTGATGTCATGCTGCTGATTTGGTCCGTGCCTTTCATCTGGCTCGTCCTGATCGGCCTGGGGGCTCTGGTGAGGGTTTGGTGACCCTTCCTCAAGGGGGGGGTACTGTTGTAAATTCTGCTTTTGGGTTCCCTCCGGTGGTTGTAGGTGGTAATACAGTTGTCCCTGGGTTGCAATCCTGGGCAGGTGTCCCTGCTGATTGCAGCTCTGACTGGGGTATTTAGGTGTGCAGGATTCATTAGCCCTTGCCAGTTGTCCATTGTTCTTGGAGGTTTTACATCTCTGTCTGGTTCCTCCTGCCCTGCTACCCAATCAGCAAAGATAAGTGTCCGGTTTTGTTTCTACAGCACACATGCTGTGTGCTTTACAATTCAGTGATATTTATTGTTTTCTCTTGTCCAGCTCTTTTGCTCTTATGTGTCTTTCCTCTAATACTCACAGTCAATATTTGTGGGGGGCTGCCTATCCTTTGGGGTTCTGCTCTGAGGCAAGATAGAATTCCCATTTCCATCTATAGGGGTATTTAGTCCTCCGGCTGTGTCGAGGTGTCTAGGATGTGTTAGGTACACCCCACGGCTACTTCTAGTTGCGGTGTCAGTTTAGGGTTTGCGGTCAGTACAGATTCTGTTGTGAATTTGGTTTCTGGGCTCCCCCAGTGGTCACTGGTGGTACTGAACTTGTGTGCTTCATCGCCTCTGTTCACCTGTTTCCATCAGGATGTGGGAGTTGTCTATTTAGCCTTGCTCCTCAGTCATTTCTATGCCGGCCAACAATGTTACCAGAAGCCTTTCTGTTGCATGTTCCTGCTCCTAGACTACTATCAGCTAAGTTGGACTTGTAGTCCTAAGTTTGTTTTGCATTTTTGTTCCAGTTCTCTGTGTTTGAATATTTCTGAGGCTGGAAGCTCTTGTGAGCTGAAATTGCCACTCTGGTGTCATGAGTTGATATTAGAGTCTTAAAGTAATTTCAGGATGGTGTTTTGAAAGGGTTTTCAGCTGACTGTGTAGTTCCCTTTTCTGTCTTCCTACTATCTAGTAAGTGGACCTCAATTTGCTAAACCTATCTTCATACTTCGTATGTCAATTTCCTCTAAAATCACCGACATTATATGTGGGGGCTACTGTCTGCCTTTTGGGGAAAATTTCTCTAGAGGTAAGCCAGGTCTGTATTTTCCTCTGCTAGGGTCAGTCAGTTCTCCGGCTGGCGCTGGGCGTCTAGGGATAAAACGTAGGCACGCTACCCGGCCACTGTTAGTTGTGCGGTAGGTTTAGCTCACAGTCAGCTCGAGTTCCCATCTTCCAAGAGCTAGTCCTTTTGCATGCTTTACTACGGTCTTTTGCCATTGAGAACCATGACAGTTTGGCCGGCCAAGGGTTAAAATAATTGGCAGAAGAAAGGAGAGAAAAGAAGTCTGCAGAGAATTTTTTTTTTTTCCTGAGTTTGCTCATTAGTTGATTCTCTAGCATCTCTGCTTACTGCAGCCTTCATTTCTCTCTCCTTCTAATCCTTGAATGGTTCTGATTTCACCTGATGAAAATGGATTCTCAGAGTTTAGCTACAGGTTTGAATAATCTCGCTATGAAGGTTCAAAGTTTACAGGATTTTGTAATTCATGCTCCTATATCTGAACCTAGAGTACCTTTGCCTGAATTTTTCTCCGGGGATAGATCTCGCTTCCAGAATTTCAAACATAATTGTAAATTGTTTTTGTGTCTGAGATCTCGCTCCGCTGGAGATCCTGCACAGCAGGTCAGGATTGTAATTTCCTTGCTCCGGGGCGACCCTCAGGATTGGGCATTTGCTTTGGCACCAGGGGATCCTGCGTTGCTCAATGTGGATGCGTTTTTCCTGGCTTTAGGGTTGCTTTATGAGGAACCTCATTTAGAGATTCAGGCTGAAAAAGCCTTGATGGCCCTGTCTCAGGGGCAAGATGAGGCTGAAATATACTGCCAAAAATTTCGTAAGTGGTCTGTGCTTACTCAGTGGAATGAGTGCGCCCTGGTGGCGAATTTCAGAGAGGGTCTCTCTGATGCCATTAAAGATGTTATGGTGGGGTTCCCTGTGCCTGCAGGTCTGAATGAGTCCATGACAATGGCTATTCAGATTGATCGGCGTTTGCGGGAGCGCAAACCTGTGCACCATTTGGCGGTGTCTACTGAGAAGGCGCCAGAGATTATGCAATGTGATAGAATTCTGTCCAGAAGCGAACGACAAAATTTTAGGCGAAAAAATGGGTTATGCTTAGTGATGAGCGAACGTGTTCACTCGAACCTGGTGTTCGATCGGACATTAGGGCGTTCGAAGGTGTTCGGTATTCGGCCGAACATCTCGCGGTACTCGAGTGAAATCTCGTTTTTGTTTTTCTCATTTTTGGCGGTTTTTCAAGGAGCCAATCATGTTAGGTGAGCCTTCTAAGCTACTAGCATGACATAGGGACATGTACAAGACGAGAGCAGTGAGTGGCTGGCCAGATCAGGTGACCTGACCAGCCAATAGACTGCTTTCATTATGTTCGGCGCTTTCAGCCATTTGCAGTGTGAAAGAGCATAGGGACAGACGTGCTGGGGGGACTGGGAATTGATAGGGACTAGAGCAGGGACAAAGACCAGAATTAATCAGGCAGGCAGGGTGCAGAAATCAACAGCCCTTGTCAGGGCTAATCTACGTTTACTACTACTAGTCCTCTCTTGTATTTGCTGGCTAGCTGTGTGGCAGCTGGGACCAGGAGTGCAGCGGCCGCCATCTTAGCTGCGCACTCACTGTCTCAGTGCCAAGTCTCAATCTCAGTCTCCAAGTCAATCTTTATAGGCATTAGGCATTAGGCAGGGATCGTGTGTGCATTAGGCTGGGCTTTATAGTGCGGCGTCCGCCATTTTGGGCGAACGCCGCACTATTAGAATATCGGCTGCTGGATGTTCCTCAGACTCCATTTAGCCTCCAGCACACGCTGTCTGTAACCTCATTTGTGCTGCTGTCTGGGACTTGTAGTGCCTCAGACTCCAGCACACGCTGTAACCTCATTTGTGCTGCTGTCTGGGACTTGTAGTGCCTCAGACTCCAGCACACGCTGTAACCTCATTTGTGCTGCTGTCTGGGACTTGTAGTGCCTCAGACTCCGTAGAGTGGTACAGCACACGCTGTCACCTCATTTAATAATAATAATATTAATTAATAACAATAATTAATAAATTAAAAAAGGAAATATTTGCGGCCTAAAAATAAAACCGCATAAGATATAAAAATGCATTTTTGAGTGATACAGATATACCACACCTGGCCCAAAAATATTTGTTTAGCGTACACATAAGCGCAGTGTACAGAATACGCAATTCTGCCACATATATAGTATATATATATAGTATAGAATACCCTACATTCTAATCCAAGGTTTTGTGTGTCCAAAAAACCGCATTAGATAAAAATTGCATTTTTATAGCACGCCATATCTAATAGTTAAAGAAATAAAGGGTATTTGATGTGAAGAAATACCACAAATATAAACACAGTTTTATATCTGTTACTGGTACCCAAGTTTTGTGGTTCAAAAATACGCTCTGTATTTAGTGACTAGGCCTGTTGCCAGATTTGTGCACGCCATATCTAATAGTTAAAGAAATAAAGGGTATTTGATGTGAAGAAATACCACAAATATAAACACAGTTTTATATCTGTTACTGGTACCCAAGTTTTGTGGTCCAAAAATAAGCTCTGTATTTAGTGACTAGGCCTGTGGCCAGTTTTGTGCACGCCATATCTAATAGTTACATAAAGAAGGGGTATTTGATCTGAAGAAATACCACAAATATAAAACACAGTTTTATATCTGTTACTGATACACATCAGTTTGCTGTAAACCAAGGTTTGGTTGCATAAAATACGCTCTTTACCGAATAGTCCTTTTTGCAACACGCAATATATCCTCTGTTTGGACAAATAGAGTGTATTTCACCTTCATAACTAGCTTTTCTAGCATAACCTTTACAATGGTGAACCCCAGGGGTAAGGGACGAGGACGAGGACGTGGTCGTGGGCGTCAAAGTGAGGTTGCAGGCAGAGGCCGTAGTCCTGGGCAGGGTGACACAGTACCTGCTTCTGATGGAGCACTGGAACGCCGCAGAGTACCCTTTTCTAGCTTCCTGTCCCAATTTACAGTGTCACGTGGCACACCCCTATTGGATCCCCAGCAGTGCGAACAGGTGATCAACTGGATAGCGGATAATGCATCCAGTAGTTTATCCACCGCCCAGTCTTCCACGCAGTCCACCAACGCTAGCCAAGGGAGTGGACCTCAGGATCTTTCAGCTCAACCTCCTCCCGCCCAGCCTGGCCCCTCCTTGGAAATTAGTGATTCAAATCCTGCATACTCCCAGGAACTGTTTTCCCAACCCTTCCTAGATTCACAAAGCACTGCTGAGCAGCAACCTGACCAGTGGGTCTGTCCCGATGCCCAAAATAGAGAGCTTTCCCAGTCTGTGGGTGATGAAAGTGGGGATTTACAAATAGTCTGTGGAGAGGTGTCTGAGGATGAGACACGGGTGTCAGACAGTGAGGTGCTTGTCAGTGCAGTAATTCCCAGGGGGGAGCAGGCTGATGAATGGGAGGAGGAGGAGCCGGTGGATGATGAGGTGACTGACCCCAGCTGGGTTGTTAGGCCTAGTCAAGAGAGTGCTTCGGAGGGGGAGGCAAGTGTAACATCAGAAAACGTTGCAAGAGGTAGACGTGCGACCAGAGGGAGAGGCAGGGCCAGAGTAATTTCATCAGACAGAGGTTCAACAAGTGAACCAGTTTGGTCGAGGCCTCGGTGTTCTAAAGTCTGGAGCTTCTTTAAAGAAAGTGAGGAGGACCGACGGACTGTGTTGTGCAACCTGTGCCACACCAAGCTCAGTAGGGGAGCCACCACTAGCAACCTAAGCACTACCAGCATGCGCAGGCATATGAGTGCTAAACACCCAACTCATTGGAATCAAGGCCGTTCACCTCCTTCTGGTCGCACCGCTGCTCCTTCCCCTGTGTCACATGCTGGCTCTGCCAGTAACTCCCCAGCCCAGGAGCCCGGCACCAGCGACTCCCGCCATGCAACCACCCCTGCACCTTCACCATCCCCCCCACAATCCACCAATGTGTCCCAGCGCAGTGTTCAGCTGTCTTTGCATGAAACATTTGAGCGCAAGCGCAAATATGCCTCCACCCACCCACATGCACAGGCCTTAAATGTCCACGTCTCCAAACTCCTGAGTTTGGAGATGCTGCCCTACAGGCTGGTGGAGACGGAGGCATTCCGCAACCTGATGGCGGTGGCTGCCCCTCGCTACTCCGTCCCAAGCCGCCACTATTTTTCTCGATGTGCCGTCCCAGCACTACACCAGCACGTGTCTCAGAACATCAACCGTGCCCTGACCAACGCGGTTACAGAAAAGGTCCACTTAACCACGGACACGTGGACCAGTGCTGGGGGGCAGGGACACTATATCTCCCTGACGGCACATTGGATTAATTTGGTTGAGGCTGGGACAGAGTCTGAACCGGGGTCAGCTCATGTGTTGCCCACACCCAGGATTGCGGGGCCTACCTCGGTGACTGTTTCCCAGGATTACTATACTTCTCCCCCCTCCTCCTCCTCCTCCTCCTCCTCCTCCACAAACACCACTTGTAAATTTCCATCCGTGGACACGCCACCTTCAGTCGGCAGCTGCAGTCGCAGCAGGACCGCAGTGGGCAAGCGCCAGCAGGCGGTGCTAAAACTGCTGAGCTTAGGTGACAAGAGGCACACTGCCCAGGAGCTGTTACAGGGCATGACGGCTCAGACGGATCTTTGGCTGGCGCCGCTGAACCTGAAAGCAGGCATGGTCGTGTGTGACAACGGGCGTAATCTGGTGGCGGCTCTGCAACTGGGCAGACTCACACACGTTCCATGCCTTGCCCACGTGTTCAATCTGGTGGTTCAGCGGTTCCTCAAGACCTACCCCAATCTGTCAGATTTGCTCACCAAGGTGAGACGCATCTGTGCCCATTTCCGCAAATCCACCACTGATGCTGCCACCCTGAGGGCAGTGCAACGGCGCTTACAACTGCCAGCTCACCGACTGTTGTGCGACGTGCCAACGAGATGAAATTCCACCCTACACATGTTAAACAGGGTTTACCAGCAGCGCAGAGCCATTGTAGACTGTCAGATGACCACTTCCACCAGAACCGGTAGTCAAGTTAGTCAGCTTCCTCAAATCTACAATGAGGAGTGGACGTGGATGTCTGATATATGTAAGGTGTTAAGCCACTTTGACGAGTCAACACTGATGGTCAGCGGGGATGACGCCATAATCAGCGTCACCATCCCGCTGCTTTGTCTGCTGAAAAAATCATTGCTCAGCATGAAGTCTGAGGCGCATCGATTGTCACAGGAGATGGGGGAAGAAGAGTTGACTGAGAGCCAGAACACCAGCCAGTCTGTTTCTCAGAGTGTAACTGAGGAGGGGGAGGAGGAAGATGAGGATGAAGAGGAGGAGACTGTGGGCGAGACTGAAGACGGTACCCATTCCCTCTTCTCAGTTCAGCGTGTTTGGGCTGAGGAGGAGGAGTTGGAGGAGGAGGAGGAGGAGGAAATGGAGAGTCGGCCTGTTGCGGAGGGGGAATTCTTACGTGTTGGGACTCTGGCGCACATGGCTGACTTCATGTTAGGCTGCCTTTCCCGTGACCCTCGCGTGAGAAAAATATTTTCCACCAGCGATTACTGGGTGTTCACCCTCTTGGACCCCCGGTACAAGCACAACTTTTCCACTCTAATTCCTATAGAGGAAAGGAGTATGAGACTGCATCAATACCAACTGGCCCTGGTGCACAAGCTGAAAATAGCCTTCCCATCTGACACCGCTAGCGGCAGAGGACGTGGTTCTGAGGGCCAACAAGCGAGGGAGAGGAGGGGAGCAGGCAGCTTGTCAAGTGCTGGCAGAGGATCAATCTCCAAGGCCTTTGCCAGTTTTATGTCACCCATGCAAGAGTATGCCACCAATCCACAGTCTAGACAGAGTAGAGGCGAGATTTACAGAAAGATGGTGAAGGACTACCTAGGTGACCATACCAACGTCCTGCATGATCACTCTGCTCCATACAACTACTGGGTTTCAAAGCTGGACACGTGGCCAGAACTGGCACTGTACGCCTTGGAGGTGCTGGCTTGCCCTGCCGCTAGCGTGTTGTCAGAGCGGGTCTTCAGTGCAGCTGGTGGCATCATCACCGATAAGCATACACGCCTGTCAACTGACAGCGCTGACAGGCTGACGCTTATCAAGATGAATAAAGCATGGATTTCTACAGATTTCCACTCGCCACCGTGTTAAAGCAGCTCAAACTGAAGTCTGTCATGTCACCGTGCCACTCTCCGTGCTGACGCTGCTGACGCTTCCACATGCTGGGTCTTCGCTACCTCCAAACTATGTAATTGTGCCACTCTGTGGCCTCAATGTGTAAGGAATGATGCTGCTGCCGCCTCCTCAAGGGTCCGTCACCGTGCCACTCTCCGTGCTGACGCCTCCACATGCTGGGTCTTCGCTACCTCCAAACTATGTAAATGTGCCACTCTGTGGCCTCAATGTGAAAGGAATGATGCTGCTGCCGCCTCCTCAAGGGTCCGTCACCGTGCCACTCTCCGTGCTGACGCCTCCACATGCTGGGTCTTCGCTACCTCCAAACTATGTAATTGTGCCACTCTGTGGCCTCAATGTGTAAGGATTAAGGAATGATGCTGCTGCCGCCTCCTCAAGGGTCCGTCACCGTGCCACTCTCCGTGCTGACGCCTCCACATGCTGGGTCTTCGCTACCTCCAAACTATGTAATTGTGCCACTCTGTGGCCTCAATGTGTAAGGAATGATGCTGCTGCCGCCTCCTCAAGGGTCCGTCACTGTGCCGCTCTCCGGCCTGATGCTGCCTCCGAATGCCGTGCCCATAGCTGCCATGCTGTGTCAGGCTCAATTTCGGTGTGTTTCACCTGCTACCTCATCAAAGTGGGTCACTCTGTCACCACAAAGCTGTTGGCCATAATTTGGCGTAATGGTGCATTTGGGCAGCCTCAGAGGCAACTATGCATGCTGCCCCTGCTGTTTCCTGTCCATTCCAGTGTTGTTTCCATCATTTTCTGAGCTTCCCAGGTTTTTAGGCGACCTTCCCTGTGCAGAGCTTTGGTCCCGCTGAAAAATGTTCGAGTCTCCCATTGACTACAATGGGGTTCGTTATTCGAAACGAACACTCGAACATCGGGAGATGTTCGACTCGAACAACGAGCACCCGAACATTTTAGTGTTCGCTCATCACTAGTTATGCTTCTATTGTGGCGATTCAACTCATGTTATATCAGCATGCTCTAAACGTACTAAGAAGGTTGATAAGTCTGTTTCAATTGGTACTTTACAGTCCAAGTTTATTCTATCTGTGACCCTGATTTGCTCTTTATCGTCTATTACCGCGGACGCCTATGTCGACTCTGGCGCCGCTTTGAGTCTTATGGATTGGTCCTTTGCCAAACGCTGTGGGTTTAATTTAGAGCCTCTGGAAGTTCCTATACCTCTGAAGGGTATTGACTCCACGCCATTGGCTAGTAATAAACCACAATACTGGACACAAGTAACTATGCGTATTAATCCGGATCACCAGGAGATTATTCGCTTCCTTGTGTTGTATAATCTACATGATGTGTTGGTGCTTGGATTGCCATGGCTGCAATCTCATAACCCAGTCCTCGACTGGAAAGCAATGTCTGTGTTAAGCTGGGGATGTCAGGGGACTCATGGGGACGTACCTTTGGTTTCCATTTCGTCATCTATTCCCTCTGAGATTCCGGAATTTTTATCTGATTATCGTGACGTTTTTGAGGAGCCTAAACTTGGTTCACTACCTCCGCACAGAGATTGCGATTGTACAATAGATCTGATTCCGGGCAGTAAGTTTCCAAAGGGTCGTTTATTTAATCTGTCTGTGCCTGAACATGCTGCTATGCGGGAATATATTAAGGAGTCCTTGGAAAAGGGACATATTCGTCCTTCGTCATCTCCCTTAGGAGCTGGTTTTTTCTTTGTATCTAAAAAAGATGGCTCTTTGAGGCCGTGTATTGATTATCGGCTTTTGAATAAAATCACGGTTAAATATCAGTATCCTTTGCCACTGCTTACTGATTTGTTTGCTCGAATAAAGGGGGCCAAGTGGTTCTCTAAGATTGATCTTCGTGGGGAGTATAATTTAGTGCGAATTAAGCAGGGGGATGAGTGGAAAACCGCATTTAATACGCCTGAGGGCCATTTTGAGTATTTAGTAATGCCTTTTGGTCTTTCAAATGCCCCTTCAGTCTTTCAGTCTTTTATGCATGACATTTTCCGTGAATATTTGGATACATTTATGATTGTGTATCTGGATGATATTTTGATTTTTTCGGACGACTGGGACTCTCATGTCCAACAGGTCAGGAGGGTTTTTCAGGTTTTGCGCTCTAATTCCTTGTGTGTAAAGGGTTCTAAGTGCGTTTTTGGGGTTCAAAGGATTTCGTTTTTGGGGTACATTTTTTCCCCCTCTTCCATTGAGATGGACCCTGTCAAGGTTCAGGCTATTTGTGATTGGACGCAACCCTCTTCTCTTAAGAGCCTTCAGAAGTTTTTGGGCTTTGCTAATTTTTATCGTCGATTTATAACTGGTTTTTCTGATGTTGCTAAACCGTTGACTGATTTGACTAAGAAGGGTGCTGATGTTGCTGATTGGTCCCCTGCTGCTGTGGAGGCCTTTCGGGAGCTTAAGCGCCGCTTTTCTTCCGCCCCTCTATTGCGTCAGCCTGATGTTACTCTTCCTTTTCAGGTTGAGGTCGACGCTTCGGAAATCGGAGCTGGGGCGGTTTTGTCGCAGAAAAGTTCCGACTGCTCCGTGATGAGACCTTGCGCATTCTTTTCTCGTAAATTTTCGCCCGCTGAGCGAAATTATGATATTGGTAATCGGGAGCTCTTGGCTATGAAGTGGGCTTTTGAGGAGTGGCGTCATTGGCTTGAGGGGGCTAGACATCAGGTGGTGGTATTGACCGACCACAAGAATTTGATTTATCTTGAGTCTGCCAGGCGCCTGAATCCTAGACAGGCGCGCTGGTCGTTATTTTTCTCTCGGTTTAATTTTGTGGTTTCTTACCTACCGGGTTCTAAAAAAGTGAAGGCAGATGCCCTTTCTAGGAGTTTTGAGCCTGATTCCCCTGGTAATTCTGAACCTACAGGTATCCTTAAGGATGGAGTGATATTATCTGCTGTTTCCCCAGACTTGCGACGGGTCTTGCAGGAGTTTCAGGCGGATAGACCTGATCGTTGCCCGCCTGGTAGAATGTTTGTTCCTGATGATTGGACCAGTAGAGTCATCTCGGAGGTCCATTCTTCCGCGTTAGCTGGTCATCCTGGAATCTTTGGTACCAGGGATTTGGTGGCTAGGTCCTTCTGGTGGCCTTCCCGTCGCGAGATGTGCGAGGTTTTGTGCAGTCTTGTGATGTTTGTGCTCGGGCCAAGCCTTGTTGTTCTCGGGCTAGTGGATTGTTGTTATCTTTGCCTATTCCGAAGAGGCCTTGGACTCACATCTCCATGGATTTTATTTCTGATCTCCCTGTTTCTCAGAAGATGTCTGTCATCTGGGTGGTGTGTGACCGTTTCTCTAAGATGGTCCATTTGGTCCCCTTGCCTAAATTGCCTTCCTCATCCGAGTTGGTTCCTCTGTTTCTTCAAAATGTGGTTCGCTTGCATGGTATTCCGGAGAATATCGTGTCTGACAGGGGAACCCAATTCGTGTCTAGATTTTGGCGAGCGTTCTGTGCTAGGATGGGCATTGATTTGTCTTTTTCGTCTGCTTTCCATCCTCAGACTAATGGCCAGACCGAGCGAACTAATCAGACCTTGGAGACTTATTTGAGGTGTTTTGTGTCTGCGGATCAGGATGATTGGGTTGCCTTTTTGCCCTTGGCGGAGTTTGCCCTCAATAATCGGGCTAGTTCTGCCACCTTGGTTTCTCCTTTCTTCTGTAATTCGGGGTTTCATCCTCGTTTCTCTTCCGGTCAGGTGGAGTCTTCGGATTGTCCTGGAGTGGATGCTGTGGTGGAGAGGTTGCATCAGATTTGGGGGCATGTGGTGTACAATTTGAAGTTGTCCCAGGAGAAGACTCAGCATTTTGCCAACCGCCGTCGTCGTGTTGGTCCTCGTCTTCGTGTTGGGGACTTGGTGTGGTTGTCTTCTCGTTTTGTCCCTATGAAGGTTTCTTCTCCTAAGTTTAAGCCTCGGTTCATCGGCCCGTACAAGATATTGGAGATTCTTAACCCTGTGTCCTTTCGTTTGGACCTCCCTGCATCTTTTTCTATTCATAATGTCTTCCATCGGTCATTGTTGCGCAGGTATGAGGTACCGGTTGTGCCTTCCGTTGAGCCTCCTGCTCCGGTGTTGGTTGAGGGTGAGTTGGAGTACGTTGTCGAGAAGATCTTGGACTCCCGTGTTTCCAGACGGACACTTCAGTATCTGGTCAAGTGGAAGGGCTACGGTCAGGAGGATAATTCTTGGGTGACAGCCTCTGATGTTCATGCCTCCGATTTGGTCCGTGCCTTTCATAGGGCTCATCCTGATCGCCCTGGTGGTTCTGGTGAGGGTTCGGTGCCCCCTCCTTGAGGGGGGGGGTACTGTTGTGAATTTGGTTTCTGGGCTCCCCCGGTGGTCACTGGTGGTACTGAACTTGTGTGCTTCATCGCCTCTGTTCACCTGTTTCCATCAGGATGTGGGAGTTGTCTATTTAGCCTTGCTCCTCAGTCATTTCTATGCCGGCCAACAATGTTACCAGAAGCCTTTCTGTTGCATGTTCCTGCTCCTAGACTACTATCAGCTAAGTTGGACTTGTAGTCCTAAGTTTGTTTTGCATTTTTGTTCCAGTTCTCTGTGTTTGAATATTTCTGAAGCTGGAAGCTCTTGTGAGCTGAAATTGCCACTCTGGTGTCATGAGTTGATATTAGAGTCTTAAAGTAATTTCAGGATGGTGTTTTGAAAGGGTTTTCAGCTGACTGTGTAGTTCCCTTTTCTGTCTTCCTACTATCTAGTAAGCGGACCTCAATTTGCTAAACCTATCTTCATACTTCGTATGTCAATTTCCTCTAAAATCACCGACATTATATGTGGGGGCTACTGTCTGCCTTTTGGGGAAAATTTCTCTAGAGGTAAGCCAGGTCTGTATTTTCCTCTGCTAGGGTCAGTCAGTTCTCCGGCTGGCGCTGGGCGTCTAGGGATAAAACGTAGGCACGCTACCCGGCCACTGTTAGTTGTGCGGTAGGTTTAGCTCACAGTCAGCTCGAGTTCCCATCTTCCAAGAGCTAGTCCTTTTGTATGCTTTACTACGGTCTCTTGCCATTGAGAACCATGACAAGATTCCACCTACTCCTGAGAAAGTCTCATGCTGCTCCAAGGTCAACGGATCATAACACCTGTGTATGAAAAAAAAGTTCTGATTTTGTGGCCAATAGCAACCAATCCCAGTGTTGCTTTTCTAATAGTGATCTTCAAAAGAAAGCAGTGTTGTGATTAGTTGCTACAGGCAGCAAATACATTTTTACCAAATATTGCCAATACCAGAGTTGATTTGTGGATGTTCTGTGGGGGTTGAGTGTAAGGGAGGCTTAAGGGGTTGTCCAGGTTTGTGTCTGCAGAATTGTGAATTCTCAGAGTGCGCGCTGTCAGGATTCTTCATTAACAGCGAGACCAGGTGGTCATGTGACCACTGTCCGCTCCTGCTGGTAATGTGAGCATCTCCGCTCCTGCTGGTCATGTGACCACCCCCCGCTCCTGCTGGTCATGTGACCATCGCCCGCTCCTGCTGGTCATGCAGGGTAATCATGACAGTGAGTACATCACCCGCTCATGATTCTGTAGTCACATAGAGGGACTGTGGACTTTTCAGCCTGGACAACCCCTTTAATTACAGTAAGTGTATGTAGGACATTACTATTCTAGATTTTTTTCCCAATTCTGTTCTTTTTTTTAACACTTTCTTTTGCAGGTGTCAGACACAGAGGGATAACCTGTATTTCATAAAGGGGCTGTCTGCCATGTTTTATTCTCTATTAAATGCCCCAGCATTGTCCAAAAATAATATAAATTATAGTCACCTATGGATCCCCTTTCATAGTGCAACCCAGGTGCGCCGAAGGTCTCTGAACCTTCTTTTCTGATATAGATATTATGTGAACACTAGAAAGGTGATGTTCAAGAGCAGGGAGGACACTCAGGAGCTGTAAACCATGCTATGAGCTTGGATAGTTTAAAAGGTTATTCCCCTAAAAAATCACATTTTTCCCATGTGGAGACATGGGAGGTGCCCTGGTCCGCTAGCCGAAACCGTGGTTGTTGTGAAACGTGACTCAGGTGCCCAATGAGTGCTGGCGTCACTGTCCCCACTTCCTGTCAAATTGAGCATGAAGAGGAAGTCAGAGATCAGCTGCAGTACAGACTTCCTCTTCATGTTTGATTTGTCCGAAGGTGGGGACAATGATGCCAGCACTGATTGGGCGCCGTCATCACGTGTCACAACAATGCACTCTAGCCCCATGACCGCAAGTGCCGACACCACTGGAACGGTGCTGGCACGGGAGGAGAGTATAGGTTTTATCATTTTTTAGGGTCAATCATTTGTATCAAGAAGGAGTTGTCTTAGTAGTGGACAACTCCTTTAAGGCTGCATCCAAATGACTGTCTCCACACAAAGGATATAACATCTTCCCACTCTTATTACAAGTACTCAGAACCACAGGTGGGTCTCCTAGAAGAATTCTGGGATGTGATAAACTTAGCTCCTGGATCCTGAGCTTCAAAGGGGTTAGCAAATGGTTTGTAACCAGACAGAATATTTCCTCTTGACTGTATAGAGAGGAAGGGGGAGACACAGGATATTTGAAATGCCACAACTTAGCCCATCATCCATTCACAAGTAGCAATTTTTAAATTGGCCCATCCGGGTCATCCTGGAAATTTGATCCTATGGTCAGGACTATAAAAGGCTGGGTGGCACAAAAAGAAGTTGTTCATATGTGGGTACTGTGTATGCTGATGTGATCCATAACTCATTTCTCCTTCCCTCAAGGAAACAGAAGATAACTGTAGATGGAAACATTTAGATATTTCTGTTTTTTCTTCCTTTTTGTTTTATAACTGTTTTTCATCATTTTGTCCCTTTATTTTTACCATGTTTATTTCTTTTATTTTAAGCACTGTATATTTTTATATTAAAGTTTAAAATCTTTAATAAGTTTGATCCTTGTAGGCTTTAAAGAATCCATAGACTTTCAGAGACTGTGTGACCTTTTGATTGTCAGTTATATATTTTGGGGACTTATCACCCTGTGTGTTTGATGAGTGGTGGCAGCATGCTAAGTAATCGGGGTGTGTAGACTTTGTAGGGCGTGATTTATAAAAGTAGCTGAATTGGAAGTGTTTCTGCGCTCTCTGGAGTTATGACACGAGTCATAGTAGATAAATAGATAAAATTGCAGTTTTATTATCAACGTGTTTCAGATACCACTGTCCTTCCTCAGGACAATTATACAAAAATAGTGATTTATGCTCAATTTGTAGCCTAACACAGAGGTTGAGAGTTGGATTGAATGAGAGGAGATAAATTAACCCTTGCAGATGCACCCCACGTCATGTGTTGAGAAGTGTGTACGTGACAGTCGTCATGCTCGGTCTTCACTCCATTCATTGTTTATAAGACTGCTGAAAATAGCCGAGTACTGTACTTGGCTGTCCCATAGAAAATGAACCTCCTCTCAATTCAGAACAGGATTGCAGAGCCCCAATATTGGGGTCCCAAAGCTCCAGTCTTGATATCACCGGTGGTCTCAGCAGTCAGACCACCGGCAATTAGCAATTTATACCCTATTAGGAGGGACATAGGGCCATGCCACTAGAAGTGTTATTAGGGGATATGTGTCTCTAGGAGTGTTATTAGGAGGGACGTGCCACTAGAAGTGTTATTAGGAGGGACTTGCCACTAGGAGTGTTATTAGGAGGGATGTGCCATTAGTAGTGGTATTAGGGAGGTCAAATACAGACATTGCATTAGTAGACACATAATCACTACCCTCATATTTCTGTTTGCCTTCATATTGTGGCAGTCATGGATCATAAAAATGAGAACTATCATATACAACTACCTGAGTGCTGTATGAAATAAAGACATAAGGAGACCGATCATTGATTTTAAACATATTTTATTAAATACAATCTTTACCTCTATCTAAAGCCAATGATCCAGAAGAAGGCAAAAACCCTGGACACGTTCAGCCAATGTGTGTTACAGGGAAAAAATTCCTTCTTGACCCCGAGAAAAGGCGATCAGTTCGAGAACCCTGGATCAAGGCCATACTACAACTATCTAACTGATATATACACAACAATGATATTCAATATGGTGACTCGTTTCTGGATAGCAGATCTTCTTTGTCCTGGTAAGTCGCCTCACCTTTTCTCATCAGACCAGACCCTGAAGATCATAGCTTGGCTATGTTCATCTGCCCTGTAAAAAAAACAGAACACTACCCCCCCACAGAACAATACTTCCCCAGAGAACACTACCCCTTAATATACAGACATAGGATTTTTGCATCATATCAGGACCATTATACAGTTGGCAAACAGTTGCACTGTATAGTGCTAAATCATGTAAATATGTATGTTCTACTCCTTATACAGTTTGGTTATACAGCAGACACCTAAACAATATGATGTCATGATGCACTGATTCCAGGATAAGATCCATATAATCAGCAATCATCATAAGACAATAAATATCATGTACAGACGTATTAAATGATTAAAACTAAACAATCGTGTGGCTCTCTTTAGATTCTTCAGTCTTCCTTCCAGGATCCAGATTCTCTCCCTGGTAAGAAAAAAAATAATATGAGGGGAAATATCAGTATAAAACCTGTAGAAAGCGTCATAAATATACTGTACTTTATGCCAGATAAACAAGCCCCCTTTTCTCTGCATTTTTAAGTTTTGATGTAAACACTTAAAATGGTGTAATAAATTTGTTTTAAAAAAAAGTTGCAAATGCAGTTATATATAAGTAAAATAAACAAAATAAAATAGGAATATAAAATGGTAAAATAAAAAAAAATAAATAAATAAAAAGAAAGTAAAGTAAACAAATAAATATATTTTCCCCCAATGTATGTACACCAATCTCTGTCCCATGTGGAGGAATAATGGTACATTTTTTGCCCCAATAATCTTAAATTAAAGTGACAGAACCACCAACAACAATCTGTGCCAGCCACAGATACAACTTGAAGTGTCACTGACCATAGTAGCGACAGTGGTGTCTCCATCCGAGGTGCCATCTTTGTGCTGACCTCTCTGATGTCCCCATGTTTGCTGCATAGAACTCTGTGTCCAACATTCCGCTGTGTGACCTCACATAGAACCTTCATCACCCAAGTCTAGAGATTCTAGGACTGAAGAAATCCAGAACCTTACAGCCACAATCTGTAGACTTGGGGGGTCCATGTTGGCGCTAAGTTCACTAACTTAAATCCCTGTAAGGTTTCTTATTTACCTGTATCCTCAATCCAGAGGATTGAAATGAGAGTTTGTGTCCTTGATCCTGGATCCTCTGATCTCCTCGTCTTCATCTTCTGAAATGACAGTCTGCGTTCTCGATCCTGAATCCTGCGTTCTCGATCCTGAATCCTCCACTCTCGTCGTCTTCATCTTCTAAAATAAGCTTCTGCCCCAGAACACCCGTTTGTATAGACCCACAGTCATTGTGACATCATGCTGTGAGGTAACAATGGCCTCCTGTATTTGATGATGTCACGTATGACTATGAGTGAAATCTCCACAGGTATAAATTAATATTGACAACAAATAGTAATAATATGGCAGATCACATTGGTTACCATCAAGGCAGGAGGAGCCGGGTGATTAAGGAAAAGTTCCCAAAAGTAAAAAGCATTATACTGCGTCTGAAAAAAATAAAGGACTTGATAATAATAATTTACCTCAAACGTAATTAAATTCTAGGCCCTATAATAACACTTCCCCCTTTTTACAGCATTACACTGTTACCAATGGAACAAAGACCTCACTTAAAAAACTATTAACAAAACTTTAGCAATTGCCCATAGCAACCAGTCTGATTCCACCTTTAGTGTATTTATTATTATTATTTATTTATATAGCACCATTGATTCCATGGTGATGTACATGAGAAGGGGTTACATACAAGCTACAGATATCACTTACAGTAAAGGTACCGTCACATTTAGCGACGCTGCAGCGATCTAGACAACCATGCCGATCGCTGCAGCGTCGCTGTTTCGTCATTGTGTGGTCGCTGGAGAGCTGTCACACAGACAGCTCTCCAGCGACCAACGATGCCGAAGTCCCCGGGTAACCAGGGTAAACATCGGGTTGCTAAGCGCAGGGCCGCGCTTAGTAACCCGATGCTTACCCTGGTTACCAGTGTAAAATGTAAAAAAACAAACAGTACATACTCACCTTCGCGTCCCCCGGCGTCCGCTTCCTGCACTGACTGAGTGCCGGCCCTAACAGCAGAGCGGTGACGTCACTGCTGTGCTCTGCTTTTACTTTACGGTCGGCGCTCAGTCAGTGCAGGAAGCGGACGGCGGGGGACATGTGACAGACAGCAGAAGGTGAGTATGTACTGTTTGTTTTTTTTACATTTTACACTGGTAACCAGGGTAAACATCGGGTTATTAAGCGCGGCCCTGTGCTTAGTAACCCGATATTTACCCTGGTTACCATTGTAAAACATCGCTGGTGTCGTTGCTTTTGCTGTCAAACACAACGATACACGGCGACCTAGCGACCAAATAAAGTTCTGAACTTTAACCAACGACCAGCGATATCACAGCAGGATCCTGATCGCTGCTGCCTGTCACACTCAACGATATCGCTATCCAGGACGCTGCAACGTCACGGATTGCTAGCGATATCGTTTAGTGTGAAGGTACCTTAAGCAAACTACCAATGACAGACTGATACAGAGGGGAGAGGACCCTGCCCTTGTGGGCTTACATTCTACAGGGTGGAGGGGAAACACCTTAAAACAAGAACACTGAGTGTTTCTTTGCTGGTGATTCACCTAGCAATGCAGAAATGACAAAAGGTCAGAAATCATTGTCTTTGAGAGAAACCATTCCTATTGTTTCACATTTTCACACATTTTGTAGGTGTAGGAACTATGGACATTCCAGTTTTTGTGGAACTACAACTTACAGCATTCTCAGCGTAGAGCACAGGATAAATATGAACAAAAGTTCAAGAATTGCTTTCTTTTTTTAACCAAATATTTTTTTATTGTGCAAAAGAAATACAATAAAATCCATTTAAATAACAAGGTACATTAGTGTTTTTTATTTTAAACAGACCCACCCACCCCCCTCCCCCCTTGAAGACCAACTCCAACCATACATTACTCTTGGAAAGAAGAGAATAAGCATTGCATACTGTGATATATGTGATGGTGTAGTGACCTCTGTGGTAGCTAGGGGGCGCTTTGTGCGCTCTGTGAGATATGCATGGAAGCGTATCTGTTGTGGTGATATTCATGGTGTACCTGTAATCGGCAGTGTTATGAATGGCCGATGTGTGTCGCGGAAGGAGTCTGCGTAGTAAGTCAGATGTATTGTGGTTATGCTGGGACCTGTAGTCCCTCAAGAGTTTTGCTGCAATGTGTATAGTTATGTTTGGGTGACTTACTAGGCTAGTCATGAGAGACGGGAGGGTCAGACTAGCCACACATCCACACACCCATCCAGGGGTGTGGTTTCAGGTATATAATGTGACCAGGTTGTGGGTCACATGGGAGGCGTGTCCGGCAGGTCCTGTGTGGTTCCTGTGTATGGACCTGGCCGGGGGGATTGTCCTAGGAATGACTAGGGTCCCGAACAACGCTGACCGGTGGGACCGTCCTAGGAATGACTAGGGTCCCGGGGACTGTCCTAGGAATGACTAGGGTCCCGAAGATGCAGGACTGTCCTAGGAATGACTAGGGTCCTGAATGCTGCTGGATTGGCCTGGGAATGACCAGGGTCCTGCAAGCACCTGAGAACATGGACTAGGCCACCGGCGTGATCCTGGTAACCTAAGGTAACGGGTGGAGGACGGGGTCCAGGACCTAAGCTGATAGGTGGAGGACGGGGTCCAGGACCTAAGCTGACAGGCGGAGGACGGGGTCCAGGACCTGTTGTGACAGGTGGAGGACGGGGTCCAGGGCCTAAGCTGATAGGTGGAGGACGGGATCCAGGGCCTAAGCTGATAGGTGGAGGACGGGGTCCAGGACCTAAGCTAACAGGTGGAGGACGGGGTCCAGGACCTGTGGGTACGAGGTGAGCACCAGGATCTGCTGGGCCGGTGTCTGTTACTGTGTGGGGAAGCTGGAGTCCTTCGGTGAGGTCTGGACTGACTACTGTGTGCCGGACAGGCGAGTCGGTGATCCCCGTTAGGCAGCTTACCCGGAAGAGGGTTAACAGAGTGTGGGGAAGCTGGAGTCCTTCGGTGAGGTCTGGACTGACTGCTGTGTATTGACCAGGCGAGTTGGTGATCCCCGTTAGGCAGCTTACCCAAAGGCTGTTGAAGAGTCGGCAAGGTGGAGCAGGAGCTCCCGTCAGGTACCAAAGAGACTGTTGGTGCCTGTTGTGTTCCATGTAATGAACTGTGTTTAAACCCGGTTTATGTGGCTTAATAAACCGTATGGACTGTTTTGATATAAAACCCATGCTGTGTGCTTAAATATTGCGGCTAAGCGAGTGTCCCCCAACACTCTCAGTAAGAGAAACCTTACAATTGGTGGAGAATTTTGGCAACGGTCCCGCTAGCACACGTGGAGTTAATTGCTGTGGCAGAGCCACGAAGGTGACAAGCGTCCAGCGGTAACTCGGCGGGGTTACGAAGGTGACAAGCGTCGGCTGTGACTCGGCGGGGTCACGAAGGTGACAAGCGGCAGCGGTGGAGCCGTGCAGAGCCGTGTCGAGAGTAGCTGCGGTAGCTTGTGGTTAGCAGCACCTGGAGACGCCGGTTGTGTGTGACTGCAGCAGGAGCTGTGGCGGTACAAGCAGGAGCTGGTGAACTGACATAGAAAAAAAAAAAAAAAATTTTTTTTTTTCCTTTTGTGCAGACTTTTAAAGGGCCAGTACAAGCCCAGAGACATTGGGGTGTACTGTGTGAACTGGGGCCTGAGTGCCGTGGGGAAGTTCACGGGGTGTATCCCAGGGAGGGGAGTATCCCTAATAGTGAGCAGGAACCCAAATGGAGATAGTTGCCCAAAAGGGGGCGGAGTCCCAAAAAGGGGCGGTAACCCGAATAGGGGTAATGGCCCAAAAAGGGGTGGAATCCCAAAGGGGGGCTGAATCCCGAAACGGGGTGGTGTCAAAAAATGAAGCACTTGCCCAAAAAGTGGGTGGAGCCAAAAAAGGGGTGGCAATCAGTGAGGAGCCACGTCTGTGTACTTTTTGGCTGAATGGAAAGTGTGTGCGGGGTTTGATAGACCCAGGGAGAGAAGCGTCTGTGCTGGGAACCCATCCAGGGGAGTTTGTGTCACCTGAGGACGCTGAATATCTCCTGGTAGCCACTATATATATTGTCGCACCGGAAGTTTCCACGTACCGTGAAGTGGCTGTAGATCCGGTCTTGCCGTATCCTATGATAATAGGACAAGATTTGGCAGCACTGTGGGAAAAGGGTGATGTGTTTGTGGGTGTAATTTGGATGTCAGTTAGTAATGTAGAGAATGCGCCCCCTAGAGGTGACAGTCCTAATGTAGGCCTGACCAAGGGAAAAGATGCGATTGCCCAACTAACTGACCTGACGTCACTTGGAGTGTGCCACAATATGACTGGTAGTGGTCTGTTGGATAAGACAACTGGAACTGACACCCAGACAGAGTGACTTGCGAGGTCAACGTACTGTGGAGTGTGACACAGACTCTGGGGGGGACTGTGACAAGTCATGGCCAGTAACAAGGGCATGTGCCGTGCTGACGGTTGGTGGTGACTCCTGTTCAGACGGTGATACCGGTGAGAAAGAGACAGTGAGAGAACATGTCGAACAAAAAAGGTTCCTGGAAAAAGAGGCTGAGCTCAGGATGAGTGGGCTGGAGAAGGAAGTCTCGGAGCTCAGAAGTCACCTGTTAACCTGGCAAGGTGAGAGTCAAGCCTTAAGGGAGGATGTAAAAGGGCTCAGAGAAGCATTATGTGGTCTTCTACAAGAGAAGAAGATGCTGGTTAAAGACTCACGTCTGCTAATGCCTATCGTGACCAGGGGTCTGGAAGAGGCTAAAACTGAAGAAGAGTGGACGTTAAGAGCCGAACAAGAGAGTCACCCGGTTGTGGCAGGTGTCTTGTTGGAAAGGACAATGGCAAAACAGGGGCCGTCCGTTCCTGAAGAAAGTGAGGATCCACTCTTCAAGTGTGTGATAGATGTACCCGAAGAGGCGCAAGATGCATGTACCGGTGAGGGTGTGCATGAAGCCTTTGAAAAGTCAGTAAAAGCGTATGGTGTGCATTGGGCACTGGAGATGAGGCAGTTGGTGGTACTGTCGACTAAGGAGGTCACAGTGAAGCGAGGACCTGTCCTGAAGAATACGCGTCTACGGTGCTTACGCATGGAACAGATGGTCCTGTTGAGGAAGGGTGAAGTAACTCGACGTTTGGAGCAAGCCAGCGAAGCTCAAAGTCGCCTGGGCTTGGTGGAATGGCTGATCGCCAAGGAAGAGTTGGAGACAGTAACTCCTCAGTTAACTCAGTATTGAGTGACCTAGGTGGGAGACCTGGTAGAGAAAATGTAAAGATATTTGGTAACATAGACAAACTGTGACTTAAGGGCCAAAGCTTAAGGCCTACGTGTTGACCGCTGGGGGCGGGGTAACCCAACAAGGGTATGAGTATGATTATGAGTGTTGCTCAAAACCGTTTGAGACAGTCTACCTGACTGGTGGGACAAGAGAGTGTGTGTAACCTGTCTCGAGAGTCCAGGTGTTTGTCAGGTGTTCAACCCTACGGGTGTGAACAGAGGGGGAGGATATGTGATATATGTGATGGTGTAGTGACCTCTGTGGTAGCTAGGGGGCGCTTTGTGCGCTCTGTGAGATATGCATGGAAGCGTATCTGTTGTGGTGATATTCATGGTGTACCTGTAATCGGCAGTGTTATGAATGGCCGATGTGTGTCGCGGAAGGAGTCTGCGTAGTAAGTCAGATGTATTGTGGTTATGCTGGGACCTGTAGTCCCTCAAGAGTTTTTTGTTGCAATGTGTATAGTTAAGTTTGGGTGACTTACTAGGCTAGTCATGAGAGACGGGAGGGTCAGACTAGCCACACATCCACACACCCAACCAGGGGTGTGGTTTCAGGTATATAATGTGACCAGGTTGTGGGTCACATGGGAGGCGTGTCCGGCAGGTCCTGTGTGAAACCTGTGTGGTTCCTGTGTATGGACCTGGCCGGGGGGATTGTCCTAGGAATGACTAGGGTCCCGGGGATTGTCCTAGGAATGACTAGGGTCCCGAACAACGCTGACCGGTGGGACCGTCCTAGGAATGACTAGGGTCCCGGGGACTGTCCTAGGAATGACTAGGGTCCCGAAGATGCAGGACTGTCCTAGGAATGACTAGGGTCCTGAATGCTGCTGGATTGGCCTGGGAATGACCAGGGTCCTGCAAGCACCTGAGAACATGGACTAGGCCACCGGCGTGATCCTGGTAACCTAAGGTAACGGGTGGAGGACGGGGTCCAGGACCTAAGCTGATAGGTGGAGGACGGGGTCCAGGACCTAAGCTGACAGGCGGAGGACGGGGTCCAGGACCTGTTGTGACAGGTGGAGGACGGGGTCCAGGGCCTAAGCTGATAGGTGGAGGACGGGGTCCAGGACCTAAGCTAACAGGTGGAGGACGGGGTCCAGGACCTGTGGGTACGAGGTGAGCACCAGGATCTGCTGGGCCGGTGTCTGTTACTGTGTGGGGAAGCTGGAGTCCTTCGGTGAGGTCTGGACTGACTACTGTGTGCCGGACAGGCGAGTCGGTGATCCCCGTTAGGCAGCTTACCCGGAAGAGGGTTAACAGAGTGTGGGGAAGCTGGAGTCCTTCGGTGAGGTCTGGACTGACTGCTGTGTATTGACCAGGCGAGTTGGTGATCCCCGTTAGGCAGCTTACCCAAAGGCTGTTGAAGAGTCGGCAAGGTGGAGCAGGAGCTCCCGTCAGGTACCAAAGAGACTGTTGGTGCCTGTTGTGTTCCATGTAATGAACTGTGTTTAAACCCGGTTTATGTGGCTTAATAAACCGTATGGACTGTTTTGATATAAAACCCATGCTGTGTGCTTAAATATTGCGGCTAAGCGAGTGTCCCCCAACACTCTCAGTAAGAGAAACCTTACAATACATACTTACTATTAGCATTATTTTACCACCACCCCTCAGTTATTCCCATCCAGCCATGTCTGCCACAGCTTTTGAAAAAACCCCATCCTGTTCCTCTTATTATATATACTTTTTTCGAGCTGGACAATATGATTCGCTTGTGCAGTAAACTCTCGTCTAGTAGGAGGTTCCTCTCTGATCCAATACCTTGCAATCACCTTTCTCGCAATGAACAATAATCTAGCAATTGCCATTTTAGCAGTTTCGTCGGTCGGGATTTCCTCCACATACCCAAGTACACAAAACACCGGATCCCTGGGAATCGAACACCCATAAATCACCCCTATCTGGTTCAGCACAACAACCCAGTATGCGAATAACCTGGGACAAAGCCACAACATGTGCAGTATACCCGCCTGAGACTGGGAGCATCTAGGGCACCCAGAGTCATCTCCCAGCCCGGCTTTAAACAACATGTCAGGTGTCCTGTAGGCCCTATTTATCACATATAGTTGCGACAGTCTCCCAGGCTCACTCATCGACAGCCTGGGTACGTAATCCAATATAGACTCCCACCTATCGTCGTCTATTTGCCCCAGTTCATCCTCCCACTTCCCTCTGGCCTTAATAGGGTAATCCATTAGAAAGGTATGTAGTAAATCGCCATATACTTCGGATATTGCCCCTTTTGTTCCGTTATTATTTAGTATAAAGTCCAACATTAGATCCTTCTGAATCACTATAGGCCCTCTCTTTTTTTTGTGCCTGAAATGCGTGCTGAACCCGTCTATATTGATACAACTTTAACCCTGGGAACTGAAATTCCTGCTGCAGCACATCCAAAGATTTAAGATTCCCGTTATGGATCAACTGACCTATCAACCCAATGCCTTTTTCCCTCCACTCTCCCATCCCTTCCATATGATTAAATTCTTGAAAAGAGGGGTTATCCCAGATAGGCGAAAACTCAGTGAATTTCACAACCCCCCTTATGCGTTTAATCGTCTGCCATACCTTCTGAATTAAATTTATGGTGTGAAAACATGTTCCCAATTTCTTAAATAGTCCTGCCTCTAGACCCTGGCCCAAGGGCCACATGCCAATAATATGTACCAGGCTACTATGTCCCTGACCTTTCTCAAGTCCTTCCCCCCATCCCCTAAGATGCTGGCTCTGCGCAGATAAAAAGTATAACCCGGGATTAGGCAGGGCAAGTCCCCCTTCATCTTTAGGTCTCTGCAGTATCTCCTGTCTAATTCTAGGGTTCTTCCCACCCCACACCAATTCCCCAAATAATGATCTTAGTTTACGAAATCTGGTCAGAGGGATCCAAATCGGAGAGTTATGCAAAATATATAACACCTGTGGCATCACAACCATCTTAAGGAGATTTACTCTACCCACCACCGACAGATGCAACTTATTCCAAGCTGAGATTTTGGCGCGTAATTTGTTTATTAATGGCTCAAGATTAAGCTCCTCAAATCTAGTTAAGGGAAGAGAAACCTGGATCCCCAGATATTTAAATTGCGACACCACCCTTAATTTCGTACTCTGCTCCACCTCCCCCGTGCAATCCACTTCCCTATCCACCTGCATAACACTTGATTTATCCCAGTTGATAATCAATCAAGAAATTTGCCCAAATCCTTCAATTAATGAAATCACATTTCTTAAAGGCTCCCCAGGACCCTCAAGAAAAACCAAAATATCATCTGCATACAGAGCAATTTTCTCCTCCATTTTCCCATACACAAACCCCTTTACCAACTGAGACCTTCTGATAGCCGCTGCTAGAGGTTCCACCGCTAGAGCAAACAGCAACGGAGACAGCGGACACCCCTGCCGCGTGCCTCGAAACAGTTGAAAGCTTTCCGACAGTGTATTGCTCACCCTAAGTTTAGCCACTGGAGAGGAGTATAGGAGTCTCACCCATGACACAAAAACTGGCCCAAACCCAAAGCGACCCAGAACCGACCACAGGTATTGCCATTCTATACTATCGAAGGCTTTATGTGCATCGAGGGAAACTACCACCCTCCTACCAGCATTCTCCGCCGGTATCTGCATATTGAGGAATAACCTTCTCAAGTTGATGGCAGTGGATTTATTAGGCATAAAGCCGGATTGGTCCAAATGAACCACCTTTTCTATCACCTGAGTCAGTCTGTTCGCCAAGGCTTTAGCCAAAATCTTAACATCTGTTGTCAGGAGAGATATCAGTCTGTATGACTCCGGCAACCGTGGGTTTTTATCGGGTTTAGGAATGACCACAATAGTGGCCTCCCTCATGGAAGCAGGTAATATTCCCCTCTCCAGTGACTCCTCAAATACCCCCAACAATCTGGTCAACAACTCTTCAGAAAGGACATCATAAATCTCAACAGGGACGCCGTCAGCCCCCGGAGCCTTCCCCCCCGCCATTGACCTCAAGGCCCCTTCCAACTCTTCCACCGTAAGCGGCCTATCTAACGACTCTCTATCCTCAGCTTCCAGCCTAGGTAAATTTGCCTCCTCTAGAAATCTGTCAATTTCACCTTCCCTCTGTCCCGTATGTGATGCATACAATTTACTATAAAATCCCTTAAAACCTTCCAAGATTTGGGCCCCCTGTGTTTCAATGCTACCATTTTCTAATTCCAAAGCATGTACGTGTGACGAGTCCCTCTGAGCAGACGTCACCACTGACAGCAGATGACCCACCTTCTCCCCTTCCGCGTAAAAGGCCTCTCTTTGGAAAGCTCTCGCCCTCTCTGCTTTGCGTAAGTGTAATTTGTTAACCTCCTCCTGAGCCATCTTCATACGGTTCATGGTGTCTTGAGAACGTAAATTACTCAATGCAGCCTCCGCTGCCTTCAATTCCTCCAATATGACTTTATCAGATTCCCTTGTTTTTGTTTTATGCCTAGATATTCCTTTAGATAATATTCCCCTCAAATAAGCTTTCATGGTATCCCAAACCACATGTTTCGCTGCACTACCATCATTAAATTTAAAAAATTCCCCTATCTCTTCCCCGATCTTTCCCATGTCAAGAATTTGTAACCAGAAGGGGTTAATCTTCCAACCCAATTTAGCCATCTCCCCGGGGCCTTCAAATTGCAGTGTTACTACCAATGGCCTATGATCCGATACTACTCTGGGCATATAGTCTACCTCCTGTACCAACCTATCCATTCCATCATTACCCAGAGCCATATCAATACGGGATAGAGAGCCATATGACGCCGAATAACAGGAGAAACAGTATGTATCCTTATTACGAACTCTCCATAAGTCCCTCAATGCCACCTCTTTCAAATAGCTACCAAACGCTGTTAAATTCCCCTCCTTCCTCAACATAGCATGCTGCCCCCTATCCCAGTGATCATCAATAATATTGTTCAGATCCCCAATTATGAGCAGTGGAACTCCTCCCCACCTGCCAGATATATTTAGGATTTCCTGTAGCTTTTTCCCTGAGTACGGTGGAGGAATATACACCGACACGATACACAACAGTCTAGCATATATCTTACACACAAGGAATACATATTGTCCATCACTATCTATTACCACCTCTACCTCCTCGAACGGTACACTTGCATGCACAAGTATTGACACTCCTCTAGCATAGGCCGAGAATGTCGCATGATATGCCCTTCTTACCCATCTTTTCTGCAATAAACCCGTTTTTTCCTTAACTAAATGGGTCTCTTGAAGGCATATCAGCGAGGGTCTCTGCTTCAAAATATATTGCAAGATAGCATTACGTTTAGTATCATTCGATAGACCCCTAATGTTCCAGCTCAAAATTTTAACTCTATCTACCAACATTTTGCATAATGGTGAAACTTCTCAACTTCCTTCCGTTCCTCTCCCTTACCCCCCTAACCTGAGCCCACCTACCCAAAACTCCCCCCAAGCCCTCATTATTACAAACAAACAAAACCCCTTCCCTTACCCTTCCCTTCCCTCTACCCTTCCCTTCCCTCACTAACTTCCTCCCCCAGAACTTTTTCCCCCGTCTCCTACTCCCTCTCTGTATGAGAAAGGGGAACGCGCTGTTGCAAACCTAGCAGTGGCTCAAGAGCCGACAAAACCCCCCAATAGGTTTAACACTCTCCTTCGATTGTTCCTCCCCCCGCCCTTTAGAAACAGAATATAAATACAGTTGCGCCGCCGAACACAACTTTAACTCACTGGAACCACATATCAGATTCCTCTAGTAATATATCAGAATTAACCAACAACTCAATTTTCCTCCCCTCTCAAAACCAACACAATAGCCAGAAGTTCACTTCTGATCCTCCTCAGCGGGTCTTTTCTGCTCCAATACGTTTTGCATTCAAGTCCAGCCAATGAGACACCTCCTCAGGATTTTGAAAAATGTGGACCTTTTCCATGGCCACCACACGTAATTTAGCCGGATACAGCATAGAATAAGCCAGACCCAGTTCACGTAAGCGTCTTTTAGCCTCTCCGAACTTCATCCTGAGCTTCTGTACAACTGTGGAATAATCAGGGTATATAGATATTCGGTTGCCGCAGAATATCCCGGTCTCTGTAATTTAGGATTTTGGCTAGAAAGGTCCGTGGGGCGGAGCCAGGGGGCAGAGGTCTGGCGGCACCCGGTGAGCTCTTTCTACCGCAAATAATTTAGTGAGACTGTCCCCTCCAACCTTAGTTTTCAGCCATGTCTCAATAAAGTCAGTGGGGTTGTTTCCTTCTGCCTTTTCAGGCACACCAATAATTCTCAGATTGTTCCTGCGCGACCGATTCTCCAAATCATCAGTTTTAAACTCCAACTCCGCAATGCGCTGGACATATTTTTTCTCTCTTTTTGCCATTTCAGCAATCTGATCTTCTGCACCTCCCTCACGTTCCTCCAGCATTTCAACTCTCCCCTCCATCTTGTGCATAGCCGAGCGAAAAGAGGCAACCTCCCCCTTCAGGTCGTCCACCTGGACAGTTAGAGTTGTCAATGCAGTCTTGCAGAATAGTACTGCAGAAAAAATATCTTTCAGGGTTGGCTCCCCAGCCCCATCATTGCTCACAGACCCCATTTGTGCAGCATATTCCTGGGTCGGATCAGCTACCACATTCAGAGAATCAGTCCTCATAACTGGTACTATAATAGTTGTTATAGGGGAGTCGCTCACCATCCCCTCTGCCTGTGCCCCAGACCTCACATCCATCCTCTCCCCTGAGTCTCTTCTCCTGTTACCTCTCCACCGGCTCCCTGCACCAGCTGCCCTGAGTTTTCCGTCCTGGCAAGCTGTTCCAGCTGGGCGATCACTGCAAGCCTCCTCTGATAGGCAGCGTCTGCCTTTGCCGCCTCTTCTACAGCGCTGTCGGCGCCATCTTGGGAGCGCGTGCTGCCCGCCATCCCGAGCTCCTTCTGCCGTCTGCGCGTCATCCCGCTGTTTTCTCTCAGTGCGGCCGGCTCCCTCCGCTCCCCTGACACTCCGGAGTTCCTTCCCCAAGCGGTACTTGGCTTCGGCGGCGCCTCTAATGTTATTGTTTCACCGTTCGGGCATCAGGAGAGGTCCGGCACACGTCCTCTCACATCTCCTGCTAGGCCACGCCCTCAAGAATTGCTTTCTATTTGTATTTTCATGACATTCACCATGCGGCAGGGATGGACTGGGATTGAAATGGAGCCCTGGCATTTGAAATCACACAGGCCCATGCTGTCCTCGCCCCCCCCCCCCCCCCCCGAGCACCAGATGGGGATATATTACTAATATTACCCTGCCTGAAGGAAATCAAGATTTCATAAAAGACTAATTTTTCTAATAATCCCAATAATATTACTATATTTATAATATCAAAATAATAATAATGTAATATTACAGACAAATACCAGCAAACAATAACGAAATAATATCAGCATATACAGGGTGGGCCATTTATATGGATGCACCTAAATAAAATGGGAATGGTTGGTGATATCAACTTCCTATTTGTGGCACATTAGTATATGGGAGCGGGAAAACTTTTCAAGAGGGGTGGTGACCATGGCGGCCATTTTGAAGTCGGCCATTTTGGATCCAACTTCATTTTTTTCAATGGGAAGAGGGTCATGTGATGTAAGGATATCGCGTCTGCGTGCAGCGGAGGCCCCGGATCCTGACCCACAGTGTGTTATGATGTATTCACACTGCAGAGCTGGGAATCTGGCACCTGGGAAGTGGAGCAGGTCACCGTGCACCTCGATAGAAGTGCCAAAGTCTCGCAAGACAACACAAATCTCGTGAGACATCGGCACTATATTCAATGGAGCACGGTGACCCGCTCCACTACGCAGGTGCCAGATTCCCAGCCCCGCAGAGTGAATACATCATAACACACTGCGGGGCAGGATCTGGGGCCTCTGCTACATGCAGGCGCAATATCCTTACATCATCTGATGTAAGTTCCCGGGCAGCACGCATTACGCATGCCCGAGAACTGATTGCAGAGTGCAGGCACCGGTGATGTCACGAGCAAGAGAGAAGGCGGCGATGGACGACTGCGAGGCGGTTGAGTCAGGGGGAGTAAACATACCTCCCTAACTCAATAGAGGTATGATGGGAAATTTATAAAACTCATTATTTCAGCTTTCTTAGGGATAATAAACATAAGAGCAACCTTCACAGAATGCAGCCTTAGTGCTGCTGAATGTGGCTCTTTTACTTTAATAGGTCCTGGAGGGGGTGACAGGTTCCCTTTAAAGAAAAATACTTAAAAATATATTTATTTTTAATAGTTTAGAGTAAAGTAGGCCCCGCCGAGAGAGTCTACTGTGTCGTGGTCTCAGCCTAAAAATTATTTTGGCCAGAACAAAAGTCGCTGGTTATGAATGTGATCTGGTGTTTGATGGGAACTGTTAAAATCTGATTGGTGAGGATGTAGTGGAGAAGTTGAGTTTTTCCAAGAGTGGGCGGTGGGACCCGGAGGTGAAGCTTGTGGGGAGCCTGGGCGGAGTCTCAAGGGAACTCGAAAATGTTTCCAGTATGGGGCCCCGAAATTCCTAGTGGAAGCCCTGGCCTGTCTCATAATCTGCAGACCGCAGCTTCCTGAGACTTCAGTGTGCTCAGGCAGGCGGCGTAATGACATTATTGCCTCATGCTGCTCTCCAGACCGGAAGAGAAAATGGAGGCTGCAGTGCCAGGAATCAGGATGAAGTGAGTATAAACTTATATATATACACAGTACAGACCAAAAGTTTGGACACACCTTCTCATTTAAAGATTTTTCTGTATTTTCATGACTATGAAAATTGTACATTAACACTGAAGGCATCAAAACTATGTATTAAAACATGTGGAATTATATACTTAACAAAAAAGTGTGAAACAACTGAAATTATGTCTTATATTCTAGGTTTTTCAAAGTAGCCACCTTTTGCTTTGATGACTGCGTTGCACACTCTTGGCATTCTCTTGATGAGCTTCAAGAGGTAGTCACCGGGAATGGTTTTCACTTCACAGGTGTGCCCTGTCAGGTTTAATAAGTGGGATTTCTTGCCTTATAAATGGGGTTGGGACCATCAGTTGTGTTGTGCAGACGTCTGGTGGATACAGAGCTGATAGTCCTACTGAATAGACTGTTAGAATTTGTATTATGGCAAGAAAAAAGTAGCTAAGTAAAGAAAAACGAGTGGCCATCATTACTTTAAGAAATGAAGGTCAGTCAGTCCGAAAAATTGGGAAAACTTTGAAAGTGTCCCCAAGTGCAGTGGCAAAAAAAACAATAAATACTCACATCTCTTCCTCCTTGTTCCGCTGTTAGCGTTGGTGACGTCAGACGCTGACAGGGGGATGATGGCAAAAGGAACGTAGCGCTCTTCCGTCATCGATGCGGTCAGCTGTATCGGCTAAATGCGATCAGCTGTATTTGCTAAATCCGGGTGGGCCACCTCTGAGCACCGGGCCCGGGGCGATGGCCCCCTCTGCCCCCCTGGTAGCTACACTACTGTTCCTGGCAGAAAAAAAGATTACCCACCTCTGTGCTAAGGCATATATTATCATTATCAATTCTACAGATCTCTCCAAAAATAAAAGTCCATTTCAGGTTTTCTTAAATCTGACGTGGTCAATTAGTATGACCAAATCCACTCTCTCTTTTATTTTGTATTGTAACCACAGCTGCGGCTCCAGCGGGTTCAGTTTGCCTTTATGGCCATCCTAGGGGACATATAGCAACCCTCGTACATGATTCCCATCACTGCTTCACTATATGTACACTATGTTCCAAATTATTATGCAAATTACATTTTTATCAGATTTTCCTAAATGGTCGGTGCAAATGACAGTCACTCTAATAAAAGTCATTACCCGTTAGATTATACATCGAATTTTATTGAAGATGCCTCCCAATTATAACAGTATAATCTCCAAAATGAATAAAAACTCAAAATGCACTGTTCCAAATTATTATGCACAGTAGAATTTCTAAACATTTGATATGTTTTAAAGAACGGAAAATGCTCATTTGTGGAATTTGCAGCATTAGGACGTCACATTCACTGAACAAAAAAGCTATTTAACGCCAAAACATCCCAACAGGCCAAGTTACATGTTAGCATAGGACCCTTCTTTGATGTCACCTTCACAATTCTTGCATCCATTGAACTTGTGAGTTTTTGGAGAGTTTCTGCTTGTATTTCTTTGCATGAAGTCAGAATAGCCTCCCAGAGCTGCTGTTTTGATGTGAACTGCCTCCCACCCTCATAGATCTTTTGCTTGATGATTCTCTAAAGGTTCTCTATAGGGTTGAGGTCAGGGGAAGATGGTGGCCACACCATGAGTTTATCTCCTTTTATGCCCATAGCAGCCAATGACTCAGAGGTAGGGTTGAGCGACTTTCATTTTTTTAAGATCGAGTAGGGTTTTGGGAAACCCGATTTTGTCCAGAGTCGAGTGCAGTCGGCCGATTATCGCTAAAAGTCGGGGATCGACCGAAACACGAAACCCAATGCAAGTCAATGGGGAAGCATAGTCGGCAGTGAGTGGAGGCCAGGAAAACACCTACAGTGCCCATTTTAATGCCAAAAACATCCATTCTTGTTTCTGAAGCTTGCCAATCTTAATTAACTGTATAATAATAGTTGGGCATAGGGAATTGGGGGAAAGTTGTGGGGGGAGTAGGGCTGGCTCAAGTTTTTCGTGGGCCCAGGAAATGCGGACTACGTCACGGCGGTGTTGCAGGGAAAGGTAAGTATTTAAACGTTGCAAGTGCTGTGATCCTGAGCAAGCAGGGGGGGGCCCACTCGTTCGCATTGCCACTGGCACAGGGCCCCTCAAAGTACGGCGGTGTGTTTGCATGGCGGGGGCGCCTCCCACCAGCAGCGACACTTTTGCGTACTCTGAGGGGCCCTGTGCCAGTGACGTCGCCAACGAGTATGCCCCCCCACCTGATGAAGGAACCTGCACTTTCATCTGCACCTTCCTCTTTGTCCCTGTGTAAGGTGGTATAACATGCGGGAAGGGGAACCTTACTTTCAGCAGGGTCAGATTCTGGCTGTGTAGAGTACAAGGGGAATGTAGTGGTCTAGGTCAATGTACCAGCAGACTCATTTAGCAGTGGCTGGGCAATGGGCAGGATGAGGAGGAAACAGATATAGGGCCAAAGAATAAAGTAGGCTACATGCAGTTCAAAATTGGTAACAGGACTAAACAGGCGGCATTGCTTTGTTCAGTGGAGTAGCAAACCCAAGAGCAGCAGACACTGTTTCAAGGGCCTAACCACACTAGTAGGCCAAATGCAGTTTAATATCTGATAGTATAGGGCGAAAGCCAGAATGTGGAAGCTCAGCTTTGTTCAGTTGAGGACAACACCAGGGAGGGGCAGACACCTTTAGTAGGCCGGAAAAGCCTATTGCATTTTTTAAAATGGTAATTTGGAGCAGAAGGTTGAAGCTCAGCTTTATTTAGTTGAGGGCAACACCAGGCAGGGGCACACAGACAGACACCTTTAGTAGGCCGGAAAAGCCTATTGCATTTTTTAAAATGGTAATTTGGAGCAGAAGGTTGAAGCTCAGCTTTATTTAGTTGAGGGCAACACCAGGGAGGGGCAGAAGCCGTTAGTAGGCCCTAACCACCATTTTTTTTTTTTTTTTAAAACCACTTAATGAGAGCCGGAAGGTTGAAGCTCAGCTTTATTTAGTTGAGGACAACACCAGGCAGGGGCACACAGACAGACACCTTTAGTAGGCCGGAAAAGCCTATTGCATTTTTTAAAATGGTAATTTGGAGCAGAAGGTTGAAGCTCAGCTTTATTTAGTTGAGGGCAACACCAGGCAGGGGCACACAGACAGACACCTTTAGTAGGCCGGAAAAGCCTATTGCATTTTTTAAAATGGTAATTTGGAGCAGAAGGTTGAAGCTCAGCTTTATTTAGTTGAGGGCAACACCAGGGAGGGGCAGAAGCCGTTAGTAGGCCCTAACCACCATTTTTTTTTTTTTAAAACCACTTAATGAGAGCCGGAAGGTTGAAGCTCAGCTTTATTTAGTTGAGGACAACACCAGGCAGGGGCACACAGACAGACACCTTTAGTAGGCCGGAAAAGCCTATTGCATTTTTTAAAATGGTAATTTGGAGCAGAAGGTTGAAGCTCAGCTTTATTTAGTTGAGGACAACACCAGGCAGGGGCACACAGACAGACACCTTTAGTAGGCCGGAAAAGCCTATTGCATTTTTTAAAATGGTAATTTGGAGCAGAAGGTTGAAGCTCAGCTTTATTTAGTTGAGGGCAACACCAGGGAGGGGCAGAAGCCGTTAGTAGGCCCTAACCACCATTTTTTTTTTTTTAAAACCACTTAATGAGAGCCGGAAGGTTGAAGCTCAGCTTTATTTAGTTGAGGACAACACCAGGCAGGGGCACACAGACAGACACCTTTAGTAGGCCGGAAAAGCCTATTGCATTTTTTAAAATGGTAATTTGGAGCAGAAGGTTGAAGCTCAGCTTTATTTAGTTGAGGACAACACCAGGCAGGGGCACACAGACAGACACCTTTAGTAGGCCGGAAAAGCCTATTGCATTTTTTAAAATGGTAATTTGGAGCAGAAGGTTGAAGCTCAGCTTTATTTAGTTGAGGACAACACCAGGCAGGGGCACACAGACAGACACCTTTAGTAGGCCGGAAAAGCCTATTGCATTTTTTAAAATGGTAATTTGGAGCAGAAGGTTGAAGCTCAGCTTTATTTAGTTGAGGGCAACACCAGGGAGGGGCAGAAGCCGTTAGTAGGCCCTAACCAAAGTTGAAGGCCAAATGCAGTTTAATTTCTGATACTATAGGCCGAAAGCCAGAAGGTGGAAGCTCCGATTTAGACAGTGGAGGACAATTTGAATTAGGGACTGCAGACAGACTTAGTAGGCTGTCCCCTGTGGACCATGCATCCACCACATCAACCCATTGCGCCGTAATGGACACGTAATCTTCCGTGGCCATGCCTACAGGTCCATGCGTCTGTTGTCAGGTGCACCTTTGTACTCACAGATTGCCAGAGTGCATGGACAATGCGGTCTTCTACATGCTGGTGGAGGGTTGGGATGGCTTTTCTCGCAAAAGAAGTGTCGACTGGTTAGCTTGTAGCGTGGTACAGCGTAGTCCATCATGGCCTTATTAATAGTAAATAAAATATATAACTAGGCTCTATGAACTTTTAAATAGGTTCCAGGGGTACACGGGCAGCATTGGTGTGGTCAGTGGAGGAGTATTGCAAGTAGGGGCTGCAGACAGGCTATCAAAGGCCTAAAATAACAAACAGTAGGCAGTCATGGCAGTTTTACATCGGTTACATGGATACACAGGCAGGCACTCCAGGCAGCATTGTGGTCAGTGGAGGAGTATTGCAAGTAGGGGCCGCAGACAGGCTATCAAAGGCCTAACATAACAAACAATAGGCTCATGGCAGTTTTACAGCGGTTACATGGATACACGGGCAGGCAGCTTGGTGGTCAGTGGAGGAGTATTTAAAGTAGGGACCGCAGACAGGCTTCAAAGGCCTAACATAAGAAAATGGGCTGGCTGTAGGCACTTTATAATTGGTTCCAGGGGTACACGGGCAGCAGTGGTCTGGCCAGTGGAGGACTAGTGGAAGGAGGGACCGCAGACAGGCTTCAAAGGCCTAACATAAAAAAATGGGCTGTCTGTAGGCACTTTATAATTGGTTCCAGGGGTACACGGGCAGCAGTGGTCTGGCCAGTGGAGGACTAGTGGAAGGAGGGACCGCAGACAGGCTTCAAAGGCCTAACATAAAAAAACGGGCTGGCTGTAGGCACTTTATAATTGGTTCCAGGGGTACACGGGCAGCAGTGGTCTGGTCAGTGGAGGACTAGTGGAAGGAGGGACTGCAGACAGGCTTCAAAGGCCTAACATAAAAAAATGGGCTGGCTGTAGGCACTTTATAATTGGTTCCAGGGGTACACGGGCAGCAGTGGTCTGGCCAGTGGAGGACTAGTGGAAGGAGGGACCGCAGACAGGCTTCAAAGGCCTAACATAAAAAAATGGGCTGGCTGTAGGCACTTTATAATTGGTTCCAGGGGTACACGGGCAGCAGTGGTCTGGCCAGTGGAGGACTAGTGGAAGGAGGGACCGCAGACAGGCTTCAAAGGCCTAACATAAAAAAATGGGCTGGCTGTAGGCACTTTATAATTGGTTCCAGGGGTACACGGGCAGCAGTGGTCTGGTCAGTGGAGGACTAGTGGAAGGAGGGACCGCAGACAGGCTTCAAAGGCCTAACATAAAAAAATGGGCTGGCTGTAGGCACTTTATAATTGGTTCCAGGGGTACACGGGCAGCAGTGGTCTGGCCAGTGGAGGACTAGTGGAAGGAGGGACCGCAGACAGGCTTCAAAGGCCTAACATAAAAAAATGGGCTGGCTGTAGGCACTTTATAATTGGTTCCAGGGGTACACGGGCAGCAGTGGTCTGGCCAGTGGAGGACTAGTGGAAGGAGGGACCGCAGACAGGCTTCAAAGGCCTAAAATAACAAACAATAGGCTCATGGCAGTTTTACAGCGGTTACATGGATACACGGGCAGCTTGGTGGTGAGTGGAGGAGTAGTGCAAGGAGTGTCTGTCCCAGTACTCCCAAAATATAAATAGATGTTAATGTCTCGCAAAACAACCAAAACAAAAAAAAAGGTGGCATACTTAGGTACAGGGGTGGGCTCATCTGCTGAGTTTCTGACATAGTAATTTGGCAGTAACTATTTAATGGTGCCAATATAGGACACAGACACAGACTACTTTAAGTTGCATCGTAGATGTCTACAAATTTGTATTGTCAGTGCCAGACATTGAATGATGTCAGCGAATAGACTAAAGATTGGTGGAGCTGTGCGACATAATTTTGCATGTGGTAGAGCACATTTTGAGCTGGGGTAGGGGGGAACTCTCTAGAGGCCGGCGGGACCGCCCCAGGGCCCCTCATGTTACAACGGTGTGTCTGACGTTGGGTGTGCACCACCACCGCCAGAGACACTACATTGTACTATGAGGGACCCAGTAGCAATGCCGTCAACCAAAAGCGAGCACACCCACCTCTTCAGACAAACAGCAGTCTCACGGGTGCTTGCGCCAAGTCGCGATACCACGGCCCCGTGTGGGGAGTTTGGCCATTTAGGGAGGTGTAAACATGTCGTATGCTGTACAATCAGCTGCAGCAAATTAGACATTAGAAAAGTAATTCACAGGCAAGAGCCTTTCATAGGAAAGCTAGGTGTCGGCTGGGCAAGGTGGGGCAAAAGATTTCGAAATCCAGTTGTGGTTCATTTTAATGAATGTTAGATCGTCAACATTTTGGGTAGCCAGACGAGTCCTTTTTTCGGTTAATATTGAACCTGCAGCACTGAATACTCTTTCTGATAGGACACTTGCTGCCGGGCAAGCAAGCTCCTGCAATGCATATTCTGCCAATTCTGGCCAGGTGTCTAATTTGGAGGCCCAGTAATCAAATGGGAATGACGGTTGAGGGAGAACATCGATAAGGGATGAAAAATAGTTAGTAACCATACTGGACAAATGTTGTCTCCTGTCACTTTCAATTGATGCAGCAGTACCTGTCCTGTCTGCGGTCATAGCAAAATCACTCCACAACCTGGTCAGAAAACCCCTCTGTCCAACGCCACTTCTGATGTGTGCACCCCTAACACTCCTAGTCTGCTGCCCCCTGGAGCTCGTGTGAGAACGATCACGTGCGCTGTGTGCTGGGAATGCCTGAAGCAAACGGTCAACAAGAGTTGATTGTTTGGTTGCTAATATTAGTTCCAAGTTCTCATGTGGCATAATATTTTGCAATTTGCCTTTATAGCGTGGATCAAGGAGGCAGGCCAACCAGTAATCGTCATCGTTCATCATTTTCGTAATGCGTGTGTCCCTTTTTAGGATACGTAAGGCATAATCCGCCATGTGGGCCAAAGTTCCAGTTGTCAAATCTCCGGTTGTGATTGGTTGAGGGGCAGTTGCAGGCAAATCTACGTCACTTGTGTCCCTCAAAAAACCAGAACCCGGCCGTGACACGCAACCAATTTCCTGTGCCCCCGGGAAAGGTTCGGCATTAAAAATATACTCATCCCCATCATCCTCCTCGTCCTCCACCTCCTCTTCGCCCGCTACCTCGTCCTGTACACTGCCCTGACCAGACAATGGCTGACTGTCATCAAGGCTTTCCTCTTCCTCTGGTGCAGACGCCTGCTCCTTTATGTGCGTCAAACTTTGCATCAGCAGACGCATTAGGGGGATGCTCATGCTTATTACGGCGTTGTCTGCACTAACCAGCCGTGTGCATTCCTCAAAACACTGAAGGACTTGACACATGTCTTGTATCTTAGACCACTGCACACCTGACAACTCCATGTCTGCCATCCTACTGCCTGCCCGTGTATCCTCCCACAAATAAATAACAGCACGCCTCTGTTCGCACAGTCTCTGAAGCATGTGCAGTGTTGAGTTCCACCTTGTTGCAACGTCTATGATTAGGCGATGCTGGGGAAGGTTCAAAGACCGCTGATAGGTCTGCATACGGCTGGCGTGTACAGGCGAACGTCGGATATGTGAGCAAAGTGCACGCACTTTGAGGAGCAGGTCGGAGAACCCAGGATAAGTTTTCAATAAGCACTGCACCACCAGGTTTAAGGTGTGAGCCAGGCAAGGAATGTGTTTCAGTTGGGAAAGGGAGATGGCAGCCATGAAATTCCTTCCGTTATCACTCACTACCTTGCCTGCCTCAAGATCTACTGTGCCCAGCCACGACTGTGTTTCTTGTTGCAAGAACTCGGACAGAACTTCCGCGGTGTGTCTGTTGTCGCCCAAGCACTTCATAGCCAATACAGCCTGCTGACGCTTGGCAGTAGCTGGCCCATAATGGGACAACTGGTGTGCAACAGTGTCATCTGCCGATGGAGTGGTTGGCAGACTGCGTTCTGTGGAAGAGCTGTAGCTTCTGCAGGAGGACGAGGAGGAGGAGGAGGAGGGGGTGCGAACGCCTACAGCCAACTGTTTCCTAGACCGTGGGCTAGGCACAACTGTCCCTAAATTGATGTCGCCTGTGGACCCTGCATCCACCACATTCACCCAGTGTGCCGTGATGGACACATAACGTCCCTGGCCATGCCTACTGGTCCATGCATCTGTAGTCAGGTGCACCTTTGTACTCACAGATTGCCTGAGTGCATGGACGATGCGCTGTTTAACATGCTGGTGCAGGGCTGGGATGGCTTTTCTGGAAAAAAAGTGTCGACTGGGTAGCTCGTATCGTGGTTCAGCGTACTCCATCAGGGCTTTGAAAGCTTCGCTTTCAACTAACCGGTAGGGCATCATCTCTAACGAGATTAGTCTAGCTATGTGGGCGTTAAAACACTGTGTACGCGGATGCGAGGATAAGTACTTCCTTTTTCTAACCAGAGTCTCATGTAGGGTGAGCTGGACTGGAGAGCTGGAGATCGTGGAACTTTCGGGTGTGCCGGTGTACATGGCAGACTGAGAGACGGTTGGAGACGGTATTGTTTCCGCCGGTGCCCTAGATGCAATATTTCCTCCTACAAAACTGGTGAGACCCTGACTGCTTTTGGCTGGCAAAGAAACCTGCACAGATACTGCCGGTGGTGCGGAAAATGGTGGCCTTACAGTGACGGAAGGGATGTTGCGTTGCTGACTAGCTTCATTGGCCAAGGGTGCTACAACCTTGAGGGACGTTTGGTAGTTAGTCCAGGCTTGAAAATGCATGGTGGTTAAGTGTCTATGCATGCAACTAGTATTTAGACTTTTCAGATTCTGACCTCTGCTTAAGCTAGTTGAACATTTTTGACAGATGACTTTGCGCTGATCAGTTGGATGTTGTTTAAAAAAATGCCAGACTGCACTCTTCCTAGACTCGGATCCCTTTTCAGGGATTGCAGACTGAGCTTTAACCAGATGGCAACGCTGTGCTCCAACAGGTTTTGGCTTTGACACGCGTTTTGGGCCAGATACGGGCCCGGCAGATGGAACCTGTTGCGATGTTGATGCCTGCTGCGGCCCCTCCTCCACCTCCGCTTCTGAACTACTGCCGCCTGCACCCTGTTCCCCCAATGGCTGCCAATCGGGGTCAATAACTGGGTCATCTATTACCTCCTCTTCGAGCTCGTGTGCAACTTCGTCTGTGTCACTGTGTCGGTCGGTGGTATAGCGTTCGTGGCGGGGCAACATAGTCTCATCAGGGTCTGATTGTGGATCTGTACCCTGAGAGGGCAATGTGGTGGTCTGAGTCAAAGGAGCAGCATAGTACTCTGGCTGTGGCTGTGCATCAGTGCACTCCATGTCAGAATATACTTGTAATGGGCATGGCCTGTTAAATGTTTCACTTTCTAAGCCAGGGACGGTATGTGTAAAGAGCTCCATGGAGTGACCCGTTGTGTCGCCTGCTGCATCCTTCTCTCTTGTTGTAGTTTTTGCTGAGGAGGACAAGGAAGCGACTTGTCCCTGACCGTGAACATCCACAAGCGACGCGCTGCTTTTACATTTACCAGTTTCGGAAGAGGAGGCAAAAGAGCTAGAGGCTGAGTCTGCAATGTAAGCCAAAACTTGCTGTTGCTGCTCCGCCTTTAAAAGCGGTTTTCCTACTCCCAGAAAAGAGAGCGTTCGAGGCCTTGTGTAGCCTGACGACGAAACTGGCTCCACAGCTCCAGACTTAGGTGGAATATTTTTATCCCCACGACCACCTGATGCTCCACTACCACTACCATCATTACCAGCTGACAATGAACGCCCACGACGACCTCTTGCACCAGACTTCCTCATTGTTTTAAAATCTTAACCAAAGTAACTTTATTTGTTGCTGTCAAACAACTTACACGGTGAGCTATAACTTCAGTATGATTTCAATATCCCTTAACAGGTTGGTGAGACCACAAGGAAAATCAGGCACAATGTTACACACTCTGTTTTCTGTGGCACAAAATCACAGAGATGACACACACGCAGGACTGTCACTCAAGCACTAATGTCAATATTAATCTCCCACCTAATTTATGTTTTGTTTTTTTTCAGGGAGACTTTAGAAACCAAATAATATTAAAAAAAAAAAAAAAAAAAAAAAGGCTTTCTATGGCCCACAATTAGAGAGAGAGAGGTGGCACACCCAGGAGTCAAGACTGGCACACAAGCTGAAAGGGCAATATTACTCTCCCACTGTTTTTTTATGTTTTTTTTTTTTTTTTCAGGGAGACTTTAGAAACCAAATAATATAAAAAAAAAAAAAAAAAAAAAATAGGCTTTCTATAGCCCACTGAATGAGAGAGAGAGGTGGCACACCCAGGAGTTAAGACTGGCACACAAGCTGAAAGGGCAATATTACTCTCCCACTGTTTTTTTTATGTTTTTTTTTTTTTTTTTCAGGGAGACTTTAGAAACTAAATAATAAGAAAAAAAATAAATAAATAAATAGGCTTTCTATAGCCCACTGAATGAGAGATGACACGCACAGGAGTGGCACACAAGCCCTGACTGAGGCCAATATTTTTCTCCCACTGATTGATGTAGTGTTTTTGTGTTGAGGTAGAATTTAGAACACAAATCACGGAAAAAATAAATAGGCTTTCTATGGCCCACTCAGTGAGAGATGGCACACACAGGGATGGCACTGTAGCAGAAATGCCAATCTTAATCTCCCACAAAAAAAACAAAAAAAAAACAGGGACTGTCCTACAATTACTATCTCCCTGCAGTAATCTAAGCCAGGTATGGCAGGCAGCAATAGGAGTGGACTGATGCACAAATTAAATAAAAAGTGTGGACAAACAAAAAAGATAGCTGTGCAGAAAGGAAGGAACAAGAGGATATGTGCTTTGAAAAAAGCAGTTGGTTTCCACAGTGGCGTACACACAGCAATACAGCTATCACGGAGCCTTCTAGGGCAGCCAAATGAGCTACAGCGCTGAGGGGAAAAAAAAAAAAAAATAGCTTCCACAGTCCCTGCACACCGAAGGTGGTGTTGGACAGTGGAAATCGCTGCAGCACAAGCGGTTTGGTGGTTAGTGGACCCTGCCTAACGCTCTCCCTGCTTCTGACGAAGCGGCAGCAACCTCTCCCTAAGCTCAGATCAGCAGCAGTAAGATGGCGGTCGGCGGGAACGCCCCTTTATAGCCCCTGTGACGCCGCAGACAGCAAGCCAATCACTGCAATGCCCTTCTCTAAGATGGTGGGGACCAGGATCTATGTCATCACGCTGCCCACACTCTGCGTTCACCTTCATTGGCTGAGAAATGGCGCTTTTCGCGTCATTGAAACGCGACTTTGGCGCGAAAGTCGCGTACCGCATGGCCGACAAGCACAGGGGTCGGATCGGGTTTCATGAGACGCCGACTTAGCCAAAAGTCGGCGACTTTTGAAAATGATCGACCCGTTTCGCTCAACCCTACTCAGAGGTATTCTTTGCAGCATGAGATGGGGCATTGTCAGCATGAAGATGATTTTGCTCCTGAAGGCAAGTTTCTGCTTTTTAGACCATAGAAGAAAGTTGTCAGTCAGAAACTCTATATACTTTGCAGATGTCATTTTCACACCTTCAGGAACCTTAAAGGGCCTTACCAGCTGTTTCCCATGATTCTGGCCCAAAACATGACTCCTCCACCTCCTCGTTGACGTTGCAGCCTTGATGGGACATGGTGGCCATCCACCAACCATCCACTACTCCATCCATCTAGACCATCCAGGGTTGCTCAACACTTATCAGTAAACAAGACTGTTTGGAAATTAGTCTTCATGTATGTGTGGGCCCAATACAACCATTTCTGCTTGTGAACACTGTTTAAGGGTGGCCGAATAGTAGGTTTATGCACCACAGCAAGCCTTTGAAGGAGCCTACACCTTGAGGTTCGAGGGACTCCAGAGGCACCAGCAGCTTCAAATATCTGTTTGCTGCTTTGTAATGGCTTTATAGCAGCTGCTCTTAGCGTACCGTCTCACAGCGGCACTTTTGTCGCTACGACGGCACGATCCGTGACATTCCAGCGATATCCATACGATATCGCTGTGTCACACGCAGCAGCGATCAGGGACGCCGCTGAGAATCGTACGTCTTAGCAGATCGTTTGGAACTTTATTTCGTCACTGAATCTCCCACTGTCTTGCTGGATCGTGTGTGTGACACCGATCCAGCGATGCGTTCGGTAGTAAACAGGGTAAACATCAGGTTACTAAGCGTAGGGCCGCGCTTAGTAACCCGATGTTTACCCTGGTTAACATCGTAAAAGTTAAAAAAAACAAACAGTACATACTCACATTCCGGTGTCCGTCAGGTTCCTTGCCGTCTGCTTCCCGCACTGACTGACTGCCGGCCGTAAAGTGAAAGCAGAGCACAGCGGTGACGTCACCGCTGTGCTCTGCTTTCACTTTACGGCCGGCAGTCAGTCAGTGCGGGAAGCAGACGGCAAGGGACCTGACGGACACCGGAATGTGAGTATGTACTGTTTGGTTTTTTTTACATTTACGATGGTAACCAGGGTAAACAACGGGTTACTAAGCGCGGCCCTGCGCTTAGTAACCCGATGTTTACCCTGGTTACCCGGGGACTTCGGCATCGTTGGTCGCTGGAGAGCTGTGTGTGTGACAGCTCTCCAGCGACCACACAACGACTTACCAACGATCACGGCCAGGTCGTATCGCTGGTCGTGATCGTTGGTAAATCGTTTTGTGTAACGGTACCCTTAATCCGATGAACTTGCCTGGCAGAACTCTTCCTCATTATGCCTTTATCAGCACAAACACATTTGTGCTCAGATACAGCCACAAATCTCTTAACAGTACGATGATCACGCTTATGTTTTTGGAAAATTTCTGATGTTTTCATCCCTTCACCAAGGCATTGCACTATTTGATGCTTTTCAGCAGCAGAGAGATCCTTTTTCATTCCCATGTTACTTGAAAACTGTGACCTGCTTAATAATGTGGATCATCATTTTTAAGTAGTTTTCCTTTAATTAGAATCACCTGGAAAACCAATTTTCACATGTGTTTAAGATTGATTTCAGTGATCCATTGAGCCCTGAGACACAATACCATCCACGAGTTTATTTGAAAAACAAAACAATTAAATCTTTATGACACTTAAATCCAATTTGCATAATAATTTGGAACACAGTGTATATATAGTACAGGGTCACAGTTGGCAATAGGAATAATTACTGCATGATCTGATATCAAATTCAGAGGTATATGTGCTCTTTAATAATTTTTTGTACATAACAAAAAGGAATCTTGCATTTTATTTTAACTTGATTCGATTGTCAAGTCATATAAAAGCCCTTCAAATATAGACTTGACTGCATGAGCTATGAGGGACCATATGTTTTTGCTGCTCACTCATCAACTTTACTTCTGGACACAAATTTTAGAACAATTGGTTTCTTCGGTTGCATGAAACTTTGAGTGCTGAACTCCATTGGTACCTGTTAAACAGAAAAATACACAGTGAGATATCAGCGAAGCACAACTCCGATGAAGGACAATTTTGGGTATAATAGTTGTTAACCAGAGCTTTTTTCGGTTTTGCATTTTTGTTTTTCGCTCCTCTTCTTCCCAGAGCCATAACTTTTTTATTTTTCCATCAATATGGCCGTGTGAGGGCTTGTTTGGTTTTATCATGACGTGTACTAGAAAACGGGAAAAATATTCAAAGTGAGGTGAAATTGCAAAAAAAGTGCAATCCCACACTTGATTTTTTTCTTTGGCTCTTTAGCTATGTTCATTAAATGCTAAAAAACTGACCTGCCATTATGATTCTCCAGGTCATTACGAGTTCATAGACACCAAACATGTCTAAGTTCTTTTTTATATAAGTGGTGAAAAAAAAAAATTCCAAACTTTGCTTTAAAAAAAAAAAAAATTGCGCCATTTTCTGAGACCTGTAAAGTCTTCATTATTCGTGATCTCGGATTGGGTGAGAGCTTATTTTTGGAGCACCGAGCTGCCGTTTTTAATCATACCATTTTGGTGCAGAGAAGTTCTTTTCATCGCCCGTTATTGCATTTTAATTCAATGTTGCGGCGACCAAAAAAATGTACGGTAATTCTGGCGTTTTGACTTTTTTTTTATCGCTACACCGTTTAGCAATCAGGCTAATCCTTTTTTTTATTGATAGATCGGGTGATTCTGAATGCGGCAACACCAAATATGTTTGGGTTTTTTATTGTTTTATTTTGAATGGGGTGAAAGGGGGGTGATTTGAATTTTTTAATTTTTTATTTTTTTTCTATTTTTAGCAACATTTTATTTTTACTTTTGCCATGCTCAGGTGATGCTCAGACCGCCTCTATGTAGGAGAATTGCAGACTTGCTATGACCGCCGACCACAGAGTGGCACTCACAGCAGACCTCTGGCTGTCATGCCGACACACCGGTGACCCACGATCACATGCAGGTCACCGGTTGCGTATTTCAGACACGATTGCCAGAAATATCATTTAAATGCCTCTGTCAGCGTTTGACAGCGGCATTTAACTAGTTAATATCCAAGGCGGGTTGCGATTCTGCTGTTCAAAACAGCTGACATGTCCCGGCTTCGATGTGGTCTCACCTCCAGAGCCCAGATCAAAGGCAGGGATACTGACATTGGCGTACTATTTCGCCCGATGTCAGTAAGGGGTTAAATACGATTTTCATCAATCTCTCACGGAATACAAGTACAATTTCAAAAAATTAAAAAAAGAGTTTCAAAGAACATTTTTTATCACATAAAATGAAAGTAAGGTTAATAATAAAACTTTGATTACAAAATCTTCAGTTTTACTCAACTAAGTTGTTGCAAAAATGAGTACACCCCACATCAAAAACTACTACTTCTAGTATTTTGAATTATTTCCTTGATTTTTAAAGACAGAACCAAGTCTTGTTGCCATGGAATGAACAACTTGGTGACATATTACAACGTCTATCTTTTTTCAAGAACTAACTCCTTTAGAGTCTGGATGCTGGATGGAAAGTGATGCTTAACTTGTCTCTTTGGAATTCCCTACAGATGTTCAGTTGGGATCAGATCACGACACATATTTGGCCACTGAATCACTTTCACCCTGTTCTCTTTCAGAAATGCAACAGAGGCCTTAGGGTATGTGTCCACTTTCAGGATGGCCGGTGGTTTGGACGGAGCGGCAAACTTGCTCTGCCCAAAGCTCTGCCCCCTTCTGGAGACGCGATGATGCCGGATGTGTTCATTGCACACATCCGGCATCATCGCACCCCACACATAGGGCCCTGTGATTTACCTTTTTTTCACAGCCGCCCCCCCCCCCCCCCCCCGAAGAAGCCCACGCGAAACGCGCGTAGGGTTGCACGTGCGGCCGACCTGACACGAGATGGGTAAGAAATAATCACTTAGTTAAGATATCATGTATGCATGCCATGGGAGGGTATTGATAGTATAGCTTGACACTAGTGGTCACTATGACTCTGTGAAAAGTTTTTATAGCTATCCCTGGTATTAGCACTTAAAGTATAAATTATACTTATTGCACGAGCACTTTTTTCACTTTTTACCAATTCTGGTTTCTTACCTTGGTGTCCGGTCGGTCCGCATGTGGTGCTGCTGTTTTTGCTTCAATACATCTGATGTCCTGTTTTTATGTTGTTATATACATTTTTACAGTGCCATATATGTAATTGTTTATATAATAAACTTTTTGGATTTTACTACTTTTTGGTGGATTTTGTCACTCCAATTCTTCTTCTTGTCAAAAAACCTGTGTGGAGTGGTTCCATGGCTAATGCCTGTGGTGGCCGGGATATGTAGGCCTGCGGTCACCGGTGTTTATATGTACATTTATACTGTCCTAAAGGTCTTTTTGTTTTCTCCTGTGATTTACCTTGCGGCGGAGCAGCGTTGCCGCAAGGTAAACGGACATGCTAAGATCTAAAAAGACGCGCAGCATGTCCGGAATCGCAGGGCCGCCGGGTGCGTGTTACCACACATAGTGGAGACGGGATTTCATAAAATCCCCTCCACTATGCTGTAACATCTGGACGCTGCGGTTTCAACGCGTGGACACATACCCTTAGATGTCTGATTTGGATCATAGTCATATTGAATAAGTGCACATCTTCCATGGGCATGGCATAATGGTAGTATCTTCATTCAATATACAGTACATCTGTGAATTCACGATAGCATCAATACAATATAGCTCCCTCACACCAGGAGCATTCCCAACATAAGTGTCATGTCGGACGCTGTTCAGACCAGGTCGTCCGACAGACAGCGTTAATTCCGCTTTTGACCACTATTTACTCATAGGCGTCTGCTAGATTTTGTCTAGCTGTTCCGGGGTTAATTTACCTGATCCTCGGATTGGAAGCTGGGCCATTTCCATGGCCTTTAAATAGTTCTCCTGATCATTGGGCATCGCCGATTATAGCTTCTGTCTTGCGTTGTTATCTCGGTCTGGAGTGGTGAGTTGGTGGTTGGAGATTCGTTGCTGGTGGTGTATATTCCTTCATCTTATTTACTCCTTCCTATATTTGTGTTTGTTTTGCCCTGCACATTTATAGTGTATTCCTGAGTGTCTGCGGCGTGGTGTATATTTTCCTTTATCCTTGTCTGTGCTAACTGTGGGTATTTAAGTATTACCTCTTCACTGGGTGGTGGGTGGAGGTTTCAGCCTAGGGCTGAGCTCAGGAGTTAGGATGAGGTTCGAGGCCTGAACATGCACACCATCAGTGTAAACTTCAGGTAGAGGGTCAGTCAGGATTTCCCTAGACTTAGGGAAATTGCAGGAGCCCGGGTTATTAGCTCTTGCTCACCTAGTCTCTCCCTGACAATAAGGCAGTGCCACTACCATCTTTCATGCTAGGCACCATACATTTTTCTTTGTACTCCTTACCTTTGTGATGCCATACAATTTTGAGCCATCAGTGCCAAAAACATTTATCTTGGTCTTATTCATCACTCCAGAGTATAGAGTCAGAGTACTTTTCATACCTTGCAACATGAACTATGGCAAATTGTAGGTGCGCCTTTTTGTGCATGGGCTTTAGAAGAGACTTCCTTTGTGGATGACACCCATGTATGCCATTCCCCTACAGTGTATGCTATATTGTGTCATGGAAATTACTCATCCCTGTTTGGTCTTCTACTTCTTTAGCTAACTGCAGTGAACTTGCATGTTGACTTTCTTTAACCCATCTCATCGGACGACTCTCCTGTTTAGGTGTTAACTTCCATGGTTGGCCTAGAAATTTCTATGAGATGGTTGCAGTTCCACCTTTTTTTTTCATCACATTTTTGTATCACTTTTTCTACAGTATTCTGACTGATCTTTTTGTAGCCTTCACCAGTGCACATTTCTCTTCCATGTGGTGCCATTGCTGACAGCATGAAATGAGAAGCAGTTTATGTCAGTAAGATTACTGCAGTTCACAGCTGCCTGGTCTCACGCTGTACAGCTTGCACAGCACAGTATGATAACCAGCATTGGCTGCTGCTCCAGTCTATGGAGCTTTGTTTTCTGAACAGGGCTCCATATATTGGACGAAGAATACGAGGATCGTAGTGGGACCTCCATTTTTTTTTAATTACGGCAGACCAGTGTTGCTGATTTTTTTTTTTTTTTTTTTTTATGAATAAGTGAATGAAGAAGATTGTCTTGGAGTAATTTTTAGAAATTAAGGACTAAGGCTACGTTCACATTTGCGTTGTGCGCCGCAGCGTCGGCGCCGCAGCGCACAACGCAAACAAAAACGCAGCAAAACGCACGCTAAAACGCTGCGTTTTGCGCCGCATGCGTCATTTTTGGCCACAAGTTGGACGCAAAAAAAATGCAACTTGATGCGTTTCTTGCGTCCAACGCTTGCGGCCATGCGGCGCTAAACGCAGCACAACGCATGTCCATGCGCCCCCATGTTAAATATAGGGGCGCATGACGCATGCGGCGCCGCTGCGGCGCCCGACGCTGCGGCGCTGACCGCAAATGTGAACTTAGACTTACATGTGTGTTTCTTTCTTTTGACTATGGGGTTAGTGATAGGCGTGTCTGACAGATGTCTCTCCATTTATTAACTCCAGGGCATGATGTAAGCGACAGCTACTGACATCAACCCCACAAACATATTAGCCTGATTGTCACTGCCCCAGGGTAATCAGGAAGAGCCAAGGCTAAGCACCAAAATTGGGGCATCTAATGGATGCGTCATTTCTGGGGTGGCTTAGGGCTGTTCATATTAGGCTGGGAGAAGGCCAGTATCCATGAACCTTCCCTGCCTATTAATATCAGTCAACAGCTGTCTACTTAGCATTTGCTGGGTATTAAAAATAGTGGGGGGACCCCACATCATTTTTTTGAGGGTTCCCTTTTTAATAACCAATAAAGGCTAAATAAACAGCTGAGAGCTGACATTAATGGGCTGGGAAGCTCCATGGTTATCGGGCCCTTCCCAGTCTGATAATATAAGCCCACAGCTGTCTGCTTTTCCTTAGCTAGTTATTAAAAATATTGGGAACCCCACATCGAATTTATAAATAATGTATTTATTTAATAGCTTAAATAAAGCTAAGCACCCTTTAATGCCACATGAATGGCACGAAAGGGTGCTAGTTTATTTTATGTAGGGGGCTTGAGATATTACATTTCTACATAATAAATAGTAATAATATTTTTTATTTATGTAACGCAAACATATTCCTCAGCACTCTATATGACATTATCTTTCTATATAAGTCTAATGGTTCTGGCTGTGAATCTACTGTGCTTGCCTGATGAATGGTCAGGTGCACCTTTGAGATGTGCATAAAAATCTGACACGCATGGTCGTGTAGCATGCGATTGTTTTCTTGCACCCACTGACTTGCATTCTTTCAGACAATTGCACCATACTGCGATTTTTTTTTTTTTTTGTCTCAGTCCTATCCGAGCTGAGAAAAACATTGCAGATGACTCATTTAATAACATTGGTCAGAGTGCTATGCGATGTTTTCTCATATCCTCCGTATTTTACACCAGTATGAGTGAGCCCTAAAGGTGCAGTTAGAAAAGCGCACCTCTTTTGGCTTATGTAAACATGATGGTGATCGATGGTGTCTAACAGCTGCAAAACAGGCAGCCGCAAGGACTCGAATATATTATCCAGTACACCCAAGATACTCAGATAACATATTATCCAACACTCCACCCACAGCTGTTAACCAGTAAAATCCTGCTGTCAATCGCTCACAGCGGCGTTTAACACGCATCAACAAGGGCACACGTCATTCCACGCTCCTTTCGCCATGAAGTTTAAAGAAAAAAAGCATTTTTGCCCTACTGAAAATAACACAATAAAAAATACACACATTTGGTATTGCTGCATTCCGAAATGCCAACTCTATAAAAATATAAAATAAATCAATCTGATCAATATTCAGTGTAATGGAAAAAAATAAACTACTTTTTTTTGGCTGTCGCAACATTGAAATAAGATGCAACAACATTGTATTGCCTCCAAAATAGTATTAGTAACGATGCCAGCTCAGGGTGTAAAAAATAAGCCCTCACATAGCCCTATATCACAAAAATTTAAAACGTTACGGGTCCCAGAAATTTGTCTGAGATTTTTTTTTGCTTTTGCTGCCATTTTCTGAGGTTTTTTTTCCACCAATTAAAAAAACTATACATGTTTGGTATCTGCATACATACACTGACCTGGAGAATCATATTGCTAGGTCAGTTTTACCATATAGTGAACATGGTAAATAAAAAAGCTATTGTGTAATTGCACTTTTTAAAAAAAAAAAAATTTCCTGCATTTGGAATTTTTTTCCCATTTTCAAGTACGTTATATGAATGATTTCATTCAAAAGTATACCTTGTCTCAAGAAAAACAAGACCTTATACGGCTATATTGACGGAAAAATAAAAAAGTTATGGTTGCTGTAAGAATGGAGGGAAAAAACTAAAATGAAAAAAAAAAACAACGAAAATCGCTTGGGGGAGCAGTAGTTAAATTGTCTTATTTAGTTAGACACTGTGAAAATGAGCAAGTTTGCATTTGACTTGTTTTTTCTATATGCTGTCATTCTTTTGAAATTAGAGCTTTTATCTTTCATAGAGTACAGCTGGTTTCCATGGAGCTCAACAACCAGTGCCTGCCCAGACGCTAAGGGTATGTGCACACGTCAGGATTTTGTCAGGATTTTGTCAGGATTTTGTCAGGCTTTTTCATCAGGTTTTGTAGCCAAAACCAGGAGTGGGTGATAAATGCAGAAGTGGTGCATATGTTTCTATTATACTTTTCCTCTAATTGTTCCACTCCTGGTTTTGGCTACAAAACCTGATGAAAAAGCCTGACAAAATCCTGACAAAATCCTGACAAAATCCTGACGTGTGCACATACCCTAACCGTGTGTGCACAGTAGCTACATTCTGGGAGGGAAGTTAACTCTTAACACACCAGCCACCTCTCTCCAGCCCATTAATTTTTTACACAGTGGTTAGCTGCTCACCTCCATCCCCCACCCACTCAGCTCAGAGCTCTTATCAGTCCTGCACAACCACAATCCATGGCATGGCACCCAGCATCATATTGGCAGTTTCCATAGCAGTTTTAATCGGGGCTCTCACTTAACCAAGCCATGTGCACTTTCAAAGTCTCAGTTATCTTTATATGCAAATATAGTCACTCAGAAGAAGCACGAACAGACCGTTAATGTGTAGTAACTGAATGAGCTGCTCACCAGGGTTGTAACTCAATGAGGAGCACCTGCCCCTAAATTAACCAGGAAATATGGAGGACCTGCTTAGGTGTAACCTGCTGCTGAAGAGATATCTTCTGAATTCCCCTTTTTTACACCAACAAATCGAGTCATACAACTAAGCACATACAAAACTGCCCATGAATAACATGTATAAGTATCTTACATAAAGGGTTTTCCTAATCGAGGTAGTCCAAATGCCCTAACAAAGCACATGAACACAGGTTGTCTTCACGGGACAATAGCTTTACTAGCAAGAGGAGCTTTAGATGATGACTTATTTTAGTGTTAACCAATTTTATAAACTGTAGTCTATCTTCCCCAATCCTACTTTATCCTCCATATTTTCCACACAAGCCTCTACAAAAACTGTACAAATACGCAATGTATAGACTCCCATTTCCAAAATATACTACACAGTACAAAGATGCACCCTAGGGATATCCGCTAGTAAAAGAAAATCAATGGAAAAAAATTGTTGACCTTGTTGACCTCTACCTACAGGTAGAGCCCAATGCACTTGAATGGGAACACCATTAATAACTGTGTTGATGATCACTAATAGGATTTAGTCAACTCACCAGTGTGTCTTTACATGGTCGACAGGTGAAGTGCTGGAGGATGGCTGTGATGGCCACCTTCATACTCAACATAGCAAATCTCATCCCTATGCAGTTTCTTGGTCCATCACCAAAGGGCAGGAAGGTGTATGGTGTTTGGTTTTCTCTATTTTCTTTACTGAATCTGGAGAAACAATTAATGAATATTAAGGAATAAGTGATGTCCGAGCATAGTCTTGGAATATTATTTAAGGAGCAAAATAAATGTAACTTTCATTAACAAGAATAATTGCAACCAAAGTAACCATGTTTATAACAACATCACAATTTAATATTCTGTTTAAAGAGTAAAAAGCAATAAACATGATAATAGACTATAATTGACAGAACCAAATGTGTTGCATACAGCATTGTGTATGATCCCATGCATACACAGCCTGTCTTAAATGGAAGCCATACAGACGGAGCCCACACAGCCTTTCTGTGTTTCCAGCTGGTTTTGGTGTGTGCTGTATGTACTGAGCTATTCTCTCAGTGCTTCAAGAGGAGAGAACCTCTGTACATATATCATGTAATGGAGCATGTCACAGTGTTTGAAATCCTACAGGTAGAGCCCAATGCACTAGAATGGGAACACCATTAATAACTGTGACGATGTTGATGATCATTAATAGGATTTTGTAAAATGTTTTTGCCATTGACCTGTGTCTTAGTTTTTAGCTCGTTCTGTTATTAGCACTAATTATTTAGTTTGTTTTCCACCTTGAGCGTTTGGATGTGCTATGTTTCTTTGACTATGGATTAAAAAAAATAAATATGTAATTGTAAACTGATCATAATATTACTCTTCAATCTACAAAAAAATGTATATATTACCTGAGCAGACATAGCCGAACATACCATCATGTCTAAATAATTGGAGAGTAGTTTACCGATGCACCGATCTTTAGTTTCAAAGTTTACATTGTGTTAAGGAATACTGTCAGGTGTATTCTACAGACATTGGCTATCGTTTTGATGACTGCCTTAGCCTCCGTCCATCATGAGAAGAAAGTGCAATAACTTATACTGCACAGCATACATTTTTCAGAGGCCTCCAGTATAGGAAAGCCCAGTCAGATAAACTTCGCTCTACAGGTGAATTACGATATGTAGATGCATACCGGCTGGACCAAGAACTAAACAACACACTTTTTGCCTCAGTCTTGTGCATGGGTGCCTATTGAAACATTTAAGTATATGCCTAAAGCGTTTCCCTCTTTGTAAATCCTTTCATCTCTGGTCAAGAATTGAAGCTTCTTAACAGAGGATTCTCCTCAGAATTTGCTAACAGACTAAATAAAAAGAGATTCTCTAAACCGGTCAACCCCTTTAAATTACCTCTCAGGACGGAATTCTTCAGGTTCAGGCCACAATTCGGGGTCGTTGTGCAACGCATAAGTTGGAATCATGCAGATTGTACCTTTTGGAATAGTGACACCATTAATCTCAACATTTTGTTTTGAAACCCTCTCTAGCCTTCCTGCTGGAGGGTACATGCGAAGAGTCTCCTGAATCACCATATCTAGGTATTCCATCTGCATCAATATGTCATATGTAGGGCTAGCCTGAGGATAGATAAGATAAAAAATAAATTACTTTTCCCAATAACCCAATTCAGGTAAACTAATGGTACAGTATGATAAGAGTGCGGCATTTTTGTATATGGTAAAAGCATGTATTTCTAACAGAGAAGTCTATGGATGATAATTGCCACTGTATGTTGAGTGACAGACAGTCGCTTTACAGGTATATGAGCTTTTCAATAATTCCAAACAAATAGCAGCACAGCCTAGATGGGTGCCAAACTAATCCAAGCGAGTGGGCTCAGTATCCAGTCTTCCTGTGTCAAAAAAGCAAAGCATGAGTCGGCATATGCAACAAGGTGAAATAAACGGTAATGATCCTTACACTTTTTAATCATCTTAGCACAACTGCAAATTAATTTTTTGATTTTTGAGCTTTTCAATAGATTTTCATGAACCAGTTGCCGCTATTAAGCATCTGCGGCGCCCCAGGGTCCTGGTCGTCACAGCAGCATTGCTTTCCTCACGGGGAGAGTGATATTACGCTTGGGGGCAAGAAGGGATAACTGCAACCAGGTACTACAAACATGCAACACATTCACACTCAAGGCCACCAGGGAGAGCTTTTGATCCTACTTGCTTAGGTGACTCCCCATATATAAGGTAGTTTTGGGGGAAAGTTAGGGAGTTCCTGCCAGAGACACAGAGGGAAAGGAGAGTTCAGTCTTGCCAGGAAACAGACTGGATCAGTCTGAGGCAGAGGAAGGTTTTACGGAGCTGTGTAGCCGCAGTGCAACAGTTCCTGGAAAGAGACATTCAGAAGGCCGAATTGATTGCAGTGAACGTGCAGGAGAGCAAAGCACAGGAGAGAATACCAGGGAGAGACCAGCCCCGAGCAGGCTGCCTCCTTCTGAGGTGCAGAGACCGGTAGCCGGAACACCGAGGTTGTAAGGACCTCTATGACTTATATCAGAGACCGGCAGGACAGCTGAACTCCAAGTTACCTGTCCGAACTAACACCCAGGAGGCACGGTGGCACCCCTTTGAGGCCGGGGCATGCTAGAGTCCCTATAAACAGCCTCATGCCACCAGTCATACGGGTTATGTCCTATCCTATCCGGAGGACAGAGAGAGAGATAACATCTGTGAGGACCTTATGTGAAGCTTTAAGCAGTAAGGGACTACACCACCACGGCGCTAGAGGAATGCTTTTGATTTCCACCTGGGTAAGGGGACTCCCAACTTGCCTTCAAGCCGACCAGACCCTGCCTGCTCTGTGATCTGATACTCTGGACTGTGGATGCTGAAGTCTTCAGTAAACCAAGGTAAAAAGACTGCAATCTTGTGTCCTCGTTCTTTACTGCACTTCTCACCATCTCCCATCTACTTCACGGGAGCCCTGGGGATACACTTCACCTGTGGGAAGTTATACCATTTAGCTGCCATAACATCACCCCAGAGGACCCCTTAAAGCAGCATCGGTCCCCATTGACCGAACACCACAGGTGGCGTCATGAACATAAACTTTATTCCCTTTAAAAGACCTTCCCCCTTTTACATGAGTGCCCTGGGCCACGGACCGGGTCGCCACTGTGACATTCCCCTGTGAAACACCGGACCCGGTACCGAGTACCCTACGGCCCAGGCGGGGTGACTCACATCTGTCAGAGCCTCCATTTAAAATATACGGCAGTTCATTTTTCTTAGTATCTACAATAAACAGAAGCTGGAAGCCCATTGAGAATTTGGCTACATAATAAAAGTTTAACAGATAAAAAGTGTGCACACTATTATATTCTCACCTTATTGGGAAGATGTGAATCCACCTCCTCTTGCAGTTTCTTCTGAACATCAGGATGAGTGGCCAGATTATGAAACACATAAGTTAGTGTCAAACTTGTGGTCTCGAATCCAGCCAATATAAAAACAAGTGACTGCGCCATAATCTCCGTATCAGTCAAAGCTGTAAAGGAAAGCACTCTGTGTTTCTTAGGATGTATCCAACAGAAACGATAGAAAATTACATGGCACAACTCATCTGAGCAAATGCAAAACTACTTTAGCTTGCCTGTGGTATTGAAAGACTACTGTCACAACTCTGTTCTCAGGTGTCCCAGGACCAGGGGCTCCCTCTTTGTCCCTACTGCTAGGGGCATCCTAACTTTGTCTGCTCCCTGGATTAACTTTGATGGTGAAGATGCTGGGGGCCATGTACTTTGCCTTAGCGCCTGAATCTGCCCTTAGTCTGTACCCTTCCCCCACCAAGGAAAGAGGGGAGAAGTAATGTACCATAATACCCCAACCTAACAGGGTAATACAAACAGGGTTAATGAAAAATACCAAACATACAAATATACAACAGAGGAATGCATCGGAGAGTGGAGGATGGGGTTAAACCGAAGTAGGAGCAGAAAAGGAATTTTCACAAACTTGCACCATTTAATAAGAAGGTGGTGTGCATCTAATCAGTGCATGAGTAGGAGAAATCAGGTGCTGAGGTCTACTGGCTCCTCTCTGTCGTAAACCCTTGACAGCTACTGAATGGCAGAGTGAAGTTAAAAATTGTTTAAGGAGTTGTCAGACCTTAGGCTACAAGTCTGCAGTCACTCTATTTGTCTGCAGACTTGTGAATACTCAACTCGTGTGCACTGCGTGCAGTGAGGATTCTCCAATACCAGTTCTAGAAGCAGGAGGTCAAGTGACTGTAATTACTCGATTTGCATATTTCTGGCCACATTTTGATAAGACATTTATGGCTTCACTCAATACACTTATATTGAGCAAGACCACGCACATCTAGTTGGCACGTGACTGCAGTTATGCAAATCACATACTTGTGGTCATGCGCCCGTTGCTACTGGCATTGCAAAATCCACAGCATGTAGTGCGCGCTTTGTGAGTATTCATAATTGTACAGTCACACAGAGTGGCTGCAGACTTGTAGATTAAGACTGGGCAACCCCTTTATCATACCGCTGCTGCCGCCTCCTCGCTCGCTCCCGGCCTCTGCTTCTCGTGCGCGCGCGCATACCAGGTTCAGTGCTGCGCGTGTGCACTTCTGATCTTCTGTCGGCGCTCCTCTTCGTCTCCTCTATGGTCCTGGAGGACTAGTACCCAGAAGTTGGTCCTCCTTATTGTCCTCTCTATGGTTCTGGAGGTCTGTTACCCGGAAGTGCTACCCTGCCTTTAGGTATTTAAACTGCTTCCTGCCGTCCCTCTGTGCCTGGTTATCATTTGTTCCTTCCGGTGATCCTGGCCGCTCTTAGTCTCTGTGAAGTTCGTTTTCCCTCTGACTTTGGGTTTATCCTGTCTTTCCTGTACCCTGCTAGCCTCTGCATTCCCTCAGTTCCTCCGCCAGTCCCTGCACTGCTGCAGTTTACCCACCAGTCCTGTGTCTCTGCAGTACTCACCTATCCTGTGGTCCTACTATCTCCGCCTCTTCTTGGTCTTCTCCCGTCCTGGTCCTCCAGCTTCCGTGGCGATAGTCCCTCACGGGCCTGCCCCTAACTCTCCCTGTATAGGGGGCAGTCTATCTGGTCAGCTCGTCCGTGAGGGGTTCGTCGTCACGGTCTAGAGGGTCCACTTTCCGTTTTCCCTCTTTGAACCGCCACACTCACAATAGGACTGCACTCGGAAGACATCTGAGTGCAGCCTGATTCTTACAGCATAACACCCTTTAAGCGTCTATAGGTAAACATCAAGCATGGCTGACACAGATGATGGTGGTCTGCATTTGATCAACAATTGCTATTTTCATCAATTTAGTCTGATGTGTAGTGGCACATTTACTGCAAACAAATACAGGCAAAACATGTCCTATCACATGATTACATAGGTGCTCATTGTAATAAACCGGCCACTGTGTGTAGACATTATTTGCACATTTTAATTCCTTGCATTATGATTAGTTCATCTTTCGATTTCTGATCTTGTATTGAGACATTTAAGAGATATTGAAAACCACTGAATACCTTTTTGCTCCTTATTTAAGCCACTGGCATCGTCTACTCTAGAATCCAACATGAGCTGCAGGAAATCCACACGGCCCTAAGAATAAAGATGATTTCAGAATTTTTAATTTATTTCCTTGTTTTAAGGATTTCTTTAAGAACAGTAGTATTCAGTATTCTATTCAGATAAGTTACCCCCTGTAGTTTTGGAAAACTGATAGCTTTGGGGGAAAAAATTAACTACCAAACATACGGTAATACTTAGAAATAAACAATCTTTTTTTTTGGTGCATGAAGCAGTAAATCAGTTATGTGTCTGCACTCTTTCTTTTCACGTGTCCCCCAAAGGCGAGTTTATTTTTTTCTCACAGAGGCAACAATTCTTCCATTCATTGTCATGTTATCAATTAAGGTAGAAGACTCAACCTAAAGGTACCTTCACACTAAACGATATCGCTAGCGATCCGTGACGTTGCAGCGTCCTGGCTAGGGATATCGTTGAGTGTGACAGGCAGCAGCGATCAGGATCCTGCTGTGATATCGCTGGTCGTTGAAGAAAGTTCAGAACTTTATTTGGTCGTCAGATCGCCGTGTATCGTTGTGTTTGACAGCAAAAGCAACAATACCAGCGATGTTTTACACTGGTAACCAGGGTAAATATCGGGTTACTAAGCGCAGGGCCGCGCTTAGTAACCCGATGTTTACCCTGGTTACCAGTGTAAAATGTAAAAAAACAAACAGTACATACTCACCTTCGCGTCCCCCGGCGTCTGCTTCCTGCACTGACTGAGTGCCAGCCGTAAAGTGAAAGCACAGCACAGCGGTGACGTCACCGCTCTGCTGTTAGGGCCGGCGCTCACAGTCAGTGCAGGAAGCGGACGCCGGGCACCGGAATGTAAGTATGTACTTTTTGTTTTTTTACATTTTACACTGGTAACCAGGGTAAACATCGGGTTACTAAGCGCGGCCCTGCGCTTAGCAACCCGATGTTTACCCTGGTTACCCGGGGACCTCGGCATCGTTGGTCACTGGAGAGCCGTCTGTGTGACAGCTCTCCAGCGACCAAACAGCGCCGCTGCAGCGATCGGCATCGTTGTCTGTATCGCTGCAGCGTCGCTTAGTGTGAAGGTACCTTAAGGATCATGATAAGAAGATAAATACCATGAGCTCTTGTCCTTGGTGTTTAATGTGTGAAGCAATACCATAAGGAAGGACCCGATTTATGCCTTTGTAATAGAGAACATATTTCTCTGTGTACACTCCCTATCTCTGTTTCTGATAATAGAGTGAGTAAAAATTATATAAATATATAGTTATATTGAAAAGTTATGAATGTATCATATGTTTTGACATCGAGAATAAAACCACAGATGTGTGAACAACAAATATTCTCCAACACACAATAAGATTTAGGATGTACTTGAAGGAGGGTGGCGGGCTGAAGAGGACACCAAGTCAATGAGAGGGTTAAATGTGTTTTAGTACGTGTGTTTTATTATGCTAATAGTTTTTGTGATAAAAATTATGTTATATTTTATCCCTATGGCCCGTGTTGTACTTTGGTTCTCCTGCAGGCTTTGCTTGTAAGGCTGTCTCTGGGTATGTGAGAGGTCTGTCCACTAGGGTTAAGAGCAGTTTTATAGAAAATATTTTCCGAGTTATAGGGAGTGAGAGACTGTCAGTCAGACAGTCTAGTCAGAGTCCATGACTCAGACAGCACAGGTTCAAGTTCAGTGAAAGAGACTGGAGTGGAGAGAAGGAAGGCTGAACAGTCAGGGAAGCAGGTTCTAAAAGCAGAGCTGGGAGTGCTCAGTCAGTATTAGTTTCGTAGAAGAATGAGGACACAGGTTCGGTCACGTCTGGACAGTCTTGAACCTAAGGTTCGGAAGAGGTATAGTGAGTCATGCCTCTGTCTCCCTGAAGAGGAAGATGTCATTCCTGTTGCAGATTGAAGTGAAGATGGTGGGTCTCAGGACACGATGAGGACAAGAACTGATGGATCACAAAACCAAGGGAACATCACTAACAAGAGACTATGCCTTTTTCTGTATGCTGCAACCAAGTGTAACCAAATTGCCCAGTAAAGTCGAACCTGTTAACCTGGACCCAAAGTCTCCTGTCTTGTTTGTAGCCAGATCGGGTCCCAAGGACAAAGAGGTAACAAGGGTTCCCGAATGAAAAGTGAGTACAGAACCAACTCCATCACACAGCACACTCCACTCTCACTTCTGTTTAGAAGAGGGGTTGTGGGGCAATCAGAATTCAGTTCCAGCCCACAGCAGACGTAAACACGCGTGGCCCGCCCCGCTTCATACTTACCGAGTGATCTCCTTTCATCCGCTTCTCTTTAAAACTAGTAACAGCATTCATATAAAAATTCAAGAAGTCTTTTGGAAAGAAATTGATATTTAGCCCCTCAAAAATAGGACGAATGAATGGGAAAAGAACTGAAAATAAAATGAAATGCACAAAAATTACATTTCAAGTATTTTTCTACATTCACAAATACATTTTCACTTAACTCTAGTTAAACTTTTTCCACAATGTAACTAAGAAATGTGAGGCAGAAGGAATAATATGAAACACAGGTAAAACCTAGTACTCCTATATTCACTAATAAGTTTATTCACAAGCCTATGTGCTTCTCTCTTATAACCCATTTAAATGAGCCAATATTTAGTGAATAACTATTCGTTAGAGTGCTCGTTGACAACTATCCATCCCTCAAACAGGCCAGTAAACGCCCTACAAATGAACAAAAGACCCGGTGTGGTGATTTTTATGCTGGCATATAAGGTGAGATGTGATGCTGATAATATGACATTCTATGCACACAGCACAATTTCATTAATGCTCGTTCTGTGTGTGTAGCATCTATAAGATTATGGACCCGTAGAATCACAAGCTAGGCGCGAAACGGCTGTAGTCCATCACGGCTATTTTCTCTCCTTGTAAAACTCCCCTGTCACTTGCACAACCACACTTTATGATGTTATTTGCATAAAGAAATAAAGGACTTCATCTTCAAGGATCGGGTGAGTGCTGCAATTCTTTCTTTTCCTCCATATTGGTTATTACATGCATGCTAAGACTGTGCACCACCCTGAAGAGATCCTTATAAAAGGTTCATGAAGCACATTGGGTTTTATTGACACACAAAAAAAACTTTAAATTGGTGCTCCCATTTCCTCTTTGGAAGATAGATTGTCCTAACTATACCATGGCTGCAATGCTATAATTATAGTTCCAACCCGCTGAGGAAGCCTGTATAGACGAAACTTGTTGGGGAGTCTATGTGTTGATCTTATCAGCTTTAGCGATACCAGTGCATGTTATAAGAGATAATTATCCAAATGATGCTGTATTGATCTATGGACTGCGGCCATGGTTTGGTTAGGACAATATACACTCACCGGCCACTTTATTAGGTACACCATGCTAGTAACGGGTTGGACCCCCTTTTGCCTTCAGAACTGCCTCAATTCTTCGTGGCATAGATTCAACAAGGTGCTGGAAGCATTCCTCAGAGATTTTGGTCCATATTGACATGATGGCATCACACTGTTGCCGCAGATTTGTCGGCTGCACATCCCAAAGATGCTCCATACAAGGCAGGATGGATCCATGCTTTCATGTTGTTTACGCCAAATTCTGACCCTACCATCCGAATGTCGCAGCAGAAATCGAGACTCATCAGACCAAGCAACGTTTTTCCAATCTTCTACTGTCCAATTTCGATGAGCTTGTACAAATTGTAGCCTCAGTTTCCTGTTCTTAGCTGAAAGGAGTGGTACCCGGTGTGGTCTTCTGCTGCTGTAGCCCATCTGCCTCAAAGTTCGACGCACTGTGCGTTCAGAGATGCTCTTAGGCCTACCTTGGTTGTAACGGGTGGCGATTTGAGTCACTGTTGCCTTTCTATCAGCTCGAACCAGTCTGCCCATTCTCCTCTGACCTCTGGCATCAACAAGGCATTTCCGCCCACAGAACTGCCGCTCACTGGATTTTTTTTCTTTTTCGGACCATTCTCTGTAAACCCTAGAGATGGTTGTGCGTGAAAATCCCAGTAGATCAGCAGTTTCTGAAATACTCAGACCAGCCCTTCTGGCACCAATAACCATGCCACGTTCAAAGGCACTCAAATCACCTTTCTTCCCCATACTGATGCTCGGTTTGAACTGCAGAAGATTGTCTTGACCATGTCTACATGCCTAAATGCACTGAGTTGCCGCCATGTGATTGGCTGATTAGAAATTAAGTGTTAACAAGAAGTTGGACAGGTGTACCTAATAAAGTGGCCAGTGAGTGTATATCTTATAGTGCAAATGCATTATCAGCAGAAAGGATAGGACTCTAAATACATATGAGTCCAGTTTGAAAAGGAAAATACATGCTTACTACTATAATTTTAAATCTTTACTACTTTTTAAAGAGAATAGAATAAAAGTTAATGTATAATACACCCCTTACTTTGGGTTTATCTACCTTTTGGGTAATCTGATACCTATACACTGACACTATACACTATACTGTATTGTATATACAAAGCTCCTGTGTAATAATGTTACCGGTGATCACTGTATTATCTGTATACTATACACTATATACAGAGCTCCTGTGTATAATGTCACTGGTGATCCCTGTATTACCTGTACACTGACACTATATACGGAACTCTTGTGTATAATGTCACTGGTGATCACTGTATTACCTGCACACTGACACTATACACTGTATACTATGTACAGAGCTCCTGTGTATAATGTCATTGGCGAGTCCCTGTATTATTTGTACACTGACACTATACACTGTATATTATGTCCAGAGCTCCAGTATATATTGCCACTTATGGTTATATTATTGTTGTATTTTTTATTAATGATCGATCAGTACAGGGTCGGACTGGGGTGTCTGGGGCCCACCAGGGGAATGGGTCCTAGGGGCCCACCCTACAGCTATATGCATATATCAGTCAGTCCATTATAGTGGAGCATCGACTGTAAAACACAGGAGACTCCTGCATATCTACTGTGCGCCCCCATAACTGGGATGTACAATTACGGTATTTGACATTAAGGGTTCTATGGTTAAAGCAAGTTATCACCGATCCATGGGCTCCACAGGATAGGTGATCGCTTAGGTCTGACCATAAGAAACTACACCGATCGGAAGAATGAGGATGTTTTATCCATGACAGAACACTTATGCCATTTTAAAATGCAGCAGCAGTTCAGATGTCTGACCGCAGCTCCATTCATTTTCTTTGGGGCATTCAGAAAAAAACAAGAGCAGCGCTCGCAGCCACAGAGTGAATGAATGGATCAGTGGTCAAGTCGGATATACCGCTCCAGTCTAATGGGGATAAAAGTTCCACATTCTGCTGACTGGGTCCCAGCAGTCAGACTGTCCCCCCACCACCAATCAATACGTTATCACTAATCCTGTGGAGAGGTGATTACTTTTTTCACCGGAGAACCCCTGTAAGTGCATCTCTGAGGCTGTGATCCAAGTATCTAATCTCTAATGGAAATAAAGAATCTTCTCCTAATTAATATCAGGTAGAACAGATGACTGCCATACACAATACAATGCCCTATACTAAGACCAATAATACCCTATACAGGGAAGAAATACCATCACACCATGAACAAATCACATGGTGACTAAATAATACTACATAATACCAGCATATAGGCACCAAATAATACCACATACAAGGAGAAATACCACCACACCATAACTAGACTACAAATTACACCACATAGTGACCGAATAATACCACATAAAGGGGATAAATACTGCCTTACCATGACCAGACCACAAATTACCACCACATAGTGACCGAATAATACCACATATAGGGGATAAATACCACCACACTGTGACCAGACCACATATCACCATCACAGTGACTGAATATTACAATACTGATCATTAATACAAACCACAATGCTAACAACACTGTTATTACCACCAGTGACATTATGCACAAGAGCTCTGTATATACTGTCAGTGTACATGTAATACAGGGATCACCAGTGACATACACAGGTGTTCTGTATATAGTGTCAGTGTACAGGTGATACAGTGATCACAGGTGACATTATACACAGGAGCTCTGTATATAGTGTCAGTGTACAGGTAACACAATGACCACCAGTGACAATATACACAGGAGCTCTGTATATAGTGTCAGTGTACAGGTAATACAGGGATCATCAGTGACATTATATGCAGGAGCTCTGTATATAGTGTATAGTGTACAGGTAATACAGTGATCACCAGTGACATTTTACATAGGAGCTCTGTATATAGTGTCAGTGTACAGGTAATACAGTGTTCACCAGTGACATTATACACAGGAGCTCTTTATATAGTGTCAGTGTACAGGTAATACAGTGATCACCAGTATATAGTGTACAGTGTGCGTGTACATGTAATACACTGACTCACCGGTGACGTCTCTAGTTGAAGTCCTTATTCTTCGCTTTTCTTCTTCTGCCAGTACAGACCGCCATCACTTCTTCCAGCCAGTACTCATCTCTGCAAAAAACAACACACAGTCAACAATTGCTGATCGCTTCCAGAACACTTTCCCCACTTTTTTCCCGACTTCTACACTACATCAGATGAAGAAAAAAAGCGACGTAGTGCCGCCCTGCACATAACAAGACCCCCATTTTGTTCCCTCCATGAAAAACTGTTTCCTTAAAAGTAAATTTTATTACAGTAGTAATGTCCCTAATTGGACCCTAAAAAAATGATCTTCCCCACTTTTCACCATAAACTAATATAGCATGTTTCTCATTCTGGCCCACAAACAGTAATTAAGTCCCTCATCCTGGACCCCATAATCTCGCCCAGCCTGGTCGCCTTTATTTTATAATATGCCCCAGCCTGCCACCCTATGTCCCTTGTGCAGCCTGGCCCCCCAGATATCCATCCTGCCCCCAGCTATCCATACTGGCCCCAATATGTCCCTTGTCCTGCCCCCCATATATCCATCCTGGTCCATTGTCCAGGCTTCCCCCCCGATTAATCCATCCTGGCTCCCCCCGTATATCCATCCTGATCCCACTTATATATGCATCCTGGTCCCCCCATATAGCCATCCTGGCCTCCCATAAATAACTACCACCCTGGACCCCAAATATGGATCTTGAGCCCCCATATACTGTATAAGCATCCTGGCTCTACCATATATCCATCCTGGCTTCCCATTTATATGCATACTGGCTCCCGTATATATCTGCACCCTGGCCCCCCCATATATATGCATCATGTTCCCTTGTCCGGCCCCCTCCCATAAATCCATCCTGCCCCCCCCATATATCAATCCTGGCCCCTCATATACTGTATATGCATCCTCACTCTACCATATATCCATTCTGGCCCCCATATATCTGCATCCTGGCCCCCCATATATATGCATCCTGGTCCTTTGTCCTGCCTCCCCCTATATATCCTGGTCTTCCCCTATGTATCCATCCTAGCCCCTCACATGTATCCATCCTGGTCCTTTTTTTCCTGCCCCCCATTTATCCGTCCTGCCGCCCCCTTATATCCATCCTGGTCCTTTTTTTATTTTTTCCTGCCCCCATATATCCATCCTGCCATTCCCCTTATATCCATCCTGGTCCTTTTTTCCTGCCTCCCTCATTTATCCATCCTGCAGCCCCCCTTATAGCCATCCTGGTCCTTTCTTCCTGCCCCCATATATCCATCCTGCCGCTCCCCTTATATCCATCCTGGTCCTTTTTTCCTGCCCCCCCATATATAAATCCTGCCGCCCCTCTTATATCCATCCTGGTCCTTTTTTCCTGCCCCAATATATCCATCCTGCAGCCCTCCTTATATCTATCCTGGTCTTTTTTCCTGCACCCCAATGCATCCATCCTGGTCCTTATTTCCTGCCCCCCATATATTCATCCTGCCGCTCACTTATATCCATCCTGGTCCTTTTTTCCTGCCCCCTCCCATATATTCATCCTGCTGCCCCCCTTATATCCATTCTGGTCCTTTTTTCCTGCCCCCAGCATATATCCATCCTGCCGCCCCCTTATATCCATCCTGGTCCTTATTTCCTGTCCCCCCATATATCCGTCCTGCCCCCCCCCCCTTTATATCCATTCTGGTTCTCTTTTACTGCTCCCCCCATATATCCATTCTGCCGCCCCCTTATATCCATTCTTATCCTTATTTCCCGCCCCCCAATATATCCATCCTGACCCCCCTTATATCCATCCTGGTCCTTTTTTTGCTGCCCCCCCCCCCCCCCAAGTATCCATCCTGCCGCCCCCTTATATCCATCCTGGTCCTTATTTCCTGCCCCCCATCCTGCCGCCCACTTATATCCATCCTACCCCCCCCCCACCCCCTTATATCCATCCTGGTCCTTTTTTTGCTGCCCCCCCATATATCCATCCTGCCTCCCTTATATCCATCCTGGTCCTTTTTTCCTGCTCCCCCCTCCCATTTATCCATCTTATCCTGACCTCATAGAGAGACAGACAGAGTGACACAGACAGACAGAGTGACATAGACACAGAAGTTTCCTCTTCCTGCGCTTCCGGCGGTGGCGTTCTCCTCCTCCTCTCTGCAGGTCGGCATGCACATAGCAAAATGGCCGCCGACCTAGCAGAGGCTGGGGGCTGATGTGCGCCCGTCGCATGCGGCGCATGACACTGACGTCATACGCTGATGGGCGCACAATTGACAGCTACTATTGGGACGCGCACCGCAGCGGTTCAGGTAATGAACGCTGCGTGCGCGCGCCCGCACCCCTGCACTTTCTCTATCTGCGCTTTTATGGGGCCCGTGCCCCTTAAAGCCACATACTTTTTTTTTTCTTCTTTCTTCTTTTTCTTCTCCTCTCCTGCCCCCAGAGACAAGGGCCCACCAAGGATTTCCCCGATACCCCACCAGGCCAGTCTGACCCTGGGGCAATACTGTAGCATTCGATCATTATGTGGTGGTAATATGTGGTTTGGTCATGGTGTAGCAGTATTTGTCCCTTGTACATGGCATTATTCAGTCACTATGGACAAGGTCATAGACCTGCACAAAGCTGGAATAGGCTACAAAACCATAAGGAAGACGCTCGGTGAGAAGGAGACAACTATTGGGGCAATAGTAAGAAAATGGAAGAAATACAAAATGACTGTCAATCGACATCGATCTGGGGCACCATGCAAAATCTCATCTCGTGGGGTATCCTTGAACATGAAGAAGATGAGAGATCAGTCTAAAATTACACAGGGGGAACTTGTTAATGATCTATCTCAAGGCAGCTGGGACCACAGTTATCAAGAAAACCATTGGTAACACATTACACCGTAAAGATTTAAAATCCTGCAGTGCCCGCAAAGTCCCCCTACTCAAGAACGCACATGTGCAGGCACGTCTTAGATTTGCTAATGAACACCTGGATGATTCTGTGAGTGATTGGGAGAAGGTGCTGTGGTCAGAGGAGACAAAAATGTAGGTTTTTGGTATTAACTCAACTCGCCGTGTTTGGAGGAAGAGAAATGCTTCCTATGACCCAAAGAACATCGCCCCCATTATCAAGCATGGAGGTGGAAACATTATGTTCTGGGGTGTTTCTCTGGTAAGGGCACAGGACTACTTCACCGCATCAATGGGAGAATGGATGGAGCCTTTTACTTATTATACTTAGGGATTATGGAGCATAAGTAAAATAGAATTAAATGTGCGCTGTTTTGCAATTTTTTTCAAAAGCGCAGCTAAAAATGAAGAGCTCAGGAGAAAGCCTTACCCACAAGTATGAGAACCGGACTGAATATTCCAAGTTTCAGCAGTTTCTTGGTCTGGGTTACGAAAGGGTCGTTAGGTTTGTTCAGCGAGTCAAGGTTCACACTGAATGAGCAGCTAGCGACAACATCCATACTGTATGCACCTAACACACTAACACAGAACACATAACAAAGCATCAATTACATTATTATATAAACAAATAACAATAATTACACAACACTGTAAACAAAAGAAAATAATGTGTAGATGACCAAAAAATGCCAATAAAGACTGTTGTTTCACCCCCATTATTTATGCTGCTGGGTACCTGGCTATAGGTGGCAGTACAGTTAGGACAGTATATGTTCAAGGGTACGGAAGTATCTCTTATCACAGCAACTCCATTTTGCAGAAGTCCATAGACAAAACATAAAACTACAGCCTGCCTTTCATTTCGAAGGATAAGCATGACATCTCCTTGATTACAATTGTTTTTTTTGTTGGAAGAATAAAGCATACCCAATGGTAACACTAAACTTAAGGACAATTCCCAATGCACTGTCTATAGCAGCCACTCTTGCACTAAAGTTTATGAAGTATTTACTAGATAGGTCTGCAGAGACCCCATTCTCTTGAAACGTGAGGGTTTAACTGTCAACATAATAAATTCTGGTGCAGGCACCGGTATAAAAAATATAGTCTAGTCACATCCACATAATACAGACTGGTTCTGTGTACAGTTGTGTGCTCATCCATACATGCATACACTACAGTATTGCATACTACCTCCTATTGCATACACTATTCTGGCCAACACAATAGACCAGAATAGGACATGCTGTGATTTTTTTGGTCCACATGAAAAAACGTTCATCATATTGGTTACAACTAGCCCACATGTTGTCCGTGTGTGATCCGTCGTGTACACAAATAGTACACGGACTCAATACAGACTCATATGTTCAAGCGCTAAAATTTCTATTCTGAATATAGTCTAAATATTCCACCCTAAGCAATGAAAAAAATATTGAGGTTTTTTTATTTATCTTTCTATTAAATGTTGAAACCTTATATACTAATATTTTACGCTTATCATTTATGCAACATTAGGAAAAGCCCAGAGGTGAAATTGCTTCCAACATCAGCAGTGCATTCCTATTGCATTTGCTTTCAAATCTGCTGTGTGGCCACCTACAGTTTCAGAGTGATGACACTCAACTGTTTAGTAGACAATCATTCATAAAACATTAAGATGATGTGAAGGGGAATACAGAACCTAAAAAGAAGGCGAGGAACATAACTGAATGTAAGCTAGAATGACTAAAATTGCATAGATTCAATTTATTATCCACCAATAGGAACCAGTGCAAAAGATGTTGATTCTAATGTAATTGTATCTTTAATACATACAGTTGAAAGCAGAAGTTTACATACACTATATAAAAAGATACATAAGCATGTTTTTCTCAGTATCTGACATGAAATCAGAATAAACCTTTCCTGGTTTAGGTCAATTAGGATTACCATAATTAATAATATTTGCTAAATGCCAGAATAATGAGAGATAATGTTTAAGGTATTTTTATTACTAAGATTACTATGCCTTTAAACAATTCTGGACTGCCCATATCATGATGCCATGTGTTTGGAAGCTTCTGATTTTTTGGCAACATTTGAGTTAATTAGAGACACACTTATGCATGTATTTTAATGCATACCTGATACACGCTGCTTCTTTGTGTATCATCTTAGGAAAGTCAAGAAATCAGCCAAGATATCAGTAAGAGAATTGTGGACTTACACGTCTGGCTCATCCTTGGGTACAATTTCAAGTTAACTGAAGGTGCCTCATTCATCTGTACAAACAATTATATGCAAGTACAAACAAGATGGGAAGGTCCAGCCATTAGTGATGAGCGAGTATACTCGTTGCTCAGGTTTTCCCGAGCACGCTCGGGTGACCTCCGAGAATTTTTTATTGCTCGGAGATATAGTTTTCATCGCCTCAGTTGCATGATTTACGGCTTCCAGATACGTTGAATACATGTGGGAATCCCCTAACAAACAGGCATTCCTCACATGTACTCAGTGTATCTTGAAGCCGTAAATCATGCAACTGAGGCGATGAAAACTATATCTCTGAGCAATAACAAATACTCGGAGGTCACCCGAGCGTGCTCGGGAAAATGCGAGCAACGAGTACACTCGCTCATCACTACCAGCCATCATACCGCTCAGGAAGGAGACGGGTTCTGTGTCCCAGAGATGAACATGCTTTGGTCCGATATGTGCATATTAACCCAAGGACAAATGCAAAAGACCTTGTGAAGATGATGGTGGAAGCTGGTAAGATTGTGTCAATATCCACAGTGAAACGAGTACTGTATCAACATGAGCTAAAAGGTCATTCTGCCAGGAAGAAGCCATTACTCCAAAAGAAACATAAAAAAGCCAGATTAATGTTTGCAAATGACCTTAATTTTTGGAGACAAGTGGTCTGATGAAACTAAAATTGAACTTTTTGGGCATAATGACCATTGTTACATTTGGAAGTCAAAGGGAGAGGCTTGGAAGCCTGAGAACACCATCTCCAACTGTGAAGCACCGGGCTGGCAGCATCATGTTGTGGGGTTGTTTCGCTACAGGAGGGACTGGCGCACTTCACAAAATAGATGGCATCATCATCACGAGAATAGAAGATTTTGTGGCAATACTGAAGCAACATCTCAAGACATCAGCCAAAAAGTTAAAGCTTGGGCGGAAATGGGTCTTCCAAATGGACAATGACCCGAAGCATACTGCCAAAATGGTAACATTGTGGCTTAAGGATAACAAATATAATGTTTTGGAGTGGCCATCACAAAACCCCGATCTCAATCCTATTGAAAATTTATGGGCAAAGCTGAAAAAGCAGGTGCGAGAAAGGCGACCTACAAACTTGGATCGGTTACACCAGTTTTGTCAGGAGGAATGGGCCCAAATTCCAACCAACTATTGTGAGAAGCTTGTGGAAGGATATCCCATATGTTTGACCCAATTCATTCAGTTTAAGGGCAATGGAACCAAATACTAATGAAATATATGGAAACCTTTGACTTTGCAGTAGTAAAAATGCCTTAAAACATTCTCTCTCTCTCATTATTCTGGCATTTGGCAAAATATTAATAATTATGCTAATCCTAAATGACCTAAAACAGGAACGGTTTATTCTGATTTCATGTCAGACATTGAGAAAAACATGCATATGTGTCTCTTTATATAGTGTATGTAAACTTCTGGTTTCAACTGTATGCAGACTAAGCAGGAGAAATTCTGCAATATCACAAGGAGAGTGACTCATAATAATCTGACATGCTCACATGAGCGTACAAGTGTTATTGGATAGCTCTCAGACCAATGTTATTTATGAGGCAGTTCATATCTGCTATTTTTTTCTCATGTTGGCTCAGCATGAGAGAAAAAAATCAGATTGCTACAAGTGGCTCCGAAATTTGGATCCCACTGAAGTCTATAGGTGAGTGTGAAACATCTGACTGCACTTGGATGTCATCCGAGTGCAGTCCGACATCTCAGACAATCGAGAAGATGTAGAAATTAAGTTCTCTGTCTTCTCCATACCTGTGCTGCCATTCTCTCATGTGAGAAAATCAAATCACAGTAAACTGACACTTGGCTCACACTCTGGCAGAGTTTGAGATAAGTGTCAATTACATAATCAAGCTGATTCTCTCCCATGAGAGAATAAGTGCAGGTATGACCCCGGCAAAATACACAGAAGTGGACTACGTGGACTACTAAGGAACTGCAAGATTTGAGGGTTGTGGTGAATAGACAAGCAGAAAAGTGGTGGGTGAACGTTGCGGTCTGGCTGAAGCAGATGTGTGAAGCAGAAGCCTTCAAACAGTTGAATGTGTCACAATGTGATAAGAGGCTATTCAATAATAAGGGAACAACTCACCAGTTGTTCTCTTATAAACTATGCCATCACCTTTAAGATCATGCGAATGGGGTTTCTGCAACCCTTTATATCTTCAGACAAGCCCCTGCAGCCCTCAGAAAATTGTGTTATACATGTCCCACGCTGCATGTCCGGTACAATGGGTGTTTCCAGATTGCAATCAGCACCGCATCGGTCATTCCCTTCTTCTGAGATGCATTTAACTCATTGCTGGCCAGTTGTACTGTTATGATCTGGTGACCTTGGAGCCGCATGGACTTTCCTGGAGTAGGTGGAACCTATACTGACCGCAATCCCTAAACTGACACCGCAACTGGAAGTAGCTGTGGGGTGTACCTAACACATCCTAGACACCTCGACACAGCCGGAGGACTAAATACCCCTATAGATGGAAATGGGAATTCTATCTTGCCTCAGAGCAGACCCCCAAAGGATAGGCAGCCCCCCAGAAATATTGACGGTGAGTATAAGAGGAAAATCACACACAGGCAGAAAAAAACAGGATTTAGCAAAAGAGGCCACTCTAGCTAAATAGAATACAAAATTCCACCATCTAACTAAAGACATGGAATGTATATCTGCATCTCCAGAGAATCCAACTAGACTGAATAAATAAATCCAAACACCGTCAAAGTTGGACTAAGAAAAACAATGAATAGAACTGAATTGTAAAGCACACGGCATGTGTGCTGCAGAGACAAAACCAGAGACTTATCTTTGCTGATTTTGGCAGCAGGGCAGGAGGAACCAGACAGAGATGCAAACCCTCCAAGAACAATGGACAACTGGCAATGACAAATGAATCCTGCACACCTAAATAGCCCAGTCAGAGCTGCAATCAGCAGAAACACCTGCCCAGGACTGCAACTCAGGGACAACTGCATTACCACCAACAACCACCGGAGGGAACCCTGTCATGGTTCCCAATGGCAGGGACTCAGGCAAAAATGGACTAGCTCTAGGAATGATGGAATCTCAGATGACCGCGACGCTGAACCTAACACGCAACTAATAGTAGCCAGGGGGTGTGCCTACGATTATCCCTACTGCACTGCATCACCAAGGAGACGGACTCAGTGCTACAGGACCCTTGCAGACTCCGCCCACTCCGGACTGCCTCTGTACCTTTTCTACCCTCCATTAAAAGTGTGGTTTTGACAAAGACCAGCCTTGGTCGAAACGTTAACCGTAACTTAAAGTATCCGTCATTTTCTCTGAACACTAATAAGCATTTGGTGATGCCTGTACTAAAAATAAAAAATACAACTTTCACGTAAAAACCTGCAAGTCTTGAGTGTGCGGCTGTTTTTTCTATAGACATTACGATTATCCCTAGACACCTCGCACCAGCCGGAGATCTAGTTACTCCTAGTAGAGGAATACACAGACCTGGCTTGCCTCCAGGGAAACCCCAAAAGTGATAGTAGCCCCCCACATATAATAACGGTTAGGTAAGAGGAAAACACGTACGCAGTATGAATATAGATTCAGCAAAGAGAGGCCCTCTGACTAGATAGCAGAAAATACAAAAGAGGACTTCGCGGTCACCTCAAAACCCTAAACAGCCATCCTGAAATTACTTTAACTCCGTTATCAACTCATGACACCGGAGTAGTAATTTCAGATCACTAGAGCTTCCAGCAGCAAGAGAAATATAAATGCATGCTGGACAAACAAACACAAAAAATGCCAAAGATCCAACTTAGCTGAATTGCAGACTTGGAGCAGGTAGCAAGCAACAGAGGTGCTCTGGTAACATTGATTGCCGGCACCAGAATGACTGAGAAGCCAAACTAAATAGGAAACTCCCAAACCCTGATGGGAACAGGTGCACTGGAAATAAAAGACAAAAGTAAGCCAGTACCACCAGTAGCCACCAGAGGGAGCCAAAAACAGAATTCACAACAGAACCCAAGAGCAGAATTCACAACACTTTGTGTCATATTTGTCCAACTTAGCACTTTACAATAAGGGTGTTTATATTGTGATCCCATAGCATTTGCATACTTCTTTTTTTCCGTTTGCTTAGCTTTTTAAGTAAGTGCTAGGCTGATCCTAATGTTTTTGGTGGTGCACTTACACACTTTGAGAGAAAGGGTCTAGAGCACAGAGGGACGTGATGTTGTAGGTTCTTGGCCGAGGTCTATAGATGATGTATTGTTTATTTGACGTTTCCAAGTTTTGCCCAATTTGTCACAATTGCTGATACACAATGATAAATATCGTGCATCTTTAGACACTGTTGTGTTTTTACCAACTTTTGGTTTACTTAAAATGGTTGCACTCAATTGCGTTAAAGCATGTCAATATGAAATACATGAAATGTGAATAACGTAATGGCTTTTCAATATTAGGAAAATTCCTGAGAGACACTTAGCACAAATTTGGACAAATAATGTGAGCCCACCAACCATTGTCAAGGTATCGGTCAGTTTTTCTGTTATTTATATTCTAAATTTTCTTACTGAGCACTTCGCCCTTCACCAGGTGGTGATTTTAATTACATCTAATTACATCAGGTTCCGGACAACCCATAAATGTAGTTTCTATCAAGAGAGATTATCACATTCACCCATGCATTATGATATCAGCTTTAGGTAAGTGTTCACACTGGGGAGTTAGGTCAGGGACCCATCAGATTCATGAGGCCACCTTGACGATGGTAGATGGGCTCACATTATTTGGCCAAATGTTGTGCTAAGCGTCTCTTATAAATTTTCCTAATATTCAAAAGCCATTACGCTATTCACATTTCATGTATTTGACTTGCTTTAACGCATTTGAGTGCAACCATTTTCGCAATTTTTTGATACTTGTCATGTGAGCCACAACTTATGTCTAAAACACATAGTAATTGTGGTGCAAGGAGAAAAATGGGGCATTTTGTGCTAAAGGACAAAATAAAAATTAATGTGCGATTGTGTCTTTAGAGTGTCTGTTCCATAGTAGCATACGGGACTAAGCTGAATGCCTACTTGTAAAGTTGGGTTTTACTGCAACCATTATTATTAATGACCTTGTAGGGGGCATTCAGAGTAGAATTTCAATATTTGCAGATGATACTAAACTCTGCAGGGTAATCAATACAGGGGAGGACAATTTTATATTACAGGATGATTTATGTAAACTAGAAGCTTGGGCTGATAAATGGCAAATGAGCTTTAATGGGGATAAATGTAAGGTCATGCACTTGGGTAGAAGTAATAAGATGTATAACTATGTGCTTAATTCTAAAACTCTGGGCAAAACCGTCAATGAAAAAGACCTGGGTGTATGGGTGGATGACAAACTCATATTCAGTGGCCAGTGTCAGGCAGCTGCTACAAAGGCAAATAAAATAATGGGATGTATTAAAAGAGGCATAGATGCTCATGAGGAGAACATCATTTTACCTCTATACAAGTCACTAGTTCGACCACACTTAGAATACTGTGCACAGTTCCGGTCTCCGGTGTATAAGAAAGACATAGCTGAACTAGAGCGGGTGCAGAGAAGAGCGACCAAGGTTATTAGAGGACTGGGGGGTCTGCAATACCAAGATAGGTTATTACACTTGGGGCTATTTAGTTTGGAAAAACGAAGGCTAAGGGGTGATCTTATGTTAATGTATAAATATATGAGGGGACAGTACAAAGACCTTTCTGATGATCTTTTTAATCATAGACCTGAGACAGGGACAAGGGGGCATCCTCTACGTCTGGAGGAAAGAAGGTTTAAGCATAATAACAGACGCGGATTCTTTACTGTAAGAGCAGTGAGACTATGGAACTCTCTGCCGTATGATGTTGTAATGAGTGATTCATTAATTAAATTTAAGAGGGGACTGGATACCTTTCTGGAAAAGTATAATGTTACAGGGTATATACACTAGATTCCTTGATAAGGCGTTGATCCAGGGAACTAGTCTGATTGCCGTATGTGGAGTCGGGAAGGAATTTTTTTCCCCATGGTGGAGTTACTCTTTGCCACATGGGTTTTTTTTGCCTTCCCCTGGATCAACATGTTAGGGCATGTTAGGTTAGGCTATGGGTTGAACTAGATGGACTTACAGTCTTCCTTCAACCTTAATAACTATGTAACTATGTAACTATGTAACCATGAAATCACTACTGTCCTATAGCACAGGCTTGACTAGGGCATAATTGTATCTGTGGTTTCGCAGCAGCAGAAGTGCACAGACCCAAAACACATATAAATTTCAGGTATATAGCATTCAACATGGAAAAATTCTAGTCTTTTGCATTGGTTCTTATTAGTAGATAATATATTCTGTCTAGATAACATCTATTTATATAATTACCTTAAATTGTCTATCATCCACTTCCGTCTGGACGTCCTTGAATCCCACAACCCACCGCGCTGCACCGGGAGTACGCCGACCGCCATATTGGAATACCCTAGTGATGGGTATTCCAATATGGCACCTGCTGGTGGTACCAGGCCCTTGCGCAGTACCACCGGTGGGTCATCAGTGGCAGAGGCAGCAGCTCAGAACGCTTCACGGCTGTGCTCTGGGGTGGCACTGCGGCCAGAGGCTGCTGACAAAGGGACGGAGAACAGCGGAACCCAGGGAGGAGGTAATGTGAGAGGGGAACCGGCAGGAGGAAATACGTGACATCCGCACACACCGCCTCATCTGACCCCAATACACCGACCATGTAAACCATGTGAGACGGAGCCCGCTGTGTGTGCATGTGCGGTCTGCTGCAGACCGCGGTAATGGAAACCACAGCATTGTGTCCAGGAGGGGAAACATGAGACCCGGGACATTCACATACCCAGCAGTGCCGAGCACAGCAGCGAGACGGGGAGACACTGTGTACAGGCTGCAACCATCGTGTACAGGCAGCAGCCACTGTGTACCGACAGCAGCCACCATGTACTGAAGGGTGACTACAAGCAGGGCCCGGGATTGGAGGGGTCACCACTGGTGGTCGCTGGGGTTTGAGGGGTCACCGCAGGCAGTTGGAGGGGTCACCACAGGCGGGAGCCAGGGTTGGAGGTATCACAAATGGCAGGGACTAGGGTTGGAGGGGTCACTACAGGCGGGGGCCGGAGTAACGGCACCAAACAAATAAAATACTATCAATACTTCGGTATTCATTTAGTTAATTTGTGTTGCAAAGCTGTAGTATTGAACATATGATGTGAAATGTTTTTATGTGCAATATAATCATTATAATTTGTAATAACTAACCATAGTTAGTTACAATGCCTGGGCAACGCTGGGCTCTTCAGCTAGTGATAGCATAATTAGTTGTTTTTATTAGAAATACAGTCATTTTAGCTTACATTTAGTTCAGTTCTAGAGGCTGAAGAGGAGGAAACAAGCAGCAGATCTCTCATCAATTTATTTTGTCTGCACAGTGGGGTCACTAAGCTGTAATTATTCGCCATCCGAAAGATCATCCAGCCTTGTTTCTCATTATGGTGGCTGCAAGTTTCTTGGTACATTTAAAGGGAACCTGTCACCCCCAAAATCGATGATGAGGTAAGCCCACCAGCATCAGGGGCTTATCTACAGCATTCTGTAATGCTGTAGATAAGCTCCCGATGTTACCTAAAAGAGGATAAAAAGAGGTTAGATTATACTCACCCAGGGGCGGTCCAGCTGCAGTCCGGTCCGATGGGTGTCTCAGGTCCACTCCGGCGCCTCCTATCTTCATTCTATGACGTCCTCTTCTTGTCTTCCCGCCGTGGCCCTGGCGTAGGCATATTTTTTCTGCCCTGTTGAGGGCAGAGCAAAGTACTGCAGTGTGCAGGCGCCGGGCCTCTCTGACCTTTCCCAGTGCCTGCGCACTGCAGTACTTTGCTCTGCCCTCAACAAGGCAGACAAAGTACGCCTGCGCAGGAGCCGCGGTGTGAAGACCAGAAGAGGACGTCATGGAATGAAGATGGGAGGCGCCGGAGCGGACCTGAGACACCCATCGGAGCTGGACCGCCCCTGGGTGAGTATAATCTAATGTCTTTTTCTCCTCTTTCAGGTAACATCGGCAGCTTATCTACAGCATTGCAGAATGCTGTAGATAAGCCCCTGATGACGGTGAGCTTACCTCACCATCGATTTTGGGGGTGACAGGTTCCCTTTAAATGGGCTGATAATCTGGAAACCAGCAAACACCTGACAAAGGAGACAACCATGTGTCTGTGTCTGTTGGGTGCGGTGATTTATAATCTACTTTAAAAAATCATCATTATCGGCAGTACATGATCCTGTTTAGGCAAGACATGTACTCCCAATTATATGATATTGTATCCACACACTTTGTGCACCTAGTGTCATCGGCTGATCTCAACCGGCTATCAAATGACTGCCAATTGGCTTGCATGTATGCAGTCAGTTGTCCTATAATGGCCACTGTCACTAGGTTTAAACCCAGCATTGCCATGTTCACATTTCTTTTCTGACTTTCCGATGTGTTCTATTTCAGGAACAAACAAAACTAATGTATAAAATGGATCTCTTGAATTATTGATGCAAACCATATTGATCATTATTATTTCCATCTAGGTTCTGTTGCGTGTCAGTTGTTTTAACAGAAAAAAGTCTTGCATGCTGCAGTTTGACAGACTTTATAATAATGAATGAGGTCACTTTGCTTTTGTTTACATCAATAATGAAACGGATGTGTTTTTGGAGATTGTATTGCATGAATCTACAGCTCCCAGTATATCCTTAACAATGGTAAGGAGATACTGGGAATGGTTGTCAACAGGAACCACAGCACTGATGAGAAGTAGGCAGTATCATTAATGCACATTTACAGTCATGTGACCTATATGTGACATTTTATCTGATTGGAGTCCTTCTCATCCCTTTCTTCATATAGTCCTTAAGCCATTATGATTTTATACATACACAGCTTATCTCTGCAGACTTTACTCTTCTATAGCACATTTCAATCCTTAAAAATACCAGCATCATTATAACATCACAGAATAAAAATAGCTGCCCTACTGAATGTTGTGCCACTGGAACAAACAATTGCCCCCACTGTGCTCACTCCACAAAATATGATTCCTAAACTGTCTACTCTTAAAAAAAATATTGTCTTCATACCATCCCCTCTTAAGAACTATGATTGTTGCATTGTCTGCCCTTATGAACTGTAACTGCCACATTGTCCGGTCTTATTAACTATAACCGTCATACCGTGCTCTCGTAAGAGCTATGTCCATCATACTTTCTCCCTCTATAAGCTATAACTGCTGAACTGTCTGCACTTATTGATTATAACAGTCCCCCTTATCAACTATAACCTCCACACTGTCCACCTTATGAACTATATTCTCTATACTGTCCCATGACCTATGGCCTACACACCATCCCCACTTTACACTGTCTCATGTCCACTGCTTACCCTCAAACTGTACCTATCTCGAAATTGCCTCCATTTCCAGCAATCTCCCATGCTCCTCTTCTCCATGCTGTCCCCCACATCTTGCCCCTTTCCATACTGTCCCTCACAAGCTGCTCCTCTTCATACTGTCCCAAACATGCTGCCCCCTCTCCATACTGTCCTCCACACACTTCCCTTCTACATTCTGTCCCCCGCAACTGTCCACAACATGCATCCCCTCTCAAAACTGTCCCCCAACACAATGCCTCTCTTCATTCTGCCCCCATAAAACAACCACTCTCCATACAGTCCCACACATGCTGCTCACTCTACATACTGTAGCTCCACATTGTCTCCCTCATGCTGCTGTTTCACATTTCTCCTGCCATCTTGCACTCCCATCTACAATAACAGTCTTCTGTCTTCATCTCCTATGGAGTGCTTATCATGCTGCCATCTTTGGCACCTTTTGCCACAGCTGTGTCATCAGCAGCATGATGAGGTAACCTCATGACAGCACTGCTCATCAGCACAGGGGGATGATAAGTGCTTCTCCTCTGTCGTGCTGGTGTCCTTCATGTTCTCAATTTTTTTGTGTGTGTGCAGGATGCGAATGCAATTGATTACAGACAGCAGAAATCGGAGTATTCCCTGTTCTCGAAGCTGGCTGTCAGTGTAAAGCCAACTGGGAGAATCTGCCAAGTTCCACTCCTCAGGAGTGAGGAGACCGCTACCTGGGAGACAGTTCGGACCATCACTTGAGTCAAGATCCTATAATTCTGTTTTTAAAGAAATAAACTTCGGCTTCAACATACATATTACAAAATCAGACTTACTCTTTCATGGCACATGACTCGTCCTTGTCGACATAAACCTGGATATTCCGCACAAGTGTATTTGAATAGTGGTTCATGATGTGAAACATCTAAAAATAAGAGATGTCAGTTTGGATCTACTTGTAGAAATAAAGAGACAAAATGATCCAGCTTCCAAACTGGCAAAAAATTATTGGATTAAAAAAGATTCATAGATTCCTTTATGAGTGTAGACACAGCTACGCTTTTCGAACATCCATTGTATTCTATGACAAAGCTAAACATGAGCTGAATGCAGAGTAATTTATACAACCATAAACCAATTGGAACACCGATGGTCAGACACATGATAAATTGTCATAATTGAATAAAAGCACCATGTGGGCGTGAAAAACACACATAAGTGAATAATTCTAAAACCATTACAAAAGTTTGTGAACAAACAACAATAGCAAAAAAAATAAATAAATAAATAAAAAAATGTGAATGGCATTTGAACAAAGCAAAGCATATAACATTAATTCCCGTTGTAGATTTAAACCATTTGGATAATGTGTCAAGATTAAGCATCCAATATGCTTCCCTGTCCAAGAGACACTTTCTGATGTGACCACCCCTGGGATTAGCAGCTACTCGCTCTATACCAAAAATTTGCATTGAGGTAGTGTTTAATTAATTGTGCTGTGAAATGAAATGTCTGGCTGCATGAAGAACAGTACGATTTGTGTTGGAGGTACTGTATATACAGGTGCTTCTCACAAAATTAGAATATCATCAAAAAGTTAATTCATTTCAGTTCTTCAATACAAAAAGTGAAACTCATATATTATACAGAGTCGTTACAAACAGAGTGATCTCTTTCAAGTGTTTATTTCTGTTAATGTTGATGATTATGGCTTACAGCCAATGAAAACCCAAAAGTCATTATCTCAGTAAATTAGAATGCTTTAAACCCCAGCTGGAGAAATGATTTTAAAATCTGAAATGTTGGCCTACTGAAATGTATGTTCAGTAAATGCACGGATTACATAATATTCATTCCATGGTCAAATAGGCTCAGGGCATATGGACAGAATATTATGTCTGATGTCAGAAAGGGGTTAAAAAAAAATACAAAGTTACGGGTTTGGAAATACAAGTTACGGGTTTCAAAAAATGGTAAGACAAACATTTTTTTCACTAATAAAATATGAAAAAAACTATATAAGTTTGATATCACCATAAACAAATCATACAAGATAATTTTAGTGCCCAATAAATGCTGTGAAAACAAAACCTGGGAAAATAATGGTGGAATTGCAGTAGTTTCACAATTTCACTCCCAATGGAATTTGTTCCTGTTTTCAGTACGTAATATTGTAAAACGAATGGTGGAAAACAAAACAATAAATTGAACTGCAAAAAAAAAGCTCTCATACAGCTATATCAACAGAAAAATACAAAAGTTAGGACTCCTAGAAAGAGTGCTGAAAAAACAAAACTACAAAAATAAACCCAGAAAGGGTTAAAGTGTAAATGAAAAAGAAATTAGTTATAGATAAATTTGCCATTACCTCCTTAAGTTTCCCACTGGTGAATGTGGGTGACAGAACTGTGCGAATCCTCTTCCATTGCTCATCCTCAGCAATTGATATTGCAGAGTCCAAGGGACCATTGAGACCAAAATTCTAGAATAAAAACATAGTGTCATGTAAGGCCTTTTTCACATATTGTGTATGTGTGGCATATTTTTTAGAAAGCAAAGTCAAAATTTTTTTTGCCTTTTTTTTTTATAATTCTCCAACAGTCTAAGTAGGGCCACACAGTGATTTTTGTTCCAACACAAGTTACGTGACCAAAAAGTGCTCTATGCAGGGCCGTATTTGCCACTAGGCACTTGAGGGCACGTGCCTAGGGCGGGTCTATGAGTGGGGGGCGGCACCTGAGCAAGTTTAATTTTTTTTTTTTTTTAAAGTCCGGGGTCGCCCCGCCCACCAGGGGGTCGCCCCACCCACCTTAATCCTGGCTGCTGCGGGGGAGGGGATCTCGGACGAGTCACTGCTGAGGAGCGAGTGAAGAGAAGATGTCCAGCTGAAAGCCTGGAGGAATCTCTGTGCAGCGCTCAGTTAGGTAGCTGCGACACAGGCTTAGATAGTTCTGTATAGTTCAATCCATTAATTTCAATGGGCACCATGTACTGCTTAATTTAACCTATGGTGGAGGGAAACCAAACACTTGCTGGAGGGTTTCCACACAAACCACAGAGGATCTGCTCCTAGCTATGCTGCTGCAGCCCCATACCTCCCTCCCATCACCCCGTACTGCAGCTCCACACCTCCCTCCCGTCACCCTGTGCTGCAGCCCACACCTCCCTCCCGTCAGTATATATAGGGAGGCTGTGTGGGGCTCATGCTCTGTATAGGGAGGCTGTATGGGGCTCATGCAGTATATAGGGAGGCTGTGTGGGGCTCATGAGGGTATATAGGGAGGCTGTGTGGGGCTCATGAGGGTACTTAGGGAGGCTGTGTGGGGCTCATGAGGGTATATAGGGAGGCTGTGTGGGGCTCATGAGGGTACTTAGGGAGGCTGTGTGGGGCTCATGCTGTATATAGGGAGGCTGTGTGGGGCTCATGCTGTATATAGGGAGGCTGTGTGGGGCTCATGAAGGGTATATAGGGAGGCTGTGTGGGGCTCATGCTGTATATATGGGGAGGCTGTGTGGGGCTCATGCAGTATATAGGGAGGCTCTGTGGGGATCATGCTGTAAATAGGGAGGCTGTGTGGGGCTCATGCTGTATATAGGGAGGCTGTGTGGGGCTCATGCGGTATATATAGGGAGGCTGTGTGGGGCTCATGCTGTATATAGGGAGGCTGTGTGGGGCTCATGCTGTATATATAGGGAGGCTGTGTGGGGCTCATGCTCTGTATAGGGAGGCTGTATGGAGCTCATGCAGTATATAGGGAGGCTGTGTGGGGCTCATGCAGTGTGTATAGGGAGGCTGTTTGGGGCTCATGCTGTATATAGGGAGGCTGTTTGGGGCTCATGCTGTATATGGGGAGGCTGTGTGGGGCTCATGCTGTATACATAGGGAGGCTGTGTGGGGCTCATGCAGTATATAGGGAGGCTGTGTGGGGGTCATGCAGTGAATATAGGGAGGCTGTGTGGGGCTCATGAGGGTATATAGGGAGGCTGTGTGGGGCTCATGCAGGGTATATAGGGAGGCTGTGTGGGGCTCATGCTGTATATATGGGGAGGCTGTGTAGGGCTCATGCAGTATATAGGGAGGCTCTGTGGGGATCATGCTGTATATAGTGAGGCTGTGTGGGGCTCATGCTGTATATAGGGAGGCTGTGTGGGGCTCATGCTGTATATATAGGGAGGCTGTGTGGGGCTCATGCTGTATATAGGGAGGCTGTGTGGGGCTCATGCTCTGTATAGGGAGGCTGTATGGGGCTCATGCAGTGTATATAGGGAGGCTGTGTGGGGCTCATGCAGTGTATATAGGGAGGCTGTGTGGGGCTCATGCAGTGTATATAGGGAGGCTGTTTGGGTCTCATGCTGTATATAGGGAGGCTGTGTGGGGCTCATGCTGTATACATAGGGAGGCTGTGTGGGGCTCATGCTGTATATAGGGAGACTGTGTGGGGCTCATGCTCTGTATAGGGAGGCTGTGTGGGGCTCATGCAGTATATGGGGAGGCTGTGTGGGGTTCATGCAGTATATGGGGAGGCTGTGTGGGGCTCATGCTCTGTATAGGGAGGCTGTGTGGGGCTCATGCAGTGTATATAGGGAGGCTGTTTGGGTCTCATGCTGTATATAGGGAGGCTGTGTGGGGCTCATGCTGTATATAGGGAGACTGTGTGGGGCTCATGCTCTGTATAGGGAGGCTGTGTGGGGCTCATGCAGTGTATATAGGGAGGCTGTTTGGGTCTCATGCTGTATACATAGGGAGGATGTGTGGGTCTCATGCTGTATATAGGGAGGCTGTGTGGGGCTCATGCAGTGTATATACGGAGGCTGTGTGGGGCTCATGCTGTATACATAGGGAGGATGTGTGGGGCTCATGCAGTATATAGGGAGGCTGTGTGGGGCTCATGCAGTATATAGGGAGGCTGTGTGGGGCTCATGCAGTGTATATAGGGAGGCTGTGTGGGGCTCATGCAGTGTATATAGGGAGGCTGTGTGGGGCTCATGCTGCATACATAGGGAGGATGTGTGGGGCTCATGCTGTATATAGGGAGGCTGTGTGGGGCTCATGCTGTATACATAGGGAGGATGTGTGGGGCTCATGCAGTATATAGGGAGGCTGTGTGGGGCTCATGCAGTGTATATAGGGAGGCTGTGTGGGGCTCATGCTGTATATAGGGAGGCTGTGTGGGGCTCATGCTGTACAGATAAGTCAGTTCTCTCACTAAATTACCCATCCAGCTCTTCAAACTATGCTCTCTGAAATGTCAGAGCATTGCAGAGATAAACGTCCCTGTTTGCAGTCTGAGTGATTCTGCCCGTGGTTTTGGTAATATGAATCGACTGACAGGTTCCCTTTAAAAATCTGTCAGCCAAATCTTGCAACCGTGGCAGAATCAACTGACCATGTACTGTGTATGAGATCCACCAGATTCTCACATGACAACTAATGGAAAGGTTTGCTAAGGCTACTTTCACATCAGCGATTTTCTCAATTCGCGGCAGATCCAGCAGTTTTTCCGCATCTACCTTGTAACGGATCACTTACGGGCCGGCAACTCTGCGTTCGGCCTCATTCATTCCCTATGGGACTTGCGGACATGTGCGGCACTTAAGGTTTTGCACTTGCGGTGAGACAAAAAAACACTGCTAGCATCATTTTTTTTTCTGTTGCTGCAAGTACCGCATTTGCCGGATCGCGGCAAAACCGCAAGTGCTGCACATGTCCGCAAGTCCCACAGGGAATGAATGAGGCTGAACGCAGTGTTTCTGTAAGTGATCCATTATGCGGCAGATGTGGAGAAACTGCCGAATCTTCAGCAAATGTCAAAAATCGCTGATGTCAAAGTAGCCTAAGTAACAGCCGACAGTGTCAGCATTAGTCATACTCACCAATGGGGGAGGCAGCATGAAAAGTGACTAGGGCAGCAGAAACTCTAAATACGGCCCTGGCTGTATGCTACTGGTACATCACAGCATAATGCAGGTGAATCTCATTGTGACCCCTAGCAGACTTCAAAGATGCCTATAATCGAAAAGGTAATTCTAATATAGATAAAAGTACACAGAAAAGGATAAAATATCATATAAGTGTAACTGCAATTTGAATCAGATATCAGGCAAATGTATATATTCTGTAAATATTTTAGTACGATACACAACTACACAATAAAAATAAAATTGTAAAGTTAATAGTAAAAACAAGAAATAATGAAAGCAAGGGGAGGCCAATGAGAGACACAAAATAATGAAGACAAGAAAACAATACAAAGGGTAGCCACCAAATAGCAGAATACTACCAAGGAGTGATGATAACAGTTGTGTATAGGCATGTATATTGTAGGCATTAGGCAGCGTTCCCACAGGCAACTTCTTTAGTCGAACAAGGCAAGGTTTATTAGCTCTGGCACACTGGTAAACACAATAGGAAACTACAGTACTATATGCCTGGTCAATACTACTGCAGAAATACGTCTGATACTCTGGCAGGTATTCGTCCACCCACAAAAAGGTCAGTATGAGATCTCTTCAGCTCGCACAGAATGCTAGACTGTCCACCATTAAAAGGTCCTTTTTGTTCTAGGACCAAAGACTGCTCAGTTCCTCAGCCATCTCTCCAGTCACTCCATCACTTGTCTCTCTCCCAAGTACAGCTCACATTTTGGCTGGTCTCTCCACTCTGCAACATCCATTTCCTGGTTCTTAGCAAAACACTGCAGGTGCATTTACTAAAACTCTGCAGAGCTGGGATTTAACCCTGCACTACCTGGCTTTGCTACAATATGCAGAAAGTTAATTACAATGCAATTAGATATATAGATATTTGGTGCAATGTAATGCACAACATTAAAATAAATAGTGACGAGATAAAGATGCATTATAATCAGACACACCCAAAAATAATAATACAATGTGTCATAGACTTGTATAAGTGTGCGACTTGGCATGAGAAAATAAACGTTAGTTGGCACTGCACCATAGTTTATGATTGGAGCTAGTGCTATCCGATGAAATAGGATAGCGCTCACCCAAGTAATATGCTGGCTACTCGCCAATTATATGAGCAAGCCCCAACTTGCAGAATTGCATTGTAATTAACTTTAAGGCTATGTGCCCACGTTGGAGAAATGCTGCGGAAATGTCCGCAGCATTTCTGCAACTCCCTGCCGTGGGTAAATCGCATGCGGAATTGGCATGCATTTTCGCGCAAAACACAAGCGTTTTTCAAGCGTTTTTAGCTTGCAGAATGGTTGCGCTTTACAAGCGATTTGAAGCATCGCTTGGAAAAGTGATTGACAGGTTGGTCACACTTGTCAAGCATAGTGTTTGACAAATGTGACCAACTTTTTACTATTGATGCTGCCCATGCAGCATCAATAGTAAAAGATAGAATGTTATAAATAATAAAAAAAATAAAAAATATGGTTATACTCACCTTCCAACGACCCCCGATCTCCTTAGTGGTGCTCCCGGTACGTCACGTGACCGCGACGTCATCCCAGGTGATTCGCGCAATGCATCCCTGGGAACGGAAGCCGCCGCGTGCACTGCTGAGTGGCAGGAGCACTCCGGGGGCCACCAGATGGTAAGTATATCCCTATTTTTTATTTTAATTCTTTTTTTTTACAGGAATATGGTTCCCAATGGCCTGGAGGAGAGTCATGAAGCGCTCACTTTACGCATGGTGGGCATAGCCACATGCGTAAAGTGAATGCAATGCAATCCTATGGTGGCAGAATCGCCGCAATTCTGCAGAAATAATGAACATGCTGCGGATTTTACCGTTATGCGATTCCGCAGCGGGAAAATCTGGAGCACGGGAATGTGCTTTTTAAGCGTTTTTTAGCTTTTCCGCTGCACCACAAAACGCGGCAGAAATGCATAAAAAACGCAACGTGGGCACACAGCGTAAGCCTGTACATATTTGCCTATACATACCTGTTATCATCACACCTTGGTAGCATTCTGCCATCTGGTGGCTACCCTTTGCATTGATTTATTTTCTTTATTACTTTGTCTCTCATCGGCCTTCCCTTGCTTTCATTGTTTATTGGTTTTACTATTAACTTTTACATTTTTTTTTGTATAGTTGTGTAATTCAATAATATATTTATGGTATATATACATTTGTCTGATTTCTGATTCAAATTGGAGTAACACTTACCGGTATATGATTTCCCAGAAGACTTCAACCTGCAACAAGCAGAACGCTAAAAATCTGACTGATTCAAATTCTATGCAACCTACTTCTTGTGGTTGTGGTATGCTAGAGATCATAATCTATCACCATTTCTCTGCCTTATACTGTGACACTGCAGCCGTACAGAGCAATCTTTCGCTGCATGACCTGTGTTGCAGCCAAAAGTTAAGGTGTAGTCCCAGCTTAATAATGGCTAAAAGTGAAACTCAAATTTTTACCCTCCTCAAACGTAATGCTTATGTTTATTTATGGAGATGCTCTCTGTATTATGTTGCAACAGCATTTAGTCAGGAGAGGGAAAGGACACTGTTTCTGTGCTTATTTCTACATCTCTACCTACATCTCTACCTAAATAGTTAGACATCAGAGTTGCAAAGCAACAGTGCCAACCGCTGACCCTCTGTGCTAATTTCTACTATCATAAATGGAAAGAAAGTAAATCCACGAGGGCAGAGTCTGTCTATTTTATATACATATCATATATTTTGTAATATGTATTGTAAAGTTTCCGCTCAATTGGCAGCGCTTGAGGTATACACACAGGAAGCTACTATTTAAACAATGCCCAGGAGGTTTTAATCAAACTCCATAAACCTTGCAATAACTACCATATTTTGCGGACTATAAGATGCACCGGACCATAAGACACACCCAAAATTTTGGGGAGGAAAATAGGAATTGTTTTTAATGAAACTGTGGTGCATCTTATAATCCTCTTTTATGGGGGTTAATGATTGTGGTGGAGTGGGGTCCCAGGAAGCAGGGTCGCTGCTGCAGGAAGCTGGCATTGGCAGACATTTTCCCAGAGTCATCCGTAGTGAAAACGATGGGAAGTGCGGGGACTTGGCCGACATTTTCTGCAAGCCTGAAGCCTGTTGTAGCCTCGCAGAGCTGAACACGTCCTCCTCCCAACCTGGCGCCCGCAGTATTATCTCACTCGAGCCGCCTCCCTCTCAGTTAGCTATATTCAGATTATAAGACCCACCCCCCATTTCCCCCTCCAAAAAAGTGTGTCTTATAATCTTAAAAATATGGGAAATAATAAAATGGCCATTTGGCGCAGGGAAAACAAAAATGGTCCAAGTACAGTGGCACATACTTGTTGATTGCCAGGACAGCGTAACATCCAGCACAAAAAACTCTGGCAGGAGACTTGACACTGGAGGACTTCTCATCTCCATTCTCAGACATTGAATGAGACGACTGGTTTGCTTTTTATCTGTGGAACCACGACCTGGGGTGGGGATATGTGAGCAGCCAGTTCCACCTATCTCTCTGATTGCTCGTAAACCCTGCCACAATACAGCCTATTAACTCTCTCAGCACTATACTTGCTGGAGCCTGCTTTTACGGACTTACATCACCAACCTTGATGATACACATCTCACCTCAAGGACCTGTCAGGCGGCCATCTTACAGTATATAACCCTTGTCACATATACAGCACCCTGGAGTTAATGATGCTATAAAAATAACTAATAAGGTCTTCTATAAGCTGAATTTACTAACTAGTCGTGCTATCATTAAACCTAATGTACATTCATCACTTAAATATATGTACAATGCACCTTTTCCATGACCTGCAGGACATTTTTCCTCTTTGTTTTTACCCATGTACAGTAGATACACCCAAATGTGATAGTTTCAGGGGATTTTTGCGATGTAGAGTATCATATAGCAGAAGTAGTAATTTTCATCATTAACTCTGCTGAAATCTTACCCGTCTGTTTGTGAAGTTAGTGTAGCACTCTTTCACCAAAATGTTTTTAATAATAACTGGATCTAGAATTGCAAGCACTGCTTGTCTGCCATCATACAGTCTGCAAAACAAATAGATTAAAACAAACAAGCAAGAAGAGAATACAATTCCTTGAATTACATATTCGCACAGGCACTTAAATCAGCTGTTATGTACTGGGAAAGATGTGGGCTCAACATCAAAAGGATGGACACGACCTATTATGTACCTATACATCATAGGTCGTGAAAGGGTTAACCCGTTTACTACATCTGACATACATGTGTGGCGCCATGGGAGGTGTGTTCTCGCAAACCACCGTACATGTAAGGCACCCTGCAAAAACACCCACGATTGGTGCTAGCGCTGATCGTGGGCATTTAACCCCTCTGATGCTGCTGTCATAGATAGGTTTATAGAGGGAGCTCCCTCTCTGTCCTATCTGAGAACTGCGATTGTGATCGCATTGTGCTGATGGTCTCCATAGTGACCCTGGGCCAAAAGATGGCTGTGCGGTCACCCAGGTACTGTGGTCTGTAAATTCCTTCTGAGAGCAGGAGGTGACATGCTCTCAGAAAATGAAAAGCTCTGGTGGTTCATTCAACACGTTTCAAGATCTATCTGACCCCTTCATCAGAAAAATACCACAAAGATATACGGTATGTCTTTGTGGTATTTTCCTGATGAAGGGGTCAGATAGACCTTGAAACGCATTGAATAAACCACCAGAGTTGTTCATTACATTTGAATCTCTATCATTGTGGCAGCGCAGACTTAATCCACTATCCTGTACGTCTCTGGTAAGGTCGTGTGGGCGGCCTGTGGATCTGCAGCAGCCGATGCGCACATGCTTTTGCTTTACACCATCAGGTGAGCAGCTCCCTGTTAAAAAAACACACTTAATGTGAGGATAAGACCCTATATGCACTGTTTGCTTCCCTAATTTACTTGTATCACTTTTACCACACAGTGAACGCCATAAAATATGGCGATGCAAATACTTGTTTTTGCAAAAACAAAAATTTTTAGTGTACGATAGTAGCAAAACATAGAAAATTGCTGTACCGACACAAAGAATAAAGTTATCCAATCACTTATACTGCACAAGAAACGGTGCTAAAAATGAGTAGAACAAATTCCTGACCTTCAGTATGCATTACCAATGTTGTCTATGGGGGAACTTTGTAAATAATTTTTCTGCCTTTTTGCAGGAAAGTATTCCCACTTCAACCTGTTTAGGCACATCAGAGGCTCTCCAAACGCAAGATGGCACCAACAGATCATTCCATCAAAGTCTGGACTCAAAAATGTTGCTCCTTCCTTTCGCAGCTCAGCAGTGTGCCCAAACAGTAGTTTCCTCCCACAGATGGGTATTCATAAACTCAAGAGAAATTGCACAGAATTTTGGGGGTTCATTTTCTCCTGCTACACTTGTGAAAATGAAAAATTTTGGGCTAAAGCAATATTTTTGGGGAAAATGTAATTTTTTATTTTCACGGATCAACGTTATCAAATCCTGCTAAACTGTGGGCTTAAGATGCTCACCACACCTCTAGATAAATTCAATGAGAGGTGTAGTTTCCAAAATGGGGTCGTTTCTGGAGTGTTTCTACTGTTTAGGGACATCAGGGGCTCTTCAAACGCGACATGGCGTCCGCTATCTATTCCAGCCAATTTTGTGATCAAAAAGACTCCTTCCCTTTCGAGCCTTGTTTACCCAAACAGTGGTTTTCCACCATATATGTGCTATCAGGAGTACTGAGGAGAAATTACACAACAAATATACATTTTAATTTTTTCCTTCCACATTGGATTAATTCCTGTGAAACACCTGAAGGGTTGGTAAACGTCTTGTGGTTTTGTGGACTTTGAAGGGTGCAATTTTTAAAATGGTGTCACTTTTGGGCATTTTCTGTCACATAGGCCCATCAAAGTCACTATAAACGTGATGTGGTCCCTAAAGAAATGGCTTTGTAAATCTCCTCAGCATAGAGACAAACTGTTTGTGCTTTGGGGCGGCTTGTGGGCAGGTATTTCCTTGGTTTCTCAGGTTTAAAGCAGGAAGAAAAGACTCTGCCTACAGTCCCGCCTTGGATTATAGACATCTCATTAACTGAAAACTTCCAACACTGATTACACAAGAACCAAGAGATGGATTTCTTCACCCCAGGTATCATTTTAATCAGTATAACAGCGGCAAGATGACAGTGTCTGTAGTTTACTTAGCAAAATCCTGCTGACAGGTTCACCTTAAGGTCGGGGTCACACTTGTGAGTGCAATGCGAAAAACTCGCGCAAGTCTCTCTCATCAATACCCGGCACTGCTGCCGGCACTCGGGACCAGAGCGTGCAGCTGCATTATTTCTATGCAAATGCACACTCCAGTCCCGAGTGCCAGCGGCAGTGCCGGGTATAGATGCGAGAGACTCTCGCGGGTTTCTCGCATTGCATCCACAAGTGTGACCCCAGCCTAAGCTACTAAGTTATGTTTAATAGTGCTACCAAGGACAGAATAAGGCTGCAGCTCCAGGAATCTTCCTATTTGCTCATAGCAGATTTGCCTACAACAACCACGCTGAACTAATTTTGATATATGATCGTGAAGCGATTATAATTCCCGTTACCGGCTGTCATTTAATAACCTCCTGTAACTGATGAAGGTCACAATTGACCAAAACGTTTTCCTGTATTTACTACAATAAATATTTCCTGCTGCATCTTACTTAAAGTTGAGTGCTAGGTCTCTTACTATTAATCTATATGGTTTGGGAACCTGTCCTTAGCACCCCTTCTCTAGTAGTGCTCACGGTTACATTTTCCAGAATAAGGCTGCTGTCACACTAGCAGTATTTGGTAAGTATTTTACATCAGTATTTGTAAGCCAAAACCAGGAGTGGAACAAATAGAGGAAAAGTTTAATAGAAACATATGCACCACTTCTGCATTTATCACCCACTCCTGGTTTTGGCTTACAAATACTGATGTAAAATACTGACCAAATACTGCTAGTGTGACGGCAGCCTAAGAGTAGCCTGGACCCCAGTCAGTTTAGAGGGCATGCGCTCCCCCCAGTACCTGATGTATCACGTGACATGTCACACGATCCCCTTTGATAGTTCATGTGATAGGTGACGTGATTCACACACAGGTGCTCTGGTGCGCATCTGAAGATGCAAAATGACAGAGACGGAGGCAGAACTTGCACAGATTGAGATCTCGGCCATTTTCCCGCAGGCCAAAGCATCGAGGCAATGGAAGTGTGGGGGTTCCGGGTTTTCACAAAAGGTTGCTGGAGCCCCCGCACCACTGAGCACCGCTGAACCTGCAGCACCAGCCTGAGATGGGATTTCCCGGAGAACATCGCATCGCAGCAATGGATGTGCAGGGGTTCCGGGTTTTCACAAAATGTCGGCACCACAGAGCACCTCCGAACCTGCCGCACTAGTCTGGGTCATATCATCGCCGGACCAACAAACACCTTGTGACCCTGCTCCACCAGTGCTGATGATTGTCCCAGGGTAAGCTGAACTCGGACTGTAAGATGGACCCCCATTTGACGCATTAATTTGAATTAATTTTTTTTCCCCATTCTCCTTCTGAAAATTTGGGGTGCATCTTATGGTCCGGTGCGCCTTACAGTCCTAAAAATATGATAATTTTTTTGTGAAACAAAGTAAAATGCTAATTTTTTTCCATCCACATAGCAATAATTCTGTGAAGCATGTGAATGATTAATATACTTCTTGAATGTGGTTTTGAGGACTTTGAGGGGTGCAGTTTTTTGAATGTTGTCACTTTTGGGTATTTCTGCTATATTCCCCCCCACAAAGTCACTTCCAATGTCATGTGGTCCCTAAAAAAGTGGTTTTGTAAATTTTGTTATAAAATGATAAATTGCTGATCAACTTTTAACCCTTCTAACTTCCTAACGAAGAAAGTATGTTAAAAAATGAGGGCAAAAGAATTACGTTTGAAAATTGCAAAATTTAAAAAATTTTCACCGAAATGTCTGATATTTTCACAAATAAATGTAAGTCATATTGAACAAATTTTACCACTATCATGAAGTACAATAAAGTCAAGAATTCAAGTTCACTGGACTCTGTTGAAGTGTTCCAGAGCTATTACCACATAAAGTGACATTGGTCAGAATTGTAAAATTTGGCCTGGTTACAAAGGTGAAAATAGGCTTGGGTGGTGAAGGGGGTAAAGGGGTTGTCCACATTAAATACAATCTGGACCTTTGGCTTGGATTCTGTGAAAATAGCAAAATGTTCCATATGCATCTGTTTTCATCCCGGTGGATCCAGTGTAGGTTTGCTCTATGATCTGTATTTGCACATCAGTTTTTTGCTATCAGTCGCAATCCGTCGAATTTTGAAAAAAAAACGGATCCCCCAACTGATGCCGCTGGATCCATTTTTTTCTCATAGACTTGTATTAGTGACAGATTGCCTCACGTTTCTTCCGTCGTTCGGACAAAGTAAAGTTTTTTGTGTCCATTGAAAGATCCGTCGCCGTCCGTTGTTTTCTCGAATGGAAGCCTATGGGTGCCGAATCTGTCAAATGACAGAATCCGGCAATGGATTCCATTTTTTTAACTGAGCATGCTCCGATTTTTTTAGGATCCAAGTAGCCTGATCCACTAGTCGGATCCGTCGAAAAAACGGATCCATCGCATCAGTTTTTCACAATCGGCGACGGATCCGTCGAGCCAACGGATTGTGACTGACGGCAACAAAACTGATGTGTGAAAGGGACCTAAGTAATGATTTTACCACTCACTGGTTACAGGACCTCTAAGGCCTTTGGTTGTCTACAGCAGTCAAATGTCTGGAATAGTATGCTATCAGATATTCTATGTAGCCAATCACAAGCTGCAGTGGTCCTGTGAAAGGGTTTTTTCAGACACTAACACACATTTCTGCAACTGACGGAATTGTCGCTAGCTTCTAATCCCATTCCATCAATTTTACCCAATTTAAGTGGTTACATAAAGGGAGGTGGTTCCATATTGGCCACCCAGTGACACAAATTCAGGGTGACAATGGTTGCTATGGCAGCCAGTGGCATAATAGTGGACCCCATGGCTGTCATGGTAGTATACCTAATAGACCCTGCTAAAAACCTGTCAATTTTACACTAATTGGCACTACAATACTGTACACTACAATACGTACAATACACAAGGTAGAACTGAAATAAAAGTTTAAAAATATAAAATATTTAAAAATAAACTGATCGTGATGTTCAGATTTTCTCCCAATATAAAAATGATTGTTAACCCCTTCCCCCTCTTTGAAGTACTATTACGCCATGGGCGGTTGGGATTTAACACAACCTGCTGTACTATTGTAGGATGCTAGCAGGTGCGTAGGATGCAGTGACACACAGGAGGCAGAACAAGGGTTAACAGGTTCTTTATGCATAGAAACAGTAATGGTACAAGCAGGGGGGTAAGGAATGTGATTGGAGGATAGGGAAAGTCAAATGCAATAGAATGTAACAGGTTAACTTATCAGTCTCTGTGCGCTGGAGGAAGGCGGCTGGAAGATCCCACGACGGCGCCTCCGATCCGGTACGCAGATGAGCGATGCACTTTCTCTTACTACTCACAAGCTCGGTCCACGCCAAGTGTCCAATCTTCCCGCTCAAACTGCTATTTAAGGCTGACCCGCCCCCATCAGTCAGGTGCCCTGCACTGCTCCGGTCAGCAATCTCTTCCCCCTGCAACACTGGTGACAGCCCCGATGGGTCCGGCCCAGATACGCAGGAGAGACCATCAACTTGGTTCTCCTGACTACACTATTATGAGCTTTGTGTTGTGCAGGCCTCAGTCCTAGTAGGCTGAATGTGACAGGCATAATGCACTGTAATACATAAGTAAAAAAATAAATATCCCTTTCTGGCTGATATATCACCACATCTAGACGAGCCTGTTCCTGCTTCATCACCGGCTGGCTCTTCCCAGAACTGCTAGAGTTGATTGATAGGTTTCTCACAATGGAGATTTGTCAATTGCTTACAGTTGCATTGGGAAGAGCTGGCATGAGGTAGACCCAGACTAGTCCCATCTCGGACCCTGTTTCCTGTACGGATCTTTAAGGTATAACTTCTCTGAAACATCAGAGAATTTCAGAGAAATATGTAGTATATCTGGCGGCAATCGTGCTGCCAGGATCTGATTCCTGTTACCCACTGTTTTGACAGCATGAATCCGGTGACAAGTTCCTTTTAATGGTCTGCATGAATGATCCAATTAGCTAAAAAGTGCGTTAATTGGGAGCATGTTTACACGGGTTGATGACTGAATGCTCATTCGCCATTTATCTGACTGTATAAGTTGGCCTTTACTCAGGCTGTTTTAATTTTACATTTTATTAAGAAATGTAAAACAATTAGGTGTAGCACATATATAAATATGCGCCACATTTACACAATACGTTTTTTTCTGTGTTTGTTTTGCTTTATTCACACTGCTTGGATACTGTTTTTGGTAAAGAGTAGAATGGCGCACAGTAAGAGCCCTTAACAAGACTATGGTTAGCATACACATCATCCGAAATACAGCTGAGTGCAAGAGTTCACACCTTTCCCCCTTTTTTTTCCAAACCATGTGTTGGTTTAAAACGATGTATGCAAAACCAAAACCATACAAAATATGCACATTATGAATGTTCTTATCTTTAGCCCTTAGATTGGAAAAAGTATATGCGCCTGCAAATTATAATTAAAAAATAATGCAGTCTATATTAGTCTATATTAGTCCTTTATAGGAATAAAGTTAAAGGATTTATCTTGTTCTGCTCACTTCTGCATCAAAAGGTGAATGGGGCCGGTGACATAATGTCGGCTGATAGCAGCCAGGACACCTGTGATCAGCAGATCCAAATGTAATGAATTTGACAGGTGCACAATTCCTTTCAAAAGGACATGCATCCTGACAGGTATCAGTAGAAATTATGTCACTTGCCTGCTCACCTCTCGATGCATGCTTTGTGTTAGACACCTGTCTTGACTCCAGTGCCCATAGAAGAGAGGATGAGGTATGTATTTCTGAGGGAGAGCAGGGCGCAGACGTAGGATTCCAGAGCCATATCTGACGTGCATGGGAGGGGGGGTGATATTACAGGAGGCAGAGATATAGAGAGAAGGCAGAGATTTCTTCCAGCTACTGCATGCCCTGGAGCCTGGAAGAAATCATTAACATAAAGAAAGAATATAACATTTCTCAGCAATAAGACCATTAATATGAGGCATACAGGTAGGACAAGTTTAACATTTCTATTACCTGCATGCCCATATTAATAGGTCATATATGTCCCAGGATGTGACAGATTCCCTTTAAGTGTTCGTTACTTCACCAGGGGCGGGCTGGGCCAGGTGGCAGAGGGGAAAGTGCCCCCCGGGCCTGTCTCCCCAGCAGCAGATGCGGGCCGCCCGACTTCCTGCTACCTAGAAGAGGCTTCTGGCAGTGCACTGTGCTACTTTAATCCTGTAAGTGGTGGCCGGCCATCCCTGTATTGTAGACATGCCCACACTGCACACACTGTGTGGCCGTGTCTTCTGATCTCACCTCAGCAGAGCGCTGGCCAGGATGCTTCCTCGTGGAGGACTGTCTGGAGAGCAGTTTGAGAGAAGAGATCTGCAAGGGTCATGAGATCAAGGACCGGACAGAATCATGCATCTTGTGTCTGCAGTCGCTCTGAGGCACAGTGAGTGTGAGGATTTATTGCACCCACTTGAACTTTCATGCAGCTCAGGTCACTATCAGTGGAGTCTTCGGCTCCAGCATCACCCATTCAAGCTGAGTCAGGGTCAAACACAAGTATACAGTCATCCTGACTGCTCCTGAGCCTGGCTCCAGGACACCATATATCATATATAATTCCATCCATTATAATGGGAGGTCTAGGTATAATCAGTGCATATAACACTGCAGGCATGTGCACATAGTATAGTACATCAGTGCACCGATTAGTGTCATGATCTCAATGGCAAGAGAACATAGCATCAGCATATATAGGAACTAGCTCTTGGAAGATGGGAACTGAGCTGACCATGAACTAAACCTAACGCACAACTAGCAGTGGCCGGGTAGCATGCCTACGTTGATTCTAGATGCCCAGCACCAGCCGGAGGACTAAATAATGCTAGCAGAGGAAAATATTAGTCCTAGCTCACCTCTAGAGAAATACCCCGAAAGGAGACAGAGGCCCCCCACATATATTGGCGGTGAATTAAGATGAAATAACAAACGTAGTATGAAAATAGGTTTAGCAAATTTGAGGTCCACTTACTACATAGCAGAAGACAGAAAGGACACTTTCATGGTCAGCTGAAAACCCTATCAAAACACCATCCAAAAATTACTTTAGGACTCTGGCATTAACTCATAACACCAGAGTGGCAATTCCTGTTCACAAGAGCTTTCCAGACACAGTAACGAAACTACAGCTGTGAACTGGAACAAAAATGCAAAAACAAACATGGACAAGAGTCCAACTTATCTAGTAGTTGTCTAGGAGCAGGAACAAGCACAGAGAGGCTTCTGGTAACATTGTTGACCGGCAAGCAACTAACAGAGAAGCAAGGTTATATAGCGACTCCCACATCTTGATGGGAACAGGTGAACAGAGAAGATAAAGACACCAGTTCAATTCCACCAGTAGCCACCGGGGGAGCCCAGAATCCAAATTCACAACAGTACCCCCCCCTCAAGGAGGGGGCACCGAACCCTCACCAGAACCACCAGGGCGATCAGGATGGGCCCTATGAAAGGCACGAACCAGATCAGAGGCATGAACATCAGATGCATTCACCCAAGAATTATCCTCCTGGCCGTATCCCTTCCACTTGACCAGATACTGGAGTCTCCGTCTGGAAACACGGGAGTCTAAGATTTTCTCCACAACGTACTCCAACTCACCCTCAACCAACACCGGAGCAGGAGGCTCAACGGAAGGCACAACCGGTACCTCATACCTGCGCAATAATGACCGATGAAAAACGTTATGAATAGAAAAGGATGCAGGGAGGTCCAAACGGAAGGAAACAGGGTTAAGAATCTCCAATATCTTATACGGGCCGATGAACCGAGGCTTAAACTTAGGAGAAGAGACCCTCATAGGGACAAAACGAGAAGACAACCACACCAAATCCCCAACACAAAGCCGAGGACCAACACGACGGTGGCGGTTGGCAAAAAGCTGAGTCTTCTCCTGGGACAACCTCAAATTGTCCACCACCTGCCCCCAGATCTGATGCAATCTCTCCACCACAGCATCCACATTGAGCAACGCAGGATCCCCTGGTGTCAATGAAAAAGCCCAGTCTTGAGGGTCGCCCCGGAGCAAGGAAATCACAATCCTGACCTGCTGTGCAGGGTCTCCGGCAGAGCGAGATTTCAGGGACAAAAATAATTTGCAATTATTTCGAAAATTCTGAAACCCAGATCTATTCCCCGAGAAAAATTCCGGCAAAGGAATTCTCGGTTCAGATACAGGTGCATGACAAACAAAATCTTGCAAATGTTGTACCTTCGTGGCGAGATTATTCAAACCTGCAGTTACACTCTGAAGATCCATTACAAACAGGTGGACACAGAGCCATTCAAAGATTAGAAGCAGAGAAAGAGAAAAAAAAACAAAGGCTGCAGCATAGACAGACTGGCAAGAGGTCCAATTAAGAGCACACTCAAGAGGAAAAAAAAAAAAAAATCTCAGCAGACTTCTTATTTCTCTCCTTTCTCAGCCAAGGATTTTAACCCTTTAGTGGCCGGTCAAACTGTCATGATCTCAATGGCAAGAGAACATAGCATCAGCATATATAGGAACTAGCTCTTGGAAGATGGGAACTGAGCTGACCATGAACTAAACCTAACGCACAACTAGCAGTGGCCGGGTAGCATGCCTACGTTGATTCTAGATGCCCAGCACCAGCCGGAGGACTAAATAATGCTAGCAGAGGAAAATATTAGTCCTAGCTCACCTCTAGAGAAATACCCCGAAAGGAGACAGAGGCCCCCCACATATATTGGCGGTGAATTAAGATGAAATAACAAACGTAGTATGAAAATAGGTTTAGCAAATTTGAGGTCCACTTACTACATAGCAGAAGACAGAAAGGACACTTTCATGGTCAGCTGAAAACCCTATCAAAACACCATCCAAAAATTACTTTAGGACTCTGGCATTAACTCATAACACCAGAGTGGCAATTCCTGTTCACAAGAGCTTTCCAGACACAGTAACGAAACTACAGCTGTGAACTGGAACAAAAATGCAAAAACAAACATGGACAAGAGTCCAACTTATCTAGTAGTTGTCTAGGAGCAGGAACAAGCACAGAGAGGCTTCTGGTAACATTGTTGACCGGCAAGCAACTAACAGAGAAGCAAGGTTATATAGCGACTCCCACATCTTGATGGGAACAGGTGAACAGAGAAGATAAAGACACCAGTTCAATTCCACCAGTAGCCACCGGGGGAGCCCAGAATCCAAATTCACAACAGATTAGTGTATGACTGGGATGTAATTGTGTTACAGATGCAGCGCCCCAGAGTCCTGGTCGTTGCAGTACTGTGGCTCCGCCACTAGGGGGAGCTACGGTGCGTCCGATGGCACTGAAGGAGTTCATCTGATCAGGTATCACAGACACCAATACATTTCACAGCAGGGCCTCCGGGGGGAGTTAAGGGTGCTATTCATTAGGCCACTCCCCACCATAGTGGGTAAACTGGGGGTCAGGCAGGAAGTTAGAAGAGAAAGCTGACTGGATTGAACGAAGTAACACCTAGTGGCAGAGGGTGTTGTGGAGTAAGAGACAGTAGGGTCTCTGTCAGGGGTGGGATCCTGACAGAGGCTTGGCAACGAGAAAGAACGTAAAGGGACCGCGCCTGCTCCGGGTAGCGGCGGTGCCCAAGAAAGGACTAGAAGCGAGATAGATTGTGCTGAGTGAGAAACGAGATCAAGCGATAGGAGAATACCAGTAGGGGTCGTGCTGTAAGACCGGAGCAACATCCTACTGAGGCGCATTACCGGTGGCCGGAACGCCGAGGGAGTGGAATAACATACAGCTTCAAGCCATACTCCAAACAGCGGCAGGGCAGTCAGTCTCAGGCGGGCTGTCTAACACATATCACCTATGAAGTCTTGGGGGGCAATTGCGGGAGAGGGGCGTCTCTAGGGTCCCGGAAGAACTCCAGGCCTACCTGACAAACGGGTGCCGTTCTAACCAGAAATAAGGGAGGGACGGAAGATTAGAAGAACATCATTTAATACAGTTGTGAGGGAACTTAAGAAACAGACATAACGGTTGTGGGGACTTTCCGTGAGCACAGCAGGGGAGGACCGCAACACATAGCGCTAGAAGGAAGGCACCGATTTCCACCTGTGAAGAGAACTCTGGAAGTGCCATTGGACCGGCCGGACTTGCGTAGCCTGGCGAACCGTATTCTGGACTGAGGACCCAGAGATCTTCAGTAAAGAGGTAAAGAGACTGCAACCTGGTGTCCTCGTTATTTACCGTGACCTGCACCCCACAACTGCACCGTTATTACAACACCACTATTTGCACCGGACGTCCCCCACTGACAGACAGGGCCACGGACCGGGTCTAGCCACCGTGACAACCCCAGGACTCTGAGACTCAGAGGCCCGGCTCCGGGTACCCCTCGGCCCTGTGGCGGTGTGGGGGCGCTCCAACTTGGCGTCATGAACAGGATCTACTTAAGCCTGAAGAATCAGGTCATGTGTGCCTTGGAACTGTGATTTACTGTGCTTGGACTGTGCTTTATTGCAAAGACTGTGGATTGTCACTTGCCGCCAAAAGTTTGCGCCAAAACCGCCGCCATTACAGCGCTAAGGAGAGCGCAGGAGAAGAAGAAGGGCGTGGAAGTGGGCGTGAACAAGCTGAAGAGCGCGAAAGACAATGGCCGCCCAGTCTAAATATCTCGGCCCCTTGAGGACGTGTCCGTCAGCAGCCGAGATCCGCCTCCTGATCCTCAATGGTGGGCAGAGACAGAGAAAACGAAACCGCCCACGAAGGAGAGAGCGGGAAAAGGACCAGGAAAAAGAATTCAGCGACATGGAGGACGCCATGGCGAGCCGCCCGGAGCCGGAGCGTGGGGTCGGAGCAGAGGACTTCCCCAGCCACCCGGAGGGGCACCGCAACTAGGCCTCCACCGCTGATGCTGAATTCCTGCAGGCCGGAGTGGACGAGCTCAGCGACCGACCCCGGCGGACGCAGCTGAGCACCGAGGCCGGGTGGAAGAAGGCCATCATCAGGAGCCTCACCAGACATCTGTCGGCAGCCTCATCTGGTCCGGAGCAGGAAAGAAGTCCCAGCGCTCCGAAGCTGGAAAGCAAGGCGCTGCCGGGAAGGGGTATGCTGCGAGCAGAGATGACAACGCCGCAGCACAAGGTCCCGCAACCAGCGTTCCAGACCCCAGCGGAGACGGAGCAGACCGGCACCGGAGGGACCGCATCTGAAGCAGGTATGAAGGACGACCCTGCCCTGATGACTGACATCACTCCCGTGACTGCTAGTGCCACAGCTGCTGACCCCGTTCCAGTGACTGATCTTGCAGCAGCCTCTACCTCTGCTGCAGCAAATGCCCATACTCAAGCTGCGCAGACCTCCATCGCTGCGCATGATTTAACCATACATGAAAGACGGATTAACGGCGTTTGTCCAGCACTGGGTGTAACCCTGGACCTCACTTTTCCCAGGCCGAGAAGGGTTAAGTGCCAGGTGCAGCCCTGGAAGCCGTCCAACTAAGCCTCGGAAACCTGAAACTGTAAATAGTTAACTGTTTATTTCCTTGCTGTTTTGCTGCTAAAACCCGTCCTGGGTTAACTCTTAAAGGGATCCCTTTGTTTACCCGGGATCCCTATTGCTTTTTATTTTTGCTTTCACTTTCATTTTTGCTTTTTGTTCCACAATGTTATAAAAACTGCTGAATCATGAACAGTGCATGATACAAACTGCTTGTAAATAGTTTGCACTTTGTTAAAGGAGCTCCCTGCTGGTAATACTTAAAGAAGGACTCTTTGCGAAGATACCGCACTGGAACCTTTGCTGAGCATAGACTGGTAGTCTGAAAAGACGAACTACCTCAGAAAGACTCGATCCCCTCTTAAAGGGGATGTTCATTTGCCGCATTTTGATAGTAATATTGCTTAAGACAAGTAGCAATAACGTTGATGAAGAGAAAAGTGATGATAATGTTGTACAAGAAAAGTTATGTGTATGCAATTAGTTAAATGTAAAGAAATGCTGATAATGTTTTCGGAAAGAAGAAAGTGAAAGGTAATGGAAGGATGCAGTGGACCCGTAGAGGTAGACGTGGTGTCCAGCATGCATAGTAGAGAGCAAGTTTAACGTTATGAAAAGAAGATAGTTAATAATGTTGGTAAGAAAAAGAAGGGGGGGATAGAAGGTAAACCCTGCGTTCCCCATCGAAAGTTAATAATGTGTTACTAAGGACAGAAAGTGAACCCGTAGGGGTTAGTGGGTGAGTCCTTCTAGGAGCCAAGTAGAGCCGGCTCAGTGTTCTCAAACTGAAAGAAATGTTATGTTCTATACTGTGTATAGTAGTTGAAAAGGCAGTAGGCCCTGGCTGAACGGGGCGGACCTGTAATAGAAAGGAGAGGCAGTAGGTCTGGTGCCGATAGGACAGGCGGTCCTGCAGATCCAAAGTAGGAGAATGAAAAAGTTAAAGTGCCTTATAATGTGATTATAGGAAGGTCTTTAGTGGATTTAGAGTGTGAGTCCTTAAAGGCAATGTTAAATTATTGTTCAACAAATTTTGCACTTAGTAGAATACCCGGTTGGGTAACAGGAGTTATTTATAGCCTGTAATTTATAACGTTAACCATGTTTGTAACGTTTAAGTGTCCTCACCTCCCATAAAGGGAAGCCTGTTCAAGTATACTTATTGTTATTGCACTCAACAAAATTGTATGTCTTTTTGCTAACTTGTATTGTTGTTTTCTTCCCAGTCCCGGAGTACTGTGTGTAACCAGGGGGGAGTGCAGCGCCCCAGAGTCCTGGTCGTTGCAGTACTGTGGCTCCGCCACTAGGGGGAGCTACGGTGCGTCCGATGGCACTGAAGGAGTTCATCTGATCAGGTATCACAGACACCAATACATTTCACAGCAGGGCCTCCGGGGGGAGCTAAGGGTGCTATTCATTAGGCCACTCCCCACCATAGTGGGTAAACTGGGGGTCAGGCAGGAAGTTAGAAGAGAAAGCTGACTGGATTGAACAAAGTAACACCTAGTGGCAGAGGGTGTTGTGGAGTAAGAGACAGTAGGGTCTCTGTCAGGGGTGGGATCCTGACAGAGGCTTGGCAACGAGAAAGAACGTAAAGGGACCGCGCCTGCTCCGGGTAGCGGCGGTGCCCAAGAAAGGACTAGAAGCGAGATAGATTGTGCTGAGTGAGAAACGAGATCAAGCGATAGGAGAATACCAGTAGGGGTCGTGCTGTAAGACCGGAGCAACATCCTACTGAGGCGCATTACCGGTGGCCGGAACGCCGAGGGAGTGGAATAACATACAGCTTTAAGCCATACTCCAAACAGCGGCAGGGCAGTCAGTCTCAGGCGGGCTGTCTAACACATATCACCTATGAAGTCTTGGGGGGCAATTGCGGGAGAGGGGCGTCTCTAGGGTCCCGGAAGAACTCCAGGCCTACCTGACAAACGGGTGCCGTTCTAACCAGAAATAAGGGAGGGACGGAAGATTAGAAGAACATCATTTAATACAGTTGTGAGGGAACTTAAGAAACAGACATAACGGTTGTGGGGACTTTCCGTGAGCACAGCAGGGGAGGACCGCAACACATAGCGCTAGAAGGAAGGCACCGATTTCCACCTGTGAAGAGAACTCTGGAAGTGCCATTGGACCGGCCGGACTTGCGTAGCCTGGCGAACCGTATTCTGGACTGAGGACCCAGAGATCTTCAGTAAAGAGGTAAAGAGACTGCAACCTGGTGTCCTCGTTATTTACCGCGACCTGCACCCCACAACTGCACCGTTACAACACCACTATTTGCACCGGACGTCCCCCACTGACAGACAGGGCCACGGACCGGGTCTAGCCACCGTGACAACCCCAGGACTCTGAGACTCAGAGGCCCGGCTCCGGGTACCCCTCGGCCCTGTGGCGGTGTGGGGGCGCTCCACAGACACCAGACGTGTCATGACTGTAGTCGCAGTATATCATACACTAGACTTGGGCAAAGTGCAGTCTAAGGCCGGGGTCACACTTGCAAGCGTGATGCTAGAAACTCGCACATCAACACCCGGCACTGCCGCCGGCACTCAGGACCGGAGTGTGCGATTGCATATAAATACATGCACCCGCGCGCTCCAGTCCCGAGTGCCGGCGGCAGTGCCAGGTATTGATGCAAGAGACTCGCACAAGTTTCTCGCATCACTCTCACAAATGTGACCCCGGCCTTAGGGCTGAAAACGGTGGTCCATGGGCTGCACTATGCCCTCCCAGGCCTGCGTCATGAGGGATGCAGACAGAGGTGAATACATTGATGGAGCATGCAATAGAAATGCTTGGCACTGAGGAAGTTGCAGTGAAAGAAAGCTAACTATATTTGGCAATCCTTATTATTCTTGACGTTTTGGACCTACCTATGGGCTTTCATCAGAACTGGCTGCCTCTTGAGATGAGGATGTTTAGCCTGCGTGTAGCAGCGCATTGTAATGTGACGCTCGTCACTAGCTAATGGCGCAATACCACTCGCTGCTACACACGGTATAAACATTCTTATCTCAAGAGGCAGTCAGTTCTGATGAAAGCCCGTATGTAGGACCAAAACGTCAACAATAAGGATTGCCAAATGAAATTTGCTTTCTTTCACTGCAACTTCCTCAGTGCCAAGTATTTCTATTGGATTATCTATGGGTTGAAACCCTACTTGGGCAGCTCATCTCACAGCAAGGAGTGCCGTATATCATTTCAACACAATACATTGGTGGAGCACAGAGCCGCCAACACCTTCTTCCATCAATCAATGTGTGCGACGAGAGCGCAGACATGATGATGTCACTTCAAAGCGTCTGCTGTGCAAAGACTCCAGGGGAATGGGAGCAAGATGAGGGTGTTTATTTTTTTATGTGTATAGGATGTACGCCTATATATAGGAGGCTATGTGAGGACCCATACTGAATATAGGAGACTATGTGAGGGCTCATATTGTATATAGGGGAACATGTGGGGAATCACACTGTATATAAGGGGCTATGTGGCTGTTCGTACTGTACATAAAGAGGTTATGTGAAGGCTCATACTGTGTCTAGGGGGCTATGTCAGGACTCATACTGAATATAGGGGCTATATGGGGCTCATACAGTATATAGAGAGGCTGTGTGAGGGCTCATGCTTAATATAGGGGGACTTGTGGGGCTCATACTGTATATAAGAGGCTGTGTGACAACTCATACTGTAGATAGAGCGGTTATGTGGAGGCTCATTTTGCATATGGGGGCTGTGAGTGGACTCATACTGTATATAGGGGAGATGTCAACATACTTAAAGAGATCCTGTCACCAGGTTTTTCCCATATAACCTATGACCACCACCTTTCAACCCCATGTGACAGTGTTATGGAATGCTGTATATATGATGCCCTCTAAAGGTAAAAAATAGGTTTTATTATACTCACATACGGTGCGGTCCAGACCGATGTATGTCACTGCTCTTGATCCAGTGCCTCCTCTCTTCTTGCGATGATGTTCTCCTTCCCTGCTTCGTTTGGATTACATGTCATACTTCATCCATTCAGTTCTCACCATCGCACTTCTGCACAGGCAGCAGGCACACGTCTATGTGCCTTATCGAGGGCAATGCACAGTACTGCAATGCACATGCGCCGACACTCTTTGGCCTTTCCCTGCACATGAGCAGAACAGCAATTTGCTCTTCCCTCGGCAGGGTAGATAGAAGTGCCCCTGCCGCCTGCACAGGAGCGTGATGGGGAACACTGTGTGAATGATGTAGGACGTGTCATTCACATGAAGCAGAGCCCCCACATGACCTTTAATATTATATGATACTAGCTATTGAACCCGTTCTACGCCTGAGTGGCAAGCATTTATATTGGTATATGGTCTCCATCCTGGTATGTGCTGCTTCCATCCTGAGCCCTAATTTTGTCATGTGCTGCTACCATCTTGTGCCCCCATCCTGTTATATGCTACTCCCATCCTTCTCCCCTTCCGGTCATGTGCAGCCCTCATCCTGCGCCCTCATCCTGTTTTGTGTGCCTTCATCTTGTCATGTGCTACCCTCTTCCTGTGCCCTCCTCCTGTCATGCGCTCCCATCCTGTGCCCCAATCCTGTCATGTGGTGCTCCCATCCTTCACCCCTATCCTGTCATGTGCTGCTCCCATCCTGCGCCCCTATCCTGTCATGTGCTGCTCCCATCCTACGCCCCTATCTTGTCATGTGCTGCTGCCATTCTGCGTCCCCATCCTGTCATGTGCTGCTCCCATCCTGCGCCCCTATCCTGTCATGTGCTGCTCCCATCCTGCGTCCCTATCCTGTCATGTGCTGCTCCCATCCTGCGCCCCTATACTGTCATATGCTGCTCCCATCCTGTGCCCCTATCCTGTCATGTGCTGCTGCCATCCTGTGCCCCCATCCTTTCATGTGCTGCTCCCATTCTGTGCCCCCATCCTGTCATGTGCTGCTCCCATCCTGTGCTCCTATCCTGTCATGTGCTGCTGCCATCCTGCGCCCCCATCCTTTCATGTGCTGCTCCCATTCTGCGCCCCATCCTGTCATGTGCTGCTCCTATCCTGCGCCCCTATCCTGTCATGTGCTGCTCCCATCCTGCGCCCCTATCCTGTTATGTGCTGCTGCCATCCTGCGCCCCCATCCTTTCATGTGCTGCTCCCATTCTGCGTCCCCATCCTGTCATGTCCTGCTCCCATCCTGCGCCCCTATCCTGTCATGTGCTGCTCCCATCCTGCGCCCCTATCCTGTCATGTGCTGCTCCCATCCTGCGCCCCTATCCTGTCATGTGCTTCTGCCATGCTGCGCCCCATCCTTTCATGTGCTGCTTACATTCTGCGCCCCCATCCTGTCATGTGCTGCTCCTATCCTGTGCCCCTATCCTGTCATGTGCTGCTCCCATCCTGCACCCCTATCCTGTTATGTGCTGTTGCCATCCTGCACCCCCATCCTGTCATGTGCTGCTCCCATCCTGCGCCCATATCCTGTCATGTGGTGCTCCTATCCTGCACCCCCATTCAGTCATGTGCTGCTTCCATCCTGCGCCCCAATCTTGTCATGTGGTGCTCTCATCCTGCGTCCCCATCCTGTCATGTGCTGCTCGCATCCTGCGCCCCATCCTGTCATGTGCTGCTCCCATTCTGCGCCCACATCCTGTCATGTGCTGCTGCCATCCTGCGCCCCCATCCTGTCATGTGCTGCTCCCATTCTGCGCCCCCATCCTGCAGCAGACACACACACACATAGTATAATGCAGCACACACACAATACTTACCTCTCCTCCTCATTCCCCTGCTGCTCTAGCTTCTGCAGGACATCTTAGTGTCTCATCAGCTCTACTGCTGGCACACTCTGAGTCAGAGGCAAGGGGGCAGTGATGGGAGAGGTAGTGTCACCTGACGCACTCTCATCCACCACTGCTTATCAGCCGATAAGTGGAAAGCACAATGCAGGGGGCGACACCAATCCCCTCTTACTCAGGGGCCCCTGGAGGAGCGGGGGCCCTAGGCAGCTGCCTGGTCTGCCTGCCCCTAACGCCGGCCCTGGTGTTGACTAGAGTCTCAGACACCTTTCTGAGTAGCTGACTGATAGAAGTGGATGAGAATTTAGTATGCATTTGACCACAAATATCCCAGAATTTTTCCAGCTTTATTTATCTTTTTATAGCCTTGTTACCTCTACTCCCTTTATGAATCAGCCACAGGTAAACGCAGTAAGGATGGGCTGCTGGCAATGGGCCACTGCTGCGTGCTTGCCCCCCAGGCCAAAATTTGCCAGCCAGCCCCTGCTTCAGTCTGCATTTGCTTCCTTTCTTGGACCTGCAACTCACCCTTCATCTGCTGTAAGCATAACAAACTCATTTCTGGACAAATTCACACTTTAATGCTGCTATATTAGAGTGTATTTTCTATACTGATAAGTTTGCCTGATCACCACTGCTATCTTTGGCTATCCATTGTTTGCTGTTAACACTTCATCTGCTGTAGTCCCTCTGAACTTGTTCATGTTATGCTGCAATTTCTGGACTGGCTATACTTCTTCAGCTACTGCATTTGTCCACCTTGGCTCTGTGTTTTCTGGTTGGTCCTGTTCTGCATGCTTGGTGTCCAGGTTACCCCATGGTTCTGGTCCTTCCTCGCAGTTCCACTTACCAGCCATCAAGTCCTGCTTTCTGTGACATTGCCTTTGGTATGTGTGCCCACCCTGACCTGTAACTTAGTGAATCCATCTTACCAAGTTAACCCTAAAATGAGATCTGCAGTTGTTTGAAACTTGTTCCATTCATTAGAGTGGGACAAGTACGATACTTAGTGATCATATTAGTTGCTGGCAGGTGTCAGTTCACTTGATATCACCTGCCAGCATTTTTCTAGATATGCTTGGGCTGCAGATAGTGTACTTTTGCTTGATACCTGCTGATCACGTATGTATCCTGACAGATATCAGTAGACTGCTGCATAAGCCCACTGAGCAATCTACCAGGCTTCTAGGTGGGGCAGCTTTGCTTCTGCAGCATGGGAGAGGCACAGAGGGACTGCTAACACACGCTCCTTACCTAGGTAACTGTCAACTCTGAGGCCAAAGGGTGGCCGGTAACCCAGGCAACGAGCTGCATACTATAAAAGAAACATCCCTCTGTTTATGGGAATATAAAAGATTTTTAATAAGAGGTAAATCACAAGATAATAACTACATTCAACAGTAGAAACAGATGGTTACAAAAAAATAATAGTACAAAAGTTAATACAAATACATAAAGTAAGAAAAATGCAGGAACTGAATTAAATGCAAGTGGCAGCAGGCTATGTAAAAGCAGATCTCCCATGATCATTTCAGTATAGACATGATGAGTAGAAGCTGCAATCAGCAGATATATGTGGGGTCTACTATGTAGCACAGCATACTCCTCATCTTCTTCTCCTCTGAGGCAGCATTAGGTCACAACAAGCAATGGTTTGAATGGGTTTTAAGATACTTTTTGCTTTTGTATTTGATTTCATCTCATCTTGCTGCTATAACAATTATCATGGGATAAACCCCTGTAACCACTGGCACTTTATTCAGAACCTGTATGAACTACCTATATGAAATTTTGTACACTGCTCAAAAAAATAAAGGGAACACAAAAATCCCACATCTTAGATATCACTGAATGAAATATTCAAGTTGTAAATCTTTATTGAATACATAGTTGAATGTGTTAAGCACAGTAAAACCTAAAAATGATCAACGTAAATCACAACTAATATCCCAAGGAGGTCTGGAGTTGGAATGATGCTCAAAATCAAAGTGGAAAACGAAGTTACAGGCTGATCCAACTTCAGTGGAAATGCCTCAAGACAAGGAAATGATGCTCAGTAGTGTGTGTGGCCTCCACGAGCCTGTATGACCTCCCAACAATGCCTGGGCATGCTCCTGATGAGGCGGCAGATGGTCTCCTGAGGGATCTCCTCCCAGACCTGGAACATAGCATCCGTCAACTCCTGGACAGCCTGTTGGTGGATGGTGCGAGACATGATGTCCCAGATGTGTTCAATCAGATTCAGGTCTGGGGAACGGGCGGGCCAGTGCATAGCTTCAATGCCTTCATCTTGCAGGAACTGCTGACACACTTCAGCCACATGAGGTCTGGCATTGTCCTGCATTAGGAGGAACCCAGGGCCAACCGCACCAGCATATGGTCTCACAAGGGGTCTGAGGATCTCATCTCGGTACCTAATGGCAGTCAGGCTACCTCTGGCGAGCACATGGAGGGCTGTGCAGCCCTCCAAAGAAATGCCACCCCACACCATTACTGACCCACTGTCAAATCGGTCATGCTGAAGGATGTTGCAGGCAGCAGATCGCTCTCCATTGCATCTCCAGACTCTGTCACATCTGTAACATGTGCTCAGTGTGAACCTGCTTTTATCTGTGAAGAGCACAGGGCACCAGTGGCTAATTTGCCAATCCTAGTGTTCTGTGGCAAATGCCAAGTGTCCTGCACTGTGTTGGGCTGTGAGCACAACCCCCATCTGTGGACGTCAGGCACTCAGACAATTTAACTGTGCAGACACATGAACATTTGTGGCCTGCTGGAGGTAATTTTGCAGGGCTCTAGCAGTGCTCCTCCTGTTCCTCCTTGCACAAAGGCTGAGGTAGCGGTCCTGCTGCTGGGTTGTTGCTCTCCTACGGCCCCCTCCACATCTTCTGGTGTAGTGGCCTGTCTCCTGGTAGCACCTCCAGCATCTGGACACTATGCTGACAAACACAGCAAACCTTCTTGCCACAGCTGGCATTGATGTGCCATCCTGGATGAGCTGCACTACCTGAGCCACTTGTGTGGGTTGTAGAGTCCGTCTCATGCTACCATGAGTGTGAAAGCACAACCAACATTCAAAAGTGACCAAAACATCAGCCAGAAAGCATCAGTACTGAGATGTGGTCTGTGATCCCCACCTGCAGAACCACTCCTTTATTGAGTGTGTCTTGATAATTGCCAATAATTTCCATCTGTTGTCTATTCCATTTGCACAACAGCATGTGAAATTGATTGTCAATCAGTGTTGCTTCCTAAGTGGCAGTTTGATTTCACAGAAGTTTGATTTACTTGGAGTTATATTCTGTTGTTTAAGTGTTCCCTTTATTTTTTTGAGCAGTGTATTTGAGTGTTTGTTTTTCATGTGATGTGTTTTCTCATCAATTCATAAAGATTGTATTATATTCAGATTAGAATTTGCATACTTTTTCCATGTCATGTGTATGTTTCATACATTGGCCATAGAATCTTAGGTTTTGGACACATTGCACCCTCTGTCCATTGTCTATTTATTCTTTGGCTTCATGCACAAGACAAAGCCAAGTGTAGGGAACCTACACAGAGACATTTGCAGTCCTTACAGTTTGGCACTACACACCCATAGACACTACAGCCCTGACTCAACAAAGCATTTATGCCAGAAAACTGGCATAAAAAACTTTGAAAAGTCACAAAAACTTTACGACATTTGGAGTTTTATCAACAGTTTTGGGCAGTTTTGCCCAAATAGGTGGAACTAGGGAGGAGTCGGGGCTGTCGAATTCATGGAACTGTCAAATTCATGGAAAGTAGCGGTGTCTCTTACGCCAGAAATGTTACTCCAGTCCTTGACTAGAGTATCATTTCTGGTGAGGCACACGCCACTGAGAAGAAGCTAAATTCATTAAGTGGATTGAATCTGGTGCATCTTATTTCTGTGCATCCCTCATTACACGAATTGCCAATGAATTGAGGCCGTAAATTTGCTGCTACATGGTGCCTCTCTATGGCACTGTATTAGGTCTCATTCATATGTCCATTTTTTTCTCATACATGAAAAAAGAAACACATTTTTCCACAGATTCTTGGATCAAATTTTCAGGAGTATATGGTCAGTGTGTAATTTTTTACGATAAGTCATTTTCTCATGTGCCAAAAAAAAAAAAAAAAATTGCAAAGCTTCTCCTATCCTTTATAATGACATCCATGTGATTTTCACAGAACTACAAACTTATATGAGTGATTTTGATCCCTAACTCATGGATCAAAAACACACACGTCTCTATTTTTTTGTGGACACTTGGTCTGCAAAAACAAATCCAGCAACGTGTGACAATTATCACAGACTATAATGGGTATGTGTTCTGTGAAAAACATGGATAAAAAAAATAATCATTAAAAATGGACATCTGAATGAGGCCTTATGGAGATATTTTCTCCTAAGAGTATGTGCACACTATGTCATGTTCACACAGGTACGCTCAGGAACCCACCTAAAAAATGCTAAAGGAACGCAAAAAAGAATGAACATATGCAGAACGATCTGTTGTGCATATGTTAAGTCATTTTGAGCTTCTTTTTACATCGTCAAGCTTCCAACGCGACATTTAAGAAAAATGACCTGATCATTCTTCTTGTGGCCTCCACTTAAAAGATGCTCCCTATTTATAAGTAGAATTTAAAAAAAAAATAAGACAGCTGCTCTGCTTATAGCAAAAAGCATCAGAAAAGATGGCAAAAAGGACTCTTCAGGAAAATCACCAGCATTTTTCGGAAGCATCTTATGCTTGAAAAATTAATTTGGTACATCGCTATCTAAAAGACGGTGTGTGCACATACTCTAAAAGCAATGCCTCCATGACTTGCCTATAACAAGACTGCTAATGGTATTAAATTATGGCTCAATCCAACTACTTAAAGGTTGGATAAAACTTGAACAATAAGGCTCATTTAGATATAAGATGCCCACCGAGATAGTCATGGGCGAGCTTTAGTCCCCACTTGCTCTGGCATCCTACAGACAAGGTGTGTCCCAGTTCCGGTGTGCTGCAGAGTATGTGGTGTTTCCCACTTTCTTCTGGCCCTCAGGCCTTTTATGACTCCAGGAATCCTTCTTCTGGAACCAGGGCAGCAATAAACCAGGACAGCAATAAATCCAGGGGACACAAGGTTTTTAAAAAACAAACATTTACTGTGTGAATGGCAGTCTTTACAGTATTTACAGGCAGGTACAAAGGATGGGGCCCAAAGGATTGTCATCTTTCCCACTGGTACCGGATACAACTTCAGCCTTGGTTCTCGGTATAGGTGGCATATCCCCCTTTCTGGCTTTCCTAGCTCTTGGGGATCTTCTTGACCTCTAACAGTATATCTAGATCGCAATGCCTTCTGCCCCATGTGGTTTGAGTCCATCTTTTCCTGTAGCTTCACATAGTGAGTGTGCCCCTGGCCCCCGAAGTACATCTCGAGGCTGCCCTTGGCCATTAGACGGAATCACACGGAAGAGTATTTGCACCAATCCACTGCCCCGAATATTAGGCTTATGTTGTCCCAACCAGCCTGAGTCCTGCTGGTTTCTCACTGCTGCCCTCACATTAACTGACTGTCACTTCCTGCACTTGCCACCAGGAATGCCATCAGGGCATTACTGCCCTGACTGGCGTATGGGGCCTGGTGGGCAGAGGGGGCCCGCATCGGGCCCTGTCTCATCTGCTCACCGGGCCCCTACCCTACCGCCGATGCGGCAGTTTAACGCTATTGACTTGTGGGTGCGGGCTCGCGCCCGCACGTCAATAGTTAACAGCCGCCAGCCAATCGGAGGCTGGCAGCTGACATGAGCCACAGTGCACACTTTGCCGGAATCTGACGTCATTGTCAGCCACCGGCAAGTGCACGCTTCACCTGTGTGGAGGGAGCTTCGCCGGCTGCCGCAGGAGCGTAGCCAGGTAAGAACTTGTGTTTTTATTTTTTTGAGAGCGGCAATCCAGAGGGCCCCGGGGCAGAATGCTGGACACCCTGGGGGCAGAAATGCTGGACACGCTGGGGGCAGAATGCTGGACACGCTGGGGGCAGAATGCTGGACACGCTGGGGGCAGAATGCTGGACACGCTGGGGGCAGAATGCTGGACACACTGGGGGCAGAAATGCTGGACACACTGGGGCAGAATGCTGGACAAACTGGGGGCAGAAATGCTGGACACACGGGGGCAGAATGATGGACACACTGGGGCAGAATGCTGGACAAACTGGGGGCAGAAATGCTGGACACTCTGGGGGCAGAATGCTGGACACACTGGGGGCAGAAATGCTGGACATACTGGGGCAGAATGCTGGACACACTGGGGGCAGAATGCTGGACACACTGGGGGCAGAATGCTGGACACACTGGGGGCAGAAATGCTGGACACACTGGGGGCAGAAATGCTGGGACACACTGGGGGCAGAAATGCTGGACACATTGGGGGCAGAAATGCTGGACACACTGGGGGCAGAATGCTGGACACACTGGGGGCAGAAATGCTGGACATACTGGGGGCAGAATGCTGGACACATTGGGGGCAGAAATGCTGGACACACTGGGGCAAAATGCTGGACACACTGGGGGCAGAAATGCTGGACACACTGGGGCAGAATGCTGGACACACTGGGGGCAGAATGCTGGACACACTGGGGGCAAAAATGCTGGACGCACTGGGGGCAGAATGCTGGACACATTGGGAGCAGAAATGCTGGACACACTGGGGCAGAATGCTGGACATGCTGGGGGTAGAATGCTGGACACGCTGGGGGCAGAAATGCTGAACACGCTGGGGGCAGAATGCTGGACACGCTGATGGCAGAAATGCTGGACACACTGGGGCAGAAATGCTGGACACACTGGGGCAGAATGCTGGACACACTGGGGCAGAATGGTGGAGACACTGGGGCAGAATGGTGGAGACACTGGGGGCAGAATGGTGGAGACACTGGGGGCAGAATGGTGGAGACACGGGGGCAGAATGGTGGAGACACTGGTGGCAGAATGGTGGAGACACTGGGGGCAGGACTGCAGACATAGGGGGCAGAATGGAGATACGGGGCAGAATGGAGATACGGGGCATGATTGGAGACACGAGACAGAATGAAAGACGTGGGGGCATGATTAGAGACACTGGGGCAGGATTGGAGAAAGATCGTGCAGGATCATGGGGCAGGATGGATACGATGGGGAGATCATATGGGGCAGGATGGGGAGATCATATGGGGCACGATAGGGAGATCATATGGGGCAAAATGGATACTCATGAGGGCAGGATGCGAGAACATATGGCTGGAACCAGGAATGAGACACACGGGGGCTAGGATGGGGAATATTATTACCATAGTGGCTAATTAATGGTTATTATTACTGCAGTGACGTATTTATTTTATTTTTTGAGTATACTGTTTTAAATGGGGGGGCGGTCCTGTTACTGTGTAGAGTGATACTATGTCGCCTTTTTTTCTTCATGTGGTGTAATGTTGAAGTTGGGAAAAATTAAGTAATGTGTTCTGCAAGCGGAGTTCGATCGAGATAACTGTGTTATTTCCTGCAGAGACAAGTCCTGGCTGGAAGAAGTGATGGCGGTCTGTGCTGGATGAAAGTTAAAAGATGAAAGACTTCACCTAGGGACGTCACTGGTGAGTCAGTGTGTTACCTGTACACTGACACTATACACTGTATACTATATACAGAGGTCCTGTGTATAATGTCACCAGTGATCACTGCATTACCTATACATTATATATAGAGCTCCTGTGTATAATATCACCAGTGATCACTGTATTACCTGTACACAGACACTGCATACTAAGTACAGATCTCCTGTGTATAATGGCACTTATGGTGATAGTGGTATTTTTTATTATGATCAGTATTGTAGTATTCAGTCACTATGTGGTGGTAATATGTGGTCTGAACATGGTGTTGCGGTATTTGTCCCTCATATGTGCTATTTGGTCACTTTGTGGTGGTAATATGCGGTCTGGTCATGGTGCGGTGGTATTTGTTCCTTGTATGTGATATTATTCTGTCACTGGTGGTAATATGTGGTCTGGACATGGTGCGGTGGTTTTTGTCCCTTGTATGTGCTATTTGGTCACTATGTGGTAGTAATATGGTGTCTGGTCATGGAGTTGTGGTATTTGTTCCTTGTATGTGATATTATTGGTCATTTTAAAAATTGAAAAATAAATAAAAATATACCTAAATTGTATTGCATATTTTAACAAATATTTAATAGGTTACAGCAGAGTAGGGCCCGGCCAAAAGTGTCTATCGTGTTATGGTGGCGGCTTAAAAAATCTTTTCGCCAAAACAAAAGCTGCCGGCTATATGTGTGATCTGGTGATGGGAACTGTTACGTTGTGATAGGTGAGAAGTGGAGTTTTTCCAAGAGAAAGCGGTGGGACTGTGGACAGTTCGAGGGGTGGAGCGTGGAGTCGGGGCTGGGGTGGAGCCGGGGCAGAGTCTTAAGGGGGCCCCGAAAAATTTGCCAGTATGGGGCTCCGAAATTTCTAGTGGCAGCCCTGCTTGCCAGTAACACTCAGTTCCCCCTCCCAAACTGGGCCGACACTGCAGTTAACCCTGTCACAGCCACCTACAGCCCCAGTGGGTATAATACCTTTATCACATACAGGGGGATCAAATACATTTAACCTTTGAGTATCAGGGAGCAATCCATCAGCTCCCACCACTGTTACACAGACATTAGTAATTTTTATTGTATGCAAAAATCGAACGGAGATTCATTAGGGTTTCTTATCAGAGTTTCATCAGAGTTTTGGTCTGTGTTTCATTCTTTACCATCAGTTCCATCAGTTTTTCTCAGATGAAAAAATGAACTAATGGAAGTTCCTCATGATTCTCATATCAAGCCGTATGTGAAAAATGGACAGCACACGAATCGCATCTAACTGCTAATTTAATGGACCTGTGCAATTGCATTATCAGCGTTATCCAAGACACCTAAGGCTTTCTATACACATTAGATTTCTGTTGGCTGAACAATGCTTTGGTCAATCATTCGGTCCACAGTCATCTAAACTGACTCTCCCATAGTCAGTAGCATTCATTTGGTGGAGCACTACTATATTCTCTATAAGAAAGCCACTGAATGGCATATCGACAAGCAGCTTATATCAGGGTGAAAAATTTGATGCCCGATCAACATCTCTCCCAACCATCAGTTGGCTGGTGCCCCCATACACACTAGCCCTTCAGTTGAGCCAGTCAATATCGGCAGGTTCAGCTGACATTGGTCTAATGTGTATGCGGTCTCTAGTCTCCTTGCATTTGTGCAGAGATACTCAATCTGCAAAAACACACAAAAATTTTAAGAGCTCCAAAGACTATAATAGGTACGGACTCTATCTGTGAAAAACATGGATTGAACTTGTAAGCAAACTACTGATGTCTAAATGAGTGTGTGCTTGAGCCTTGTACCCTTATATAGGCAGCCAAACATAATTACAAGAAAATATTTACTTTGTGTATTTAAACTTACCCCCACAATTTTCCATATTTCTTGAAGCATTCCATATCAAATTGGGCTACACCCTAAAAAATAAATCCATTGCCTGTTACATTAGGTAGAAAACCCATAAAAACAGCATCATGTTAGCACCTAAGGGTGTATGCACACTTTAAGTATTGGCAGAAAACATTTCTGTCTTGGCAGGAAAAACACTACGTAAAATATGCGTGTTTTTGTTGGGTTTCTAATTCATTTTTTTAAATGCGTTTCTGTTTTAGATTTTTCCCAATTAGGTGGGCAAAATCTGCAACACAACGCTGAAAACATTGACGTAATGCAGATTTAAATCTGCTGCAAGTCTGCAAGGAACAAATAAGCAATGTATGCATGAGACTTCTGGAATACAGTGGGTACAGAAAGTATTCAGACACCTTTAAATTTTTCACTCTTTGTTTCATTGCAGCCATTTGGTAAATTTAAAAAGGGTCATTTTTTTCTCATTAATGTACACTCTGCACCCCATCTTGACTGAAAAAAACTGAAATGTAGAAAGTTTTGCAAATTTATTAAAAAAGAAAAACCGAAATATCACATGGTCATAAGTGTTCAGACCCTTTGCTCAGTATTGAGTAGAAGCACCCTTTTGAGCTAGTACAGCCTTGAGTCTTCTTGGGAATGATGCAACATGTTTTTCACACCTGGATTTGGGGATTCTCTGCCATTCTTCCTTGCAGATCCTCTACAGTTCCGTCAGGTTGAATGGTGAACGTTGATGGACAGCCATTTTCAGGTCTCTCCAGAAATGCTCAATTGGGTTTAGGTCAAGCCTCTGGCTGGGACAGTCAAGAATGGTCACACAGTTGTTCTGAAGCCACTCCTTTGATATTTGAGCTGTGTGCTTAGGGTCATTGTCTTGTTGGAAGGTGAACCTTCAGCCAAGTCTGAGGTCCAGAGCACTAAGGAAGAGGTTTTCATCCAGGATATCTCTGTACTTGGCCGCATTCATATTTCCTTCAATTGTAACCAGTCGTCCTGTCCCTGCAGCTGAAAAACACCCCCATAGCATGATGCTGCCACCACCATGTTTCACTGTTGGGATTGTTTTGGGCAGGTGATGAGCAGTGCTTGATTTTCTCCACACATACCGCTTAGAATTATCACCAAAAAGGTCTATCTTCGTCTCATCAGACAGGAGAATCTTATTTCTCATAGTCTGGGAGTCCTTCATATTTTTTTAGCAAACTCTATGCAGGCTTTCATATGTCTTGCACTGAGGAGAGGCTTCTGTCGGGCCACTCTGCCATAAAGGCCAGACTGGTGGAGGGTTGTAGCGATAGTTGACTTTGTGGAACTTTCTTCCATCTCCCTACTGCATCTGTGGAGCTCAGCCACAGTGATCTTGGGGTTTTTCTTTACCTCTCTCACCAAAGGTCTTCTCCCACGATTGCTCAGTTTGGCTGGACGGCCAGGTCTACGAAGACTTCTGGTGGCCCCGAACTTCTTCCATTTAAGGATTATGGAGGCCACTGTGCTCTTAGGAACCTTGAGTACTGCAGTAATTATTTTTCAACCGTGGCCAAATGAGTGCCTTGCCACAATTTGTCTCTGAGCTGCTTGGCCAGTTCCTTTGACCTCATGATTCTCATTTGGTCTGACATGCATTGTGAGCTGTGAGGTCTTATATAGACAGGTGTGTGCCTTTACAAATCAATTCCTATCAGTTTAGTTTAACACAGCTGGATTTCAATGAAGGAATAGGACCATCTCAAGGAGGATCACAAGGAAATGGAAAGCATGCAACTAAAATATGAGTGTCTGAGCAAAGGGTCTGATTACTTATGACCATGTGATATTTCAGTTTTTCTTTTTTAATGAATTTGTAAAAATTTCTACATTTCTGTTTTTTTTCATTCTTTCAGCATTTTTGCTGCCGATTTCAGGTTACATTCCCACAATGAGCTTTTGATTAATTTGTGATGTTGCAGATTTTCTGCACCATTTCTGAACCCATCAAGTATAATAGGTACTTGCATTTTTTTTTCTCGAAAATATGCAGTGTACAAAATTCACCAAAATTGTGGGAATGTAGCATAATAAGTGGGGAAATATCTGCACCAAAAGCACATGCAAAAAAGCAGCAAAAAGACACCTATTTTACATAGTGTTTTGCCTGCCAAGAGGTACAGAAATGGTACAGAAATTTCTGAACCAAACACTTAACGTGTGTACATACAGGTCCTTATCACAAAATTAGAATATCATCAAAAAAGTTAATTTATTTCAGTTCTTCAATACAAAAAGTGAAACTCATATATTATATAGAGTCATTACAAACAACGTGACCTATTTCAAGTGTTTATTTCTGTTAATGTTGATAATTATGGCTTACAGCAAATGAAAACTCAAAAGTCATAATCTCAGTAAATTATAATAATTAACAAAAACACCTGCAAAGGTTTCCTAAGCATTTAAAAATGTCCCTTAGTCTGTTTCAGTAGGCTCCACAATCATAGGGAAGACTGCTGACTTGACAGATGTCCAGAAGGCAGTCATTGACATACTCCACAAGGAGGGTAAGCCACAAAAGGTCATTGCTAAAGAAGCTGGCTGTTCACAGAGTGCTGTAATAATCTTTAAATAATAATATGTATGTAATAACGAGTGGCGCCAAGTATTACGGGGTTAAATACTAATAATCTTTTTTTCTATACAGTGCTAATGTATTCAGCAGCGCTTTACAGTTTTGCGCACATTATCATTGCTGTCCCAAGCATATTAATGGAAATTTGAGTGAAAGGAAAAAGCGTGGTAGTAAAAGGTGCACAAGCAACCGGGATAACCGCACCCTTGAAAGGATTGTTAGGAAAAGGACAATCACAAATTTGGGGGATATTCACAATGAGTGGACTGCTGCTGGAGTCATTGCTTCAAGAGCCACCACACACACACACACGTATCGAGGAAATGGGCTACAAGTGTCGCATTCCTTGTGTCAAGCCACTCATGACCAATAGACAAAGCCAGAATAATTTTACCTGGGCCAAGGAGAAAAAGAACTGGACTGTTGCTATGTGGTCCAAGGTGTTGTCAGATCAAAGTAAATTTTGCATTTCATTTGGAAATCAAGGTCCCAGAGTTTGGAGGAAGAGTGGAGGGGCACACAATCCAAGCTGCTTGAGGCCTAGTTGATGTTTCCACAATCAATCATAGTTTGGGGAGCTATGTCATCTGCTGGTGTAGGTCCACTGTGTTTTATTAAGACCAAAGTCAGCGCAGCTGTCTACCAGGAAATTTTAGAGCACTTCATGCTTCCCTCTGCTGACAAGCTTTTTGGAGATGGAAATGTTATTTTACAGAATGACTTGGCACCTGTCCACACTGCCAAAAGTACCAATACCTTGTTTAAAAACAACTATATCACTATGCTTGATTGGCCAGCAAACTCGTTTGACCTTAACCCCATAGAAAATCTATGGGGTATTGTCACGAGGAAGATGAGAGACACCAGACCTAACAATGTAGATGAGCTGAAGGCTGCTATTAACCCCTTCCCGACCTTTGACGCCACGTAGGCGTCATGAAAGTCGGTGCCAATCCGACCTGTGATGCCTATGTGGCGTCATGGAATGATCGCGTCCCTGCAGATTGGGTGAAAGGGTTAACTCCAATTTCACCCGATCTGCAGGGACAGGGGGAGTGGTACTTCAGCCAAGGGGGGTGCTTCACCCCCCCGTGGCTACGATCGCTCTGATTGGCTGTTGAAAGTGAAACAGCCAATCAGAGCGATTTGTAATATTTCACCTATGAAAATGTTGAAATATTACAATCCAGCCATGGCCGATGCTGCAATATCATCGGCCATGGCTGGAAACCCTAATCTGCCCCCCCCCACACCACCACCGATCGCCTCCCCAGTCCTCCTTTCTGCCCCGTACTGTGGTCCGCTCCCCTCCGTCCTCCTGTCCGCTCCCCCGTCCTTCAGTCCACTCCCCCCGTGCTTCGATCCACCCTCCCCGTGCTCTGATCCCCCCCCGTGCTCCGATCTCCCCCCCTCATACTTACCGAGCCTCGCAGTGTTCGTCCATCTTCTTCATGGGTGCCGCCATCTTCCAAAATTCGTTCCAGGTACATTTTGATCACTGTGATAAAACCTATCACAGTGATCAAAATAAAAAAAATAGTAAATGAACCCCCCTTTATCACCCCCATAGGTAGGGACAATAATAAAAATAAAGAAAATATATATATTTTTTTTCTTCCCCCACTAGGGTTAGGGTTGGGGTTAGGGATAGGGCTAGGGATAGGGATAGGGCTAGGGATAGGGTTAGGGCTAGGGTTAGAATTAGGGTTAGAACTAGAGTTAGGGTTAGATTAGACTATGTGCACACATGGTGCGGATTTGGCTGTGGATCCGCAGCGGATTGGCCGCTGCGGATTCGTAGCAGTTTTCCATCAGGTTTACAGTACCATGTAAACGTACTGAAAACCAAATCCGCTGTGCCCATGGTGCAGAAAATACCGCGCGGAAACGCTGTGTTGTATTTTCCGCAGCATGTCAATTCTTTGTGCGGATTCCATTTTACATCTGCTCCTCAATAGGAATCCACAGGTGAAATCCGCACAAAAAACACTGGAAATCCGCGGTAAATGCGCAGGTAAAACGCAGTGCCTTTTACCTGCGGATTTTTCAAAAATGGTGCGTAAAAATCTCACACGAATCCGCAATGTGGGCACATAGCCTTAGGGTTAGGGTTGGAATTAGAGTTAGGGTTGGAATTAGAGCTAGGGTTGGAAATAGGGTTAAGATTAGGCTTGTGGTTAGGGTTAGGGTTAGGGGTGTGTTGGGGTTAGGGTTGTGGTTAGGGTTGGGATTAGGGTTAGGGTTGGGATTAGGGTTAGGGGTGTGTTGGGTTAGGGTTGTGGTTAGGGGTGTATTGGGGTTAGGGTTATATCTAGAGTTGGTATTAGGGTTTGGGGTGTGTTGGGGTTAGTGTTAGAGTTAGAATTGAGGGGTTTCCACTGTTTAGGCACATCAGGGGTCTCCAAACGCAACATGGCGCCACCATTGATTCCAGCCAATCTTGCCTTCAAAAAGTCAAATGGTGCTCCCTCCCTTCTGAGCCCCGACATGCGCCCAAACAGTGGTTTACCCCCACATTTGGGGTACCAGCATACTCAGGACAAACTGGACAACAACTATTGGGGTCCAATTTCTCCTGTTACTCTTGCAAAAATAAAAAATTGCTTGCTAGAACATAATTTTTGAGGAATTAAAAATTATTTTTTATTTTCACGGCTCTGTGTTGTAAACTTCTATGAAGTACTTGGGGGTTCAAAGTGCTCACCACATATCTAGACACGTTCCTTGGGGGGTCTAGTTTCCAAAATGGGGTCACTTGTGGGGGGTTTCTACTGTTTAGGCACATCAGGGGCTCTGCAAATGGAATGTGTCGCCCGCAGACCACTCCATCAAAGTCTGCATTTCAAAACGTCACTACTTCCCTTCCGAGCCCCGACTTGTGCCCAAACAGTGGTTTACCCCCACATATGGGGTATCAGTGTACTCAGGACAAACTGGGCAACAACTATTGGGGTCCAATTTCTCCTGTTACCCTTGTGAAAATAAAAAATTGCTTGCTAAAACATCATTTTTGAGGAAAGAAAAATGATTTTTTTATTTTCATGGCTCTGCGTTGTAATCTTCTGTGAAACACTTGGGGGTTCAAAGTGCTCACCACATATCTAGATAAGTTCCTTGGGGGGTCTAGTTTCCAAAATGGAGTCACTTGTGGGGGGTTTCTACTGTTTAGGCACATCAGGGGCTCTGCAAACGTAACATGATACCCGCAGACCATTCCATCAAAGTCTGCATTCCAAAACGTCACTACTTCCCTTCCGAGCCACGGCATGAGCCCAAACAGTGGTTTACCCCCACATATGGGATATCAGCGTACTCAGGAGAAACTGGACAACAACTCTTGGGGTCAAATTTCTCCTGTTACCCTTGGGAAAATTAAACAATTCTGGGCTAAAAAAATATTTTTGAGGAAAGAAAACACATTTATTATTTTCTCGGCTAAGCGTTATAAACTTCTGTGAAGCACTTGGGGGTTCAAGGTGCTCACCACACATGTAGATAAGTTCCTTAGGGGTCTAGTTTCCAAAATGGGGTCACTTGTGGGGAGTTTCTACTGTTTAGGCACTTCAGGGGCTCTGCAAATGCAACGTAACGCCCGCAGAGCATTCCATCAAAGTCTGCATTTCAAAACGTCACTACTTCCCTTCCGAACCCCTAGGTGTGCCCAAACAGTGGTTTACCCCCACAAATGGGGTATCAGCATACTCAGGAGAAACTGGACAACAACTTTTGTGGTCCAATTTCTCCTGTTACCCTTGGGAAAATTAAAAATTGTGGGCTAAAAAATCATGTTTGAGAAAAGAAAAATTATTTTTTATTTTCATGGCTCTGCGTTATAAACTTCTGTGAAGCACTTGGGGGTTCAAAGTGCTGACCATACATCTAGATTAGTTCCTTGGGAGGTCTAGTTTCCAAAATGGGGTCACTTGTGGGGGAGCTCCAATGTTTAGGCACACAGGGGCTCTCCAAACTCAACATGGTGTCCGCTAATGATTGGAGCTAATTTTCCATTCAAAAAGTCAAATGGCGTGCTGCCGTGCGCCCAAACAGTGGTTTACCCCTACATATGGGGTATCATCGTACTCAGGACAAACTGGACAACAATATTTGGGGTCCAATTTCTCCTGTTACCCTTGGGAAAATAAAAAATTCCGGGCTAAAAATCATTTTTGAGGAAAGAAAAGTCATTTTTTATTTTCACGGCTCTGCGTTATAAACTTCTGTGAAGCACCTGGTGGTTTAAAGTGCTCACTATGCATCTAGATAAGTTCCTTGGGGGGTGTAGTTTCCAAAATGGGGTCACTTGTAGGGGAGCTCCAATGTTTAGGCACACAGGGGCTCTCCAAACGCGACATGGTGTAGGCTAACGATTGGAGCTAATTTTCCATTCAAAAAGTCAAATGGCGCGCCTTCCCTTCCGAGCCTTGCCGTGCATCCAAACAGTGGTTTACCCCCACATATGAGGTATCAGCGTACTCAGGAGAAATTGCCCAACAAATTTTAGGATCCATTTTATCCTGTTGCCCATGTGAAAATGAAAAAATTGAGGCTAAAAGAAATTTTGTGTGAAAAAAAAGTACTTTTTCATTATTACGGATCAATTTGTGAAGCACCTGGGGGTTTAAAGTGCTCACTATGCTTCTAGATAAGTTCCTTGGGGGGTCTAGTTTCCAAAATGGGGTCACTTGTGGGGGAGCTCTAATGTTTAGGCACACGGGGGCTCTCCAAACGCGACATGGTGTCCGCTAAAGATTGGAGCCAATTTTTCATTCAAAAAGTCAAATGGCGCTCCTTCTCTTCCGAGCCCTGCCGTGCGCCCAAACAGTGGTTTACCACCACATATGAGGTATCAGCGTACTCAGGACAAATTGGACAACAAAGTTCGTGGTCCAGTTTCTCCTTTTACCCTTGGGAAAATAAAAAAAATTGTTGCTAAATGATCATTTTTGTGACTAAAAAGTTAAATGTTAATTTTTTCCTTCCATGTTGCTTCTGCTGCTGTGAAACACCTGAAGGGTTAACAAACTTCTTGAATGTGGTTTTGAGCACCTTGAGGGGTGCAGTTTCTAGAATCGTGTCACTTTTGGGTATTTTCAGCCATATAGAACCCTCAAACTGACTTCAAATGTGAGGTGGTCCCTAAAAAAATGGTTTTGTAAATTTTGTTGTAAAAATGAGAAATCACTGGTCAAATTTTAACCCTTATAACTTCCTAGCAAAAAAAAATTTTGTTTCCAAAATTGTGCTGATGTAAAGTAGACATGTGGGAAATGTTATTTGTTAACTATTTTGCGTCACATAACTCTCTGGTTTAACAGAATAAAAATAAAAAATGTGAAAATTGCTAAATTTTCAAAATTTTCGCCAAATTTCTGTTTTTTTCACAAATAAACGCAGAAATTATCGACCTAAATTTACCACTAACATGAAGCCCAATATGTCACGAAAAAACAGTCTCAGAACCGCTAGGATCTGTTGAAGCGTTCCTGAGTTATTACCTTATAAAGGGACACTGGTCAGAATTGCAAAAAACGGCAAGGTCATTAAGGTCAAAATAGGCTGGGTCATGAAGGGGTTAAAGCAATCTGGGCTTCCATAACACCTCAGCAGTGCCACAGGCTGATTGCCTCCATGCCACGCTGAATTGATGCAGTAATTGATGCAAAAGTTAATGACTTTTTGGTTTTCATTGGCTGAATTATCAACATTAACAGAAATAAACACTGACATAGATCACTCTGTACTATTACACATTTTTTCTATAATCCACAATAATATAATCTCCTTACTTTTCTGTAACCCAAAAATGTTCCAATAAATGGTAGTGGACTGGGTCCAGGAATTCCCAACTTCTTGAATATGCCATAAGGATATATTCCATAACTGAGGAGAAAAGAGAACATCAGAATTTATAGATAAATTTATATTCAATGCAATAAAATTGGCCGACAATTGATTAACATATTTATTTTTTGTTTTTCTTAATTACTTTATGTCTCATTCTTAAGAGTGTATTACACCTCCAAGTGATAGCATGGAACCCTACTGCAATTCTACATGTCTCTGATTTCATATGGAAGCATTTGTAGGTTTTTGTAAAGAGAAAAAAGGCATTGCTTGCCATATTAGATAGTAAATCTCCTCTACAACTAATGAGCATCACAGTCCAGCATAGCACCTAGGGTGTCTTAGACCTTGTAGCGCAGAGCTGCAGCGACTCTATATGCAGCCATATATCCACTGTGCACAATCTCCTGCAACCACGTGTCACCTATATTCTCACGTGTGAACAAAGAATCAATTATGGAAATCCAAGGGGCAAAATGAAGGCGCTGTGGTGATGTCGTCACCTGAATGTTTGGTAATCTATAAAAAATAAATATACTGTTTTAAAGCAATAATTAGACAACAAAAACTTTCAAGGCAATTGGTTCAAGTCTGAGTTTTCCTTATTGAGAGCAGTCAAAGCCATTGTGCAAAGACCAAGGCCAGAATATAGAATGTGGTATTTTCATCAACAGCCACAGGACAGGACCACTTAGTTCAATGCCAGTTATGTGAGTCCTATAGGGTTGTCACCATGCTGAAGCTCCGTTCCTGGGCTGGGTGTTGTGAACTCTATTTCTGGGCTCCCTCTAGTGGTCACAAGCGGTACTGTGTAGTGTTGTCCTTCTGCAGGTTGGCTTCATCAGCTGGTTCGTTATCCTTGGTTGGTTTTCTATTTAGCCCACCTGGATACTCAGTTCCTTGCCTGCTATCAATGTATTCAGTGCTCTTCAGATTCCGTGTGTCTACCTTGCTCCCAGTCTCTCCAAGACAAGCTAAGTTTTTGTTTGATCATTTTTTGATTATCAGTGTTCATTATGTTTTCAGTCCAGCTTGCCACCTCCCTAGAGCTTGTCCTATGTTTGTTAATTAGCTGGAGTAATTTGTGATCCTCAACCACTAAGGATCATAACAGTATAGCAGGCCAAAAAGTGTTTAATGCATCGCAGAAGTGGGATAAAAAGAAGACCTGAATACATTTTTTTTTTTTCCTCCTCCCGCTTTTCCTTTGCTGCAGTCTGTCTAGCTTCTTTCATCCCCTTGAACTCTGGGTGGTTTTGAGCTCAGCTGCAGACATGGATGTTCAGACTCTGACTTCTAGTGTGGATCATCTTGCTGCACGGGTGCAAAGTATTCAGGATTTTGTTATTCATAGCCCTATGTCAGAACCAAAGATACCCATTCCTGAGTTGTTTTCTGGAGATAGATCTAGGTTTCAGAATTTTAAGAATAATTGTAAGTTATTTCTATCTCTGAGACCTCGTTCCTCTGGTGATTCCGCTCGGCAAGTAAAGATTGTTATCTCCTTGTTACGAGGCGACCCTCAGGATTGGGCCTTCTCTCTGGCGCCAGGAGATCCTGCATTGCTTAATGTGGATGCGTTTTTTCTGGCTCTTGGACTGCTTTATGAGGAGCCTAATCTTGAGAATCAGGCAGAAAAAGCATTGCTGGCCCTTTCTCAAGGGCAGGATGAAGCAGAGGTGTATTGTCAAAAATTTCGGAAATGGTCAGTGCTTACTCAATGGAATGAGTGTGCCCTGGCTGCAAATTTCAGAGAAGGTCTTTCTGAAGCCATTAAGGATGTTATGGTGGGGTTCCCCACCCCTACAAGTCTGAGTGATTCTATGGCTTTAGCCATTCAGGTTGATCGGCGTTTGCGGGAGCGCAGATCTGCTCATCCTTTGGCGGTATTTTCTGAACAGAGACCTGAGTCTATGCAATGTGATCGAACTCTGACCAGAATTGAGCGACAAAGTCATAGACGTCAAAATGGGTTGTGCTTTCACTGTGGTGATTCTGCTCATGTTATCTCAGCTTGCTCTAAACGCTTAAAAAAGGTCGCTAAACCTGTCACCATTGGTACTATACAGCCTAAGTTTATTTTGTCTGTTACTTTGATTTGTTCTTTGTCGTCCTACTTGGTTATGGCCTTTGTGGATTCGGGTGCTGCCCTGAATCTGATGGATTTGTCATTTGCCAGGCGCTGTGGTTTTGTCCTGGAGCCTTTGGAATTTCCTATTCCTCTGAGGGGAATTGATGCTATGCCATTGGCTGAGAATAAACCTCAGTATTGGACGCAAATGACCATGTGCATGACTCCCGTTCATCAGGAGGTGATTCGCTTTCTTGTTCTGCATAATTTACATGATGTTGTCGTTTTGGGTCGGCCATGGTTGCAGGCTCATAATCCAGTTTTAGATTGGAAAGCTATGTCTGTGTCTAGTTGGGGTTGTCAGGGAATTCATGGCGATACTCCATTGGTGTCTATTGCTTCTTCCACTCCTTCTGAGGTCCCTGAGTTTTTGTCTGACTACCAGGATGTATTTGATGAGCCCAGGTCCAGTGCCCTGCCCCCTCATAGGGATTGTGACTTAGCTATAAATTTAATTCCTGGTAGTAAATTCCCTAAGGGACGACTTTTTAATTTGTCTATACCAGAGCATGCCGCGATGCGGAGTTATATAAAGGAGTCTTTGGAGAAGGGACATATTCGCCCATCCTCTTCCCCTCTTGGTGCAGGATTATTTTTTGTGGCCAAGAAGGACGGTTCTTTGAGACCGTGTATAGATTATCGCCTTCTGAATAAAATTACAGTCAAATTTTCAGTATCCTTTGTCACTATTATCTGATTTGTTTGCTCGGATTAAGGGTGCCAGTTGGTTCACCAAGATAGATCTCCGTGGTGCGTATAATCTTGTGCGCATTAAGCAGGGAGATGAGCATTTAATACGCCCGAAGGCCATTTTAAGTACTTGGTGATGCCTTTTGGACTCTCTAATGCTCCTTCTGTGTTTCAGTCCTTCATGCATGACATTTTCCGTGAATATCTGGATAAATTTATGATTGTTTATCTGGATGACATTTTGGTCTTTTCTGATGATTGGGAGTCCCATGTGAAGCAGGTCAGGATGGTGTTTCAAGTCCTGCGTGCCAATGCTTTATTTGTGAAGGGCTCAAAATTCCTCTTCGGAGTACAGAAGGTCTCCTTTTTGGGTTTTATTTTTTCTCCTTCTGCTGTGGAGATGGACCCAGTCAAGGTCCAGGCTATTCATGACTGGACTCAGCCCACGTCTGTTAAGAGTCTTCAGAAGTTCTTGGGTTTTGCTAATTTTTACCGTCATTTCATCGCTAATTTTTCTAGCGTGGTTAAACCTTTGACGGATTTGACCAGGAAGGGCTCTGATGTGACTAATTGGTCTCCTGCGGCCGTGGAGGTCTTTCGGGAGCTTAAGCACCGGTTTTCTTCAGCTCCAGTCTTATGTCAGCCAGATGTCTCTCTTCCCTTTCAGGTCGAGGTTGATGCTTCCGAGATTGGAGCAGGGGCTGTTTTGTCACAGAGAAGTTCTGAGGGCTCTGTGATGAAGCCGTGTGCTTTCTTTTCAAGAAAGTTTTCGCCTGCCGAGCGAAATTATGATGTTGGTAATCGGGAGTTGTTGGCTATGAAGTGGGCATTTGAGGAGTGGCGTCATTGGCTCGAGGGAGCTAGACATCGTGTGGTGGTCCTGGCTGATCACAAAAATCTGATTTACCTCGAGTCGGCCAAGCGCCTTAATCCTAGACAGGCTCGTTGGTCGTTGTTTTTCTCCCGTTTCAACTTCGTGGTCTCATACCTGCCTGGTTCGAAGAACGTGAAAGCTGATGCACTTTATAGGAGCTTTGTGCCTGACTCTCCGGGAGTTTCTGAGCCGGCTGGTATTCTTAGAGAGGGAGTGATTTTGTCTGCCATTTCTCCAGATTTGCGACGAGTGCTGCAGAAATTTCAGGCGGATAGACCTGACCATTGTCCACCAGAGAGACTGTTTGTCCCGGATAGATGGACCAGCAGAGTTATTTCCGAGGTTCATTCTTCGGTGTTGGCGGGTCATTCTGGGATTTTTGGTACCAGATATTTGGTGGCTAGGTCCTTCTGGTGGCCTTCCTTGTCGCGGGATGTGCGTTCCTTTGTGCAGTCTTGTGGGATTTGTGCTCGGGCTAAGCCTTGCTGTTCTCGTGCCAGCGGGTTGCTTTTGCCTTTGCCTGTCCCTAAAAGGCCTTGGACGCACATCTCCATGGATTTTATTTCGGATCTGCCAGTATCTCAGAGAATGTCTGTCATCTGGGTGGTGTGTGATCGTTTTTCCAAGATGGTCCATTTGGTGCCCTTGCCTAAGCTGCCTTCCTCCTCCGATTTGGTTCCTCTATTTTTTCAGAATGTGGTTCGCTTGCACGGCATTCCTGAAAATATTGTGTCTGATAGAGGATCCCAGTTTGTGTCCAGGTTTTGGCAAACTTTTTGTGCTAAGATGGGCATTGATTTGTCTTTTTCGTCGGCCTTCCATCCTCAGACTAATGGCCAAACCGAGCGAACTAATCAGATGTTGGAGACTTATTTGAGATGTTTTGTTTCTGCTGATCAGGATGATTGGGTGACTTTTTTGCCATTGGCCGAGTTTGCCCTTAATAATCGGGCCAGTTCTGCTACCTTGGTTTCGCCTTTTTTCTGCAATTCTGGTTTCCATCCTCGTTTTTCCTCAGGTCAGGTTGAGTCTTCTGACTGTCCTGGGGTGGATTCTGTGGTGGATAGGTTGCAGCAGATTTGGAGCCATGTGGTGGACAATCTGAAATTGTCACAGGAGAGGGCTCAGCGCTTTGCCAACCGCCGCCGCGGTGTGGGTCCCCGACTTCGTGTTGGGGATTTGGTGTGGCTGTCTTCTCGGTATGTTCCTATGAAGGTCTCGTCTCCTAAGTTTAAGCCTCGCTTCATCGGTCCTTATAAGATCTTGGAAATCCTTAAGCCGGTGTCTTTTCGTTTGGATCTCCCGGCATCGTTTGCCGTCCATAATGTGTTCCATAGGTCTTTGTTGCGGAGGTATGTGGTACCTGTGGTTCCTTCTGTTGAGCCTCCTGCTCCGGTGCTGGTTGAGGGCGAATTGGAGTACGTGGTGAAGATTTTGGATTCTCGTATCTCTAGACGGAGACTTCAGTATCTGGTTAAGTGGAAGGGCTATGGTCAGGAGGATAATTCCTGGGTTGTCGCCTCTGATGTTCATGCGGCCGATTTGGTTCGCGCCTTCCACGCAGCTCGTCCTGATCGCCCTGGGGGTCTTGATGAGGGTTCGGTGACCCCTCCTCAAGGGGGGGGTACTGTTGTGAACTCTATTTCTGGGCTCCCTCTAGTGGTCACAAGCGGTACTGTGTAGTGTTGTCCTTCTGCAGGTTGGCTTCATCAGCTGGTTCGTTATCCTTGGTTGGTTTTCTATTTAGCCCACCTGGATACTCAGTTCCTTGCCTGCTATCAATGTATTCAGTGCTCTTCAGATTCCGTGTGTCTACCTTGCTCCCAGTCTCTCCAAGACAAGCTAAGTTTTTGTTTGATCATTTTTTGATTATCAGTGTTCATTATGTTTTCAGTTCAGCTTGCCACCTCCCTAGAGCTTGTCCTATGTTTGTTACTTAGCTGGAGTAATTTGTGATCCTCAACCACTAAGGATCATAACAGCTGGGTATACAAGAAGACTTCGTCCATGACAAACTACAACACCTAAGTATTGCGCTAAACTGCTGCGTATTGCAAGCGAATTGGGTCACAGTACAATCTATTGGGTTTTCAAAAGTTAATTACAATGCAATGACATTCACTTCCCTTCTGGTGCATTGTAGCAGCAACATAGCGCGCTTTGGGCAATGTGATATGTGTTGCGGCCAAAGTTGCCTTATAACATCAATATTACAATTTAAAGCTCTAACTCAACAACACAGATCCACATGTATTACACTGTGTAATTGCAGTGAGTCACTGTGTGATATCACATGCAATCACTGGTAACATTAGCTTGTCAAGGGGGTGCTGTTATGACCCCAATGGCGAGGGTCTCAGAGGAATGTGGAAGTCTGAGGAATACAAAAAACCAGCTCATAGGGCAGTGGTAACTGGGTTGACCATATAACTACTCCTCACGCCAACACTAGAAGTAGCCGGGGATCATTCCTACGATGATTCTAGATGACACGCTCCAGCCGGAGAATCTAGCTACCCCTAGTAGAGGAAAACAAAGACCTTTCTTGCCTCCAGAGAAATGGACCCCAAAGCTGGATAGAAGCCCCCCACAAATAATAACGGTGAGGTAAGAGGAAATGACAAACACAGAAATGAATCAGATTTAGCACAGAGAGGCCCGCTAACTAATAGCAGAATAAGGAAAGGGAACTTATATGGTCAACGAAAACCCTATTAAAATCCACACTGGAAATTCAAGAACCCCCGAACCGTCTAACGGTCCGGGGGGAGAACACCAGCCCCCTAGAGCTTCCAGCAAAGGTCAGGATGCAGATTAGGAACAAGCTGGACAAAAATGCAAAAACCAAAAAAAATAGCAAAAGCAAAAAGCAGACTTAGCTGATATTTTCTGGAACCAGGATCAGTAGACAAGAGCACAGCAGACTAGCTCTGATAACTACGTTGCCAGGCACAGAACTGAAGGTCCAGGGAGCTTATATAGCTACGCCCTTAACTAACGACCTCAGGTGCGGATAAAAGGAATGACAGAAAAACCAGAGTCAAAAAACTAGTAACCACTAGAGGGAGCAAAAAGCAAAATCACAACAGTACCCCCCCCTTAGTGAGGGGTCACCGAACCCTCACCACGACCACCAGGGCGATCGGGATGAGCGGCATGAAAGGCACGAACTAAATCGGCCGCATGAACATCAGAGGCGACCACCCAGGAATTATCCTCCTGACCATAGCCCTTCCACTTGACCAAGTACTGAAGCCTCCGCCTGGAGAGGCGAGAATCCAAGATCTTCTCCACCACGTACTCCAACTCGCCCTCAACCAACACCGGAGCAGGAGGCTCAGCAGAAGGAACTACAGGCACAATGTACCGCCGCAACAAGGACCTATGAAATACATTGTGAATAGCAAATGACACAGGAAGATCCAGACGAAAAGATACAGGATTAAGGATTTCCAATATCTTGTAAGGCCCAATAAAACGAGGTTTAAATTTGGGAGAGGAGACCTTCATAGGAACAAAGCGGGAAGAAAGCCATACCAAATCCCCAACGCGTAGTCGGGGACCTACACCGCGGCGGCGGTTGGCAAAGCGCTGAGCCTTCTCCTGTGACAATTTCAAGTTGTCCACCACATGATTCCAGATCCGCTGCAACCTATCCACCACAGAATCCACCCCAGGACAGTCAGAAGGTTCCACATGACCCGAAGAAAAGCGAGGATGGAAACCAGAGTTGCAGAAAAAAGGCGAAACCAAGGTGGCGGAACTAGCCCGATTATTAAGGGCAAACTCAGCCAACGGTAAGAATGTCACCCAATCGTCCTGATCAGCAGAGACAAAACACCTCAAATAAGCCTCCAAAGTCTGATTGGTTCGCTCCGTCTGTCCATTAGTCTGAGGATGGAAAGCAGACGAAAACGACAAATCAATGCCCATCCTACCACAAAAGGATCGCCAGAACCTGGAAACGAACTGGGATCCTCTGTCTGACACAATATTCTCAGGGATGCCGTGCAAACGAACCACGTTCTGGAAAAACACAGGAACCAGATCGGAAGAGGAAGGCAGCTTAGGCAAAGGAACCAAATGGACCATCTTGGAGAAGCGATCACATATCACCCAGATAATGGACATGCCCTGAGATAGCGGAAGATCAGAAATGAAATCCATGGAGATATGTGTCCAAGGTCTCTTCGGGACAGGCAAGGGCAAGAGCAAACCGCTGGCACGAGAACAGCAAGGCTTAGCTCGAGCACAAATCCCACAGGACTGCACAAATGACCGCACATCCCTTGACAAGGAAGGCCACCAAAAGGACCTGGCCACCAGATCTCTGGTGCCAAAAATTCCCGGGTGACCTGCCAACACCGAGGAATGAACCTCGGAAATGACTCTGCTGGTCCACTTATCCGGGACAAACAGTCTGTCAGATGGACAAGACTCAGGCCTATCAGCCTGAAATCTCTGCAACACACGTCGCAGATCCGGAGAAATAGCTGACAAGATAACTCCATCTTTAAGAATACCAACAGGGTCAGCGACTCCAGGAGCATCAGGCACAAAGCTCCTAGAAAGAGCATCGGCCTTCACATTCTTTGAACCTGGTAAATACGAGACAACAAAATCAAAGCGGGAGAAAAACAATGACCAGCAGGCCTGTCTCGGATTAAGGCGTTTAGCAGACTCGAGATACATCAGATTTTTGTGATCAGTCAGGACCACAACACGATGCTTAGCACCCTCGAGCCAATGACGCCACTCCTCAAATGCCCATTTCATGGCCAACAACTCCCGATTGCCCACATCATAATTTCGCTCAGCAGGCGAAAACTTCCTAGAGAAAAAGGCACAAGGTTTCATAACAGAGCAACCAGGGCCTCTCTGCGACAAAACGGCCCCTGCTCCAATCTCTGAAGCATCCACCTCAACCTGAAAGGGAAGCGAGACATCAGGCTGGCACAAAACAGGCGCCGAAGTAAACCGGCGTTTCAACTCCTGGAAAGCCTCCACGGCAGCAGGAGCCCAGTTAGCTACATCGGAGCCCTTCTTGGTCATATCCGTCAAAGGTTTCACAATGCTAGAAAAATTAGCGATAAAACGACGGTAGAAGTTAGCGAAGCCCAAGAACTTCTGAAGACTCTTAACCGACGAGGGCTGAGTCCAATCAAGAATAGCTCGGACCTTGACTGGGTCCATCTCCACAGCAGAAGGGGAAAAAATGAACCCCAAAAAGGGAACCTTCTGTACACCAAAGAGACATTTAGAGCCCTTGACAAACAAAGAATTTTCACGCAAAATTTTAAAGACCAACCTGACCTGCTCCACATGCGAATCCCAATTATCAGAAAAAACCAAAATATCATCCAGATAAACAATCAAAAATTTATCCAGATACTTCCGGAATATGTCATGCATAAAGGACTGAAAAACTGAAGGCGCATTGGAGAGCCCAAAAGGCATCACCAAGTACTCAAAATGACCTTCGGGCGTATTGAATGCGGTTTTCCATTCATCACCTTGTTTAATGCGCACAAGGTTGTACGCACCACGAAGGTCTATCTTGGTGAACCACTTGGCACCTTTAATCCGGGCAAACAAGTCAGACAACAGCGGTAAAGGATACTGAAATTTGACAGTGATCTTATTTAAAAGCCGATAATCAATACAGGGTCTCAAAGATCCGTCCTTTTTTGCCACAAAAAAGAATCCCGCACCAAGAGGGGAAGAAGACGGACGAATATGTCCTTTCTCCAGAGACTCCTTGATATATGAACGCATAGCGGTATGCTCAGGTACCGACAGATTAAACAGTCTTCCCTTAGGAAATTTGCTGCCTGGTATCAAATCTATAGCACAGTCACAGTCCCTATGAGGAGGCAGTGCACTGGACTCAGACTCACTGAAGACATCCTGATAATCAGACAAATACTCCGGAACTTCCGAAGGCGTAGAAGAAGCAATAGACACAGGCAGGGAATCCCCATGAATACCACGACAGCCCCAACTTGAGACTGACATAGCCTTCCAGTCCAGGACTGGATTATGGGTCTGTAACCATGGCAGCCCCAAAACAACCAAATCATGCATTTTATGCAAAACCAGGAAACGCATCACCTCGCGGTGTTCAGGAGTCATGCACATGGTAACCTGTGTCCAATACTGCGGTTTATTTGCTGCCAATGGCGTAGCATCAATACCCCTAAGAGGAATAGGATTTTCCAATGGTTCAAGAGTAAAGCCACAGCGCTTAGCAAATGAGAGATCCATAAGACTCAGGGCAGCACCTGAATCTACAAACGCCATGACAGGATAAGATGACAGTGAGCAAATCAGAGTTACAGACAGAATAAATTTAGGTTGCAAATTACCAACGGTGACAGGACTAACAACCTTAGCTATACGTTTAGAGCATGCTGAGATAACATGTGTAGAATCACCACAGTAGTAGCACAAGCCATTCCGGCGTCTATGAATTTTCCGCTCATTTCTAGTCAGGATTCTATCACATTGCATTAAATCAGGTGTCTGTTCAGACAACACCATGAGGGAATTTGCGGTTTTTCTATCACATTGCACCGAGTTAGGTGTCTGTTCAGACAACACCATGAGGGAATTTGCGGTTTTGCGCTCCCGCAACCGCCGGTCAATTTGAATAGCCAGTGCCATAGTATCATTCAGACCTGTGGGAATGGGAAATCCCACCATAACATTTTTAATGGCTTCAGAAAGGCCATTTCTGAAATTAGCGGCCAGTGCACACTCGTTCCAATGTGTCAGCACGGACCACTTCCGAAATTTTTGGCAATACACTTCAGCCTCGTCCTGCCCCTGAGACATAGCCAGCAAGGCCTTTTCTGCCTGAATCTCAAGATTGGGTTCCTCATAAAGCAAACCGAGCGCCAGAAAAAACGCATCAATATCAGCCAATGCCGGATCTCCTGGCGCCAGCGAAAAAGCCCAATCCTGAGGGTCGCCCCGTAAGAACGAAATAACAATTTTTACTTGCTGAGCAGAGTCTCCAGATGAACAGGGTCTCAGGGACAAAAACAATTTACAATTATTCACGAAATTCCTAAACTTAAATCTGTCTCCGGAAAACAGTTCAGGAATCGGTATTTTAGGTTCAGACCTAGGATTTCTGATAACATAGTCTTGTATGCCCTGCACACGAGTAGCCAGCTGGTCCACACTTGTAATCAAGGTCTGGACATTCATGTCTGCAGCAAGCATAGCCACTCTGAGGTAAAGGGGAAGAAGAAAGAAAAAAAAAAAAAAAACTCAGAATCTTCTTTCTTATAATCCCTCTTTTGCAATGCACTAAACATTTAATACTGGCCTGGCAAACTGTTATGACCCCAATGGCGAGGGTCTCAGAGGAATGTGGAAGTCTGAGGAATACAAAAAACCAGCTCATAGGGCAGTGGTAACTGGGTTGACCATATAACTACTCCTCACGCCAACACTAGAAGTAGCCGGGGATCATTCCTACGATGATTCTAGATGACACGCTCCAGCCGGAGAATCTAGCTACCCCTAGTAGAGGAAAACAAAGACCTTTCTTGCCTCCAGAGAAATGGACCCCAAAGCTGGATAGAAGCCCCCCACAAATAATAACGGTGAGGTAAGAGGAAATGACAAACACAGAAATGAATCAGATTTAGCACAGAGAGGCCCGCTAACTAATAGCAGAATAAGGAAAGGGAACTTATATGGTCAACGAAAACCCTATTAAAATCCACACTGGAAATTCAAGAACCCCCGAACCGTCTAACGGTCCGGGGGGAGAACACCAGCCCCCTAGAGCTTCCAGCAAAGGTCAGGATGCAGATTAGGAACAAGCTGGACAAAAATGCAAAAACCAAAACAAATAGCAAAAGCAAAAAGCAGACTTAGCTGATATTTTCTGGAACCAGGATCAGTAGACAAGAGCACAGCAGACTAGCTCTGATAACTACGTTGCCAGGCACAGAACTGAAGGTCCAGGGAGCTTATATAGCTACGCCCTTAACTAACGACCTCAGGTGCGGATAAAAGGAATGACAGAAAAACCAGAGTCAAAAAACTAGTAACCACTAGAGGGAGCAAAAAGCAAAATCACAACAGGGTGCATGGAATCACTTGTGTACATGTTAACACTACCAGGGAAAAGAGATTTTACATTGTACAGTGCGGCAATTGAGACATCTGATATCAAAAGCATGAAAGAATAAAGCCAGACCTTTTAAATCGTAATCATTAAATCATAAAGAAAATGTTCTGCAGCTTTCTAATATTTCTAATATTTCCCCATAGGCCTCATTCACACTTGCAAATTTTGGTAAATCCTCTGCTCGTTTAACGCTTCATTCAAATGGTGGGTTTTTTATGCAAAAACACGAACCGTTGTTCATCAATGTTTTAAATCAGATCATTTTTATTGATTATTTGATTTTATAAACATTACATACCTTATACATTATAGCATAAGCACAATAAGCTTAATAAACAAGTGTAACCCTTAAAGTTTATATAGTCCTATATCCGCCAAGGTAGTCCATGCCAAACAAAGTTATCAATTTTGTCCAAATAAAGATTTTCCCAAAGACTGGTGACACGTTACATACATACAGGGATTATACCAAAACTAGGATTGGTTGTATGTTAACTAACAACATGTTTGCGAACAGAAAATAATGTCCTCAACATACAATATTTAAAAAGCCAAAATAGCCATCTGGTCTAGTACAGTTATTCTGAGTAGGTCCACAGATGTTACCACCGGAGTGACCAGCCACCGTTCCCATATATTTATAAACTTTTTTATTGAGTTTCTTTTCATGTAAGTACCTATCTCCAGGCATATGGTATTATTAATTTTAGCTTTCGATTATTCCAATGTTGGGGGATTACGGTTTAACCAGTGCAATGTTAGCAGTTTCCTGGCCAGAAAGAAAAAGTATTCTCAGAATGGCGGTAGTCACAGGGGATTTTAAATCTACCCCCACCCCCAGAAGGCCCAGTATGCACACCCTAGGATCAAGTTGTATGTGTATCCTGAATACTCGTTTAATCAGGGAGGTCACCCCCCCACCCAGTAGTGGCCTATATCAACACATTCCAATAGCATATGCATCAGATGGGCCCCATTTATACCGCATATCGGACATTCAGACATGAGTCTTCAGTCCGAGCCCCAATTTTAAACAATATTATAACAATATTAGGTGTCTTATACACCCTGTGGATAAGGAAAATTTTGGACCTTCTTTGGGACTCAGATAGGCCGGTTTCACATTAGCGTTTCTGTACACAGCGTAGGCCTGCGTACGTCTTTCCTTAAGATCCGCATACGTCTTGCATACCTATATTTGACATTGCCTATGCAGGGACATGCTTTGTATGTGGATGCGTCCGCATGCGGCATTTTGACGTGCCCGCCGAAGGCAACATGTTGCCTACACTGCACAAAGAAACACTAATGTGAAACCGGCCATATAGTATAGGTGTTGTTTCTAGTATTTCATTCAATTGTTCTTCAGATATGAGGTTGTAGTCGCCTTTCTTTTCTTCTTCATCTTGTCCAGACTCCATGATGATGATTTTCATCCACAGCTTGTCTCTACAGACTTCCATTTTCTCCGGTCTTTTGTAGAACATCCATACACAATGCCCTTAAAGATAGCAGTGTTATTATAATGCTCCGGAATAAAAATATATGCCCTCCGCTGAGCCCCTGAATAAATAATTGCCTCCCACTATAATCCATGCACAAAATATGACCCCCACACTGTTGCTCTTATGGGACATGCCCTTCACACTTACTTCTCCTCTACATACTAGGACCCCTCTTCACACTATCCTCTCACACTGTGTCCCCATACAGTGTCCTCATTTATTTACCCTCTCACTCAACATACTGCCTCTTTACACATCCTCCCAACTCCCCATACTGTTATGAGTTCTGTCTTCTGCCGGCTCCTTGCTCTGGATCTCATGCCCTTGCTTGCTGCATACTTCCTGGCTGTATGTTTAGGGCAGCGGTCCCGGCACTTCCAGATTCTTATAGAGACTGTGTGCACTCTCCTAATATGTCCCCAGCCTATTGCTAGGGGGCATCAGGTACTTAAGGCATCTCCACCCACTGGGAGATGCCTGAGCAATGAACTTTCTCGGTTAGTGTCTAGCTGCTGAGTTGCCAGGTCCTGTCTTGTCTCTGCCACCCTGGTGGTTGCATACCCAGGCGCCGTATTTGTGTTTTTGTGTCTTGTTTCTACCACCCTGGGGGCTGTATACCCAGGCCTGAATCCTTGTCCTGTACTTGTTCCTGTGTCTATCCCTGTCTGAACTCTTGTCTATACCTGTACCTGTTTATATCCTTGTCTGCTGCCTTTCCCACTCAACTGTGCTTATCCTTGTGTCCACTCCCTCTGCTCTGTTCTGCTTGCCGCAACCTGTGGCTCTGCTTGTTCTGCTCTGCTCGCCGCAACCTGAAGCTCTACTCCGCTCTACTCTTCGCATCCTGTGGCTCTGCTCTTGCCCCACACTCCGTGGCTCTTTGTCTTTCCAGTCTGAACTGGTTATTAACTTATTACTCGTTCCCTTATCCCATTCATACCTGCCTGTGTTCTCATGTCTCCTGAAGTAGTTCCTGTCCCTCCAGTCTGAACTGGTTCCTAAGAGTTCCTGTCCCTCCAGTCTGAACTGGCTCCTATCTGTTCCCTACTTGTACCCACCTGTGCTCCTGCCCTACCCGTTACCATCACGATTCCTCCAGTGTGTTCCATGCCCGCCTGCCTGCCAGAGTGCCAGCCATGCCCTCCTGCCTGCCCTCCTGCCTGCCAGAGTGCCAGCCGTGCCCGCCTACCTGCCACAGTGCCATCCGTGCCCATTAGGGTACCAGTCATGCTCGTCCGTACTTGCTCGCACCTGTCACTAGTGTTTCATCCCTCAGTGGGATCAGCTGCTACAGCCAGACACTGCCCTGGAGTGGTACCTGGCAGCTACCTGCCGCACAAGTTTTACCTCACCACTAGAGGCTCCAGTGAACACCAAGGTAGCTGCTTAGTCATGCCCCTTCCAGGGTAGTCAGGTTTGTGGCATAGTGGGGCCATAATCCTCGCTCGCGCCGCCCAGTCAGGGTTCAAGCATTTTGCTCAGGCCATGGTCCCATGGGCCTTCGCTTCATGGAGCCAGATGAACTTTTTTCTTGCCAGTATGAGCAACCGAAATTTTTTTTTACCCGATCTGAAATTCTGACTATCTCTGCACCAGCTCGAATCATAGTCTCAGATGAGATATTTACTCAACTTGCGACTTATGAAAAGCTCCTCCAAGGTACTATGGGGATCATGGAGCGGTGCTTGATGCACATTGAGTGGAATGCTTCCGATTTTCCCTCCAATAGGGCCAAGGTGGGATTCCTAATGTTCTACCTAGCAGGAGATGCTTTGAGATGGATCACCCCCTTCTGGGAAGCAGGGGATCCTGTTGTGAATTTACCTTTTGGCTCCCTCTAGTGGCTACTAGTGATTTGACTCTGGGTATGTCATTCATCCCTTGTATGCTCACCTGGGTCGTTAGGTCAGGGGTGTTGCTATATAAGCTCCCTGGACCTTCAGTTCAATGCCTGGCAACGTTGATATCAGAGCTAATCTGTAGTGCTCTTGTCTACTGATCCTGGTTCCTGCTTGATTAAGCTAAGTCTGCTTTCTTGCTTTTTGCTATTTGTTTTTGTTTGCATTTTTGTCCAGCTTGTATATTATCGGTATCCTGACCTTGCTGGAAGCTCTAGGGTGGCTGGTGTTCTCCCCCCGGGCCGTTAGACGGTTCGGGGGTTCTTGAATCTCCAGCGTGGATTTTTGATAGGGTTTTTGTTGACCATATAAGTTATCTTACTACATTCTGCTATTAGTAAGTGGGCCTCTCTTTGCTAAACCTAGTTCATCTCTGTGTTTGTCATTTCCTCTTACCTCACCGTTATTATTTGTGGGGGGCTTGTATCCTACTTTTGGGGTCCTTTCTCTGGAGGCAAGAGAGGTCTTTGTTTTCCTCTTCTAGGGGTAGTTAGCTCTCCGGCTGGCGCGAGACATCTAGCGACCAACGTAGGCATGTTCCCCGGCTACTTCTAGTGTTGGCGTTAGGAGTAGATATATGGTCAACCTAGTTACCACTGCCCTATGAGCTGGATTTTTGTACTTCGCAGAGTGGCTGATATCTCTGAGACCCTCGCCATTGGGGTCATAACAGTTTGCCAGGCCAGTATTAAATGTTAAATGCATTGCAGAAGCGGGATTATAAGAAAGAAAGTTCTGAGTTTTTTTTTCTCTCTCTCATTTTTTTTTTCTTTTCCCCTTTACCTCTGAGTGGCTTGTGATTGCTGCAGACATGAATGTCCAGACCTTGATTACAAGTGTGGACCAGCTTGCTGCTCGTGTGCAGGGCATACAAGATTATGTTACCAGAAATCCTATGTCAGAACCTAAGATACCGATTCCTGAACTGTTTTCCGGAGACCGATTTAAGTTTAGAAATTTCAGGAATAATTGTAAATTGTTTTTGTCCCTGAGACCCTGTTCCTCTGGAGACTCCGCTCAGCAAGTGAAAATTGTTATTTCTTTTTTACGGGGCGACCCTCAGGATTGGTCTTTCTCGCTGGCGCCAGGAGATCCGGCATTGGCTGATATTGATGCGTTTTTTCTGGCGCTCGGTTTGCTTTATGAGGAACCCAATCTTGAGATTCAGGCAGAAAAAGCCTTGCTGGCTATGTCTCAGGGCCAGGACGAGGCTGAAGTGTATTGCCAAAAATTTCGGAAATGGTCCGTGCTGACCCAGTGGAACGAGTGTGCATTGGCTGCAAATTTTAGAAATGGCCTTTCTGAAGCCATTAAGAATGTGATGGTGGGTTTTCCCATTCCCACAGGTCTGAATGATTCCATGGCCCTGGCAATTCAAATTGACCGGCGGTTGCGGGAGCTCAAAACCGCAAATTCCCTCATGATGTTATCTGAACAGGCACCTGATTTAATGCAATGTGATAGAATCCTGACTAGAAATGAGCGGAAAATTCATAGACGCCAGAATGGCTTGTGTTACTACTGTGGTGATTCTACACATGTTATCTCAGCATGCTCTAAGCGTCTTACTAAGGTTGTTAGTCCTGTCGCCATTGGTAATTTGCAACCTAAGTTTATTCTATCTGTAACTTTGATTTGCTCACTGTCATCGTATCCTGTCATGGCGTTTGTGGATTCAGGTGCTGCCCTGAGTCTTATGGATCTGTCATTTGCCAAGCGCTGCGGTTTTGTTCTTGAGCCATTAGAAAATCCTATCCCTCTTAGGGGTATTGATGCTACGCCATTGGCAGAAAATAAACCGCAGTTTTGGACACAGGTTACCATGTGCATGACTCCTGAACATCGGGAGGTGATACGTTTTCTTGTTCTGCATAAGATGCATGATTTGGTTGTTTTAGGTTTGCCATGGTTACAGACCCATAATCCAGTCTTGGACTGGAAGGCAATGTCAGTGTCAAGTTGGGGCTGTCATGGAATTCATGGAGATTCCCTGCCCGTGTCTATTGCTACTTCTACGCCTTCGGAAGTTCCGGCGTATTTGTCTGATTATCAGGATGTCTTCAGCGAGTCTAGGTCAAGTGCATTACCTCCTCATAGGGAATGTGACTGTGCAATAGATTTGATTCCAGGCAGTAAGTTTCCTAAGGGAAGACTGTTTAATCTGTCGGTACCTGAACATACCGCGATGCGTTCATATATCAAGGAGTCTCTGGAGAAGGGGCATATCCGTCCTTCTTCTTCCCCTCTTGGTGCGGGATTCTTTTTTGTGGCCAAAAAGGACGGATCTTTGAGGCCTTGTATTGACTATCGGCTTTTAAATAAGATCACTGTCAAATTTCAGTATCCTTTGCCGCTGTTGTCAGACTTGTTTGCCCGGATTAAAGGTGCCAAGTGGTTCACCAAGATAGACCTTCGTGGTGCGTACAACCTTGTGCGCATTAAGCAAGGAGATGAATGGAAAACCGCATTCAATACGCCCGAAGGTCATTTTGAGTACTTGGTGATGCCATTTGGGCTCTCTAATGCACCTTCAGTTTTTCAGTCCTTTATGCATGACATCTTCCGGAAGTATCTGGATAAATTTTTGATCGTTTATCTGGATGATATTCTGTTTTTTTCTGATGATTGGGACTCGCATGTGGAGCAGGTCAGGATGGTTTTCAAGATTTTGCGTGAAAATTCTTTGTTTGTTAAAGGCTCAAAGTGTCTCTTTGGTGTACAGAAGGTTCCCTTTTTAGGGTTCATTTTTTCCCCTTCTGCTGTGGAGATGGACCCAGTCAAGGTCCGAGCTATTCATGATTGGACTCAACCCTCGTCAGTTAAGAGTCTTCAGAAGTTCTTGGGTTTTGCTAACTTCTACCGTCGTTTTATCGCTAATTTTTCTAGCGTTGTTAAACCGTTGACGGATATGACCAAGAAAGGCTCTGATGTGGCTAACTGGGCTCCTGCTGCCGTGGAGGCTTTCCAGGAGTTGAAACGCCGGTTTACTTCGGCGCCTGTTTTGTGCCAGCCTGACATCTCACTTCCCTTTCAGGTTGAGGTGGATGCTTCGGAGATTGGAGCAGGGGCCGTTTTGTCGCAGAGAGGCCCTGGTTGCTCTACTATGAGACCTTGTGCCTTTTTCTCTAGGAAGTTTTCGCCGGCAGAGCGAAATTATGATGTGGGCAATCGGGAGTTGTTGGCCATGAAGTGGGCATTTGAGGAGTGGCGTCATTGGCTCGAGGGTGCTAAGCATCGTGTGGTGGTCTTGACTGATCACAAAAATCTGATGTATCTCGAGTCTGCTAAACGCCTGAATCCTAGACAGGCCCGCTGGTCATTGTTTTTCTCCCGTTTTGACTTTGTGGTCTCGTATTTACCAGGTTCTAAGAATGTGAAGGCCGATGCTCTGTCTAGGAGCTTTGTGCCTGATGCTCCTGGAGTCGCTGAACCTGTGGGTATTCTTAAGGAAGGAGTTATCTTGTCAGCTATTTCTCCAGATCTGCGACGTGTGTTGCAGAGATTTCAGGCTGGTAGGCCTGACTCTTGTCCACCTGACAGATTGTTTGTGCCTGCTAAATGGACCAACAGAGTCATTTCCGAGGTTCACTCCTCAGTGTTGGCAGGGCACCCGGGAATTTTTGGCACCAGAGATCTGGTGGCCAGGTCCTTTTGGTGGCCTTCCTTGTCAAGGGATGTGCGGTCATTTGTGCAGTCCTGTGGTACTTGTGCTCGAGCTAAGCCTTGCTGTTCACGTGCCAGCGGGTTGCTCTTGCCCTTGCCTGTCCCGAAGAGACCTTGGACACACATCTCTATGGATTTCATTTCGGATCTTCCGGTGTCTCAGGGCATGTCTGTCATCTGGGTGATATGTGATCGTTTCTCCAAGATGGTCCATCTGGTTCCTTTGCCTAAGCTGCCTTCCTCTTCTGATCTGGTTCCTGTGTTCTTCCAGAACGTAGTTCGTTTGCACGGCATTCCTGAGAATATTGTGTCGGACAGAGGATCCCAGTTTGTTTCCAGGTTCTGGCGATCCTTTTGTGGTAGGATGGGCATTGAATTGTCGTTTTCGTCCGCTTTTCATCCACAGACTAACGGACAAACGGAACGAACTAATCAGACTCTGGAGGCGTATTTGAGGTGTTTTGTCTCTTCTGATCAGGATGATTGGGTGACCTTCTTGCCGTTGGCTGAATTTGCCCTTAATAATCGGGCTAGTTCTGCCACCTTGGTTTCGCCATTTTTCTGCAACTCCGGTTTCCATCCTCGTTTTTCCTCGGGACATGTGGAGCCTTCTGACTGTCCTGGAGTGGATTCTGTGGTGGATAGGTTGCAGCGGATCTGGAATCATGTGGTGGACAACTTGAAGTTGTCACAGGAGAAGGCTCAGCGTTTTGCCAACCGCCGCCGCGGTGTGGGTCCCCGATTTCGTGTTGGGGATTTGGTATGGCTGTCTTCTCGATTTGTTCCTATGAAGGTCTCCTCTCCCAAATTTAAGCCTCGATTCATTGGTCCTTACAAGATATTGGAGATCCTTAATCCTGTATCCTTTCGCCTGGATCTTCCGGTGTCGTTTGCCATTCACAACGTATTTCATAGGTCCTTGTTGCGGCGGTACGTTGTGCCTGTGGTTCCTTCTGCTGAGCCTCCTGCTCCGGTGCTGGTTGAGGGCGAGTTGGAGTACGTGGTAGAGAAGATCTTAGATTCTCGTCTCTCCAGGCGGAGGCTTCAGTACCTGGTCAAGTGGAAGGGCTATGGTCAGGAGGATAATTCCTGGGTGGTCGCCTCTGATGTGCATGCGGCCGATTTAGTTCGTGCCTTTCACGCCGCTCATCCTGATCGCCCTGGTGGTCTTGGTGAGGGTTCGGTGACCCCTCACTAAGGGGGGGGTACTGTTGTGAATTTACCTTTTGGCTCCCTCTAGTGGCTACTAGTGATTTGACTCTGGGTATGTCATTCATCCCTTGTATGCTCACCTGGGTCGTTAGGTCAGGGGTGTTGCTATATAAGCTCCCTGGACCTTCAGTTCAATGCCTGGCAACGTTGATATCAGAGCTAATCTGTAGTGCTCTTGTCTACTGATCCTGGTTCCTGCTTGATTAAGCTAAGTCTGCTTTCTTGCTTTTTGCTATTTGTTTTTGTTTGCATTTTTGTCCAGCTTGTATATTATCTGTATCCTGACCTTGCTGGAAGCTCTAGGGTGGCTGGTGTTCTCCCCCCGGGCCGTTAGACGGTTCGGGGGTTCTTGAATCTCCAGCGTGGATTTTTGATAGGGTTTTTGTTGACCATATAAGTTATCTTACTACATTCTGCTATTAGTAAGTGGGCCTCTCTTTGCTAAACCTAGTTCATCTCTGTGTTTGTCATTTCCTCTTACCTCACCGTTATTATTTGTGGGGGGCTTGTATCCTACTTTTGGGGTCCTTTCTCTGGAGGCAAGAGAGGTCTTTGTTTTCCTCTTCTAGGGGTAGTTAGCTCTCCGGCTGGCGCGAGACATCTAGCGACCAACGTAGGCATGTTCCCCGGCTACTTCTAGTGTTGGCGTTAGGAGTAGATATATGGTCAACCTAGTTACCACTGCCCTATGAGCTGGATTTTTGTACTTCGCAGACTGGCTGATATCTCTGAGACCCTCGCCATTGGGGTCATAACAGGATCCTATCCTCTCAGACCTTGAGGCTTAGTTTTATCCAGGGCTACTACTACAAAAAATTGGAGTCGGATCCTACACAGGACTATTACAAGGAACTAAACAAGTTGGTATCTTGTCTGCCTGACGAATCCATAAGAGCCGATGACCTGATACCAGAAAGTCCAAGAATAGGGACATTTTACATGCTTCCCAAAATCCACAAATCTGGAAATCCAGGAAGACCAATTATTTCATGTGTGGGCACTAGTGTTGAGCGATACCGTCCGATACTTGAAAGTATCGGTATCGGAAAGTATCGGCCGATACCGGCAAAGTATCGGATCTAATCCGATACCGATACCCAATACCAATACAAGTCAATGGGACTCAAGTATCGGACGGTATCCCTGATGGTTCCCAGGGTCTGAAGGAGAGGAAACTCTCCTTCAGGCCCTGGGATCCATATCAATGTGTAAAAGAAAGAATTAAAATAAAAAATAGGGATATACTCACCTCTCTGACGTGCCCTGGACTTTACCGCCGTAACCGGGAGCCGTTGTACCTAAGAATGCGCGCTTGAAGGGCCTTAGATGAGGTCACTGCGCTCTGATTGGTCCGTAGCGGTCGCGTGACCGCTACGCGACCAATCACAAAGCCGTGACGTCACCTAAGGTCTTTCAAGCGCTTGAAAGACCTTAGGTGAAGTCACGGCTTTGTGATTGGTTGCGTGGCGGTCACATGGGCCGTCGCGACCAATCACAAAGCCGTGACGTCATCTTAACCCCTTCACCCCCAAGGGTGGTTTGCACGTTAATGACCGGGCCAATTTTTACAATTCTGACCACTGTCCCTTTATGAGGTTATAACTCTGGAACGCTTCAACGGATCTTGGCGATTCTGACATTGTTTTCTCGTGACATATTGTACTTCATGATAGTGGTAAAATTTCTTCGATATAACTTGCGTTTATTTGTGAAAAAAATGAATATTTGGCGAAAATTTTGAAAATTTCGCAATTTTCCAACTTTGAATTTTTATGCCCTTAAATCACAGACCTATGTCATGCAAAATACTTAATAAGTAACATTTCCCACATGTCTACTTTACATCAGCACAATTTTGGAACCAAAATTTTTTTGGGTGACGGAGTTATAAGGGTTAAAAGTTGACCAGCAATTTCTCATTTTTACAACACCATTTTTTTTTAGGGACCACATCTCATTTGAAGTCATTTTGAGGGGTCTATATGATAGAAAATACCCAAGTGTGACACCATTCTAAAAACTGCACCCCTCAAGGTACTCAAAACCACTTTCAAGAAGTTTATTAACCCTTCAGGTGTTTCACAGGAATTTTTGGAATGTTTAAATAAAAATGAACATTTAACTTTTTTTCACACAAAATTTATTTCAGCTCCAATTTGTTTTATTTTACCAAGGGTAACAGGAGAAAATAGACCCCAAAATTTGTTGTACAATTTGTCCTGAGTACGCTGATACCCCATATGTGGGGGTAAACCACTGTTTGGGCGCATGGCAGAGCTCGGAAGGAAAGGAGCGCCATTTGACTTTTCAATGCAAAATTGACTGGAATTGAGATGGGACGCCATGTTGCATTTGGAGAGCCCCTGATGTGCCTAAACATTGAAACCCCCCACAAGTGACACCATTTTGGAAAGTAGACCCCCTAAGGAACTTATCTAGATGTGTGGTGAGCACTTTGACCCAACAAGTGCTTCACAGAAGTTTATAATGCAGAGCTGTAAAAATAAAAAATCATATTTTTTCACAAAAATGATCTTTTCGCCCCCAATTTTTTATTTTCCCAAGGGTAAGAGAATAAATTGGACCCAAAAATTGTTGTGCAATTTGTCCTGAGTACGCTGATACCCCATATGTGGGTGTAAACCATTGTTTGGGCGCAGGGCAGAGCTTGGAAGGGAAGGAGCGCCATTTGACTTTTCAATGCAAAATTGACTGGAATTGAGATGGGACGCCATGTTGCGTTTGGAGAGCCCCTGATGTGCCTAAACATTGAAACCCCCCACAAGTGACACCATTTTGGAAAGTAGACCCCTTAAGGAACTTATCTAGATGTGTGTTGAGCACTTTGACCCAACAAGTGCTTCACAGAAGTTTATAATGCAGAGCCGTAAAAATAAAAAATCATATTTTTTCACAAAAATGATCTTTTCGCCCCCATTTTTTTATTTCCTCAAGGGTAAGAGAAGAAATTAGACCACAAAAGTTGTTGTGCAATTTGTCCTGAGTACGACGATACCCCATATGTGGGGGTAAACCACTGTTTGGGCGCATAGCAGAGCTCAGAAGGGAAGGAGCGCTATTTTACTTTTCAATGCAAAATTGACTGGAATTAAGATGGGATGCCATGTTGCGTTTGGAGAGCCCTTGATGTGCCTAAACATTAAAAACCCCTACAAGTGACACCATTTTGGAAAGTAGACCCCCTAAGGAACTTATCTAGATGTGTTGTGAGAGCTTTGAACCCCCAAGTGTTTCACTACAGTTTATAACGCAGAGCCGTGAAAATAAAAATTCTTTTTTTTTTCACAAAAATGATTTTTTAGCCCCCAGTTTTGTATTTTCACAAGGGTATCAGGATAAATTGGACCCCAAAAGTTGTTGTCCAATTTGTCCTGAGTACGCTGATACCCCATATGTGGGGGGGAACCACTGTTTGGGCGCATGACAGAGCTCGGAAGGGAAAAAGCGCCATTTGGAATTCAGACTTAAATGGATTGGTCTGCAGGCGTCACGTTGCATTTGCAGAGCCCCTGATGTACCCAAACAGTACAAACCCCCCACAAGTGACCCAATATTGGAAACTAGACCCCCCAAGGAACTTATCTAGATGTGTTGTGAGAACTTTGAACCCCCAAGTGTTTCACTACAGTTTATAACGCAGAGCCGTGAAAATAAAAATTCTTTTTTTTTTCACAAAAATGATTTTTTAGCCCCCAGTTTTGTATTTTTACAAGGGTATCAGGATAAATTGGACCCCAAACGTTGTTGACCAATTTGTCCTGAGTACGCTGATACCCCATATGTGGTGGGGAACCACTGTTTGGGCGCATGACAGAGCTCGGAAGGGAAGGAGCGCCATTTGGAATGCAGACTTAAATGGATTGGTCTGCAGACGTCACGTTGCATTTGCAGAGCCCCTGATGTACCCAACCAGTACAAACCCCCCACAAGTGACCCCATATCGGAAACTAGACCCCCCAAGGAACTTATCTAGATGTGTTGTGAGAACTTTGAACCCCCAAATGTTTCACTACAGTTTACAACGCAGAGCCGTGAAAATAAAAAATCTTTTTTTTCCCACAAAACTTATTTTTTGGCCCCCAGTTTTGTATTTTCCCAAGGGTAGCAGGAGAAATTGGACCCCAAACGATGATGTCCAATTTGTCATGAGTACGCTGATACCCCATATGTTAGGGTAAACCCCTGTTTGGGCACACGGGAGAGCTCTGAAGGGCAGGAGCACTGTTTTCCTTTTTCAACGCAGAATTGGCTGGAATTCAGATCGGATGCCATGTCCCGTTTGGAGAGCCCCTGATGTGCCTAACCAGTGGAAACCCCCCAATTATAACTGAAACCCTAATCCAAACACACCCCTTACCCTAATCCCAACAGTAACCCTAACCACTCCTCTAACCCAGACACACCCAACCCTATTCCCAACCGTAAATGTAATCCAAACCCTAACCCTATCTTTAGCCCCAACCCTAACTGTAGCCCCAACCCTAGCCCCAACCCTAGCCCTAACCCTAGCCCCTACCCTAGCAATAACCCTAGCCCTATCACTAGCCCTAACACTAGCTGTAACACTAGCCCTAACCCTAACCCTAGCCCTAACCCTAGCCCCAACCCTAGCCCTAACCCTAACCCTAACCCTAGCCCTAACCCTAGCCCCAACCCTAGCCCTAACCCTAGCCCTAACCCTAACCCTAGCCCCAACCCTAACCCTAGCCATAACCCTAGCCCCAACCCTAGCCCTAACCCTAACCCTAGCCCTAACCCTTGCCCTCACCCTAACCCTAACCCTAGCCCTAACTCTAACTCTAGTCCTAACTCTAGCCCTAACCCTAACCCTAACCCTAATGGGAAAATGGAAATAAATACATTTTTTAATTTTTTTATTTTTCCCTATCTAAGGGGGTGATGAAGGGGGGTTTGATTTACTTTTATAGCGGGTTTTTTAGCGGATTTTTATGATTGGCAGCCGTCACACACTGAAAGACGCTTTTCATTGCAAAAAATATTTTTTGCGTTACCACATTTTGAGAGCTATAATTTTTCCATATTTGAGTCCACAGAGTCATGTGAGATCTTGTTTTTTGCGGGACGAGTTGACGTTTTTATTGGTAACATTTTCGGACACGTGACATTTTTTGATCGCTTTTTATTCCGATTTTTGTGAGGCAGAGTGATCAAAAACCAGCTATTCATGAATTTCTTTTGGGGGAGGCGTTTATACCGTTCCGCGTTTGGTAAAATTGATAAAGCAGTTTTATTCGTCGGGTCAGTACGATTACAGCGATATCTCATTTATATCATTTTTTTATGTTTTGGCGCTTTTATACGATAAAAACTATTTTATGGAAAAAATAATTATTTTGGTATCGCTTTATTCTCAGGACTATAACTTTTTAATTTTTTTGCTGATGATGCTGTATGGTGGCTCGTTTTTTGCGGGACAAGATGACGTTTGCAGCGGTACCATGGTTATTTATATCAGTCTTTTTGATCGCGTGTTATTCCACTTTTTGTTCAGCGGTATGATAATAAAGCGTTGTTTTTTGCCTCGTTTTTTTTTTTTTCTTACGGTGTTTACTGAAGGGGTTAACTAGTGGGGCAGTTTTATAGGTTGGGTCGTTACGGACACGGCGATACTAAATATGTGTACTTTTATTGTGTTTTTTTTTATTTAGCTAAAGAAATGTATTTATGGGAATAAGAAATATATTTTTTTTAAATTTATTTAGGATTTTTTTTTTTTTTTTTTTTTACACACGTGGAGAATTTTTTTTTAACTTTTTTACTTTGTCCCAGGGGGGGACATTACAGATCGGTGATCTGACAGTGTGCACAGCACTCTGTCAGATCTGCGATCTGCTGTGCAGGGCTGCAGGCTTACCAGCGCCTGCTCTGAGCAGGCACTCGGTAAGCCACCTCCCTCCCTGCAGAACCCGGATGCCGCGGCCATCTTGTATCTGGGACCTGCGGCGAGGAGGGAGGTAGGAGACCCTCGGAGCAACACGATCACATCGCGTTGCTCCGGGGGTCTCAGGGAAGCCCGCAGGGAGCCCCCTCCCTGCGCAATGCTTCCCTATACCGCCGGCACACCGCGATCATGTTTGATCGCGGTGTGCAAGGGGTTAATGTGCCGGGGGGCGGTCCGTGACCGCTCCTGGCACATAGTGCGGGATGTCAGCTGCGATATGCAGCTGACACCCAGCCGCGATCGGCCGCGCTCCCCCCGTGAGCGCGGCCGATCACGTATGACGTACTATCCCGTCGGTGGTCATACGGGCCCACCCCACCTCGACGGGATAGTACGTCAGATGTCAGAAAGGGGTTAAGGTCCTTCACGCGCTGATTCTTAGGAAGGAAGGCTGCCGGAAAGAAGCAGGGCGCGTCCAAGGGTGAGTATATTCCTATTAGGTATATACTCACCCTCGGCTTCTTTCCGGCAGCCTTCCTTCCTAAGAATCAGCGCGTGAAGGACCTTAAGATGACGTCACGGCTTTGTGATTGGTCGCGACGGCCCATGTGACCGCTACGGACCAATCAGAGCGCAGTGACCTCATCTAAGGCCCTTCAAGCGCGCATTCTTAGGTACAACGGCTCCCGGTTACGGCGGTAAAGTCCAGGCTGCGCCGGAGAGGTGAGTATATCCCTATTTTTTATTTTAATTCTTTCTTTTACACATTGATATTAATCCCGATACCGATTCCCGATACAACAAAAGTATCGGATCTCGGTATCGGAATTCCGATACCGGCAAGTATCGGCCGATACCCGATACTTGCGGTATCGGAATGCTCAACACTTGTGGGCACCCTTACTGAGCATTCACTGAGCATTCATCTGGATGGGTAGAGGGTATTCTTAAACCACTAATAAAGGTTACACCCAGCTACATTCAGGACACAACTGACCTATTGAATAAACTATCAGCAATAGGTCCTCTACCAGAGGGAACCATCCTGGCCACCATGGATGTGGAATCTTTGTACTCTAATATCCTGCCTGCAAATTCTTCCTGGAAAACACAGGGAATGATGCTGATTCTGTGGTGAAACTTATAAAATTCATCCACACCCACAATTACTTTGAATTTGACTACAAGATATAGCTACAGGAGACTGGCACAGCAATGGTAAGTAAAATGGCCCCACAGCATGCAAATCTTTTCATGGCCAAGCTTGAAAGCGACTTTTTGTCCTCATGTCCCATGTTGTGAATTAGACTTTTTGGCTCCCTCTTGTGGTTACTAGTGATATGACTCTGGGATTGTCTTTCCTCAGTTTGGCACCCACCTGGGTCGTTAGTCCAGGGGTGTCGCTATATAAACTTCCTGGATCCTTAGTCCAGTGCCTGGCATCGTTGTAATCAGATCCTTTCTGTTTGCTCCTGTCTGCTGGTCCCGGTTCGTGCAAAATTAAGCTAAGTCCTGCTTCTTTGTTTTTTTGGTTATTTGCTTGCTCTTTTTTTGTCCAGCTTGTACTAAATGTGATTCCTGACTTTGCTGGAAGCTCTAGGGGGCTGGTGTTCTTCCCCCGGGCCGTTAGACGGTTCGGGGGTTCTTGAATATCCAGCGTGGATATTTTGATAGGGTTTTTACTGACCATATAAGTCATCTTACTATATTCTGCTATTAGCTAGTGGGCCTCTCTTTGCTAAATACCTGGCTCATTCTTACGTTTGTCTTTTCCTCTTACCTCACCGTTATTATTTGTTGGGGGCTTGTATCCAACTTTTGGGGGTCTTTTCTCTGGAGGCAAGAAAGGTCTTTCTTTTCCCTTCTAGGGTTAGTTAGTTCTCCGGCTGGCGCGAGACGTCTAGAACCAACGTAGGCACGTTCCCCGGCTGCTATTTGTGGTGCTAGGATTAGATATATGGTCAGCTCAGTTACCACTGCCCTATGAGCTGGTTTTTTGTGTTTTCAGACTTAGTAATTATTTCTGAGACCCTCTGCCATACTTAGTAATTATTTCTGAGACCCTCTGCCATTGGGGTCATAACAGTCCCATCAGGCCTCTGGCGTACTACTGCTATATTGAAGATATTTTAATCATCTGGACGGAGTCTGAGCAACAGCTAAAGACGTTCCACAAACAGTTTAATCAATTTCATCCCACCATCAACTTAACACTCAACTACTCCTGCACTGAAATTAACTTTTTGAACACGATCATTAAGCTGCAGAGCAATGAAATAGAAACAGCCCTGTATCAGTAGCCAATCGATCATCCAACATACCTTAAATGGGACAGTTTCCATCCAAAACACAAAAAAAACTCTATTGTCTACAGCCAAGCCATCAGATACAATCGTATATGTTCCAACCCCATGGATAGGGATGAACACCTTGGTCGCCTCAGAAAGACCTTTCTGAATCAGGGCTACCATCCAAGACCAATTCAAAACCAAATTACAAAGGCTAATAGAATGTCAAGGAATCACCTGCTACATTACAAAGCTAAAGAAGAAAATAATCTGGTGCCTCTAGTAGTCACTTACAATCCAAATCTGGAGGTGCTAAGGGGAGCTGCACGGAAATTATAACCTTTACTACAAAAAGATGCGCGCTTACAATCTATTTTCCCAGACCCCCACTACTGTGTTTTAGGCAGCCCCCTGTTATGACCCCAATGGCAGAGGGTCTCAGAAATAAATACCAAGTCTGCAAACACAAAAAACCAGCTCATAGGGCAGTGGTAACTGGGCTGACCGTATATCTAATCCTAGCACCACAAATAGCAGCAGCCGGGGAACGTGCCTACGTTGGTTCTAGACGTCTCGCGCCAGCCGGAGAACTAACTACCCCTAGAAGGGAAAAGATAGACCTTTCTTGCCTCCAGAGAAAAGACCCCAAAAGTTGGATACAAGCCCCCAACAAATAATAACGGTGAGGTAAGAAGAAAAGACAAATGTAAGACTGAACTAGGTATTTAGCAAAGAGAGGCCCACTGACTAATAGCAGAATATAGTAAGATGACTTATACGGTCAGCAAAAACCCTATCAAAATTTCCACGCTGGATATTCAAGAACCCCCGAACCGTCTAACGGCCCGGGGGGAGAATACCAGCCCCCTAGAGCTTCCAGCAAAAACAGGAATCACATTTAGTACAAGCTGGACAAAAAATAAGAGCAATGCAAATAACAAAAAAAACAAGGAAGCAGGACTTAGCTTAATTTTGCAAGAACCAGGACCAGCAGACAGGAGCAAACAGAAAGGACTGATTAACACGATGCCAGGCACCAGACTGAGAATTCAGGAAGTCTATATAGCAACACCCCTGGACTAACGACCCAGGTGGGTGCCAAACTAGGGAAAGACAATCCCAGAGTCATACCACTAGAGACCACAAGAGGGAGCCAAAAAAGTCTAATTCACAACAGTACCCCCCCTTTAAGGAGGGGTCACCGAACCCTCACCAAGACCACCAGGGCGATCAGGATGAGCAGCGTGAAAGGCACGAACTAAATCGGCCGCATGCACATCAGAGGCAACCACCCAGGAATTATCCTCCTGACCATAGCCCTTCCACTTGACCAGATACTGAAGCCTCCGTCTGGAGAGACGAGAATCCAAGATCTTCTCCACCACGTACTCCAACTCGCCCTCAACCAACACCGGAGCAGGAGGCTCAACAGAAGGAACCACAGGTACAACGTATCGCCGCAACAAAGACCTATGGAACACGTTGTGAATGGCAAACGACACCGGAAGATCCAAGCGAAAGGACACAGGATTAAGGATTTCCAATATCTTGTAAGGACCGATGAAGCGAGGCTTGAATTTAGGAGAGGAGACCTTCATAGGAACAAATCGAGAAGACAGCCATACCAAATCCCCAACACGAAGTCGGGGACCCACACCGCGGCGGCGGTTGGCAAAATGCTGAGCCTTCTCCTGTGACAACTTCAAGTTGTCCACCACATGATTCCAAATCTGCTGCAACCTATCCACCACAGAATCCACCCCAGGACAGTCAGAAGGCTCCACATGTCCCGAGGAAAAACGAGGATGGAAACCAGAGTTGCAGAAAAATGGCGAGACCAAAGTAGCGGAACTAGCCCGATTATTAAGGGCAAACTCAGCCAACGGCAAGAAGGTCACCCAATCATCCTGATCCGCAGAAACAAAACACCTCAAATAAGCCTCCAGAGTCTGATTAGTTCGCTCCGTTTGTCCATTAGTCTGAGGATGAAAGGCAGACGAAAACGACAAATCAATGCCCATCTTAGCACAAAAGGATCGCCAGAATCTAGAAACAAACTGGGATCCTCTGTCAGACACGATATTCTCAGGAATGCCATGTAAACGAACCACATTCTGAAAGAACAAAGGAACCAGATCGGAAGAGGAAGGCAGCTTAGGCAAAGATACCAAATGGACCATCTTGGAAAAGCGATCGCATACCACCCAGATGACAGACATTCCTTGAGACACCGGAAGATCCGAAATGAAATCCATGGAAATGTGTGTCCAAGGCCTCTTTGGGACAGGCAAGGGCAAGAGCAACCCGCTGGCACGAGAACAGCAAGGCTTAGCTCGAGCACATCCCGTGACAAGGAAGGCCACCAAAAGGACCTAGCCACCAAATCTCTGGTGCCAAAAATTCCCGGATGCCCTGCCAACACCGAGGAATGAACCTCGGAAATGACTCTGCTGGTCCACTTATCAGGAACAAACAGTCTGTCAGGTGGACAAGAGTCAGGTCTACCAGCCTGAAATCTCTGCAACACACGTCGCAAATCTGGAGAAATGGCTGACAAGATTACTCCCTCTTTAAGAATACCAACTGGTTCTGCGACTCCAGGAGAGTCAGGCACAAAGCTCCTTGAAAGAGCATCAGCCTTCACATTCTTTGACCCTGGTAAATACGAGACCACAAAGTCAAAACGGGAGAAAAACAATGACCAACGGGCCTGTCTAGGATTCAGGCGTTTAGCAGACTCGAGATACATCAGATTTTTGTGATCAGTCAAGACCACCACACGATGCTTAGCACCCTCGAGCCAATGACGCCACTCCTCAAATGCCCACTTCATGGCCAACAACTCCTGATTGCCAACATCATAATTCCGCTCAGCAGGCGAAAACTTCCTAGAGAAAAAGGCACATGGTCTCATTACAGAGCAACCAGGGCCTCTCTGCGACAAAACGGCCCCTGCCCCAATCTCAGAAGCATCCACTTCAACCTGAAAGGGAAGTGAGACATCAGGCTGGCACAAAACAGGCGCCGAAGTAAACCGGCGCTTCAACTCTTGGAAAGCTTCCACGGCTGCAGGAGCCCAGTTAGCAACATCAGAACCTTTCTTGGTCATATCCGTCAAAGGTTTAACAACGCTAGAAAAGTTAGAGATAAAACGACGGTAGAAGTTAGCAAAACCCAAGAACTTCTGAAGACTCTTAACTGACGTGGGTTGAGTCCAATCATGAATAGCTCGGACCTTGACTGGGTCCATCTCCACCGCAGAAGGGGAAAAAATAAAACCCAAAAAGGGAACCTTCCGTACTCCAAAGAGACACTTTGAGCCCTTAACAAACAAAGCATTCTCACGCAAAACCTGAAACACCATCCTGACCTGCTCCACATGCGAGTCCCAATCATCAGAAAAAACCAGAATATCATCCAGATAAACAATCATAAATCTATCCAGATACTTCCGGAAAATATCATGCATAAAGGACTGAAACACTGAAGGAGCATTAGAGAGCCCAAAAGGCATCACCAAGTACTCAAAATGACCTTCGGGCGTATTAAATGCAGTTTTCCATTCATCTCCCTGCTTAATGCGCACAAGGTTGTACGCACCACGAAGATCTATCTTGGTGAACCACTTGGCACCCTTAATCCGGGCAAACAAGTCCGACAACAGAGGCAAAGGATACTGAAATTTAACAGTGATTTTATTCAGAAGCCGATAGTCAATACAAGGTCTCAAAGATCCGTCCTTCTTGGCCACAAAAAAGAATCCCGCACCAAGAAGGGAAGAGGATGGACGGATATGCCCCTTCTCCAGAGATTCCTTGATATACGAACGCATTGCGGTATGCTCAGGTACAGACAGATTAAATAATCTTCCCTTAGGAAATTTACTACCCGGAATCAAATCTATAGCGCAGTCACAGTCCCTATGAGGAGGAAGAGCACTGAACCTGGACTCGCTGAATACATCCTGATAATCAGACAAATACTCAGGAACTTCCGAAGGAGTAGAGGAAGCAATAGACACCGGTGGGGAATCACCATGAATTCCCTGACAGCCCCAACTTGACACAGACATTGCCTTCCAATCCAAGACTGGATTATGGGTCTGTAACCATGGCAGACCCAAAACGACCAAATCATGCATTTTATGCAGAACAAGAAAACGAATCACCTCTCCCGATGTTCAGGAGTCATGCACATGGTTACCTGTGTCCAAAACTGCGGTTTATTTTCCGCCAATGGCGTAGCATCAATACCTCTAAGAGGGATAGGATTTACCAATGGCTCAAGAACAAAACCACAGCGCTTGGCAAATGACAGATCCATAAGACTCAGGGCAGCACCTGAATCCACAAATGCCATAACAGGGTAGGAAGACAATGAGCAAATTAAAGTCACAGACAAAATAAATTTAGGTTGCAAATTACCAATGGCGACAGGGCTAACAACCCTTGTAAGGCGTTTAGAGCATGCTGATATAACATGTGTAGAATCACCACAGTAAAAACACAACCCATTCTGACGTCTATGATTTTTCCGTTCATTTCTAGTCTGAATTCTATCACATTGCATTAAATCAGGTGTTTGTTCAGACAACACCACCAGAGGATTAGCAGTTTTGCGCTCCCGCAAACGCCGGTCAATTTGAATAGCCAGCGCCATGGAATCATTCAGACTTGTAGGAATGGAGAAACCCACCATCACATTCTTAATGGCTTCAGAAAGGCCATTTCTGAAATTTGCGGCCAGAGCACACTCATTCCACTGAGTAAGCACGGACCATTTCCGAAATTTTTGGCAATACACTTCAGCTTCATCCTGGCCCTGAGAAATAGCCAGCAAGGCTTTTTCTGCTTGAATTTCAAGATTGGGTTCCTCGTAAAGCAATCCGAGCGCCAGAAAAAACGCATCAATATTCGCCAATGCCGGATCTCCTGGCGCTAGCGAGAAAGCCCAATCCTGAGGGTCGCCCCGCAAGAAAGAGATAACAATTTTAACTTGCTGAGCTGAGTCTCCAGACGAACGGGGTCTCAGAGATAGAAACAATTTACAATTATTCCTGAAATTCCTAAACTTAAATCGGTCTCCAGAGAACAGTTCAGGAATAGGTATTTTAGGTTCAGACATTGGACTACTGGTAACAAAATCTTGTATGCCCTGCACACGAGCAGCAAGCTGATCCACACTTGTAATCAAAGTCTGGACATTCATGTCTGCAGCAAGCTTAAGCCACTCAGAGGTAAAGGGGAGGAAGAAAGAGGGGAAAAAAAAAACAACTCAGAATTTCCTTTCTTATTATCCCACTTCTGCAATGCATTAAACATTCAACTTAGGCCTGGCATACTGTTATGACCCCAATGGCAGAGGGTCTCAGAAATAAATACCAAGTCTGCAAACACAAAAAACCAGCTCATAGGGCAGTGGTAACTGGGCTGACCGTATATCTAATCCTAGCACCACAAATAGCAGCAGCCGGGGAACGTGCCTACGTTGGTTCTAGACGTCTCGCGCCAGCCGGAGAACTAACTACCCCTAGAAGGGAAAATATAGACCTTTCTTGCCTCCAGAGAAAAGACCCCAAAAGTTGGATACAAGCCCCCAACAAATAATAACGGTGAGGTAAGAAGAAAAGACAAACGTAAGAATGAACTAGGTATTTAGCAAAGAGAGGCCCACTGACTAATAGCAGAATATAGTAAGATGACTTATACGGTCAGCAAAAACCCTATCAAAATTTCCACGCTGGATATTCAAGAACCCCCGAACCGTCTAACGGCCCGGGGGGAGAATACCAGCCCCCTAGAGCTTCCAGCAAAAACAGGAATCACATTTAGTACAAGCTGGACAAAAAATAAGAGCAATGCAAATAACCAAAAAAACAAGGAAGCAGGACTTAGCTTAATTTTGCAAGAACCAGGACCAGCAGACAGGAGCAAACAGAAAGGACTGATTAACACGATGCCAGGCACCAGACTGAGAATTCAGGAAGTCTATATAGCAACACCCCTGGACTAACGACCCAGGTGGGTGCCAAACTAGGGAAAGACAATCCCAGAGTCATACCACTAGAGACCACAAGAGGGAGCCAAAAAAGTCTAATTCACAACAGCCCCCAAATCTAAGAAGTATCATTGTCAGAAGCTCCCTGTCCTCTCAATCAGCTGCAGGAACCCTTCCTTGCAACCAGAAAAAATGTAAAACCTGTCCATTTATAATGACCACGGACAAGATAAAGATCCCCAATTCACATCAGGACTATAAGATCCCAGGTACTTTCAGCTGCATCACATCTAATGTAGTGTACCTAATTATTTGTGCTAAATGTGCAACTGGGGGTCTGTATGTGGGGGAGACAGGGCAAAAGCTTAGAACAAGAATGAACTCTCATCGCCACACAATAAGAGAAAAAAGAATAGATCTACCTGTGGCAATACATTTTTGTCTCCCTGATCACAGCATTATAGACATGAAATTACTTGCATTAAATGGAACTTGTCACGGGAAGACTAGGTGGGTAAGAGCTAATAACCCGGACCCCTGCAATTTCCCTCAGACTAGGGAAATCCTGACTGACCCTCTACCTAGAGTTTACACTGATGGTGTGCATGTCTAGGCCTCGACCCTCGCCCTGTCTCCTGTTTCAACCCTAGGCTGAAACCTCAGCCCTCCACCCAGTGAAAAAATAATACACCAATACCCACAGTTAGCACAGACAAGGATAACGGAAAATATACACCACGCCGCAGACACTCAGGAATACACTATAAATGCGCAGGGCAAAGTAAATACAAATATAGGAAGGAGTAAATAAGACAAAGGGAAATACACCACCAGATACGATACTCCAACTACTAGCTCACCACTCCAGACCGAGATAACCAAGCACAAGACAGAAGCTATAATCGGCAACGCCCAATGTTCAAGAGAACTATTTAAAGGCAGTGGGCATGGCCCAGCTTCCAATCCGATCACCAGGTAAATTAACCCCGGACCAGCTAGACAAAATCTAGCCGACGCCAATGAGCGCATAGTGGACAAAAGCGGAATTACCGCTGTCTGTCGGACGACCTGGTCTGAACAGCGTCCGACATGACAGAACTTCAAATCTCAGAGAGACAGAAGAGTCTGGGAATATAAGCTGATGATGACCTTTGACACACTCAGTGCAGGAATGAATGTGTCGCATGGATTTATGTCTTTTTACATCAATTAAGGAATTTGCTCCTCAGACCATGTGGGGGCATTATAGCATAGAACCAGACCCCAATCAGAGGACAATAAAACATTCACACTCCTTATCTATTAACTGTTCCAATATTTATGGAAATAACTGTTTATCACTCACATAATGGTAGTTCTGCTTCACGTCACCTGTCTTATCTATGGCATTATTTCTATACTATGTTGTGCATAAATATGTGATTCTTCAGAATTTCTATTAGTCTAAGCCTGATGAAGGGACCTGCGTAGTTTCAAAAGCTTGCAATTTGTTACCATCTTTTCAGTTAGCCATTAACAGGTATCAACCACTGAGGACTCTCAATTCTAAATATTTTTCTATCCACTGGCTAACACGGTACCAAGATATATATCTTTCCACCCACACACAGTAAATCTCCCCTCCAACACACACAGTAAATCTCCTCACACCACACACAGTAAAACTCCCCACACACAAAACACAATAAATCTTCCCACACACAGAGTAAATCTCCCCCACCCTAATCCTCCCCTCATTAAATTTAATCTTTGATGTCTTCAGCTCCACTAGTGTGGAGCACTTGCAACCAATATTCTTCTTGCTTCTGCAGTGCTGGCGAGTGATGTCAGCAGCATGATCACATGACCTGATCACACTGCTCATCCGGTGGTCAGAGTTTCAATTGTACTCGCGTCTGTCAGTTTGACTGCTTCCTCACAGAATGGGTGACTCCCAATCTGGGGGATGGAAAAATGCAGCCGCTGCGGAAACACCTTGGACCGCCACATTAGGCTGCCTGACTGTGTCCCCGTGCCGGCTGCACCCAGGGCAGATGCCCTGCCTGCCCCCAAGAAAACACTTCTACCATAGACTATAATGGGTACATGTACTATCCATGAAAAACACAGATAGAACGTATGTAACTTATGGACATCTGAATGAGGCCTATTAGCCTGGGCTTCAGCAAGTACTTGGAACTAAAGATTGACCCCCCCCCCCCGTTGTACCTGTTAATGTTTTGCTCAGGTAATTACAGGGCATAACTTTAGCTATGAGAACTATTATTTTTGTTCAAGTTTTCAGATTAAACGTTATGTTATACAATTACGCTTTAATTACACAAGACTGGTCAAACTATGGAGGTGGATATAGATATGGTGTAAAGGACAGTGAAACAGTAGTTTAGCTGATAGTTATCTACCCTGATTCCACAGTTTCTACAGAGAGGGACTTTGGTTACATCCATTCTGCTGGATCTTTATTTTTTTAGACTGTAGACAGATATTTGATGAGTTTATGGAAAGATTACTAAGGGTAGGTGCACAAGGTCAGTAAACGCTGCGGGTTGGACTCTGTGTACTACCACAGCGTCCAACCCACTATGCGTCCAGAGACGCCTGTGAGTCACTCGCGGAGACGGACATGCGGTGCATCTTTCCAGACCATAGCATGTCAATTTATCTTGTGGAGACATGAGTCTCTGCAAGATAAATATCACCATACAATGTATTGGACACAGTGATTCCGCACAGTTCAGAGAACACATGCGGAACCACCTGCGTTCAAAAGCCGGCAGTGCTTTGGAAGCACCGGACATGTGCTGCGTCCAAAACATTGCCCATTACTGAACGCGTGCACCCACCTACCCCTATATTTTGAGGTCTAAATATGAAAGAACAGGGAAGATAAGTTAATAGATTATAGCAGAAAATTGACATTAAACATTTTGCAGCAATAGTATAAGTAACTGTACAATGGACATGTACTTTTTACTCACAGTATAAACAATAGTAACAGGATTGCCAGCAGTATCCAGCTGCCAGGGGAGAGACTTGGCATAAAGCTCATGATTCTTCCTGACTTGTTCCAGCTGACGCCTCGTACTTCTAGCTACAATATGTAGCTTCAGTCTACCCTTCTTTGTTACTTCTCTTCTTCCGTCTCTTGGAGAACAGTCACATGATTCGTAGGCCTGGCCAGATCTGTCATTGTGGAATTGCAGAGGAGGGGAAGGAGTAATACATTCACTATAGACTGCAGAGAACAGAATACAATATACCGTACACTGTGCGCATGTGTTATTCTTTTCCATATCGAAAATAAACTAGAAAATAATGGGATTCTTTATCCCCCTATACAGTAGATTTGTCACACACAATGTTAGAATAAAGTCTGTCTCAAATTGAGCCAGATCTGATGCACATTCCTTGTTTCACATTTATTAAAGGTGTTAGACATTTTTTGTGTGTTACTCGACACTTATATAAAATGTCTAAACAATCGTCTATGTGGCCAAATGTGTTAGTAAATTACGCAATATTTACTAAAGGGGTACTCCAGTGAAATGGTTTAAAAAGTGGTCAAAAAGTAAGCCAACTAATAGGTGATGTAAATGTTTATCAGACACTCTAAGACCTTATGCAGACGTCCGTTTTTCGCATGCGTGTTCTACCTCTGCTTTACACCGATAGCTGTTATAGTCTCGCATTTTTGACACGCATATCCATTATAGTCTATGGGGCTGTTCATATGTCTTTGTTTTTTGTGGATCATGAGTCCATGCAAAAATCAAGGAGACATGACTGTTTTTTACCGGCATTACAGATGAAAAATACCAATACAAGTTTGTGGGTGAAAATCACGGACAGCACACAAATGGCATTAGGCTACAAACTGTGTGCTGTCCTAGACTAATATTGTAATGGAAGCTTTGTAATTTTTTTTTATTTATCCATACATGAAAATCGCTGATGGTAAAACTGGCACACTGACCAAAACCGCTGAAACTTGGATCGAAAACACTGATGACGCTCTGTCATTTTTTTTTCGTACGTGAAACAACCCAAATGTCTGAATGAGGCATAGAGTGGTGCTCCTCAAACTGTGACGTGCCCCCTGATTGTTGGATTGTTGGTGAGGCTCAGCTGGGAAGTCAATGTTAACAGAAGTATAAGCTGATTACAGAAGTGATTTACAACGGATTATCACTGCTTTTTCTGGCTGCAAAAATCTCTAATCTAGCAATATAATTGACTGATTCTTTACATTTCTTAATGTTATACAGAGTTCAGGAAACAAAAAAACATACACTAAGTTGGACGGCATGTAAAGAACATAAGTTGGAAGGCAAGATAAGAACATAAGTTGGACGGCATGTAAAGAACATAAGTTGGAAGGCATGATAAGAACATAAGTTGGACCTCCTGACGAAACTGCAGCATGTGGTGAAATGCGCGTTGAGGTGTTTTTCTGGGGTCTGCTTTCACTATGGCCAAAGATTGAGTAATATTTAGTAATTTGTCCTGTTTACGCTTACTGTACAGCTGAGGTCTTTTGTTGTCACATGGCCTCTTAGTAGGTCAGTGACTATAACCCCATATGCAAACAATCAGCACAATACTAAGTGTGGGTTTCTATTGAGTTTGATGTTCTGCTGCACCTATTAATATATAGTAAGCAGAGTAGTCAGCATAGCATTGTTGTGATTATACTGCAAACTTATTATATCTTGCTATTTTATACTTAATAAAAGTACACAAGCCTGTCTCTTTCTTCAGCTTTGATGCTAATTAAATGTTCTATTAACTGCAATCTGTTAATTGATCCATGCTGTGAACTGTCCACCTGCTCCTTCCTCCTCCCCTCTCTGTCTCTCTCACCTGGCTTCATTTCATGGACACTTGAATGGTATAAGTTGAATGGAGCAGGTCAGATGTGACATCATTTGAAGTGACATCTTTTAAGTGTAACATTAGAAATATACCAGAAATCGGCCAGACGGTAAGACTAATCACTCTCTTCTAATTTTACTTGCCTTTCTTTTCTTCCCCTGCTTATTAACCATGCTCACATTTGCCCTCACGATTTTTGCTCCAATAATTCTCTCTCCTTCACTATCCCCAAACCCCTGCAACCTCAAACCAAATAACTATCTCCCCTCTCTCTTACCCCCACCTCGCTTCATCTGCAGACCTGCTCTTTAACTTCAGACCTCTCCTACTAAAATACAATATAAGCCGATCACTCTCCTTCATCCACCTGCTTTCCCTTTCTCTGCTCCTTCTCACTGCTGGCCACATATCCCCCAATCCTGCCCCCTCGCCGCCTCATACATCCCACTAATCCTCACCCCTATCCTTCTCACACTAAGAGAAACTACCGCAATCCCTCACACTTACAATCTGTGCCACTGACCCCCACCCCCCATGCTTCCTCTCTCTGGGGCACTTCGGAATGCTCGCTCCATCTGCAACAAGCTCCACGTGATCCATGATCTCTTTACTTGCCGCAACCTTTCCTTCCTTGCCCTCTCTGAGACCTGGCTGATGCCCAATGACACGGCCTCCCCTGCTGCACTGAGTTACGGTGGCCTCCAATATACCCACACTCCTTGCTCTGGCAACAGACATGGTGGAGGAGTGGGTTTCCTTCTTTCTAAAATCTGCTCCTTCAACCCTATCAAACCCCCACCCTCCCTTATCCTCCCTTTTTTCGAGGTTCACTCTGTCCATATCTACTCTCCCTCTAATCTCCAAATGGCTGTCATATACCGACCACAGGGCTCCGGCACTGCCTTCATTGACCAATTCTCCACCTGGCTTTTTCATTTTCTCTCTGCTGATGTCCCCACCATCATCATGGGTGACTTTAATATCCCTATTGACACCGGCCAGCCAGCAGCCTCCAAACTCCTGTCCCTTACTTCGTCCTTTGGACTTACTCAGTGGTCTTCCACAGCCACCCACACAGACGGACATACACTAGACTTCATCTTCACCCACCTCATTTCCCTATCTAATCTCACAACCTCTCCCCCCTTTCTGACCACCACCTACTCACCTTCTCATCCTTGTCCTCCTCCCCGTCCCCAAGTTCAGCCACTAGCACATCCTCGCAGAAACCTCGCTCATCTAGACATTCATCTAGACATTCACAGACTCTCTGATTCTCTTCTACCTCTGTCCTCAATATCTTCACTCCACGACACGGACAGTGCCACCACTTTCTATAACGCCACCCTCACATCAGCCATAGACTCAGTCGCCCCTCTCGTGCATGGCAAAGTGCGACGAGTCAATAGGCAATCCTGGCACACCAATCTCACAAAAAAACTTTGACAAGCATCCAGGGTCGCAGAGCGGCGTTGGAACAAAACATGCCTGCCAGATGACTTTACTGCTTTCAAACAAGCTACACTTGCCTTCAAATTAGCCCTCACCTCTGCTAAACAGACCTATTTCACAAACCTTGTATCTTCATTATCCTACAACCCAAAACAACTGTTCAGCACATTCAACTCTCTCCTCCGCCCACCGCTGCCACCTCCAACTCCCCTCATCTCTTCCAAGGATTTTGCCACCTACTTCAAAAATAAGATCGACCAAACAAGGCAAACCTTTACTGTTCCACCACCCCAACCACTCCATATACCAGACCTCTGCCCTTCCCTAATAATCTCCCTCTCCAACATCACTGAAGGAGAGCATACTCAACTCCTTTCCACCTGTGCACTTGACCCCATCCCTTCCCACCTGCTCCCCAACTTCACTAACACGCACATTCCAGCCCTAACCCATCTCTTCAACCTATCGCTATCTTCTTCTATCTTCCCCTCTGCTGTTATGGACCTGGTGGTTAGGTGCACCCGGAATGACCTGATAGTTATACACGGAATCGGGACTAGCTCTGGGGAAGTGGGAACTCTGCTGACCGCAAACCCTACTCCTATCACACACACTAGAAATAGCCATGGAGCGTGCCTGACTCTGCCTAGACGCCTCTTCACAGCCTAAGAGCTAACTATCCCTAAAGATAGGAAACAAAGCCTCACCTTGCCTCAGAGAAATTCCCCAAAGGTAAAGGCAGCCCCCCACAAGTATTGACTGTGAGTTAAGAGGAATACACAAACACAGGAATTAAATAGGTTTCAGCAAAGGAGGCCAGTCTAACTAAACAGATTGAGGATAGAAAAGGGGTCTATGCGGTCAACACAAAAAACTACAAATAACCACACAGAGTGTGCAAAAAGACCCCCGCACCGACTCACGGTGCGGTGGTGTCACTCTGCACCCCCAGAGCTTCCAGCTAGCAAGGCAATATCATGGTAGCAAGCTGGATCAGAATTAAGCAAGAAAACAATGAGAAACAAATAAACTAGCAGGAACTTAGCTTCTGCTGGAATAGACAGGTCCTCAGAAAGGTCCCAGAGAGATCTGAACCAATGCTAAGACATCGACAGCTGGCATACACTAACGATCTAAGGGGAGTTAAATAGAGAAGCCAGTCTAGCAACAAATGAGGAGCAGGTGAGGAAAGCACCTCAATGGCTAGTAGATCCACTCACAGCCACCAGAGGGAGTTCACAGACAGAACTCGCAGAAGTACCATTCATGACCACAGGAGGGAGTTCGAGAACGGAACTCACAACAGTACCCCCCCTTGAGGAGGGGTCACCGAACCCTCACCAGAGCCCCCAGGCCGATCAGGACGAGCCAAATGAAAGGCACGAACTAAAATCGGCAGCATGGACATCAGAGGCAACAACCCAGCCCTTCCATTTGACCAAGTACTGAAGTTTCCGTCTCGAAATACGAGAATCCAAAATCTTCTCCACCACATACTCCAACTCCCCCTCGACCAGCACCGGAGCAGGAGGATCAACGGAGGGAACCATAGGCGCCATATATCTCCGCAGCAACGACCTATGGAACACATTATGGATGGCAAAAGAAGCAGGAAGGGCCAAACGAAATGACACAGGATTGAGAATTTCAGAAATCTTATAAGGACCAATGAAACGAGGCTTAAACTTAGGAGAAGAAACCTTCATAGGAACATGACGAGACGACAACCAAACCAAGTCCCCAACACGAAGTCGGGGACCAACCCGGTGACGGCGGATAGCGAAACGTTGAGCCTTCTCCTGGGACAAAGTCAAATTGTCCACCACATGAGTGCAAATCCGTTGCAACCTGTCCACCACAGAATCCACACCAGGACAGTCCGAAGGCTCAACCTGCCCTGAAGAAAAACGAGGATGAAAACCAGAATTACAAAAAAAAGACGAAACCAAAGTAGCCGAACTGGCCCGATTAATAAGGGCGAACTCAGCCAATGGCAAGAAGGTCACCCAATCATCCTGATCCGCAGAAACAAAACATCTCAGATATGTTTCCAAAGTCTGATTGGTTCGTTCGGTTTGGCCATTTGTCTGAGGATGGAAGGCCGAAGAAAAAGACAAATCAATGCCCATCTTAGCACAAAAGGACCGCCAAAACCTTGAAACAAACTGAGAACCTCTGTCAGACACGATGTTCTCTGGAATGCCATGCAAACGAACCACATGCTGGAAAAATAATGGAACCAAATCAGAGGAGGAAGGTAACTTGGGCAAGGGTACCAAATGGACCCAGATGACCGACATCCTTTGAGAAACAGGGAGATCTGAAATAAAATCCATGGAAACATGCGTCCAGGGCCTTTTCGGGACCGGCAAGAGCAAAAGCAACCTACTGGCACGAGAACAGCAGGGCTTAGCCCGAGCACAAGTCCCACGAGACTGCACATAAGAACGCACATCCCGCGACAAGGAAGGCCACCAAAAGGACCTAGCCACCAAATCTCTGGTACCAAAAATCCCAGGATGACCAGCCAACACCGAACAATGAACCTCAGAGATAACTCTACTAGTCCATTTATCAGGGACAAACAGTTTCTCCGCTGGACAATGGTCAGGTCTATCAGCCTGGAACTCCTGCAGCACTCGCCGCAAATCAGGGGAGATGGCAGACAGAATTACCCCTTCTCTAAGAATACCAGCCGGCTCAGGAACTCCAGGAGAATCAGGCACAAAACTCCTTGAAAGGGCATCAGCCTTCACATTCTTAGAACCCGGAAGGTATGAAGCCACAAAATCGAAACGGGAGAAAAACAGCGACCAACGAGCCTGTCTAGGATTCAACTGCTTGGCAGACTCGAGATAAGTCAGATTCTTGTGATCCGTCAAGACCACCACGCGATGCTTGGCTCCTTCCAGCCAATGTCGCCACTCCTCGAATGCCCACTTCATAGCCAACAACTCCCGATTGCCAACATCATAATTACGCTCAGCAGGCGAAAACTTTCTAGAAAAGAAAGCACATGGCTTCATTACAGAGCCATCAGAACTTCTCTGAGACAGAACAGCCCCTGCTCCAATCTCAGAAGCATCAACCTCGACCTGAAAAGGGAGCGAAACATCTGGCTGACACAACACAGGAGCCGAAGAGAAGCGACGTTTCAACTCCTGAAAAGCTTCAACGGCCGCAGAGGACCAATTCACCACATCAGCACCCTTCTTGGTCAAATCAGTCAACGGTTTAACAACACTAGAAAAATTAGCGATAAAGCGACGGTAAAAATTAGCAAAGCCCAGGAATTTCTGAAGGCTCTTCACAGATGTAGGTTGAGTCCAATCAAAAATGGCCTGAACTTTAACAGGGTCCATCTCGATAGTAGAAGGGGAAAAAATGAAGCCCAAAAAGGAAACCTTCTGAACTCCAAAGAGACATTTAGATCCCTTCACGAACAAGGCATTAGCACGAAGGACCTGGAAGACCATTCTAACCTGCTTCACATGAGACTCCCAATCATCCGAAAAGACCAAAATATCATCCAAATATACAATCATGAATTTATCCTGATACTTTCGGAAGATGTCATGCATAAAGGACTGAAACACAGAGGGGGCATTTGAAAGCCCGAATGGCATTACTAAGTACTCAAAATGGCCCTCGGGCGTATTAAATGCTGTTTTCCATTCATCGCCCTGTTTAATACGCACCAGATTATACGCCCCTCGAAGATCTATCTTGGTGAACCAACTAGCCCCCTTAATCCGAGCAAACAAATCAGACAGTAGAGGCAAAGGGTACTGAAATTTGACCGTGATTTTATTGAGAAGGCGGTAATCTATACAAGGTCTCAGAGAACCATCCTTCTTGGCCACAAAAAAGAACCCTGCTCCCAATGGTGACGACGACGGGCGAATATGCCCTTTCTCCAAGGACTCCTTTATATAACTCCGCACAGCGGCGTGTTCTGGCGCAGACAAATTGAAAAGTCGTCCCTTAGGGAATTTGCTACCAGGAATCAAATTAATAGCACAATCACAATCCCTATGAGGAGGTAGGGCACTGGATTTGGGCTCATCAAATACATCCTGGTAATCCGACAAAAACTCAGGGACTTCAGAAGGAGTAGAAGAAGAAATTGACAACGATGGAACATCCCCATGTACCCCTTGACAACCCCAACTGGACACAGCCATTGATTTCCAATCCAATACTGGATTATGGACCTGTAGCCATGGCAAACCCAACACGACCACATCATGCAGATTATGCAACACCAAAAAGCGAATATCCTCCCGATGTGCAGGAGCCATGCACATGGTCAACTGGGTCCAGTACTGAGGCTTATTCCTGGCCAAAGGCGTAGCATCAATTCCCCTCAAAGGAATAGGATACTGCAATGGCTCCAAGAAAAAACCACAGCGTCTGGCAAACTCCAAGTCCATCAAATTCAGGGCAGCGCCTGAATCCACAAATGCCATAACAGAGTAGGGCGACAAAGAGCAAATCAGAGTAACGGACAAAAGAAATTTAGGCTGTACAGTACCAATGGTGACCGACCTAGCGAACCGCTTAGTGCGTTTAGGACAATCAGAGATAGCATGAGTGGAGTCACCACAGTAAAAACACAGCCCATTCTGACGTCTGTGTTCTTGCCGTTCAGCTCTGGTCAAAGTCCTATAACATTGCATAGGCTCAGGCCTCTGCTCAGAGGATACCGCCAAATGGTGCACAGTTTTGTGCTCACGTAAGCGCCGATTGATCTGTATCGCCAAGGACATTGATTCATTCAGACCAGCAGGCGTGGGGAACCCCACCATAACATCCTTAAGGGCTTCAGAAAGACCCTTTCTGAAAATTGCTGCCAGGGCACACTCATTCCATTGAGTAAGCACAGACCACTTTCTGAACTTCTGGCAATAAACCTCCGCTTCATCCTGACCCTGACACAAAGCCAGCAAAATTTTCTCTGCCTTGTCCACAGAATTCGGTTCATCATAAAGTAATCCCAGCGCCAGAAAAAACGCATCTACATTACACAATGCAGGATCTCCTGGCGCCAGGGAGAATGCCCAGTCTTGAGGGTCGCCACGCAACAAAGAAATAATGATTTTTACTTGCTGAATGGGGTCACCAGAAGAGCGGGGTTTCAGAGCAAGATACAGTTTACAATTATTTTTGAAATTCAGAAACTTAGATCTATCCCCAGAAAACAAATCAGGAATTGGTATTCTAGGCTCTAACATCAGATTCTGAACTACATAATTTTGAATGCTTTGTACCCTTGCAGTGAGTTGATCCACACTAGAGAACAGACCCTGAATGTCCATATCTGCACCTGAGTTCTGAACCACCCAGAGGTTAAGGGGAAAAGAGAGACAAAACACACTGCAGAGAAAAAAAAAATGGTCTCAGAACTTCTCTTTTCCCTCTATTGAGATGCATTAGCACTTTGTGGGCCAGCTGTACTGTTATGGACCTGGTGGTTAGGTGCACCCGGAATGACCTGATAGTTGTACATGGAATCGGGACTAGCTCTGGGGAAGTGGGAACTCTGCTGACCGCAAACCCTACTCCTATCACACACACTAGAAATAGCCGTGGAGCGTGCCTGACTCTGCCTAGACGCCTCTTCACAGCCTAAGAGCTAACTACCCCTAAAGATAGGAAACAAAGCCTCACCTTGCCTCAGAGAAATTCCCCAAAGGTAAAGGCAGCCCCCCACAAGTATTGACTGTGAGTTAAGAGGAATACACAAACACAGGAATGAAATAGATTTCAGCAAAGGAGGCCAGTCTAACTAAACAGATTGAGGATAGAAAAGGGGTCTATGCGGTCAACACAAAAAACTACAAATAACCACACAGAGTGTGCAAAAAGACCCCCGCACCGACTCACGGTGCGGTGGTGCCACTCTGCACCCCCAGAGCTTCCAGCTAGCAAGGCAATATCATGGTAGCAAGCTGGATCAGAATTAAGCAAGAAAACAATGAGAAACAAATAAACTAGCAGGAACTTAGCTTCTGCTGGAATAGACAGGTCCTCAGAAAGGTCCCAGAGAGATCTGAACCAATGCTAAGACATCGACAGCTGGCATACACTAACGATCTGAGTGGAGTTAAATAGAGAAGCCAGTCTAGCAACAAATGAGGAGCAGGTGAGGAAAGCACCTCAATGGCTAGTAGCTCCACTCACAGCCACCAGAGGGAGTTCACAGACAGAACTCGCCGAAGTACCATTCATGACTAGGGTTGAGCGACCTTTACTTTTATAGGATCGGGTCGGGTTTCACGAAACCCGATTTTTTCAAAAGTCGGGTCGAGTGAAATCGGCCGATCCTATAAAAAAGTCGGGGTCGGGGTCGGCCGAAACTCGAAACCCAATGCAGTGCATTGGGTTTCCAATGGTTCCCAGGGTCTGAAGGAGCGGAAACTCTCCTTCAGGCCCTGGGATCCATATTTAAGTGTAAAATAAAGAATTAAAATAAAAAATATCGCTATACTTACCATCTGACGGGCCCTGGTACTAACCGGGAACCTTCCTTCCTTAGAATCAGCCTTCCAGGACCTCGCGGTGACGTCACGGTGACGTCGCGGCTTGTGATTGGTCACGCGGCCGCCCATGTGACCGCTCGCGCGACCAATCACAAGCCGCGACGTCACCGTGACGTCACCGAAGGTCCTGGAAGGGCTGATTCTTAGGAAGGAAGGCTGCCGGAACGAAGCCGAGGGTGAGTATATTCCTATTAGGTATATACTCACCCTCGGACACGCCCTGCTTCGTTCCGGCAGCCTTCCTTCCTAAGAATCAGCCCTTCCAGGACCTTCGGTGACGTCACGGTGACGTCGCGGCTTGTGATTGGTCGCGCGATCGGTCACATGGGCGGCCGCGCGACCAATCACAAGCTGCGACGTCACCGTGACGTCACCGCGAGGTCCTGGAAGGCTGATTCTAAGGAAGGAAGGTTCCCGGTTAGTACCAGGGCCCGTCAGATGGTAAGTATAGCGATATTTTTTATTTTAATTCTTTATTTTACACTTAAATCTGAATTCCGATACCAATTCCCGATATCTTAAACATATCGGGAATCGGTATCGGAATTCCGATTCCAGATTCAGAAGATCGCCGACTTCATGGCCGACCCCACACAGGGGTCGGGTCGGGTTTCATGAAACCCGACTTTGCCAAAAGTCGGCGACTTCTGAAAATTGCCGACCCATTTCGCTCAACCCTATTCATGACCACAGGAGGGAGTTCGAGAACGGAACTCACAACACTCTGCCTTCAAACATGCCACCATCACATCCATCCTCAAAAAACAAACCTTGACCCAACTGCTATGCACAGCTATCGCCCCATATCATTGCTCCCGTTTGCTTCAAAACTCATTGAGCAGCATGTCCATGCTCAACTTTCCTCCCACTTCTCATCTAACTCTCTCCTTGACAACCTCCAATCTATCTTCCACCCCACCACTCCACTAGTGACTTACAGCCAAAGCCAACAGACAATTCTCCATCCTCCTCCTTCTCAACCTGTCCTCTGCCTTTAAAACAGTCGACCACTGCCTACTGCTACAGATGCTTTCTTCCCTTGGCATCAAAGACCTTGCCCTGTCCTGGATTGCCTCATACCTTTCCGACTGCACATTTAACGTTTCCCACTCCCACACTACCTCCTCATCCTGCCCTCTCTTTGTTGGTGTCCCTCAAGGCTCTGTCCTGGGGCCCCTACTTTTTTCCATCTATACTCTTGGCCTAAGACAACTCTTAAAGTCCTATGGCTTCCTGTACCACCTGTATGCGGACAACACTCAAATCTACCTCTCTGGCCAGATGTCACCTCCCTGCTATCCAGAATCCCGGAGTGTCTATCAGCATTATCCTCCTCGCCCTCTCTTATCTTTTATTAGGATTCCATGCTCACATGGCTCCATCTTACAGCCTTTCTCCTCAGTTGGTAAAGTAGTTTTACCCACTCACATCCCATAGGCTATTATAGCCTTCTGTTGATCTTTATTCCACCAGGAGTGACCATCTATCAGGTTGTATATTTACCTTTTGCCAGTGTTGCTGCACATTCCAGTATTGGACTTTTCTTGTACTTTCCTCTTTCCAACTATGGTGTTTCATATTGTGGGAATTTATTCCCATACCTTTTAAAATAACACACCAGTGATCTGGGGGTTGGGATGCATTATTATATGTTTTCCCAATGCGGCACATTTGTGATAGTAATCGTGTGCATATATGCTATGTAAGGTGTATTGTATTCACTATACATACTTTTGTGGTCACATTATTTTTGGGATGTTGTATGGCTTGCCAGTGCCACTAATATTTGCTTGTGCCCGCTCACAGCTGGCAGAACACACACTGTTCAGCTTCACCAGTCCATGCAACACATTCCTGGAGGACTCCTTCTCCAGGCCCACACTGGACACTGAAAGCTCTGACCTTCAGCCATTTATTTCCCAATGCGGCACACTTCTAACAGCAATCATGTGCATATATGCTATGTAAGGTGTATTGTATTCACTATACATACATTTGTGATCACATTATATTTGGGATGTTGTATGGCTTGCCACTAATATTTGCTTGTGCTTACTGACTAGACCCATATTATATAGGGTACAATGGTATGCACTCAGTCAATTTAGAATGAGGTGCTGGTGCCACGGACTATGAAAGTCCAATCAATCAATTAAATTAGAAGACACCGCACACTCTAATGGTTAAGTATGCAAAAATCAGGGTAAATTTTATTAAACATGGGAGCAAAGAACAAGTATACAAGTGATCAAGGTAGTGACATGACGTTTCGACTCTTCGGAGTCTTATTCATATATCACTTGGTATGCAAGCAATGGGAATATATAGCAATTCCTTTATCAAAGGTATGAATAATGCTATATAGCATCGTAGTGGTGTGTAGACAATAGAGAACTGCTGCCCTGTGTAAGGGACCTGAAAGATATGGTCTGGCCTTTATGGAAGAGTGTCAAGAAGAAAGCCATTTCTCAAGGATATCTATAAAAAGTGTTGTTTAAAGTTTGCAACAAGCCACCTGGGAGATACACCAAATATGTGGAAGAAGGTGCTCTGGTCAGATGAAACCAAAATCGAACGTTTTGGCAACAATGCCAAACAATATGTTTGGCGTAAAGGCAACACAGCTCATCACCCTGAACACACCATCCCCACTGTGAAACATGGTGGTGGCAGCATCATGGTTTGGGCCTGTTTTTCTTCAGCAGGGACAGGGAAGATGGTTAAAATTGATGGAAAGATGGATGGAGCCAAATACAGGACCATTCTTGAAGAAAACATGTTTGAGTCTGCAAAAGGCCTGAGACTGGGACGAAGATTTGTCTTCCAAAAAGACAATGATCCCAAACATAAAGCAAAATCTACAATGGAATGGTTCACAAATAAACGTATCCAGGTGTTAGAATGGCCAAGTCAAAGTCCAGACCTCAATCCAATCATGAATCTGTGGAAAGAGCTGAAAACTGCTGTTCACAAACGATCTCCATCAAACCTTACTGAGCTCGAGCTGTTTGCCATGGAAGTATGGGAAAGAATTTCAGTCTCTCGATGTATAAAACTGATAGAGACACACCACAAGTGACTTGCAGCTGTAAGCACAGCAAAAGGTGGTGCAACAAAGTATTAAGTTAAAGGGGCTGAATGATATTGCACGCCCCACTTTTCAGTTTTTGAATTTCCACAAAAATTTAAAATAACCAATAAATTTCGTTCAACTTCACAATTGTGTTCCACTTGTTGTTGATACTTCAACAAAAATTTACATTTGGTATCTTTATGTTTGAAGCATGATATGTGCTAAAAGGTTGAAAAGCTCCATGGGTCCGAATACTTTCACAAGGCACTGTATATGACGCATAATGGCATCAGTGATGTAAAACCAGAGTAGTTTCCTCCAGCACACTACGTGTTATGTTATGGGCTGGTTTTAGTGGACCTCCATAGAACGAGTGGGAGGCGGTCCACCATATCTCTACATGCAGAGTCCTGACAGGATTATGTGATGTCAGGATCTTGTGATCAGTCACATGATGGAAGTCACAAGGTCTGGGCTTAAATGGCTGAAGGCCAGAGCTTTTAGTGTTAAAGGGTGTTCCTGGAGAGGGAGCACTGCAGGAAAGTGTTGCTTGGACTTGTGAACCTGAACTGTGTGTGTTCTGTCAACTGTGAGTGGGAGGAACCCGATCACAGAAGCACTGTTTAACATCACTGACACCATCATGCACAGTGATGGGTTTCTCCCCTCTATCACTTCACCAGTGACAGGGCATCTGCATTCCCATGCAACCTCCCTGGCCTGTGCTCCACATGGAAAGTAAAGTCCAGGAGTGCCAGAAACCACCTAGTTACCCAGGTATTTTTTTCCCTTCTTTTATCAGAAAAAAACATTTGGGATATATAAAATCACTTTGGTAGGTGAGGGGCACTAAAGTACATTTGTACAAGAAACTTTGCAACTTTTAAAAAGTCACAATAATGAATCAGGCAAAACATACAGAAAGCCTAAATCCTGCCTACAATAGCAAGCTAAAAAAAATGAACACATAAAAAAGTGACTTTAAACAATAAAAAAATTAACAGATGAATATGGTGGAGCCAAAAAAGAGCCACAAAACACCCAAAACTAGAGCAAAAAGTGGCACAAAATGATGAATTGCACCCTAGATGTCCTTTATAGATTTTACATTTCCTCTATGACTTCACAATTCAAGTCATAATGCAGAAGTCTTCAGAGAGCAATGAATCTGCACTATATTTTTTTGCCCTGTGTAATCAGAAAGCCTTATGTTTATCTCTGACACATATACTGTATGTGCTTGGTGACAAAAATAAACACCGTTTTATCAAAGTTTTACAAAGTAATGTTTAAAGTCCAGTGGCACTACATCAGTCCTTTGTATAGTAACAGTGGTAATACACTTCAGATAGAAGTAATCAAGGTTAATGGTCGAACAACTGTTGAATGAGCGGTCAGCTCTGAAACAACAGTTACTCCGATGCAGCCAAACACATTATAGTCCATGTTGATCATTACAGTCATTCAAACGTTCAAACCATTGTAAGGGGTTACAAAGACTGTTTTAAGCTTCACACTCATCCCGGTTAAATGTTGATAAATGTAAATGTTCTACTCTGTATATATGGTTATATACCTTAATGCTGCTATGTGTCCGTTGTATATAGGGAGAGTACAGTACCAAGTTATCCCACTAGAGGGGGCACATTAGGATTAAATAGTAGAAGGATAGGAATAGAAGCTTAGTATAATAAATAGATAACGTAGGAGGGGCCAACCGTGAATAAGACAGGAGTATTTCCTGATCATAGTAGGGCCAGGGAGCCCAAACAGTCTGGATGGGTTTTAGAGCCCTGGGACAGCATAGTGACTCCACAACATTATGAAGCTAGAAGCCCAGTCGTCCAGGGTTTTTAGTGGCCAGAAACTACAGGAGAAGCCTACCACAGAAGTCACAGCAGAATAGAAATGTAGGTCGCTATGGCAGTTTTCTACATGGGCAGATGCCCTTTTGTCTGGCACAAAATGGACCAGGGAACGCCTGAAAGTAGTTAAGCTGTACAGGGAGGATGCTGCTGTACCAAGCAGGACGGTACAACCCGGGAGCATACCCAGAGACGTGAGGAGGAGCACAGTGAAGGATGTGTACTGTGTGGAATCCCATGTCAATGCTGTAACTGATTTGGATGTAGTAAAGTTGTTCATTTAAAGTTGAAACTGGACTCTGTCTCTTTATGCACTAAAGTGAAGGAATAAGCAAAAAAACAACAAAGAAACACATAGCTGGTAAGGAAGCCATAAAGGCTAGCCAATAATTACCGCCATACAAACCTCTAATGGGACTAAGTACAGGACAAGTCGCTACTAGGGGACAATGAGGGAATATGGGTCACAAGGGCCCAAACAAAACGACCAATAAGTCCAAAGTAAACTAATGTATGTAAAAGATTCAAAAAACTTTATTACACAGAATTCATATACAAAATATGACATACATTACATATACAGGGTACAGGTGAGTATCAGGTGCTGCACGGTGTGCCTCAACACCGCATACTAAAAAACAAACAGATTAAGGACGCACGGAGCCCAAGACACACACACCCATGTTAATCAAAGCATGTGCCAATTGCAACCTAATCGATAATTCCATCAATATGTTTATACTACACATCTTAGACTATATAAAGCCTCAATCGGACCAAAAAACAGGTCCCACTAGTGCATACAAACAAATGGCTGTCCAATGCAGTATGTCCATTAGAGGCAAAAGAAGGTCCAATTTACCTTAGATGGAAAGCTGGGTGGAATGTCCACAGGATCCGTGCGTCCTCCCCGACGCACGTTTCGGTTATTACACCTTCCTCAGGGGGCATGGGCCCCCTGAGGAAGGTGTAATAACCGAAACGTGCGTCGGGGAGGACGCACGGATCCTGTGGACATTCCACCCAGCTTTCCATCTAAAGTAAATTGGACCTTCTTTTGCCTCTAATGGACATACTGCATTGGACAGCCATTTGTTTGTATGCACTAGTGGGACCTGTTTTTTGGTCCGATTGAGGCTTTATATAGTCTAAGATGTGTAGTATAAACATATTGATGGAATTATCGATTAGGTTGCAATTGGCACATGCTTTGATTAACATGGGTGTGTGTGTCTTGGGCTCCGTGCGTCCTTAATCTGTTTGTTTTTTAGTATGCGGTGTTGAGGCACACCGTGCAGCACCTGATACTCACCTGTACCCTGTATATGTAATGTATGTCATATTTTGTATATGAATTCTGTGTAATAAAGTTTTTTTAAAGTGAAGGAAGAAGTTTTTCTGCGACTCAGAGAGGAACCTAAGAACCAGGCAAGTGAGACAGTGGGACTGTGTGTATGTGGTGCAGGTGGCCAGGGCGTGCTAGAGCAGACATCTATGCTGGCCATGACTACGGCCCTGGCTGCCGCTCACACCATGATACAGTGATACATGATCAGTGAGAATGAGCAAGGGACGACCATTTTAAGAATATTCTGGAAACGGCCAGGGAATTACAGGAAAGTTCTTTAATACAAAGCTTTTTTGTAGACTTGAGAGAACCATAATTTTGTGGGACCCTCTAATCAGATTTATAATTACATGCAAAAAAGAGACAGCATTCCATAAAAGCTTAAAATGCACTTATAGCTACTATGGATTGCTGTCTTCTTTTTTCCTTTTTGCAATATTAATGCTAATTTGAGGTTTGAAACCTAAATTATTGCACCCATAATTTCCTTGGGCTTGTTCTACTTTGTCTGTTTTGTATCTATCTACAGATCCATCTATCTACAGATCTATCTATCTATCTATCTATCTATCTATCTATCTATCTATCTATCTATCTATCTATCTATTGTGAGGCAGTGTCCCCTGTTACAGCTTGGGGGCGCTGTATGTGCTCTCCAGAATGTGCATGGAAGCGTGAGGCGATGAGGGCGTATGGCAGACACGGGTGTGGCTGTAATTAGAATAGTGAAGCAGTGACTAATTAAAAGCCCTGGAGTAGAGGGGGAGGTGTGTCAGTGGTGAGCTTGGCAGCAGACAGTGCAGTTGTCTGCAGAGCTCTCTCTATGTGGAGCAACACAGAGGCAGAAGGAACCAAAGAGACTGACACCCTGTGTCTTTGGCTGTCTTGTGTTTACCCAGCTGCAATCTGGAGGATAAAGAGTGCAGTGCACTAAGTGAGTACAGAGACTTGATACCGGCGTGTGGTCACCCAGGGAAACTGGACAGATGGGAGTTCGGCTTGTTATTGACTGCATCATATAGCCATGTCAAAAGAAGGAGAAGAAGGAGCATACCGTAGGATAATATATAAACAAATCTTTATTGATATACAAAAAGTTAAAAATTCAACAATTCAATCAGTAGTATGTCATATTACGTCGGTTCCAATACAAAAGCAGAAGAGAAACCACCCCTCCAGTGTACCCCAATAGTACTGCGTAACAAGGGAAAGCACATAGTGTGCCCCCTATAAACACTATTAAAGCAGGTGAGCCCAGAATAAACAAGTAAGTGCAATGTGCCTGTCACATAACTAAGCCCATAGACAAAAGTGCACAACTGTCTAGGGCATTACCTCCATAATAAGAGGTGGACTTACCGGCAGAAAGATGCAGAGGGATGCAGTGGAGGAGCGCCACCCAAATGGGGGTCTCTTTACCGGTGGCGCTGGATCAAAACATCCAACACCACGGAGACACCATCACGTGTTTCTCAACACAGTGATCCAGAACACTGCCCCTATCCTTTATGGGAAATATGCAAATGCATGTAGAAAAGCCGCAGAGATACCATTACGTGTTTCTCAACGCAAGCAATGAATAGCCAGGTCTGTCACCGGGAAGGAACAACCACAGGAAGGGCAGCATCCAATAAAGGAAAACCACCTATGCCAAAACATGGTATCCATCCACATACAGCTGTTTCGGGGTCTGTGGATCGATATCATGATTTGGCATAGGTGGTTTTCCTTTATTGGATACTGCCCTTCCTGTGGTTGTTCTTTCCCGGTGAAAGACCTGGCTATTCATTGCTTGCGTTGAGAAACACATGATGGTGTCTCCGCGGCTTTTCTACATGCATTTGCATATTTCCCATAAGGGATGGGGGCAGTGTTCTGGATCACTGCGTTGAGAAACACGTGATGGTGTCTCCGTGGTGTTGGATGTTTTGATCTCCCCGAGGTCATTCATCCTTATGTTTCTAGCCTTTTCACTAGGCACTGCTCCTAATAGCCAGTTTCCTACACCACACTGATGAGGGGCAAATACCCCGAAACAGCTGTCTGTGGATGGATACCATGTTTTGGTATAGGTGGTCTTCCTTTATTGGATGCTGCCCTTCCCGTGGTTGTTCCTTCCCGGTGAAAGACCTGGCTATTCATTGCTTGCGTTGAGGAACACGTGATGGTGTCTCTGCGGCTTTTCTACATGTATTTGCATATTTCCCATCAGGGATGGGGGGGCAGTGTTCTGGATCACTGCGTTGAGAAACACGTGATGGTGTCTCCGCGGTGCTGGATGTTTTGATCTCCCCGAGGTCATACATCCTTATGTTTATAGTCTTTTCACTAGGCACTGCGCCTAATAGCCAGTTTCCTACTCCACACTAATGAGGGCCAAATACCCCGAAGCAGCTGTCTGTGGATGGATACCATGTTTTGGTATAGATAGTTTTCCTTTATAGGATGCTGCCCTTCCCGTGGTTGTTCCTTCCCGGTGAAAGACCTGGCTATTTATTGCTTGCGCTGAGAAACACGTGATGGTGTCTCCGTGGCTTTTCTACATGCATTTTTAAAATCATGTCACTTTTGGGTATTTTCTGTCACATAGGCCCCTCAAACTCACTTCAACTATGAAAAAATTGGCTTTGTAAATTTTGTTGGAAAAATTTGAAATTGCTGGTAACTTTAAACCCTTCTAAATTCCTGGCAGTTTTTGTCACCTTTCCTTCATAATAGAAAAATATTTTTATTGATTTTATAAATAAATAATTTTCAATAAAGATTTACTATATAGTGAAGTTGCACCTTCTTCCATTTTCTCTCTGGGCATCAACTGCAATCTTGCAGCAGCCGATAAACTGTAGTTCTGGAGATTAGACTTTTTTTAAGGCAATCGTGTTAATTAATTTTATATTTTGATATATTGGAATTCATCCAGGCTCTGTATCTCTTGTCTGGTTATACAATAAAGGACCGTTTTAAACTACGTGGTGCCTGCCACAATATTCAGATTTTTTTTATTTTGGAATTCACTTTAACCTGTTGAGCAACAGTGGTTAATGAAATAGGGCTGACACAGAACTTAAACAGTTGAAGGTATATCCTCACTAATTCCTGTATGCCAATGGTCTGCTATAGTTACTAGTGCCAATCCTTTTTCTCTTTTGTATGCTAATTATGAGTAGAAGGCCGGGGACACACACAACGTATAAAAAAACGGACCGTATTTTACGGCCGTAATACGCAGAAATGTTCCAAAAATAGTGATCCGTATGTCATCCGTAGTCAGGGTGTGTCAGCGTATTTTGCGCATGGCATCCTCCGTATGTAATCCGTATGGCATCCGTACTGCGAGATTTTCTCGCAGGCTTGCAAAACCGACATCTAATGGATTTATGTGCTCAAATGTTCGGTAAAACATATATACAGTATATATACAGTGGGGCAAAAAAGTATTTAGTCAGTCAGCAATAGTACAAGTTCCACCACTTAAAAAGATGAGAGGCATCTGTAATTTACATCATAGGTAGACCTCAACTATGGGAGACAAACTGAGAAACAAAAATCCAGAAAATCACATTGTCTGTTTTTTTATCATTTTATTTGCATATTATGGTGGAAAATAAGTATTTGGTCAGAAACAAACAATCAAGATTTCTGGCTCTCACAGACCTGTAACTTCTTCTTTAAGAGTCTCCTCTTTCCTCCACTCATTACCTGTAGTAATGGCACCTGTTTAAACTTGTTATCAGTATAAAAAGACACCTGTGCAGACCCTCAAACAGTCTGACTCCAAACTCCACTATGGTGAAGACCAAAGAGCTGTCAAAGGACACCAGAAACAAAATTGTAGCCCTGCACCAGGCTGGGAAGACTGAATCAGCAATAGCCAACCAGCTTGGAGTGAAGAAATCAACAGTGGGAGCAATAATTAGAAAATGGAAGACATTCAAGACCACTGATAATCTCCCTCGATCTTGGGCTCCACGCAAAATCCCACCCCGTGGGGTCAGTATGATCACAAGAACGGTGAGCAAAAATCCCAGAACCACGCGGGGGGACCTAGTGAATGAACTGCAGAGAGCTGGGACCAATGTAACAAGGCCTACCATAAGTAACACAATACGCCACCATGGACTCAGATCCTGCAGTGCCAGACGTGTCCCACTGCTTAAGCCAGTACATGTCCGGGCCCGTCTGAAGTTTGCTAGAGAGCATTTGGATGATCCAGAGGAGTTTTGGGAGAATGTCCTATGGTCTGATGAAACCAAACTGGAACTGTTTGGTAGAAACACAACTTGTCGTGTTTGGAGGAAAAAGAATACTGAGTTGCATCCATCAAACACCATACCTACTGTAAAGCATGGTGGTGGAAACATCATGCTTTGGGGCTGTTTCTCTGCAAAGGGGCCAGGACGACTGATCCGGGTACATGAAAGAATGAATGGGGCCATGTATCATGAGATTTTGAGTGCAAACCTCCTTCCATCAGCAAGGGCATTGAAGATGAAACGTGGCTGGGTCTTTCAATATGACAATGATCCAAAGCACACCGCCAGGGCAACGAAGGAGTGTCTTCGTAAGAAGCATTTCCAGGTCCTGGAGTGGCCTAGCCAGTCTCCAGATCTCAACCCTATAGAAAACCTTTGGAGGGAGTTGAAAGTCCGTGTTGCCAAGCGAAAAGCCCAAAACATCACTGCTCTAGAGGAGATCTGCATGGAGGAATGGGCCAACATACCAACAACAGTGTGTGGCAACCTTGTGAAGACTTACAGAAAACGTTTGACCTCTGTCATTGCCAACAAAGGATGTATTACAAAATATTGAGATGAAATTTTGTTTTCTGACCAAATACTTATTTTCCACCATAATATGCAAATAAAATGATAAAAAAACAGACAATGTGATTTTCTGGATTTTTTTTTCTCGGTTTGTCTCCCATAGTTGAGGTCTACCTATGATGTAAATTACAGACGCCTCTCATCTTTTTAAGTGGTGGAACTTGCACTATTGCTGACTGACTAAATACTTTTTTGCCCCACTGTATATATATATATATATATATATATATATATATATATATATGTCATTGAGACACATATATATATATTCTGTATTTATATTTAATTCAGCGCGATATATGTTAAAAGCCGGTAATTCAATTGCCGGCTTTTCATTTCTCCTTCACAAACCCGACATGATATGAGACATGGCTTACATACAGTAAACCATCTCATATCCCCCTTTTTTTGGCATATTCCACACTACTAATGTTAGTAGTGTGTATGTGCCAAATTTGGGCGCTGTATCTGCTAAAATAAAGGGTTAAATGGCGGAAAAAATTGGCGTGGGCTCCCGCGCAATTTTCTCTGCCAGAGTGGTAAAGCCAGTGACTGAGGGCAGATATTAATAGCCTAGAGAGGGTCCATGGTTATTGGCCCCCCCGTGGCTAAAAACATCTGCCCCCAGCCACCCCAGAAAAGGCACATCTGGAAGATGCGCCTATTCTGGCACTTGGCCACTCTCTTCCCACTCCCTTGTAGCGGTGGGATATGGGGTAATGAAGGGTTAATGCCACCTTGCTATTGTAAGGTGACATTAAGCCAGATTAATAATGGAGAGGCGTCAATTATGACACCTATCCATTATTAATCCTATTGTATGAAAGGGTTAAAAAACACACACACATTATTAAAAAGTATTTTAATGAAATAAACACACCGATTGTTTTAGTATTTTATTGCTCTCTCAATCCAGCTGAACACCCGCGCTTGGCAAAATAATAAACCCACAATATACATACCCTCTGATGAACTGTCACGTCCCACGAGGTAATCCATCTGAAGGGGTTAAAATATTTTACAAGCAAGAGCCCTGCTAATGCAGCTGTGCTCGTGCTTGTAAGCCCCGGCGAATGAAGGAAATGTAGGTCAATGACCTATAGTTACCTTCAGTGTGCCATCAGTGTGACATGTACTGGTTCCTGAGAAGACAGCTCACATCATTGTCCCCTGCACACACAGCGATCAGCGCGAGCAGGGGAGAATGTTGAGAGCTGTATTCAACTGATAACAGCAAGAGCAGGTGGTGGCTGATGGGAGTATTCATCAGCCAGTGCCTGTGCTATTAATAAATAAATTTAGAAAACTTTTGTGCGCTCCCCTGTATTTTTGATAACCAGCCAGGCAAAACTGACAGCTGCAGACTGCAACCCTTAGCTGTCAGCTTTAGCAAGGCTGGTTATCAAGAATACAGGGGTTCCCATGCTGTTTTTTTTTAATTATTTATTTAATATTTATTTAAGTAAATAATAAAAAAAAACCTGCATGGGATCCCTTCATTTTTTGACAACCAGCCAAGCTAAAGCAGACAGCTGGGGGCTGATATTCTTAGGCTGCTAATGGATATGGCCATGGATATTGCCCCACCAGCCTAGAAATAGAAGCCTGCAGCCGCCGCAGGAAAGGCGTATCTATTAGATGCACCAATTTTGGCTCTTTGCCTGGCTCTTCGCACTTGCCCTGTGTCGGTAGCAATTGGGGTTCATATTTTTATGGTTGATGTCACCTTTGTATTGTCCTGTGATATCAAGCCCATGGGTTTGTAATGGAGAGGCGTCTATAAGACTCCTATCCATTACTAATCCTATAGTTATATTGTAAATAAACACACAGCTAGTAGAAAGTCCTTTATTCTAAAAAACCCCCCACAATTTGACTTTTTTATTTAAAAATAACAAACACAGTATTTCTCGCCTACCGCCCATTCCATTGAAGCCCTCATCTCTTGCAATAAAATAAAAAACAATATTCCTCACCTGCCCGACATTTTGTCCTACGCTATAATCCATGTCTGCAATAAATTGTTTTCAACCTGGACGGTGCCAAAATGCGACCGTCCAGGCTGAAAACATTGGCGAATGAGCTGCTGCAAGCGCAGCATTAGTGACCATGAGGTGAATCTGGTGATGCCTTTTGGGTTGATGAACACGCCTGCCATCTTTCAGCACTTTATAAATGACATCTTTAGTCACTTGGTAGGCAGATTCGTTGTGATCTATCTGGATGACATACTAATTTATTCACCTTACCTTGAATCACACCAGGTACATGTCAGGCAGGTCTTACATATACTCCGAGACAATAAATTATATGTCAAACCCGAGAAGCGTATGTTCTCAGCTCAGGAGATTCCTTTCCTAGGATATGTGTTGTCTTCCACCGGTTTTCATATGGATCCAGCAAAAGCCCGGGAGGTATTGGATTGAAAAAAAGAATAAATCACCTCTCCCGGTGATCCCCTGCAGCTCTGCTTCCTTCCTATTCTTGCCAGCGCGTATATGGTAAACGACGCAGCCGCACAATAACGGCATCGCTCCTGCTGAGTCATTGAGAAGGCGACAGGCTGTAGCTAACTTCCGTCTTTCTATAGCCAAATGGTGGTGCAAATAATATTATGAGGGCAATCTGGCCTTGGGCCCCAGGTAGTAGCCCAGATTGCCCTCATTATAATCTGCCTATGCATCTAGTATTGTTTCAAGACTGTCAAAAATCATTAGGAATAATGAGGCAGCTAACTAGGTCAAACCCTCAAATTCCTCCACTCATTTCTGCTGAGTTTCTTATTGCATACCTTCTCATGTGCACACAATGTGACAACTTAATTTGCAGAGTAAATCTCATATCAATAAATTACATTCCACGATATCACTGAGAATAAATGCTGCTTGTGTTTTTAACCCCTTAGTGACAGAGCCAATTTAGGACTTAATGGCCGAGCCACTTTTTACAATTCTGACCACTGTCACTTTATGAGGTTATAACTCTGGAACGCTTTAACGAATCCCGCTGATTCTGAGATTGTTTTTTCGTGACATATTGTACTTCATGTTAGTCATAACATTTGTTCGATATTACTTGTGATTATTTATGAAAAAAATGGAAATATGGCGAAAAGTTTTAAAATTTTGCAATTTTCAAACTTTGTATTTTTATGCCTTTAAATCAGAGAGATATGTCACACAAAATAGTTAATAAATAACATTTCCCACATGTCTACTTTACATCAGCACAATTTTGGAAACAAAATTTTTTTTTTGTTAGGGAGTTATAAGGGTTAAAAGTTGACCAGCAATTTCTCATTTTTACAACACCATTTTTTTTTTAGGGACCACATCACATTTGAAGTCATTTTGAGGGGTCTATAAGATAGAAAATAACCAAGTGTGACACCATTCTAAAAACTGCACCCCTCAAGGTGCTCAAAACCACATTCAAGAAGTTTATTAACCCTTTACGTGCTTCACAGGAACTGAAACAATGTGGATGGAAAAAAATGAACATTTAACATTTTTTTGCAAACATTTTAATTCAGAACCATTTTTTTTATTTTCACAAGTGTAAACACAGAAATTTAACCATACATTTTGTTGTGCAATTTCTCCTGAATACGCCGATACCCCATATGTGGGGGTAAACCACTGTTTGGGTGCACCGCAGAGCTTGGAAGAGAAGGAGTGCCGTTTTACTTTTTCAATGTAGAATTGGCTGGAATTGAGATCGGACGCCATGTCATGTTTAGAGAGCCCCTGATGTGCCTAAACAGTGGAAACGCTCCACAAGTGACACCATTTTGGAAACTAGACCCCTTAAGGAACTTAACTAGATGTGTGGTGAGCACTTTGAGCCCCCAAGTGCTTCACAGAAGTTTATAAAATAGAGCCGTGAAAATAAAAAATCGCATTTGTTTACACAAAAATGATCTTTTCGCCCACAAATTCTTATTTTCACAAGGGTAACAGGAGAAATTAGACCACAAAAGTTGTTGTGCAATTTCTTCTGAGTACGTCGATAGCCCATATGTGGGGGTAAACCACTGTTTGGGCGCACCGCAGAGCTTGGAAGAGAAGGAGTGCCGTTTTACTTTTTCAATGTAGAATTGGCTGGAATTGAGATTGGACACCATGTCGCGTTTGGAGAGCCCCTGATGTGCCTAAACAGTAGAAACCCCCCACAAGTGACCCCATTTTGGAAACTAGACCCCTTAAGGAACTTATCTAGATGTGTTTTGAGCACTTTAAACCCCCAAGTGCTTCACCGAAATTTATAACGTGGAGCCGTGAAAATAAAAAATCCTTTTATTTTCCTCAAAAATGATTTTTTAGCCTGCAATTTTTTATTTTCTCAAGGGTAACAGGAGACATTGGACCACAAAATGTGTTGAACAGTTTGTCCTGAGTATGCTGATACCCTATATGTGGGGGGGAGGCACTGTTTGGGCACCCATCAGGGCTCGGAAGGGAAGGAGTGCCGCTTCGAATTCAGACTTTGATGGGATGGTCTGTGGACGTCATGTTGCATTTGCAGAGCTCCCTATTTTGGAAACTAGACCCACCAAAGAGCTTATCTAGATGTGTGGTGAGCACTATGAACCCCCAACTGCTTCAGAGAAGTTTATAATGTAGAGCCATGAAAAAAAAAATCATATTTTTTCCCCAAATTTTTACTTTCACAAGGGTAACAGGAGAAATTGGACCCCAAAATTTATTGTGCAATTTATGCTGAGTAGGCTGATACCCCATATGTGGGGGTAAACCACTGTTTGTGCGCATGGCAGAGCTCAGAAGGGAAGGAGTGCCGTTTTGGAGTGCAGACTTTGATAGAATGGTCTGCGGGCGTTATGTTGTGTTTGCAGAGCCCCCGATGTACCTAAACAGTAGAAACCCCTCACAAGTAACCCCATTTTGGAAACTAGACCCCCCAAGGAATTTATCTAGATGTGTTGTGAGAACTTTGAATGCCCAAGTGCTTCACAGAAGTTTATAATGCAGAGTCATGAAAATAACAAAAAAATTTATTTTCACAAAAAAGATTTTTTAGCTCCCAAGATTTTATTTTCACAAGGGTAACAGGAGAAACTGGACCCCAAAAGTTGTTGTCCAATTTATCCCGAGTACGCTGATGCCCCATATGTGGGGGTAATCCAATGCTTGGGCGCACGGCAGAGCTTAGAAGGGAGGGAGCACCATTTGACTTTTTGAGCGCAAAATTGGCTGTGGCCTTTAGAGACCCCCTGATGTACCTAAACAGTGGAAACCCCCCCAATTCTAACTCCAACCCTAACCCCAACACACCCCTAACCCTAATCCCAACCCGATCCATAATCACAACCCTAATCACAACCCTAAGCCCCAAAACACCCCTAACCCTAATTCCAAAGCTAACCTAACCCTAATCCCAATACACCCCTAACCCTAATCCCAACCCTAACCGTAACCCTAATCCCAAACCTAACCCTAATCCCAAATGTAACCCTAATGCCAACCCTAATCCAAACCCTAATCCCAACTCTAACCCTAACTTTAGCCCCAACCCTAGCCCTAACCCTAACTTTTGCCCAAACCCTAACTTTAGCCCTAAACCTAGCCCCAACCCTAACCCTAACTTTAGCCCCAACCCTAACCCTAGCCCAAACCCTAACATTAGCCCTAAACCTAGCCCCAACCCTAACCCTAACTTTAGCCCTAACCCTAACCCAAGCCCTAACCCTAGCCCTAACCCTAAGCTTATGTGCACACGTTGCGGATTTTGCTGCGGATCAGCAGCGTTTCTGCAGCTGCAGGTCCGCAGCAGTTTCCCATGAGTTTACAGTGCAATGTAAACCTATGGGAAACATAAAACGCTGTGCCTATGCTGCGGAAAAAAACACGCAGAAACGTAGCGGTTTACATTCCATAGCATGTCAATTCTTTCTGCGGATTCCACAGCGGTTTTACACCTGCTCCATAATAGAAAACTGCAGGTGTAAAACCGCAGGGGAATCCGCACAAAAACCGTGGTACATCCGCGATAAATCCGCAAGAAAAACGCAGCGTTTTGGCCCTGCGGATTTATCAAATTCACCTGCTGAAAAATCCGCAGAGAACCATTCTACGTGTGTACATATCCTACCCCTAACCCTACCCCTAACCCTAACCCTACCCCTAACCCTGCCCCTAAACCTACCCCTAACCCTAACCCTAATTTGAAATTAGAAATACATACATTTTTTTTATTTTATTATTTTTTCCTTACTAAGGGGGTGATAAAGGGGGGGCTTATTTACAATTTTTTTTATTTTGATCACTGTGATAGGATCTCACAGTGACCAAAATAAAACAAGAGGAAGAATCTTCCTCTGCCGGCCGGCAGATCATGGCAGGCGCACTGCGCATGCACCCGCCATTTTCTTACTGGAGCAAGAAGCCGGCGGCCAGCAGAAGAAGCAGGAGGACCCAGGGACACCAGTAAGTATAACCAGGCAACCACCACATGTACTTATGCTGGCTAACAGATGTAAATCATTCAGCTGCGGCGCTAAAAACTAAAACTCCGAGCACTTGTACATGGTATTATCCAGTCACTATGTGTTGGTAATATGTCATCTGGTCATGGTGTGGAGATATTTTTTACTTGTATGTGGTATTATTCAGCCACTATGTGGTGGTAATATGCTGATCTGGTCATGGAGTGGAGGTATTTGTTCCTTGCATGTGGTATTATTCGGTCACTATGTGGTGGTAATATGTGGTCTTGTTATGGTGTGGCAGTATTTGTCCCTTGAATATAGTATTATTGGTCACTATGTGGTGGTAATATGTGGTCTGGTCATGGTGTGGCAGTATTTGTTCTTTGTATGTGGTGTTATTTAGTCACTATGTGGTGGTAAAATGTGATCTGGTCAGACCATATTTGTTTCTTGTATGTGGTATTATTCAGTCAATATGTGGGGGGATAATATGTGGACTGGTCACGGAGTGGTGGTATTTCTCCCTTTTACATGGTATTATTCAGTCACTATGCGGTGGTTATATGTGGTCTTGTCATGGTGTGGTGGTATTTGTCCCTTGTATGTGGTATTATTGGTCATTTAAAAAAATGATTATAACATATTCCTTTAGAGAAAAATAAATAAAAATATTCCTAAAAAGAGTATTGCATGTTTTAAGATATGTTTAATAGTTTAGAGTAGAGTAGGGCCCTGCCAAAATAGTATATGTTGTGGCGGTGGCTTAAAAATCTTTAGGGCCAAAACAAAAGCTGATATCTGTGTATATGATCTGGTGTTTGATGAGAACTGTTAATATGTGATTGGTGAGGATGTGGTGAAGAAGTACAGTTTTTCTGAGAGAGGGCGGTGGAACTGTGGAAGGTTCGATAGGGAGAAGCAGAGCTGGGGTGGAGCCTCGGTGGAGTCTCAATGGGAGCCTGAAAATTTTGCTAGTATGGGGTCCTGAAATTCCTGGTGTAAGCCCTGACCACAAACAATCCGACTGATACCTAGCCCCCATGTTTTCAAGCATGCTTTAAAATCACATAAGTTTAGACAAGCCTATCACCTCAACTCACTAACCTAACTCTCCCCTGTTCCCTCCTTCTAAATGTTAATCATAATCTGCTCCTTCCTATTCATCTGTCTCCACTTCCTCCATGCACCCAATACCACTTGGTAACTTTGGTAACTAGGGCTTTGACTAGTCTATTGGACGTTAGTTTCCCCAGACGCCCCTGTGGGTGTGATAACATAATTTGCAAAAGTGGCATCATTGTCACTTATGCAAATCAAGCAAATGCGCACCGATAATTCCAGCAGTATCACTGCATCTCTTTGGGTAAATATATTTTTATTAAAGAGAAGAGAATTTTAAAAGAAAAACAGTAGTTGAAAACTATGACAATGACCAAAGTACTTTTTCTTATAATATACAATTCGAGAAGAGTAACACAAAAAACACTCGTTCACAAACCTTGCATAAATCTTACATAAAAGAAAGAAAAAAAAAAAAATTGAGGGAGTAAACACTCTAGAATGACTACGGTAACTTTAACATATAAGCAATAACTCCTTGCCCCCGCAACAGGCTAGGACTTTCATTACCGTGAATAAAAGAAAGCATACCTAAAATCAGTTCGCCCATGTCCCCTAGAGCGAGACATGCACGCAAATAGTAACATTATAAAAGTAACTGGTAAATCATGGTACAGACCTATCACACCGAGCTGGTGGAAGGTGAACAGCTCACCCAGGGGGGAGATAGAAAGAGGAGGAAATAGAGGAGTGAGCCCAAGTAGGTGGGGCTCAAGAAAAGAAATATAAAATGAGAACACGAAAAGAAGAGTAGCTTAGTAATCGACTGTAGAATAGACAGGTGTATTCAGGTAAACAGGTCAGGGAAACGAGCAGAATCTTTAAATAGAATCCATTCAGTCCAGATACCTAAAAAGGAGACCCTTGTCTGTGAAAGGTCTGCATCAATTTCCTCCATCCTAAAGATGGTTTCAAATTCTGAAAACCACTCCACAACATCGGGGGGAACCGGGTCTCGCCATCGGCGGGGGATCACCGTCCTAGCAGCCGCTAGGCAAAATTTAAGGATGTCCTTTTTTTGGGATCCCACCGAACCGGGAATCATGGAGAGCAATGCAATCTCCGGAGTACCGGTGATGTGCTTGCCTGTGATCAAACCATAATTTCGGAACACTTGGTCCCAGAATGTTCTAATCAAGGGGCAGCCCCACCAGATATGCAAAAGGGAGCCAATGCCATTTCCACACCTCCAGCAGCAGTTTGAAATTGAGGGAGAAAATTTGTGTAACCTGTCAGGTGTGAGGTACCACCCATATTGCAGTTTATACCCCTTCTCCGAGGCCTCACTGGAACTCGGGAGTTTATGGTTCATCAGGAAGCAACGCTCCCATTCCTCATCTGACAAAGTCCGCCCTAAATCCTTCTCCCAAGCAGATTGGAAATAGAGCCTTGCGTCAGAGTCAGGTGTTGAAAAAATTGAGTAGAGGGAAGAGATTCCCCTGCTCGGGGCGTCTCCACCGGCAAACAACAGTTCCAAGGGAGAGAGTCTACAGTTCGAACCCCTTGGCAAATTCAAAGAGGCCAGGAAGGACCGGACCTGCAAGTACTCCCACCAAAGAAGTTTAGTGGAGGGAGATTGGGTTTGGAGGGAACAGAGGGTGGGAATCTCGCCACGCTGTAAGATATCACCAACCCGTATGTCATCCTCGTATTGCCATCCCATGAAGGCTTTCCTGTGAATGCCCGGAGGAAATTCCGGGTTGCAAAAAATAGGTGTAAGAAAGCTGGCCCCAGGAGGAGTGGACCCCTTCACACCACTGCAGTGCCATGCCCTCATAGCCTCTGAGGTTAAGAAGAAAAATCTCCCCCGTTGAAGAGCATATTGCTTTGGGATCCACTGAAGATAATGAAGAGGCAAATCGGACCATTCTTGTTCCAACTCTACCCATTTTTTAAATTTAATTTTATATTTCCAGTCCAAGAGGCGAACTAATATGACCGCCCTGCAATAGTTTCGGAGGTTGGGTAGACCCACCCCACCAAACTGGCGTGGCCTAGATAAAACCTTGTAACTCACCCTCGGTGTTTTCCCCTTCCAGATAAAACGGGAAATCAAGGACTGTATTTTAATAAAAAATGATTTATGTGGCCAAATGGGAATCGCCTGAAAGATATAAAGAAATCTCGGCAGGATATCCATCTTAATCACCTGAATCCTACCGAGCCACGACAGCCTCAATGGGCCGTAAGACTCCAGAAGGGATCCCACCCTGTTCAAAATGACCTGATGGTTCAAAGAAAATAATTGAAGAGGATCCGAGGTGAGGTTCACCCCGAAATATGAAATCTGATCCTGTTGCCATCTAAAGGGGAAGGCCCGCTTCAAAGAAGCCACCACGGAAGAAGATAGAGAAATGTTTAGGACCTCAGTTTTGGAGTAATTAATCTTGAAGTTACTTAAATCCCCGAAGGATTCGAACTCCTTCATAAGCACTGGAAAAGAGACGACTGGGTTAGAGACGAAGAGGAGGATGTCATCGGCAAATAGGGCCGTTTTATGGTTAGAGTTTCCAACCTGAATCCCTGAGATACTGTCATTAACTCGGATAGCCTTAGCCAAATGCTCGATAACTAAAACATATAATAGGGGCGATAACGGGCAGCCTTGTCTAGTACCGTTCTGAATATAAAAACGATCGGACAAAGATCCATTGACTCTAACACGAGCTGAGGGTTTTGAATATAATGACATAATTTTCCCCAGGAAATTGGATTGTAAGCCAATATGGGTCAGAGTCTCCCGTAGAAAGTCCCAATGGACTCTATCAAAGGCCTTTTCCGCATCAATCGACAGAAGACAAAGAGGGGACTTTTGCATCTTGGTCTTCTCAATAAGAAGAAGAGACCTGATAATGCTGTCCCGTGCCTCCCGGCCCTTGACAAAGCCCACCTGATCAAGGTCGATAATAGATGGGAGAAGTCCCGACAATCTGTCAGCCAATACCTTGGCAAATAATTTTACATCGACGTTGATCAGGGAGATTGGCCTATAACTCCCGGCCAGCAGGGGATCTTTATTAGGCTTTGGCAGAACAGAAATATGAGCCTCTAAGGACTGGGGGGTAAAGCTATTCTCCTCAGAAATCGCATTAAAGGTGAGGACCATTTGGGGAAGCAAGTCAGATAGAAGGGATTTATAGAATAAGGGAGTGAACCCATCCGGCCCAGGACATTTAGAGGTGGACGTGGATTTAACAGCTTCTGACAGCTCCTCAGGGGTTACGTCCTTTTCCAGGACCGCCAAATCCGCCTCAGGGAGGGACGGGACCTTGATCCTATTCATATAAGATTTAATTTTATTTTTCAACGTGGTGGGATCCAAGTCAGCGAACCTGCCCCTAATGTTGTACAGGGATTTATAGAACTTTTGAAAGACCTCTAGGATCTCCTCATTACTATGGACCAGTTGGCCCTTATCATTTTTGAGTGATGAGATAAGGGTGGGACCTGATCTGGGATGAAGCAGTCGTGCTAGAGGGCGCCCACAAACATTAGCTCTTTTGTAGAAAAACCCTTTAGTTCTTTCCTTGTCACCCATAAACCGTCTATCCAGCAGGCCTTTAAGTTCAAGCCTTTTTGTAGTGAGCTCGACCAAAGTCTCAGAGGACCTCGAATTCTTATGCCTGCTTTCCAGGGTCTGAATTTGTGACAGCAAAGCGTCTATTTCCTCAGTCTGAAGTTTATCACTGCATCTCTGAAGCCGGGTGTATGCTTCCCGAATTCAGAGATGCGCATTGTGCATGACTGGAAGCCAACTTCTGAACTTTCGGTCATGCACAATGTGCCTTTGATGCTGGGTGTACACTTACCGGCATCAGAGGCACACACTGCACATGTCCGGAAGTTTAAAAGATAGATACGATCATGCACTTTGCGGCCTCTGAAGCCGGGAAGCGTACATCTGGCTTCAGAGCTGCAGTGACGCTGCTGGAATGAGTGGCGCACATGCACAGACTTATGATGGCAGTCACAGGGGTGTTATAATAATCTTTATTTTAATAATCTTTATTTTTATATACCGCTAACATATTCCACAGCGCTTTACAGTTTTGCACACATTATCATCGCTGTCCCCAATGGGGCTCACAATCTAAATTCCTATGTCTTTGGAATGTGGGAGGAAACCGGAGTACCCGGAGGAAACCCACACAAACACGGGGAGAGCATTCAAACTCCTTGCAGATGTTGTACAAGGTGAGATTAGAACCCAGGACTCCAGCGCTGCAAGGCTGCAGTGCTATCCACTGAGCAACTGTACTGCCCATGGAACATGGAAACATGGAAAGAGGGCTGACTAGTTTGAGGAACTAACGTCCCATTGACTAGTCAAAGCCCTCATTAACACACAAAAAGCGTAGGTTATAAATGCTTTTTTAAAGCATTTATTTAACTGAATTATGTTGTACAGGGATGTTTAGGGAAGGAGTTTAATCACACATAGCTGAATGCTGCTGGATTGGAGGGCATGGGATACCGGAGAGGTTCCCTTTAATTATGCCAAATATAAATTTTAGTAGGCCAGGAGACCTAGGCTATTATCTTTATGTTGACTTTTGAATTTTTATTTTTCTTTGGTTGGTCAAGAAACGCAGACTGTAATACTATTGTAGGAACTCTAAGATTCTGGTAGCATGGGGCAATGAACAGACAGAGACGGGTTTCTTTAGTGCAAATAGTGTATTTGTAACACAGCAAAAACACACAAACCATATACTGATAACTCGCAATGAAACAAGTCCCTTAACCATATACAGCAAAACAGAAGAGTTCTTAGGCCAAAGTCCTTGGCAAGGTGAGTGAGACGGGTGATGTGCAGATCCAAACACAGCTGGTGCAGAAAGAGTCAAATCCGGGTATGAAGTAAACACAGGGAAGTCTAGAAACAAGTCCTCAGGTTAATCCCAGGTGTGGGATGAACACGGGTAAGTCCAGAAACAAGTTCTCAAGTTTATCTCAGTTGTGGCATAAACACGGGTAAGTCCAGAAACAAGTTCACATAAAGAATTATACTGGTGTAATTTCCAGTAGCTCCCACCAGGGGGGAGTAAATAAGGATTAAGTAGCAAACACAGTCTAAGTCCAGCAGCAAGCTCCAAACACAGTTCCAAAACAGAGTTCTTACCCGGAGGAGAGAACCAAGGGTTAAGTTCCCAAGCCAACAGACTGAGAGCGTAACTTACATAAGCAGAGAATGTCCAGAGCCACGGGTAGAAGTACAGCAGACAAGCAGCTGAGCTGATGGAGAAACCAAGCAGAATACTCCAGCAGAGGGGCTGACACCTGACCCGGGTTTTAAACAAATGAACAGGAAGTAGGGCAGACAAAAACAGCAAACTCCATCTTAACAAAGGGCAAAATCATTCACAAGGTAACTTGGAAAACCCGGAATACTGACACAGACTATTGTTTGTGTGAGCCTGCATATTGACTGTTCAGTTGCTGTTTGTCTGCTATCTTTGAGGGACAGGGACATAGGGTAAATGAACAATAGATGTTTGTTAATATGTTCACTATACATTGTACCGGGTAAGCTAGTTGACCTGAAAAACAGAGGACCAACTATGCAGATTAATTAAATACTCAAACAATTAGACCTCCTCCTGACCTGTGGATGATGGCCTGAGCCACAGATGTGGGTATAAAAAGGGATATCTATCTTTCTGCAAGAAGAATCAGAGAGACTTTACCAAATCACAGCTAGAAACATTCTACAGGATGTCAGCTTACGGGACCACAGCCCCAGCTGGAAGAACACAGATTTGCTCTATTGACCTTCGCTGAACTCTCAGGGATCTCTTGAAGAATCCAGGTTGGGACAATCAGGTCACCTGGCCACATACCTCACTGCTCTCGATGAGTTTCCTAAGCTTGTCATCACCTCTTCTCTGTGGATGGCCGCCAAAAGCAGGGTGCCATTGATCGGGGGTAGTCTGACCTGGAAACCAAGATGTTGCAGCTGCTCTAATCATGGTCAGTCAATGGAAGGGTGAGACTCTGTAATTTGCATCATATTGGGTATTTACTGGGTCTGTTCTATATGTTGTTTATTGGTGGTTCAAGAAATTATTGCCACATTGTTTTACCCTCACCCTCTGTTTTCTGAGTAATATTCTGCCCACTGGAAAAGAGAGCAGGTGCTCAGTGGGATGAGCCCTGGTCCTTGCAGTCTTTCTAAAGACAGCTGGGCCAGCGGATGAGAGCATCCACTGACCCCCGTGTCTCCACAGAGACCTTATTCCATGAAAGAGCCTAGGATGGGATACCTTTTACCATGAAGGAGCCCAGGATGGGGGACATTTTATCAAAAGGAACTCAGGACATATTGTCAGAGTTTGATCAGAGTGTGATTTGCATAATTGAACCGATTTCCTCGGATGGAGAGAAAACGGTCATCTGCACCTAACCAAAATGTAATCAATATACTGAGATTTTTCCAGCTAAGTATATTGATATTTCTGAGTGTTGTGATGCCACCTAGCTATATTGTGTGAATTTCTGCAGACCAGCCTATATTTGGGCTAGTCTACAAGTTTAGCAGAAGATCGTTGAATGCAGTGGCCATAGAAGGGAGGAAGAGGTATGTGCAGCGCCCCAGGGTCCTGGTCGTTGCAGTAATGTCATTTTCCTCTAGGGGAGAGTGATGTTACGTTTGGAGGCAAAGAAGGATAACTGCATCCAGGTATCACAAACATGCAACACATTTCACACTCCAGGCCACCAGGGGGAGCTCTTGCTCCTATTTATTAGGTCACTGCCCACATAGGTAAAACTGGTTGCCTGTAGGAAAAGTGAGTTAGTTGCTGGCTGAGCTCAGCTCAGGTAGTTGGTCCCTGACAGGGGTGGGATCCTGTCAGAGATCAAAGGAGAAGGACACGGAGCTGTGCATTCCCTAAGAGCTGCAGCTCCTAGAAAGAGACATCGAAGGCAGAACTGTATGGCAGAGAGGGTGAAAGAAGTCATAGCAAAGGAGTGGATACCAGAAGGGGACCAGCCCTACACAGGCTGCCTCCTTCTGAGGCGCAGGATCCCAGTGGCCGGAACACCGAGGGAGCAACAACCCTTTATGCCTTGCTCCAGAGACTGGCAGGACAGCTAATTTCATGTTACCTGTCCGCCCTACACCCAGGAGGCACGGTGGCACCTCTTAGATGCTGGGGCATGATAGAATCCTTATAAACCGCCTCAAGCCACCAGTCATATGGGTTTGTCCTATCCTATACGGGGGACAGAAAGAGAGACATTACATCTGTGAGGACCTTATGTGAAGCCTTAGGCAGTAAGGAACTAAAACACCATGGCGCTAGAGGAAGGCTACTGATTTCCACCTGGACAAGGGGACTCTGGACTTGCCTCCAAACTGGCCGGACTCTGCCTACCCTGTGGTCTGGAGCCCTGGACTGTGGATTCCAAAGTCCTCAGTAAAGGTAAAGAGACTGCAACCTTGTGTCCTCGTTCTTCACTGCGCCTCTCACCATCCACCATACACTGGGAAGTCCTGGGGATATACTTTACCTGTGGGAAGGTATACCATCTAGCTGCCATAACATCACCCCAGCGGACCCCTTAAAGCAGCGTCGGTCACCCTGACCGAATACCACAGGTGGTGTCACGAACATTTAGCCTTTAAAGACCTTTCTCTTTTACATGGACGTCCCAGGGCCCCATGGGGGTGATCCATATGAATTTTTAAGGGAGTGCATGGTGCAGGCACAGGATTCCGGTGGCCATAACTGATGTGCATGGGAGGGGGGTAGTATTACAATGAAGACAGGAGGCAGGGATATCTCCCAAGCATTGCACACCCCGGAGCCTGGAATAAATTATTAGCATAAGGAAAGATTATAACATTTCTCAACAAGACCACTAATGTGAGGCATACAGGTAGGACTAGTATAACATTTCTATTAACTGTATGCCCATATTAATAGGTCATATACATCCCAGGGGCGTGACAGAATCCCTTTAATTTAGCCCCAAACTCTTAGGCCATCCTTGGTGTTGAGCCCTTATTCTAGCACCTGACTTGTCTGCCCTCATGGTATCTGATCCCAGCTATTCCTTTGAGTTTGTCACATCTCATTTTGTCCCTGTTCCTATCACTCCATTTATTGACTTGGCGAGTCTGATCACTGTTGAATCTTTGTTCCTCCAGCCAGCATTGACTTCAGGAACACAACCCAGAGGGCCCTGCTGTAATTCCAGATGGCTGTACAGGGATTAGCCGTCAAATATAAATTAAATAGAATGCATTCTCTAAGGGTATTATAATGACCAAATACAAGTATGTAAAAAAAACATTAAAACATTACAAATCACTACTGTGTCCCATCTAAAGTTCCAGCTCTGTGGTATCAGGGTGTGGAAATTTGCTATCCTGCAGCAGGAAATAAACAGTCTTTTTCAGCCCCATATAATTATTAGACCCATCTGTCTTATAAAACAGCCTGGTAACATCACCAAATGATTCCTGTGCTGTGACTTTGGTAAGTAGTCATTACCGTAGTCACTGTAATTTAGCTCTATACTGGTGTGACAGACAAGTATAATACACGTTATATTATTCCTTCCTCTGAGCTAAGTTTTAAGTCACAACACCATAGAGACCACCATACCACATATTCAGCCAGCCTCAGATTGGGGTCCCAAGGACCCACCAGTAACCAAATCCAGGGTCCTACTTTTCAGATACATACAATTGTGACATTATACTCAATCACAAATTATAGGGCAGCACGGTGGCTCAGTGTTTAGCACTGTAGCCTTGCAGTGCTGGAGTCCTGGGTTCGAATTCCACCAAGGACAATATCTGCAAGGAGTTTGCGTGGGCTTCCTCTGGGTTCTCCAGTTTCCTCTCACACTTCAAAGGCACACTGATAGGGAATTTAGATTGTGAGCCCCTTTGGGGACAGCGCTATATAAGCAAAGCATAATCTACTATATAATTGTCTAAGGGTTACTTCCGTCTTTCTGTCTGTCTGTCTGTCACAGATATTCATTGGTCGTGGCCTCTGTCATGGAATCCAAGTCGCTGATTGGTCTCGCCAGCTGCCTGTCATGGCTGCCGCGACCAATCAGCGACGGCCACAGTCCGATTAGTCCCTCCCTACTCCCCTGCAGTCAGTGCCCGGCGCCCGCTCCATACTCCCCGCAGTCACCGCTCACACAGGGTTAATGCCAGCGGTAACGGACCGCATTATTCCGCGGGTAACTCACTCCGTTACCGTTGTTATTAACCCTGTGTGACCAAGTTTTTACTATTGATGCGGCCTATGCGGCGTCAATAGTAAAAACATCTAATGTTAAAAATAATTACAAAAAAAAAAAATCATTATATACTCACCTACGCTGCCTTTCCCGCTCCTCGCGAAGCTCCGGTGACCGTTCCATGCAAGCGGCACGTTCCGGTGGCAAGGATCTTCCATGACGAGAAGGAACTTCCATGACGTCACGGTCATGTGACCGCGACGTCATCACAGGTCCTGCGCACCTGCGCGAGAAGGACCTGCCATGACGTCACGGTCATGTGACTACGACGTCATCACACCCTGGGACCGGAAGCTGCCGCCTGCACCGCACACAGGCGACAGAACTACAAGGAAGGTGAGTATATGTTTAGTTTTTATTTTTTAACCTGTGGCTGGGCAATATACTACGTGACTCTGTGCTGTATACTACGTCGCTCTGCAATATACTACGTGACTCTGTGCTGTATACTACGTCGCTGTGCGATTTACTACGTGGCTCTGTGCTGTATACTACGTCACTGTGCAATATACTACGTGTCTCTGTGCTGTATACTACTTCACTGGGCAATACACTATGTGGCTCTGTGGTGTATACTACGTCGCTGTGCAATATACTACGTGGCTCTGTGCTGTATACTACTTCACTGTGCAATATACTACGTGGCTCTGTGCTGTATACTACTTCACTGTGCAATATACTACGTGGCTCTGCTGTATACTACTTCACTGTGCAATATACTACGTGGCTCTGTGCTGTATACTACCTCACTGGGCAATATACTACGTGGCTCTGTGCTGTATACTATGTAACTGGGCAATATACTATGTAACTGGGCAACATACTACGTCACTGGGCAATATACTACGTGGCTGGGCAATATACTAAGTGGCTCTGTGCTGTATACTACGTCACTGGGCAATATACTATGTAACTGGGCAATATACTACGTCACTGGGCAATATACTACGTCACTGGGCAATATACTACGTGGGCTGTGCAATATACTACGTGGGCTGTGCAATATACTATGTGGGCTGTGCTATATACTACGTGGGCTGTGCTATATACTACGTGGGCTGTGCTATATACTACGTGGGCTGTGCTATATACTACGTGGGCTGTGCTATATACTACGTGGACATGCATATTCTAGAATACCCGATGCGTTAGAATCGGGCCACCAACTAGTAAATAATATGTAACAATGAACCGGGTAGATTGTTAAATGAGTAAGATGCTGCCTTTGTCTGTATTTAGTGAATCAAGTATATAGTGCCAAGTATACAGCATACTGCTCATATAAGAGGGTGGTGACCCACTCTTGCACAGGGGCCTACCGGAGGGATTCTCCTGTTCTCTTGTGGGCCAGCCCAAGCCTGTGTACAGCACAATATCATTATCTGAATGATGAAAGCCCAACAACTATTAACACCATATTGTTTCAAGCTGTAAAACGTTCTGCAAGCTTTTGAACATCACAATTAAGAATAAAGCATTTAATTATGTTTTCATTTTATTACCCTTAATGCTATAATTAGTATGGTGGTTCTCTATACCTTACATATACAGTGGACTCGTCAAGCTGGAAAGTTTTAATATTCATGTCATGTCTTTTGAGAACAGTGTGTGTCTAGAGTATTCAACTCTTAACCTCAGACTTTGAAGTAACACTTTGTGAAAATGGAACAGCACACTTTCAAGAAGAATCTGCAAAAACAATTGACCTTCAGTGTAACCCTAACATAGGTGTAAAGTTAAGACCACTTTGCAGAACAGTGCTTCTCGCCCATACAGAATCAAGTACATAGATGTAAACTGAGACTATCAGCAAATAGATGTAAACACTGACATGCCAACAGATGGGCATGACACCAAAGGTTAAAATGGTCATTTGTCACTTCAAACTTCGCTAAGGTTAAACAATCAGAATGCACAGCTTCTGTTGTTAATACAAACATAGCTATATACGGTACTTAAATAATCACTTTGGATAAATATATGATTCTCAACCATATTACTAATTCATTTGCAGACATTGATGACAAAATATGTGATGAAATAATGGATGTACATTGTACATTCCAATATTGGGAGGTAGGCGACGGAACCATTACACCTACTATGGACCAAGAAGAATGATCTGAGGCCAAATTCGCAAAGAACAGTTTAAAACAGTTTTTTTTTAAGCCAAAACCTAATTTGGATCATAAGAGTAGGAGCGGCATAAAGGGGGAACCTCTTTTATCCAACCTATCCTATGGCTAGCTAAAGTTCTGCTTTAAACAAGTTGCAGGCAATAAAATGGCTATTATCTCATTAGGCTCATGACTTATGTACCTTGTGAACTTGGTGACTGTTCAGTGTAGATAGTAATGCCTAGTCATACAACAAGAATTTTTATAATAGGATTTGGATTATGTATGTGCTTCCATTTTTCAGCTTGTACGGTGTTTTTCATAAATCTTGTCTATAATGAAGGACATGACTCAACAGGTTATCTAATGTATTTTTGATATTACTACATTTTATTATTTAAAGTAATCATATAAAAGTGTTAAATAGAAAATCATATCACCATTACAGCCATTAGTAACAAATCAATCAACAAGGTTCAAATGGCTGCAGCAGTGATGTGCTGTACTATCATGTGACTGACCCTATGTGCAGCACATCACTGCTCTAGCAGAAGTGAATGGTGGTGCAGCAGGGGATATAAGAGGTAAGTAAAGGTTTCTTTCATATTGTACAATATGGGCAACTCACAGATTTTTTTTTTAAACTAAAAAAATTCATTTAAGATTCTATTCAAAATATTTTAATTCCCAATAGGAAGTGTTAAAAATGACCTTCACCAGATTTAGCATGCTAAACTGCCTCCATCATGGAATAGTGGCTGCAGAGCTGACTAAGATGTATTTAGTAATTTATTTCCCATCTCTTTTGCGGAGATATTAGTTTGTAAAGTCTATATTCTAATATATGCGAAGACCAAAGGATCATTAGCAAAGATTCTTCGCTGGGGCCTTTACTTTTTACCTTGTATGACGTTAAAAAAAAGAACACCCCCACAGATAAGGTAATAGGCTTTCTCGTGTGAGCCAAGTAATGGCATACAGTCCAGATCTCATCACTGACCTCACTGCTGGCATCTAATGTGTAAAGTAGAACAGAACTATATGTCACTACACACCCCTTGCAGCTTTCATCTCACAGCAGACAGTGTGGGAAGAGGGAGTAGAGCAGAGTAGACTCTAGTCTACTAACCCCCTACATTTGTAGTCGCAGTAGAAGCTGGCAGTAAGATCAGTGAGAGCAGAGGTATATGTCATTATTGGTCTCAAACAGAGAAAGCTGGGTCTGACATTCTCCGAGGGCATATTCTTTTTCCCCTGCATGATGCCTTCTGCTTATGATTGGCTAACTATATGCAGGAGAAAAAGTAAATGCCCCCCAGAGAAAAATTTCTTCTAACGCCCCCTTGGTCTTAGCAAAAATTAGAATCTTACTTTGCAAGCAAATATCTCCGCAACAGAAATGAGACATTAGAAAAATAACAATCTGTTTTATTCCGCTATGCAGCCACAATTTCATGATATGGCCAGTTTAACATGTTAAAATTGGTGAAAGGTCCTCTTTAAGTAAGCCAGAAATTAATACTTGAAAATGAATATAGGATATTTACTTTACATTTTATTGCTTATACAAATACATTCACATAAATTTGATAGAAATAAATATTTATACATATATTGTTACATAATATAACATTTTACATAAAATGCTAAGATAATATAGATATAGATAATAAATGCTGTGTTTGTTTAGTTTAAATGGAACCTATCACGTAATAAAAAAAACACTATTAAGGCTACTTTCACACTTGCGTCAGGTAAAGTCCGCCACAATGCGTCGTTTTGGAGAAAAAACGCATCCTGCAAAGTTGCCCGCAGGATGCGTTTTTTCTCCATAGACTTGCATTAGCGACGCATTGCGACGGATTGCCACACGTTGCATCCGTCGTGTGACGGATGCGTCGTGTTTTGGCTGACCTTCGGCACAAAAAACATTCTATATAACTTTTTTTGTGCGTTGCGTCCGCCATTTCCGACCCCACATGCGCGGCCGAAACTCCGCACCCTCCTCCCCGGACTGCAGAATGGGCAGCGGATGCGTTGTAAAACTGCATCCGCTGCCCACGTCTTGCAGTTATTTCACAGGTTCCGTCGGTACGTTGGCCCGACGCATTGCGACGGGCCCGTACCGATGGAAGTGTGAAAGTAGCCTAACCTGCAAATATGGGGTAAATCTTCAGGTTAATAGTGTTCTGACCCTGCCCGGCACCCGCACTTAGAGCCTCGCTTCCGGGAGGAAATTAACTTTATTCCTCCTGGCAGCGTTCAGCGCTCAGCCATGGGGGTGGCACCGGCACAGGTTCAATCACCGTTCTGTGTATAGAGAGCGGCGGCTGTAGCTGTGCCCCCTGCAGTAACTGACAGCAGCTCAGCATTAGAGCCGATTGTCAGTCACTGTCGGGGCTGTGGTTACAGCCACCGCTCCCTAAACCTGCGCTGGTGCGATCCATGTGACTGAAACATGAACACTGCCGGGAGGAATAAAGTTAATTTCCTCTCGGCAGTGGGGCTCTAAGTGTGAGCGCCGGGCAGGTTCAGAATGTTATTAACCTGCAGATTAACCCTATATCTGCAGGATAATAGTGTAAGGGTTATTCCAATCTTCATATATCGGTATATTTTGAAAATGCTTCTAAAAACAAGCATTTTTGCAATATACTTTTTTTTTAGTTAACAGCAATGCTTAAAGTGTAAAGTATTTACACTTTTCTTTTCACTTCATTATTTAGGAAACCTGGACCAAGACTTTGTAAGCAATGCACTAAAACGGGCCAAGATAAGGAGCTAACAGTGCCACAGATCCTGGTCAGCTTCAAACCAGCGCTTACAAACTTAATAAAAATGAGCTTGTAAGCACTGCACATATTTAGCCACTGCTGCTACAGGGCAGTTCTGGTCAGCCTGCAAGACAATGATCTGCAAACAAAAATATAATAATCTAAAATGGCTGAAAATATTACAAAACAGTAAAATATGTTTTTTCAAGCACTAACCCTGGTAATACCCTTCTATGAAGATAGGAATAGCACTTTAAGTAAAGCAACTTGTTGGTAAAGTTTGGGTGCACTAAAGGATAGGCAGTAGAAAATTTGTAAAGCTCCGATTAATGAAAATATATTCTTTAAAATTGTATTACATTCGTGCATGAAAGACAACAGTTTCTCTAGAGGTGATCAATATATAATGTTCAAGATATGACACTTATCATTTTTTTTCCTGCCCTACCATATCAGATGCAATACTGTGAGGAGTAGAAATTATGCAGGATGTAGCAGGGACATGTGTGTGAATGAGGAATGTGTGCACAGGTCCCTGCTACATCTTGCATATCTTCTACTCCTCCCAGTATTACATCTGCCTTTTATTGCTACAGTGATACTATCTACATGAAACAGATTACTTTAGAATACAAAACTATAAGTTGTTTTGAACCTCTTTTATTTTTCTGTTGATATTGCTACATGAGGGACGTTTTTGTCAGATGAGTCATAGTTTTGATTGACACAATTCATTTCAACATTGTATATACTGGAAAACGGGAAAACTGTTCTAAGTGCAGTGAAATTTGTGAAGAAAAACTGGTAAAAATGAGTTTGAGTCATGATTCTTCAGGGCAGTACAATTACAGTGATACCAAACTTAAATTTTTTTTTCACTTCAGAAAACACTATTTACTTGCAGATATAGGGTTAGTTTGCATGTAAATAGCATTACAATGTTGCCTGGTTGACTTAGGTAAAGTGCAGCTACCAGGAGAAAATGAACTTATATCCTCACTGGAGCCAACTAGTCATAGGGGCAGTGCACGGAGCATCTACAGTCATTGTAATGCGAGCAGCGGCTGTAAAACACACCACAACTCTTGGATTGACAGTTTGCTCTGTAGCATTTCTGTGAGAGATAGCTGTCAATCAAAGTGCCAAGGAGAGATTACAGTTGCAATATAGTGAGAGGTGCTGTGAACTTTGACTAAAACCTCCATGCATTCCCCAATGGCTGAAAACCAGTGGGCTACCGGGAGGAAATAAATTCATTTTCTCCTGGTAGCTGAACATTCAATAAGGCAGCAAGGTCGCATTGTTTACGTGCAGATTAATATCTGGAAATGAATAGCGTTTTTCAAGGAGGCAAGTTCCCCTTAAGTGTATTAAAAAAAATCATAATAAAAAAATGGATTTGTCACCATTTTCCAAGACCTATCACATTTTTACTTTTTGTCCATTGAGCTGTGTGAGGGCTTGTTTTCTGTGTGGCGAGATGATGTTACTAAGTTGGGTATATATGATGTACAAAGGTGGCAGCGACTTGGGCCTTCAGCAAGCCCCAGGATGCCATGGTGACCCTTCGGTGTCCAGTGATCGCATGTTAAAAGGTCGATTTGAGCTGATGTGAGTGAGCACCTGTATGAGATCCATTAAACACTGCTGTCAGAGATTTACAGTAACATCTAAATGATTAACAGCAGTGATCAGATATACATCATATTGCGTTAAGGCCTTCATGTCCTGATTTTACCTGCCAGTTGTCTTATATGTTTAAAGAGAAACTGTCACCAGATTTCACAATACAAGTTGTATATATTATTGAGTAACTATTTTAACTAATGAGACTTGTATACTTGCTTTGAAAATACATGTCATAATTGTGGTATAATCTTGATATTAATATAACCATACTCATAAAATGCTAATTTTAATATCAGGATGCAAAACTTTAAAAAATGATTGTACAACCATTTTTGACATAGATTACGGTAATATGGCTTTGTGACCCTTCAAAAGATAAATCAATTAATCCTTTCAGAATGACAAAGTACAGCACTAGCAGCGATAAATCATGTTTTGTAGTTCTGCATACCGGAGTCTAGAGGAACATTGTGCATGAAGATGCACCTACAGCTCCTCAGCCTCACACTGTATTCCCTGTCCAGGGCCATCCTCCTCTGGTTGATGGACAGGTCGTTGGCTCTGATACACTGCCGAATTCCTGGTAATCATCTAGAGGAGGGTGGTGTTCGGCAGGTGCAGCATGAGACTTTGAGACTTTTCAGGTTCATAAAGAGATTGAATGATTTAACCTTTAAAGGACTATATGGTCATATAAATGTTTTTAGGGAGGTAAAGTTACTAACAAGTTCCTTTTAAGGTAATTCCACCAACTCCAGTAGCCCTATAAGATCTATGCAATCTCGTATATAGTCTTTGCCATGAAATACAGTGACAGGTATTTTGTGTGTGTTACCAATTGCTGCTTTTTGTAATTGTTGTCCACTCCAGATAAGAGGTGAGGATCCAGAACTGTCTAGGTTAACTAAATATTGTTTTTAAACTTGAGAAACCCTACAAGAAGCAGTAATTATGAAGTATATAGAGTTATCACTCGGATTCAAATCCAGAATCGTGCTCCTCTTCACTGTGTTCTTCATCATTGTCTGTGTCTGATTCAGAATCATAAAAGGATAGGGTGGCCTGGACTGGAAAATTTCGTAATAAGTCATCTGCTTCCACATACATGAGATCTAGTGGTTTAGATCTGGGCCAAAATAATCTAAAAGATAAGGAAGATTGTTAAAACAGTAAAAACATGAAAAAGCAGTATGAAGGTTAGCATTAACTAAACATTGCCACTGATATGGTCCTATCATATCACAAGTAAATAATTAAAGGGAACCTGTCACCCCGTTTTTTCCGTATTAGATAAAAATACTGTTAAATAGGGCCTGAGCTGTGCATTACAATAGTGTATTTTGTGGACCCCGATTCCCCACCTATGCTGCCGAATTACGTTACCAAAGTAGCCGTTTTCGCCTGTCAATCAGGCTGGTCTGGTCAGATGGGCATGGTGTCTTCCCCCAGATCTTGCTTAGTTTTCCGTTGGTGGCGTAGTGGTGTGCGCATGCCCAAGTCCAGAATCCACTGCACAGGGGAGGGAAAAGAGCGCGATCTGCGCTATTCCCCTGGTGATCGGTGGGGGCGGCCATCTTCCTGTGGCCGCGCGTGCGCAGATTGAGCGCTCTGCTGCCCGGGGCTTCAGGAAAATGGCCGCGGGATGCCGCGCGTGCGCAGATGGAGATCGCGGCGGCCATTTTCCTGAAGCAGAGATGCGAACTCTGCTTCAGGGAAATGGCCGCCGCGATCTCCATCTGCGCACGCGCGGCATCCCGCGACCATTTTCCTGAAGCCCCGGGCAGCAGAGCGCTCAATCTGCGCACGCGCGGCCACAGGAAGATGGCCGCCCCCACCGATCACCAGGGGAATAGCGCAGATCGCGCTCTTTTCCCTCCCCTGTGCAGTGGATTCTGGACTTGGGCATGCGCACACCACTACACCACCAACAGAAAACTAAGCAAGATCTGGGAGAAGACACCACGCCCATCTGACCAGACCAGCCTGATTGACAGGCGAAAACAGCTACTTTGGTAACGTATTTCGGCAGCATAGGTGGGGAATCGGGGTCCACAAAATACACTATTGTAATGCACAGCTCAGGCCCTATTTAACAGTAATTTTATCTCATACGGAAAAAACGGGGTGACAGGTTCCCTTTAATCAACAGGTTTTCCCATGAATAACATATGTTTAATGAGTGGGTACAAAGAATACTAAGGGTCTTGCCCCCCCTATTTGCTAAGACTGGAGTTATGAGTTGAGTAGCATCACTGCAGATAGGAGAAATCACGGTCTCCTTTGAAGCCCAGCCACATGCTGACCCACTCTGTCATGATAACCCATCATCAACCCACAATCATGTCATAGGCGACCAAAGGGAGGAAGTAATGACGCGCGGACACATCGGTGTGTTAAATGCCGCTGTCAGAGTCGGCCGCAGCATTTACAAGTTAGCAATCACGGGCGGAGCTCCGCTCCACCCACGATTGTTAACGGTAGGTCCTGGCTGTAATAGACAGCCATCACCTGCTGGGTATGGAGCGGGCTCGCTGCTTGAACCCATTCCATGCACCCGCTTCCGACTTGCGCCGTACACATATGGCACATGTCATGAAGGGGTTAACGAGCCTTGCCACATAACTTAGGATAAGAAGCCAAACCAGAAACTCCATTTATAGTCACTTAATTTGGAATGCTTGACCAAGTAGGAGATCTAGTTTGGCTGGGTGAGAGGCATCTGACAGAGGGTCCATTTACACAGACCAGAAGGCGGCACTGATTGATTTTTTACTGATTGGCGGTTATTTGAATGCCTGTTTTCACATGCAGTCCATAGTAAATAATGCATGCTGAACGATCAATATTTGATTGCTAATGGACAAAGGCTGATATTGTTTTCCACAGTACAAGTCCTGTTTACACAGGGTGATGTACCACCATAAGCAATGATTTTTATGCTGCATAAAAGATCATTTAATCTCATTAACAAGCGTTTTGCTTACACATTGGATGATAGGCAACTTGTTTACATGGCATTATAATTGTCAAACAAGTGTTTTACCATTGTAAAAAGTGTTGTACCATTGTTCACGATTACCTTGCAGTGTAAATGCCCCTTGAGAGGTATAATTTTTCCTTTTAGAGAGAACTAAGTCTGCGTAGACTTATAGGCAAGGAAATACTCCTCTAGGAATTTAAATATACAAATAGCCTCTACAGAGAGGAAGAGGACTGGAACTCTAGCGCTAACTCCAAACGGTGTCACTAGTGTTCCAGTCCCCTTCCTCTATCAAGAGTCAGTTTGCATATCTAGTACCTACAGTCACATTAGATAACTTCTTTTGAGTCCTTTAAATTCCCAGGGTAGAGTTGCAGGGTATGTTCACACAGACCATTTTTGCAGGTGTTTTCCCCATGAAAAACACCTGATATGGCAGGAAAAACATTGCATACATCACATAATGTTTTTAGTTGTGTTTTCCTTGCGTTTTTTTAGGTGTTGATTTGAATGGATGAAAAAAAGACTGCAAAGGCCCTGAAAGAATTGACATACTGCTGATTTGAAAAACGCAATGATGGTTTTCAAAATACAAAAAATGAAAACGCAGCATGTGGATAACGTTTTGGAAAGGACATTCACTATGCTTGGACTGCATTATTTGAGCATGAAAAATGCAAGGAAAAAATGCTGCAAATACTCATCATGCAAACAAGCCCTAAGGGTCCCTATGCCGAATTGGCGCTCTACACAAGAAGAAACTGTAGTTACTAGAGACACATGCATCAGCAATGTCCATACAATTACCAGATTTTCTAGAAGCACAGTCAGGAAGACTTCTGTTAGTTAAGAATAGACCCAGTCCCAGGCACTGACCACATGTAAAATGTGAGCCTGTTCTCAACATGTTTGCTTTTTACTACTGGGTATCAGCTTTTACATTACCTAACCACAGTAACACATCTTACCTCACAGGGTGGCTGTAGTCTACAGGCTTCGGTCCAGCTTGAGGATTTTCACACAGATCTTTGGCATATGGCTAAGAAAAAGAAGAGGACATGTAATCATCATTGCAATCTGCTTTTTACATCAGAGCACCTTTCGTTCACTTCGTAGCCTGGCGTGAGAAAGGCCAAGATATGCATTACTGACAGCTGAACCATGGAATCATTTCATATATTGGCTCATATATTGACTCATATGAAAATCAAATCAATAAAGCAGAAGGTCATAAAGGTTAATAGGATCGGTGACGTGTACTATGATTAAATGGCTGTAAATACATAGCCAGAACTTGAAAGTGTTGCTCAGTGTGCCTCTAGGACTCATCCCCTACCCCATGACTCAGAAAGAACAGCTTCTCTGTACAAGAGGCTCCGGTTCTAATGGCCATTAATTAATATGACCACCATGTAATAACACAGGTCAACAAAAAAAATTTTTTTTTCTGGTGTCCAAAATATTTTAATGAATTTGGGGTATTTTTGGGGTGCTGATTCTGAATATGCTATCAGTTTTGCCAGATTGGCTCAAGTTTTTGAGATTTTTGGTATCTTATTTATAGCACTTGTTGGTAAATGCGACGCATCATCTCATTAATTTCTTTGGATTAGTACTTGAACTGAGCAGTTCTCAATATAGTTTTGTGTTAATTAGTGTTCTAAAAGTTTGTTCATAGCTTGATTTTTGCACTAACTTTATGTTGTTGTCTGTTTTCCAGTGAAAAGCATGAACTCATCAAGAAGAAGTTGTCTTAACGATCCAGACTCATTCTGTTACATTTGTGGTGAATACACACTGCCAAAACATAGAAGAAACATAACAGACTTCGTAAAAAAAGTGTATTTTGCCTATTTTGGGGTTATGCTTGGGGACCAAGACAAGTTTTGGGCACCACACATAGTGTGCAAAGCATGTATCGAATTATTACGAAAATGGAGCAAAGGACAAAGAAAAAGCTTCAAATTTGGTGTTCCAATGGTGTGGAGAGAGCCAAAAAATCATCATGATGACTGTTATTTCTGTGCAGTGCAAGTGCAAGGATTCAATAAGCATAAGAAACGAAAATGGGAGTAACATGGAATCTGCAAGAAGGCCTGTCCCTCATTGTGAAGATGTGCCTGTACCTGTGTTTACCATAAATAACAGTCATCATGATGATTTTTTGGCTCTCTCCACACCATTGGAACACCAAATTTGAAGCTTTTTCTTTGTCCTTTGCTCCATTTTCGTAATAATTCGATACATGCTTTGCACACTATGTGTGGTGCCCAAAACTTGTCTTGGTCCCCAAGCATAACCCCAAAATAGGCAAAATACACTTTTTTTACGAAGTCTGTTATGTTTCTTCTATGTTTTGGCAGTGTGTATTCACCACAAATGTAACAGAATGAGTCTGGATCGTTAAGACAACTTCTTCTTGATGAGTTCATGCTTTTCACTGGAAAACAGACAACAACATAAAGTTAGTGCAAAAATCAAGCTATGAACAAACTTTTAGAACACTAATTAACACAAAACTATATTGAGAACTGCTCAGTTCAAGTACTAATCCAAAGAAATTAATGAGATGATGCGTCGCATTTACCAACAAGTGCTATAAATAAGATACCAAAAATCTCAAAAACTTGAGCCAATCTGGCAAAACTGATGACATATTCAGAATCAGCACCCCAAAAATACCCTAAATTCGATGAAATATCTTTGGCACCAAAAATGCTGTTGACCAGTGTAATATATTACGCTCCAAAGAGATACCCAAATAATATGTGTTTACACTGCACAAAGTTGTATACTCGACACAACGCTTAGATTAATGGATGCCGCTCAAGAGGTGGACCAGCACACAGTATGGTTTGATGAATGGAGAAAGGCTTATCTCAGAACTGTCATATTAATGATCATTGCTTCACTGACAGTATTTCTACTTACCAAGCTTTGTGGTAGAAATTTTTTGGAGTTACTTTGAGCCCATGGTCTCCAAAATACAATGTGGGGTCTGCAATTTACAAGTACATTTATTATTTTTTTGTGATATAGACACATACAGCCTATATCAAGAAGAAGCAAAACTAATGGATTTTAACATTTCAACATTTATATTACTCTATGTATGTATATATATATATATATATATATATATATATATACACACACATATATATATACAGTGTATATATATATATATATATATATATATATATATATATATACTTCTTATTTACCATAAGTCGAGGTCAAGTGGAGTTTGGAGAAATACCCATGCTGATTTATCTACAAGTGCATGTATCAGTGTATATAATGCTAGTGGTAAATTGCCAATGTACTGCTCTACAATAGAATGAACAGGACTTGATGGGTCCTGCTTTATCAGTTATCCTGAATTACTGGACTGTCATAGAAAAGTAAACTAAACTTACTCATAAATAAACAGTTAGCCAGCGAAAGTAACAAAGTAAAAAATACTGTTTCAATATACGATAATCAGAATTCTGAATTATTGTATGTCGTATTCTGATAATATTATACTATATAATTACTACATTATTCAGGTTGAATGTAAACAATGGTCCAAGTCACTGATCTAACCAGTCAAGTGATATGATCAAGTGTATAGCCTCCAGTTCCAGGGACACATAATAGATGTATTGTCAGATAAAATAAATAAAGATTAATAGTATTTTTTAATATTAATATATTAAATAGTATTTGCCCACTGACACCAGTAACAAAGTAGTATCCAGTGCTGTCTACCCCCAGCACATCATGGTTTTGTATGAGGATTACCTGTGCTCTGCCCTCCTGTGTGCCCCCTTTGTAGCACGTATATATCCAGCCGGGTAAGGTCTTCTCCAGAGACATTTGCAGCTCAGACAGCCCATATTAAGTGATGATAGCCTGCAGTCTTCAGTCCCAGAGACCTCTCTCAAGATCTGCTCCATCTCCGTAGTGCACCTCAAAATGTTCTCAGCTCTCCTGCACAGTCTGTCTGCTTTTATAGCCTGGGCCTGGTCTAAACTGCCCATTATTTACCTTAGAAATGTAGCAGTGTCCAGTGATGAGCGGGGGAGGCAGCCCCATCACCACTTCATGTATAGACTCGTGCAGTAGTCCAAATGGTGAGGGGACAGTTGTGACAAAGACATGTTAATGACACCTCCACAGGTCCACGGACAGGACAACTATGATGAGATCCACAGCACACTTATCACTTGTCCACCCAGTGACCCCACTGTATACAGGACTGACAGGTGACTGAGAGGGCATTCGGCTCTTCTCTGGGCTATTCTGTGTCCTTGTCATAATGATCCAACCGTCTATTCTGTACCTATCCATCTCCTATACTATATACCTATCTACAGATCCATCTATCTACAGATCTATCTTATATCTATCTATCTATCTATCTAATATCTATTATCTATCTCATAACTATCTATCTCATAACTATCTATCTCTTATCTGTCTATCTATATATATGTAGCTATGTATCTTATATCTATTTATCTATCTTTCATATCTATCTATCCATCTATCTATCTATTATCTATCTGTTATCTATCTCATATCTATCTATATATATATGTATATATAGCTCATATCTATCTATCCCATATCAATCTATTATCTATCTCCGCTGCCTTTTCCTGGTACATATCTTCTCCAGGAATCCGTCTGATGAAGGTTGATGTCTATGACTGAAATGTTACACTTTATTGGGATTGATTCACTAAATAAATATATTCTTCAATCCTGAAAGAGTGCGAGATTTTGTATTACCTATCTCTCTCTATCTAGTATCTATCTATCCATCATCTATCGTTCTATCTATCTCATATCTATCTATCTAATAATCTATCTGTCTGTCTTTTTACCTATCAGATTATAGATAGATAATAGATTGTAGATATGATAGGTAGGTAGATAGGTATGAGAGATAGATTACACTAAGGGGGCCACATGGAGGATGTTGTTAATGTAGGGGGCCACATAGTGGAATATCATTACTATGTTGGAATCATACAGAAGGAAGGGGTTGTGTGTGTGTGTGTGTGGGGGGGGGGGGGGGGGGCAAGGTCATAATTTATCCCAGGGCCGGTAAGACTCCAGTTACCTCAAGGTATCTATCTCTCTATATACACAGATCTAGCTATTTTCTATACATCTGCATCTGCATACAGATTGATTTATTAGTATAATGCCATTTATTATATAGCACTTTACATGTGAGGAGGGGTATACATAATAAAAGACAAGTACAATAATCTTAATCAATAGAAGTCACGACTGGTACATAAGGAGGACCCTGCCACGAGGGCTCACAATCTACAAGGGATAGGTGAGAATACAGTAGGTGTGAGTAGAGTCGTCATCTGCATTATCTGTTTATAATATAGATATGTTTCAATCTATCACTCATATCTATCTATTTAACTTCAGATTTATCTACTATCTATCTACAGATTGATCTGTTATCTACTAGATGGTAGCCCGATTCTAACGCATTGGGTATTCTAGAATATGTATGTAGTTTATTTATGAAGATTTTAGAATAATATATTGAATACACAGGATTCTACCGGCCACGACCAATTAGCGCAGCGTGGTTCAAATCCCGCGCCAATTCGCGGCCGAACTGCGCCTGTCACTGATTGTTCGCGGCCGGCCACGTAGTATATAGCACAGCCACGTAGTATATAAAAGCCCACGTAGTATATAGCACAGCCACGTAGTATATAGCACAGCCACGTAGTATATAGCATAGCCCCCGGAGTATATAGCACAGCCACGTAGTATATAACACAGCCCACGGAGTATATAGCACAGCCACGTGGTATATAGCACAGCCCATGGAATGTATAACAGCCCACATAGCATATAACACAGCCACGTAGTTTATAACAGCCCACGTAGCATATAACACAGCTCACGTAGTATATAACAGCCAACGCATGCAGTATATAACACAGCCCACGTAGTGTATAACACAGCCCACATAGTGTATAGCACAGCCCACGTAGTGTATAACAGGCCACGTAGTATATAACAGCCCATGTAGTGTATAACACAGCCCACGTAGTATATAGCACAGCCCACGTAGTATATAGCACAGCCACGTAGTATATTGCACAGCCACGTAGTATATTGCACAGCCCACGTAGTATATTGCAGAGCCCACGTAGTATATTGCACAGCCCACGTAGTATATTGCACAGCCCACATAGTATATAACACACCCCACGTAGTATATTGCACAGCCCACGTAGTATATTGCACAGCCCACGTAGTATATTGCATAGCCCACGTAGTATATTGCACAGCCCACGTATTATATTGCACAGCCCACGTAGTATATTGCACAGCCCACGTAGTATATAGCACAGCCCACGTAGTATATAGCACAGCCCACGTAGTATATTGCACAGCCCACGTAGTATATTGCACAGCCCACATAGTATATAGCACAGCCCACGTAGTATATTGCACAGCCCACGTAGTATATTGCACAGCCCACGTAGTATATAGCACAGCCACGTAGTATATTGCACAGCCCACGTAGTGTATAACAGCCCACGTAGTATATAGCACAGCCACGTAGTATATTGCACAGCCCACGTAGTATATTGCACAGCCCACGTAGTATATTGCACAGCAAACGTAGTATATTGCACAGCCCACGTAGTATATAGCACAGCCCACGTAGTATATTGCACAGCCCACGTAGTATATAGCATGTGGGCATCATATCCCTGTTAAAAAATGAATTAAAAAAATAAAAAATAGTTATATACTCACCTTCCGTTGGCCCCCGGGTCCAGGCGGAGCGTTTACCGATGCTCCTCGTGCGCTCTGGTCCCAAGAGTGCATTGCAGTCCTGAGAGATGATGACATAGCAGTCTCTCGAGACCGCTACGTCATCATCTTGCGAGATCGCAATGCATGGAGCGGTCACCGGAGAGTCGCGAGGAGTGGGAAAGGCCTGTTCCTGATCCGAGGGGCCGACGGACGGTGAGCATATAACTATTTTTTATTTTTTTTAACATTAGATCTTTTTACTATTGATGCTGCATAGGCAGCATCAATAGTAAAAAGTTGGTGGTTAATAGCAGCGTTAACGGAGTGCGTTACACCGCGGCATAACGCGGTCCGTTAACGCTGCCATTAACCCTGTGTGAGCGCTAACTGGAGGGGAGTATGGAGCGGCGCCGAGCACTGACTGCGGGGAGTAAGGAGCGGCCATTTTGCCACCGGACTGTGCCCGTCGCTGATTGGTCGTGGCTGTTTTGCCGCGACCAATCAGCGACTTGGGATTTCCGTGACAGACAGAAAGACAGACAGACAGAAAGACGGAAGTGACTCTTAGACAATTATATAGTAGAGATGCACATATTATTTCTGTCCACTGTTAAATTATTATTGTTAGTTACTATGTTTCTGTCCAGTGTTTGCTGTATATGCATTGGCACATACATGGGACACGGGATATGGGATAATATGGCTGTACACGAGAACACTCGCCCTCTCAGATAACCTTTCTGTTGTCTATAAACATGGAGACGTTCCAATGTAAGAAACACTACACAGAGGCGCAGAGGTCACATTTGGCACATTGAGGAATGTGAGAACATGGCTGCTCTTATCTCTGAGCTGCACAGCCCGGTACACGGCTTACACAGGCATGCAGGTATGCCCAGGTACGGCCGCCCCTCAGTCCCAAGTGAGGCCGTTACTGAGCTTCTGCGGGGGACGTTGGGCGGGAAAGTATGAGGGCTCAGGCTCGTGTCTCTCGTTTTGTCACCTCTCCTTGGTGTCTGAGGAAGATAAGAGAGGAGTTATCTGCTGCTGGGGGAGAAGAATGTTCTCCCAAATGGCGCTGGGAGAGATTCGTCAGCTCTGTGTTTCTCCCCCGGGGATGGGAAACAGCTCAGTGCACACGACCGACTGGTCACTTTCTTGTCAGAACTGTGGACATGCGTGAGTCCTGACTGCAGAGATCTGCACCACCCTGCTATCTGGTACACTCATGTATATATATATATATATATATATATATATATATATATATATATATATATATATATATATATATATGTATATGTATATATATATGTATATATATATGTATATATATATATTTATATATATATATTACTGATATTACTGTATATAGACTGTCTATTATGTATGTGGCTACCCAGGGCAGTTTCTAGCCCAAAAATGACACAGGGCGAGAGTAGGAAATTTCTCCCCCCCCCCCCCCCCCCCCGGCACCGAAAATAATAAACATTATTTTTGTGGGCTTGAGTAATAAATAGAGAGCAGGCTTGTATCTTCCCTTTTTTTAATAAATTATAATTTGCCTTTAACTTATATAGAACTTGGGGAAAAGGGACAAGTATGCTAATTATTAACGGTGAGAACAAAGTTGTAGGTAAATAATATCTATTAATTATTTTGGAAACAGATCCTAAAAATTGTAGGTTGCAGATTTATGAGAAACTGACTCTTCTAGATTTAGCCGCTGCAAAAGCATTAATAGCTTCCGAATAATTCAGCTTTTCTGCCAGTTCATTTTCTAATTCCAGGTCACATTTACTAATCTCTTCTAAAAGGAGATTGGCGAGACTTTCCCCAGATGTATCAGTAGCAGGACGATAGCCAATAAAATGTTCCTTTATTGCTACGTGATCATCATCTATATCAACAAATCTTAAGGTGTATGACAACTGTTCAGTGTGACCTGCATCTTGTGTGCAGTCCAACATTATTGAAAAATACTTAGATCTTTTGGCTTTTTCTAGAATACATTTCTTCACCTGAGAGGCCATCAAGCAGATAATTTCATTTTGAATTAAATTTCCACAGTAATGTGTATGGATTTCCTGGGAAGTAATTCGTTTTAAATGATCTCTCATTACTGGTTCAAATTTTCCAAGAAGCTCTATAAGCCCAAGGAAATGTCCATTATTTGGTGTAAACAATGTATTTGACGATCCTCGAAAAGCTAAATTATTGGTTGCCAGGTATACAGTTACTGCCATAACTCTTTCCAACACTTCTCGCCTGGGTGAGGATGCCACCAGACTGCCAAAGATGAGGTAAGTCAGCTGGGCCCCCTCCCGGGTTTCATGCTGTGGGGCATGCCAAATCAGCATGCCCCAAGGGTGGTTGGGGGGGGGGCAGGTGTGGGGGTCCCCATCCAAAAAAAAAGGCTAGCCCAACCCATCCCATCCCTCAGACCCCCTCACCTGTTCAGTGTGTCAGTGCCCTCTGCCCTCTGAGTCTGAGCGCGCTCAGACTGCTAAATGGGGCTGCTGGGAAGGGAAGGACTAATCCATAGGCAGGGGGTGGGCATTTTTGCTATACTGCTACCACTGTCAGACTAGACTGCAGCCTGTCCTGTCCAGCATTGAAATTGGCAACAGCCAGGCAGCCTAGTCTGACAGTGATAGTGTGTGTGCTTAGCTCTTTGATCACTGTCTCAGGGAGCGCCCGTGCTCAGCCGAGAGCGCGGCGCCCCTGCTATCAGTGTGGGAGTGGCCGAGCTGCCTCATCCTGGCTGTTCATTCTCGCTGTTCATCCAGCGCGGAGCGGAGGTGAGTCATACCTCCCAACTTTTGAAGATGGGAAAGAGGGACAAAGTTTGCGGCGCGCTTTGCGCGCCGCGGCAAATTTTAGGCCACGCCTCTGACCACACCCATTCATAATTAGTCACACCCATATCCACATCCCAACCACACCCATTTAGCACTGCCGATCACACTGTTTCATATACAATAATTATAAACAAAAAAATATGGCCACACAGTGCCCCATACTGTATAATGGCCACACATGATGCTCCATACTGTATAATGAACACACATGACGCTCCATACTGTATAATGGCCACACATGATGCTCCATACTGTATAATGAACACACATGATGCTCCATACTGTATGACCGCACATGATGCTCCATACTGTATAATGACCGCACATGATGCTCCATACTGTATAATGACCCCACATGATGCTCCATACTGTATAATGGCCGCACATGATGCTCCATACTGTATAATGAACACACATGATGCTCCATACTGTATGACCGCAAATGATGCTCCATACTGTATAATGACCGCACATGATGCTCCAGACTGTATAATGACCGCACATGATGCTCCATACTGTATAATGACCCCACATGATGCTCCATACTGTATAATGACCGCACATGATGCTCCATACTGTATAATGACCGCACATGATGCTCCATACTGTATGACCGCAAATGATGCTCCATACTGTATAATGACCGCACATGATGCTCCAGACTGTATAATGACCGCACATGATGCTCCATACTGTATAATGACCCCACATGATGCTCCATACTGTATAATGACCGCACATGATGCTCCATACTGTATAATGACCGCACATGATGCTCCATACTGTATGACCGCAAATGATGCTCCATACTGTATAATGACCGCACATGATGCTCCAGACTGTATAATGACCGCACATGATGCTCCAGACTGTATAATGACCGCACATGATGCTCCAGACTGTATAATGACCGCACATGATGCTCCAGACTGTATAATGACCGCACATGATGCTCCAGACTGTATAATGACCGCACATGATGCTCCAGACTGTATAATGACCGCACATGATGCTCCATACTGTATAATGGCCGCACATGATGCTCCATACTGTATAATGGCCACACATGATGCTCCATACTGTATAATGGCCGCACATGATGCTCCATACTGTATAATGGCCACACATGATGCTCCATACTGTATAATGACCGCACATGATGCTCCATACTGTATAATGACCGCACATGATGCTCCATACTGTACAATGACCGCACATGATGCTCCATATTGTATAATGACCGCACATGATGCTCCATACTGTATAATGACCGCACATGATGCTCCATACTGTATAATGGCCACACATAATGCTCCATACTGTATAATGACCGCACATGATGCTCCATACTGTATAATGACCGCACATGATGCTCCATATTGTATAATGACCACACATGATGCTCCATACTGTATAATGACATACAGGCACGCAGCTCACACACAGGCACGCAGCTCACACGCACGCAGCTCACAAACACATGCAGCTTTGACACAAATGCATCACACACGCAGCCATCACACACACACGCAGCCATCACACACACACACACGCAGCCATCACACACACACACACGCAGCCATCACACACACACACGCAGCCATCACACACACACACACACGCAGCCATCACACACACATGCAGCCATCACACACACACGCAGACATCACACACGCAGCCATCACACACACACACACACGCAGCCATCACACACACACGCAGCCATCACACACACGCAGCCATCACACACACACAGCCATCACACACACACAGCCATCACACACACACAGCCATCACACACACACAGCCATCACACACACGCAGCCATCACACACACGCAGCCATCACACACACACAGCCATCACACACACACGCAGCCATCACACACACGCAGCCATCACACACACGCAGCCATCACACACACGCAGCCATCACACACACGCAGCCATCACACACACACACGCAGCCATCACACACACACGCAGCCATCACACACACAGCCATCACACACACACACGCAGCCATCACACACACACACACACGCGCAGCCATCACACATGCAGCCATCACACACACACGCAGCCATCACACACACACACGCAGCCATCACACACACACACGCAGCCATCACACACACACGCAGCCATCACACACACACACGCAGCCATCACACACACACACACGCAGCCATCACACACACACACACGCAGCCATCACACACACACAGCCATCACACACACACACGCAGCCATCACACACACGCAGCCATCACACACACACACACGCAGCCATCACACACACACAGCCATCACACACACACACCCAGCCATCACACACACACACACGCAGCCATCACACACATCAATTCACACACACACAATCTCCTCTGTGATGCAGGGGCGGCTGATGTCCATGTGCAGCTCTCTGCTGAAGTCTTCAGTCTCCTGCTCACAGCTCTGCACTATCCCGGCACCTCCCCCGTCTCTCCTTCTCTGCCGGGATAGCAGCTAAGAGCAGAAGCCGGAGCTCCGTGCACACACAGCCAGAGGTAGTGAATCGCTGACCTTTCTTCTTGATTGCTGCAGGCTCTCTCCTTCAGCGTGGCAGCGCCGCACAGGGGGCGGGAGGGGGGGGGGGTGTTGCGCGGGCGGTCAGGAGGCAGCTTTTATATAAAAAAAAAAAAAAACAGGCTCTCTCTACGTCCCGGAAGTGGGCGGGGCTTCACCGGCGGCCGCAAATTCGGGATTTTAAATGCCCGAAGCGGGACAGCGGGACCCCGGTGCCAAAGCGGGACTGTCCCGCTGAAATCGGGACGGTTGGGAGGTATGGGTGAGTGGCGGCGCCGAGGTGGCCGCAACCATTATGTGCGGTGCGGGGGGGGGGGCGCGGCGACGCGAGGCGATGATCTGACCGCTCAGCTGTCAGATTTGCAGCTGAGTTCGGGCAGGGCGCGCCCGCGCTCAGCACTGAGCGCGGCATCCGCGCCCCTGACAGCCCTTAAACAGCAGCAGCAGCGGGCAGGGGACCACCGGGGCCCGAGGCCTCTCCTGCGCCCCCCGGCCCCACGGCGCCCCGTGTGGCCGCCCTGCCCGCCCTGTTGAAGAAACGGCCCTGTGGCTACCTACAGGGACGCGCCTTCAGCTGGAGTGTATTGCGACGCACAGCCATCATTTTTTTATTTTTCAATCTAGATGGCAGCTTTGACGAAAGCTGAAAGCGAAACGCTCGTCGGGCCGTGCGGGCGTATCATCGGGGTATGTATTATCAGGGCAATGCAATACCGCAGGATATCTATGTTTGATGCACCAATATAGTATGCTTCCGATTGATTAGGCCACTGTGCACCTGATATTCCCCTTTTATATATATTTCTTACTTATGAATTTATTTATTTAATTTATTGGGGTATTTTATTAGTTTTGCACAGCGCTCACTTTATTCTGAATATTTATTTGACATACGTATGTTTATGAAATCTGAGATGTGAGCAGGTAGTACATATTAGCCTTATTTATATGATCAATTATTGTCTGGTCTCCTGTGTATAGTTTAATAATAATGGTAATATTTATTTATTTATTTATCTACTGACTAAAATTGTCAATTGGATATTTGTATTTATTGCTAATTCCCCTGTATGGTATCTCGCACTCTATTGCCACCTGGTGGTCTGTTCCCTTATTTTTAGATATTGTAATTATTGTGTAACAATAAAATATATATTTCTGAAGTATTTTTTTGTCTGTGTATCATATTTGTAGGTGTTAACGTGTCTAAACTCAGCCATACTAAATATGTGTATTTTTATTGTTTTATTTTGAATGGGACAAAAGGGGGTGATTTGATGATTTGAGCTCTTATATTTTTTTTATATTAAAAAAAAAACATTTTTTTCCTACTTTTTAATTGCTTCAATAGTCCCCTTAGGAGACTTGAAGCTGCAATCTTCTGATCGCTCGTGCCACACATAACATTGCTTCAGCCTCGCTATGTGTAGCAGAAATCATCTATGAACGCCAGCCACGGGATGGCGTTCATAGCAGATCAGCGATGACAAGCACGGGGGTCTTCTGCAGACCCCCAGTTGTCATTTCAACCCATCAGCATCCTGAGATCAAGTGACAGGTGTGCCAATGCCGCTGTCAGAGATTGACAGCAGCATTTTACATGTTAACAGTGGCGGGTGAATCGCAATTTCACCCACAACTGTTAGGGGCACGTTACAGCTGATCAAATCGGCTGTCATGTGGAGGAAAAGATACAGGCTCAGCACAGGAGACATCAAAGGGAGAGACGGGACCTATACATGCCAGGATGGGGCTCAGGATAAGGGCCCCTTTCCACTTGCGAGGAAAACGGACGCGTGCAATCCGATAAAAAATCGGATTGCACTCGGACCTATGTTATTCAATAGGTGTCTTTTCATTTGCGATTTTTTTCTCAGCCGAAATCGGACTGAGAAAAATCTGGATCGGCTGGGAAAAAAATCGCAGCATGCTGCGTATTGCTGCGATTCGTGGACAAGACTCGCCAATGCAAGTCAATGGGTGCGAGAAAAAAATCGCACAGCACTCGCACCATGCGAGTTCTGTCCGATTTTTACGCACCGGTGTCCTTTGAAAAGCCAGTAATTCAGCACGGTGTACAGTAAAATCACACTGACAGGTTAGAATAGAGTAGATATACAATATACACATAGAATAGGTATATATACATATATATATGTCAGTGAGACACCTATATATGTATATTTATATTTAATGCAGCGCTAGATAGCATTAAAGCCGCTAATTCAATTGCCGGCTTTTGCCCTCTCCTTCCCAAACCCGACAGGATATGAGACATGGTTTACATACAGTAAACCATCTCATATCCCTTCTTTTATTACATATTCCTCTTCACTAATGTAAGAAGTGTCTGTGTGTCAAATTTGTCAAAAATGTCCTCATGAACTGGAGCCTTGGAAAAGTTCCCACGCTCGAGTTCATATGAGGACATCCAGCAGAGGGCGCATCACCGCGACTGAAGGTAATGTAAGTACAGATCACCCAGCTTTCCTTTCAGCACCCGGGGTTTACAGGCACCAGCGAGTGCTTTAGCACAGCTCCTGCCTGTAAAATGATTTAACCCCTTCAGATGGATTTACTTCGTGGGACGTGACAGATCAACAGAAGGTATGTATATTGTTGGTTTATTTTTTTGCCGAGCAAGGGTCTTCAGGTGGATTGAGAGAGCAATAAAATATTACAACAACCTGTGTATTTATTTCATTAAAATACTTTGCAATATTGTGTGTGTGTGTGTTTTTTTAACCATTTCATACAATTGGATTAATAATGGATAGGTGTCATAATTGACGCCTCTCCATTATTAATCTGGCTTAATGTCACCTTACAATAGCAAGGTGGCATTAACCCTTCATTACCCCATATCCCACCGCTACACGGGAGTGGGAAGAGAGTGGCCAAGTGCCAGAATAGGCGCATCTTCCAGATGTGCCTTTTCTGGGGTGGCTGGGGGCAGATGTTTGTAGCCAGGGGGGGCCAATAACCATGGACCCTCTCTAGGCTATTAATATCTACCCTCAGTCACTGGCTTTACCGCTCTGGCGGAGAAAATTGCGCGGGAGCCCACGCCAATTTTTTCCGCGATTTAACCCTTTAATTTCATAGCTAGAGCCCCCAAATTTGACACACACACACTTCTTACATTAGTGAAGAGGAATATGTAATAAAAGAAGGGATATGAGATGGTTTACTGTATGTAAACCATGTCTCATATCCTGTCGGGTTTGGGAAGGAGAGGGCAAAAGCCGGCAATTGAATTAGCGGCTTTTATGCTATCTAGCGCTGCATTAAATATAAATATACATATATAGGTGTCTCACTGACATATATATATGTATATATACCTATTCTATGTGTATATATCTACTCTATTCTAACCTGTCAGTGTGATTTTACTGTACACAGCACTGATTTGCCGGCTTTTCAAAGGACACCGGTGCGTACAAATCGGACAGTAATACGGATGTCATACGGATGATGCGATTACAAAAAACGGATGATGCGATTAAAAATCGCATTGCACTCGCATTGCACTCGCATGACAATCGCATACGTTACATCCGTGTTTTCGGTCCAGATTACGGACCGTTTTTTCTCTCACAAGTGGAAAGGGACCCTTAGGGCTCATTTCCACTGGCGAGAGACAAATCGGTCCGTAATCTGGACCGAAAAAAGGGATGTAGCGTATGCGATTGTCATGCGAGTGCAATGCGATTTTTAATCGCACCATCCGTTTTACATCCGTATGACATCCGTATTACTGTCCGATTTGTACGCACCGGTGTCCTTTGAAAAGCCGGCAAATCAGTGCTGTGTACAGTAAAATCACACTGACAGGTTAGAATAGAATAGATATATACACATAGAATATGTATATATACATATATATATGTCAGTGAGACACCTATATATGTATATTTATATTTAATGCAGCGCAAGATAGCATTAAAGCCGCTAATTTAATTGCCGGCTTTTCATTTCTCCTTCCCAAACCCGACATGATATGAGACATGGTTTACATACAGTAAACCATCTCATATCCCCCTTTTTTTTGCATATTCCATACTACTAATTTTAGTAGTGTGTATGTGCAAAATTTCGGCGCTGTAGCTATTAAATTTAAGGGTTAAATCGCGGAAAAAATTGGCGTGGGCTCCCGCACAATTTTCTCCGCCAGAGTAGTAAAGCCAGTGACTGAGGGCAGATATTAATAGCCAGGAGAGGGTCCATGGTTATTGGCCCCCCCGTGGCTAAAAACATCTGCCCCCAGCCACCCCAGAAAAGGCACATCTGGAAGATGCGCCTATTCTGGCACTTGGCCACTCTCTTCCCACTCCCGTGTAGCGGTGGGATATGGGGTAATGAAGGGTTAATGCCACCTTGCTATTGTAAGGTGACATTAAGCCAGATTAATAATGGAGAGGCGTCAATTATGACACCTATCCATTATTAATCCAATAGTATGAAAGGGTTAAAAAAACACACACATGATTAAAAAGTATTTTAATGAAATAAGCACACAGGTTGATTTAATATTTTATTGCTCTCTCAATCCATGTGATGACCCTCGCTTGGAAAAATAATAAACCAACAATATACATACCCTCTCTGATGAACTGTCACGTCCCACGATGTAAATCCATCTGAAGGGGTTAAAATATTTTACAAGCAGGAGCCCTGCTATAATGCAACTGTGCTCGTGCTTGTAAGCCCCGGGGAATGAAGGAAATGTAGGTCAATTACCTATAGTTACCTTCAGTCGCGGTGATGCGCCCCCTGGTGGATGTCCTCATATGACCTGGAGCGTGGGAAAAAGTTCCCAGGCTGCAGTTCATGAGAACATCCAGCAGGGGCGCATCACCGCAACTGAATGTAAGTATAGATCACTCTGCTTTCCTTTCAGCACCCGGGGATTACAGACACGAGCGAGTGCCTTAGCACAGCTCCTGCCTGTAATCTTAGTTAACCCCTTCAGATGGATTACCTCGTGGGACGTGACAGTTTATCGGAGGGTATGTATATTGTGTGTTTATTATTTTGCCAAGCGAGGGTGTTGCTGATGGATTGAGAGAGCAATAAATTATTAAAACAACCTGTTTGTTTCTTTCATTAAAATACTTTTTAATCATGTGTGTGTGTTTTTTTTAACCCTTTCATACAATTGGATTAATAATGGATAGGTGTCATAATTGACGCCTCTCCATTATTAATCTGGCTTAATGTCACCTTCCAATAGCAAGGTGGCATTAACCCTTCATTACCCCATATCCCACCGCTACAGGGAGTGGGAAGAGAGTGGCCAAGTGCCAGAATAGGCGCATCTTCCAGATGTGCCTTTTCTGGGGTGGCTGGGGGCAGATGTTTTTAGCCACGGGGGGGCCAATAACCATGGACCCTCTCCTGGCTATTAATATCTGCCCTCAGTCACTGGCTTTACTACTCTGGCGGAGAAAATTGCGCGGGAGCCCACGCCAATTTTTTCCGTGATTTAACCCTTAAATGTTATAGCTACAGCGCCGAAATTTTGCACATACACACTACTAACATTAGTAGTGTGGAATATGCAAAAAAAAAGGGGATATGAGATGGTTTACTGTATGTAAACCATGTCTCATATCCTGTCGGGTTTGGGAAGGAGAAAGAAAAAGCCGGTAATTGAATTAGCGGCTTTTATGCTCTCTTGCGCTGCATTAAATATAAATATACATATATAGGTGTCTCACTGACATATATATATGTATATATACCTATTCTATGTGTATATATCTACTCTATTCTAACCTGTCAGTGTGATTTTACTGTACACCGTGCTGAATTACCGGCTTTTCAAAGGACACCGGTGCGTAAAAATCGGACAGTACTCGCATGGTGCGAGTGCTGTGCGATTTTTTTCTCGCACCCATTGACTTGCATTGGCGAGTCTCGTCCGAGAATCGCAGCAATACGCAGCTTGCTGCGATTTTTTTCTCAGTCCGATTTCGGCTGAGAAAAAAATCGCAAATGAAAAGACACCTATTGAATAACATTGGTCCGAGTGCAATCCGATTTTTTATCGGATTGCACTCGTCCGTTTTCCTCGCCAGTGGAAATGAGCCCTTAGGGACATATACAGCTGTGCTCAAAAGTTTACATACCCCAGAAGCATTTTTGCTATCTTGGCCTTTTTTCAGAGTACATGAATGATAACACTAAAACTTTTTCTCCACTCATGGTTAGTGGTTGGGTGAAGCCATTTATTGTCCAACTACTGTGTCTTCTCTTTTTAAATCATAATGAATGTTACATTTGGAGAGAGGTCAACAAGGCCTATGATGAAAGGAACACCAGGTACACTTCGGGTAAGTTTACACAGGGCGTTTTTGCTGCGTTTTTTTATGCTAATTTTCAGCTGCTTTTTACAGTACCAGCAAAGCCTATGAGATTTCAGAAATCTCATGCACACACATTGGTTTTTTGTGTGATCAGTATTTTGTGCTTTGCTGCGTTTTTTGGACATAGAGCATGTCACTTCTTTCAGCGTTTTTGCTGTGTTTTTTCACCAATTGACTAGAATGGGTGTTGAAAAAAACGCAGCAAAAACGCAGGTATCATTATTTGCTGCGTTTTTGCTGCTGAAAATCCAAGAACATTAGCATGGACAAAGAGAAAAAAAAACACACCAAAAAAGCAGCAAAAAACCACACCAAATACGCAACAAAAAACGTACAACCAAAAATGCACCTAAACCTGCGTTTTTCATGCAGCTTCTTTCCTGCCAAGAAGATCAGGTTTTGCTGCAGAAAAAAAAGCAAAAAAGTCCTGTGTGAACTTACCCTTCAACTGTGAAAGACAGAATCTTAAATAAAAATCCAGAAAATCATATTGTTTATTTTTCACTTGCAGATGTGGCAGAGCCATCTTTAGGTTTTCATGGGCCTCGGGAAAAAGAATCTTAGTGGGCCACTAAACACATACCACAATTCATGATGCACAGTTGAGAAATACAGTTAGGGTAAGTTCACACAGGGCGTTTTTGCTGCGTTTTTTTATTCTAATTTTCAGCTGCTTTTTACAGTACCAGCAAAGCCTATGAGATTTCAGAAACCTCATGCACACACATTGGGTTTTTGTGTGATCAGTATTTTGTGCTTTGCAGCATTTTTTTGACATAGGGTATGTCACTTCTTTCAGCGTTTTTTCAGCGTTTTCCACTCATTGACTTGAATGGATGGTGAAAAAACGCTGCAAATACTCAAGATTGACTTTTCTTGCAGCTTATTTGCTGCAGAAAAGTCAAGGACAGCTGGATGTGATGTCACACTCAGCTCTGCTACATCTAGATGGCAGGCTGCATGATGCCGCAAACATCGCTTCTGATTGGCAGGGAAATCATCCCTGCTGGCCAGAGAGCCGCGGCTCCCCACTGTCAGAAGACAGCGGGAGCGCTCAGCTGTCATCGGAGGTGTAAACTCACGTCCGATCACTGGTGTCAGCTGATGGGACTACTGCTCCCATCATCTGACACCGACAGCCGCCAATTACAGTGACAGCAGGATCGGTGGATGGGAGTTTTCATCTGCTGCTTCTGAGCTATAAATAAATAATTTAAAAAAAAACGGCGTGGGTTCCCCTCTAATTTTGATAACCAGCCAGACAAAACTCACAGCTGGGGGCTGTAACCCCCAGCTGTCAGCTTCAGCAAGGCTAATTATCAAGAATAGAGGGGTCCTCACGCTTTTTTAAAAAAAAAATTATTTAAATAAATAATTAAAAAAAACAACATGGGGTCCCCCCATTTTTGACAACCAGCCTTGCTAAAGCTCACAGCTGGGGTTGGTATTCTCAGGCTGGTAAGGGACCATTGCTATAGCCCTCCCCCCCAGCCTAAAAATAGCTGCCCAGAAAAGGCGCATCTATTAGATGTGCCAATTCTGGCACTTTGCCCGGCTCTTCCCACTTGCCCTGTAGTGGTGACAAGTGGGGTAATAAGGGGTTAATGTCACCTTGCTATTGTAAGGTGACATTAAGCCGGCTTAGTAATGGAGAGGTGTCAATAAGACACCTATCCATTACTAATCCTATAGCAATGAAAGGGTTAAATAAGCACACACAGTAAGAAAAAAGTATTTTAATGAAATAAAACACCACACAGTTTTGCAATCTTTTTATTGTTCTGCCATTCCAAAGCGAAGCCCTCTATCTTCTGAAATAAAAATAAAAAACAAAAGTATACTCCCTGGTCCGTCGTAGTCCAATATAACGAGTGTCCCACGCAGTATCTGGGGGAGATAATGCTTACAGCTGGGAGCACTGCTAATGCGACCGCTCCTGGCTGTAAGCTAGTGGGGAATGAATGAGACGGAGCGGGTGCAGGCTAAGTAACGAGCGGTGTCATCACCGAGCCTGCGCTCCCTCACACCCTGACCTGAGGTAATCTCTACACCATGGGAAAATGCCAAGGAAGAGAATACTGCAAGTAATGCATCTATTCTATCAATCTATTCTATCAATCGATCTATTCTATCAATCCATCTATTCATTCTATCTATTCTATCAATATATCTATTTTATCTATTCATTCTATCTACAGGAAGATGTTTTTTTTTCTCTGTGTGCAGTCAGCTTTGTTGGCATGCACAAAGAGAAAAAAAAATGCATGAAAAAATGCACCAAAAACGCAGCAAAACAAGGCTAAAAACGCACCAAAACCTGCGTTTTTTGCGCAACTTTTTTCATGCCAAGATGATCAGCTTTTGCTGCAGAAACAAAACTCAGCAAAAACGCCCTGTGTGAACTTCCCCTTATAGTAAAATGCCAAAGATTTCACTTCTTACATTACAAGAGTGATATCTTTTGTAAATTTTACAATAGCTCAGAAACTGGCAAATCCTCGCAGAATAAACAAGAAGCCAATGCCCATAGAAGTGCGGAATATCGCAATTGCAGGGCGCAGGAGTGGGAAAACCACTAGACGTCACAGGGCCCTGTGACACTGATTGGAGGCAACATGTACCTAAATGAAGACCGGAAGCAGCAATGGACGACGTGGACAGTTGAGCAGCATGGACGGTGGATCAGCGTGGACCAAAGGAGCAACAACGACACGAATGTGGCGATGACTTCATCCATTGCGAAGTATGAGCGCTGCGGCATTGTATCAAGGCTGCGGTGGTGTGGATATCAGGGCTGGGGTGGTGAAGGGCCAGGTATGGTTACTTTGTGAAGAGACAAAGATATGAAGGGGGAGACATGGAATATGATGGAGGCAGAGACTTGGAAATTGCTGTGGGGAGAAACATGGAATATGAGAGTATGTTCCCCACCAATCATATTTCATGTCTCTTCTAGTGATGAGCGAGTGTACTCGTTGCTCGGGTTTTCCTGACCATGCTCAGGTGACCTCCGAGTATTTATTATGACTGCTCGGAGATTTAGTTTTCATTGCGGCAGCTGAATGATTTACAGCTACTAGCCTGCTTGATTACATGTGGGGATTCCCTAGCAACCAGGCAACCCCCACATGTACTCAGCCTTGCTATTAGCTGTAAATCATTCAGCTACCTTGATGAAAACTAAATCTCCGAGCAGTCATAAATACTCGGAGGTCACCCGAGCGTGCTCAGGAAAACCCGAGCAAGGAATACACTCGCTCATCACTAGTCTCTTCCCCTCATATGCCATGTCTCGCCAACATCATATTTCATGTCTCTCTCCTTATCATATTCCATGTCTCTCCCCACATCACATTTCATGTTTCTTCCTCATATTCCATGTCTCTCTCCCATCACAATCCATGTCTTTCCCCATCACATTCCATATTTCTTCTCACTCATATTCCATGTCTTTTCTCCCTTATATTCAATGTCTCCCCAGTCACATTTCATGTCTCACCCTCCTCATATTCCATATCTCTCCCCATCACATTCAATGTCTCTCCTCAATCACATTCCATGTCTCTTCCTGATCTCGTTCCATGTATTTCCCCCCTCATATTCCATGTTTCTCCCCAAATAATTGAGATTTTTTTTAATGCACTGGTAATCATGAGCACTGTTCTCAATTTATTGCTTTTAAAACAAGTTGGTTTCTTTTAGGTACATGTATTAAAAGTTAAATTTTAGGAATTTTTCTGTCTATGCTGTAGTACATGTTTCTCCCCACTCATATTCCATGTCTCTTCCCCCTCATATTCAATGTCTTTCCCCTTAAATACTCCATATCTCTCCCCTCATATTCCATGTCTCTTCCCCTCGTATTCCAAGTCCTCCCTTCACATTCCGTGTCTCCCCTCCCTCACACACCATGTTTCTCCCCCCTCATATTCCATGTCTCTCCCCCATCATATTCCATGTCTCCCCCCTCATATTCCATGTCTCTCTCCCTCCATCACATTCTGTCTCTCCCCCCTTGTATTCCATGTCTCTTTTCCCCTCATATTCATTGTCTCTAACCCCTCATATTCCATATCTCTCCCCTCATATTCCATGTCTCTTCCCCTCATATTTCATGTCTCGCTCCCTCCATCACATTCTATGTCTCTTCCCCCCTCGTATTCCATGTCTTTTCCCCTCATATTCAATGTCTCTCCCCCCTCATATTCCATATCTCCCCCCTCATATTCCATGTCTCTCCCCCCTCATATTCCATGTCTCTTCTCATATTCAGTGTCTCTCCGCCCTCATATTCCATGTCTCTTCTCATATTCAGTGTCTCTCCGCCCTCATATTCCTTGTCTCTCTGCCCTCATATTCCTTGTCTCTCCCCTCTCATGGGATTTCTTCCAGGCACCGCACACCCCGGAGCCTGGAAGAAATCATTAGCATAAAGACAGAATATATGGATCCAAACGTGTACAATTTGTATGCCAGAATTTTGGATCTGACTATCTTTTGACTTCTTTTCACCGTTACCCATTTACTATAAATACAATAGGGTGTGCTATATTACAAACCTGTTGTGATGCTCTTTATCAGTTGCAGACTGTCACTAAAATTGTGTGCCAATCTAACAATGCAGTGGCCATAACCAGTCTTTAGATTACTGTGATACTCATACACTGACCCTGCAACAATGACAACCTTTCAATTCTCCACAATACATATGTGAGTTCCCTTCCTTCTTTACATAATCATTGCAAGCCATTTACATTACATTTATGTCAGGTTGTTGCTCCTTATGATGGGAATCTCCTCCTCCTCCTACAGGTCATTAATAAATAAGCAAGCCCATTATACAGCTGACAAGAATGTGCTAACTGCCCTTCTCTTTGTTTTTCATGTCTGCTTTGTACTATTTAGCCATTAGCTTGTAATTACTAGGCAAACACTGTCTGCTATGTACACACTATAGAAACTAACAATGTCTACATGTCAGAAAATAATAGAAAATGTAGTTTTCCTAGAGATTTCTGAAATAATAATACAATATAGAAAGACAATGTTTACAAAGATGTTACTATGAGTATAGAATTCTTTAAAACTAGCTGATTGACTTCTCAGTGAAAAGATAATTTATTTATTTATTTTGCGCAATTAACCCCTTCACCCCAAGCCCCTTATCACCTTCATGAGGAGGCCAAATTTTACAATTTTGACCAGTGTCACTTTATGTGGTAATAGCTTGGGAACGCTTCAATGGATCCCACTGATTCTACAACTGTTTTTTTTTCATGACATATTGTACTTCAACATAGTGGTAAAATTTGTTTAATATGATTTGCATTTATTTTTGAAAAATTTTTGAAAATGTCACAATTTTCAAACTTTAAATGTTTATGCCCTTAAACCAGAGAGTTATGTCCCACAAAATAGTTAATAAATAACATTGCACACATATCTACATCAGTACAGTTTTTGAAACCCTTTTTTTCCCTTTTAGGAAGTTAGAAGGGTTCAAACTTGATGAACAATTTCTCATTTTTCCAACAAAATTTACAAAACAATTTTTTTATGGACCACATCACATTTGAAGAGAGTTTGCGGGGCCTATATGACAGAAAATACCCCAAAGAGCCTCCATTCTAAAAACAACATTCCTCAAGGTGCTAAAAGCCAAAAGCCACATTCAAGAAATGTATTAACCTTTTAGGTGCTTCACAGGAACTGAAGCAATGTGGAAAAAAAAAACATTTAACTTTTTTCACAAAAATAAAACTTTACATCCCCCTCAATTTTTATTTATTTTCACAAAGGTAACAGTAGAAAACGGACCACAGAAATTATTGAGCAATTTCTTTTGAGCACAGCAATACCCCATACATGGAGGAAATCTACTGTTGGGATGCACGGCAGTTCTCGGAAGGGAAGGAGCACCGTTTGACTTTTTGAACGCAAAATTTGCTGGACTCAAGAGAGGATGCCATGTCGCGTTTGGAGAGCCCCAGATGTGACTAAACAGTAGAAACTTCCCACAAGTGAACACATTTTGGAAACTAGACCCCTCAAGGAACTTATCTAGATGTATGGTGACCACCTTGAACCCCCAGTTGGTTCATAGAAATTTAGAACATTGAGCCGTGAAAATAAAAATTCACATTAATTCCACAAAAATGTTCTTTTATCTCTAAATTTTTTTATTTTCACAACGGAAATATGGAACCTTGGACCCTAAAAATGGTTGTGCAATTTGTTTTTTTAGCCCCCATTTTTTATTTTGACAAGGGTAACAGGAGAAAATCGTCCACAAAATTTGTTGTGCAATTTCTCCTGAGTATGCTGATACCCCATATGTGGAAGAAAACTACTGTTTGGGTGCAGGGCTCGGAAGGCACGGAATGACGTTTTGGAATGTAGACTTTGATGGAATGGTCTGCAGGCGTCGTGTTGCGTTTGGCGAGCCCCTGATGTGCCTAAACAGTGGACCCCCCCCCCCACAAGTGACCCTGTATTGGAATTTATCTGGAGTTTCCTTGGATGTGAATTTTATAATGTAGTGGCATAAGTGTGGAGTGTAGAGTTCATCAGTTTGGCATACGTGATTTGTGTAGTGTACGTTGGTAAACGTGAGTTGTGTAAATCAGAATTTAATTTAGTAGTTTATGGATGTGTGGTACAGTTTGAAGCATTCTTTCATACCCAAGCCAGGTCTGTCAGGGCAGGTGTCTTATTGATAACGTGTCTTTGCGTATCCAACTTCCGTAGCACACTAGCCACCTTTTTTCGTGACCTTCCTTTCTTTGTGGTCTGAGGAACATCACCGGGGAAATGTTGGCCTGGTACAGTATGAGCACATTTAGTTCTGGAAGTACTGGCATCCGCACCTTCTTGATTTCCAAAGATTAAGGCCTTGATTACTACCTCCTTAAACTGAAGGTACGTACCGGACTCGCCTACACATCATGATAGCATGTTAGTGTTGTACATTGCCATCTGTACAATGTGCACAGCCAGCTTCTTGTACCACACCTTGGCTTTTCTCATGGCATTGTACGGCTGGAGGACTTAATCAGATAGATCAACTCCCCCCATGTTTTTGTTGTACCCCAGTACACAGTCTGGTCTATTCACCTGTGTACAGGTACATCGTACAGTGGTGGGGGTGCTGCCATCACCAGGGGCGTAACTACCGCGGTCGCAGGGGGTCAATTGCGACGGGGCCCGCAGTGCTTAGGGGCCCGCCCAGTCCAGCAGACTGGGCGGGCCCCTAAGAACTCTGAGCTACAAAATGGGCCACCGGCCCTTTAAATAAATCTTCTTTACAGGCCCTGGTGCGCGTGCACTCTCTCAGTGCATGCGCGATCATGGGTGGGACTGCACTTGTCCCGCAGCAGAGCCCCTCCACCGCAGAGAGCCGCACACCACAACTATGGCTGCAGCTGCTCTGTGCGCACAGGACCTGTGATGAGGTCACAGGAGGGGAGGAGTCGGAGTCACATGATCAAGGGCTTCCGTGTAGTGCAGGACAGTAGTGCAGTGCTGGTTGTCATCGTGCTGGAGGAGGGTAAGCTTTTGTGTGAGGTCAGGAGGGGTTTGTGTGGATGTAGCAGAGCAGTGTGTGTATGAGGTGTACAGAGCGGAGCCGTGTGTGTATGAGGTGTACGGAGCGGAGCTGTGTGTGTATGAGGTGTACGGAGCAGAGCCGTGTGTGTATGAGGTGTACAAGGCGGAGCTGTGTGTGTATGAGGTGTACGGAGCTGACCCGTGTGTGTATGAGGTGTACAAGGCGGAGCTGGGTGTGTATGAGGTGTACGGAGCAGAGCTGGGTATGTACGAGGTGTACGGAGTGGAGCCGGGTGTGTATGAGGTGTACGGAGCGGAGCCGGGTGTGTATGCGATGTATGGAGCGGAGCCGTGTGTGTATGAGGTGTATGGTGCGGAGACGGGTGTGTACGAGGTGTACGGACCAGAGCCGCGTGTGTATGAGGTGTACGGAGCGTAGCTGTGTGTGTATGAGGTGTATGGTGCGGAGCCGTGTGTGTATGAGGTGTACAAGGCGGAGCTGGGTGTGTATGAGGTATATGGAGCAGAGCCATGTGTGTATGAGGTGTACGGAGCGTAGCCGTGTGTGTACGAGGTGTATGGAGCGTAGCCCTGTGTGTACGAGGTGTATGGAGCGTAGCCGTGTGTGTATGAGGTGTACGGAGCGGAGCCATGTGTGTACGAGGTATACGGAGCGGAGCCGTGTGTGCAAGGTGTACGGAGCGGAGCCGGGTGTGTACGAGGTGTACGGAGGGGAGCCGCATGTGCAATGTGTATGGAGCTCTGCCGCGTGTGTAGGAGTAACTATGTGTGGCCATTATACTGTAGGCAATATCATGTGTGGCCATTGTACAGTATGGAGCATCATGTGTGGCCATTGTACAGTATAGAGCACTATGTGTGGCCATTGTACAGTATGGAGCACTATGTGTGGCCATTGTACAGTATGGACAGGGGCGTAACTACCGTGGTTGCAGCGGTCGCCATTGCGACCAGGCCCGGCAGGTCAGAGCAGGGCCGGACTGGCCATCGGGCACTTCTGGCAAATGCCAGAAGAGTCGTTGCCAGTCATGGGCCGCTCGATCCGCCTCCCCCCGCCGCCGCCGACTCACCCCCCTGCCGTCGCATTCAACTATACCGGCGTCATAGACGCCGGTACAGTTGAATGCAATGACGGAGGAGAAAGCATCTACAGACGCTCCCTCTCCCATCATTCCCCGCACTGCCTCTGACACTGCGGGTGCGCGATGACGTCATATCATCGCGCACCTGCTGTGTCCCGGGCAGACTGCAGCCGAGCCTGAGACTGGAGCAGGAAGCAACGCTGGCAAGAGGAAAGGTAAGGAGAGTGTTTTTTTTTTTTTACTGGACTGTGGGGGCATTCTGGGGGGGGGCGAGAGATGCGGACTGTGCTGTATATACCACTGTGCGGGCTGTGCTGGATATACCACTGTGCGGGCTGTGCTGGATATACCACTGTGCGGGCTGTGCTGGATATACCACTGTGCGGGCTGTGCTGGATATACCACTGTGCGGGCTGTGCTGGATAGACCACTGTGCGGGCTGTGCTGGATAGACCACTGTGCGGGCTGTGCTGGATAGACCACTGTGCGGGCTGTGCTGGATATACCACTGTGCGGGCTGTGCTGGATAGACCACTGTGCGGGCTGTGCTGGATAGACCACTGTGCGGGCTGTGCTGGCACCCAACACCATGTTGCAGTGCAGGAGATTCCTCCTAAACGGGAACAGTCCGAGGCGTATCTAGGGGAAGGGGGCAGCCGGGGCACGTGAGAGACAGGAAGCAGCTCCAGTCATCACGATGAGACAGCTTCATAGACCACTGTGCGGGCTGTGCTGGATAGACCACTGTGCGGGCTGTGCTGGATAGACCACTGTGCGGGCTGTGCTGGCACCCAACACCATGTTGCAGTGCAGGAGATTCCTCCTGCACGGCAACAGTCCGAGGCGTATCTAGGGGAAGGGGGCAGCCGGGGCACGTGAGAGACAGGAAGCAGATCCAGTCATCACGATGAGACAGCTTCTCAGTCTGTATTTTTCCCCCCTCATACATCTCATGTACGTCTGAATGAGATCGTATTTAAGAGAAAGCCAAAATAACCCCGGGACAGAAGGCGAGAGCAGGGGGGAGGTGCGGGACAGAGCCGCTTTAGTCAGGAGAAGCTGAGGAGCTGCAGCCGGTTTACATCAGCCACCCCTGTACCAGAGAGGAGATTGTGAGTTGTGTATATGAGCTGGTATCTCTGGTGTGTGTGTGTGATATCTGTAGTATGTGTGTGTGTGTGATATCTTTAGTGTGTGTGAGATAACTGTAGTATGTGTGTGTGTGATATCTGTAGTATGATGTGTGTGTGTGTGATATCTGTAGTGTGTGTGTGATATCTGTAGTATGTCTGTGTGTGTGTGTGATATCTGTAGTATGTGTGTGATAACTAGTATGTGTGTGATATCTGTAATATGATGTGTGTGTGTGATATCTGTAGTGTGTGTGTGTGATATCTGTAGTGTGTGTGTGATATCTGTAGTATGATGTGTGTGTGTGATATCTGTAGTGTGTGTGTGATATCTGTAGTATGTGTGTGTGTGTGAGGCAGCGGCGTAACTACCGCAGTCGCAGCTGCAAGCGGCTCTGGCAGGTCAGAGGGCCGTGTGTCCCCTTGAGCCTGTCTCCCTTATGCTTGTGTCCCCATGTGCCAGTCTCCCTTGCCCATTAGTCCCTGTGTGTCCCCATGTGCCTATCTCCTATGTCCCCTTGTGCTTGTGTCAGTCTCCTTTGTCCCCTTGTGCTTGTGTCAGTCTCCTTTGCCCATTAGTCCCTGTGTGTCAGTCTCCCTTTCCCACTTGTCCCTGTGTGTCCCCTTGTGCTTGTATCCCTTGTCCCCTTGTGTCAGTCTCTTGCCCACTAGTCCGTGTGTCCCCTTGTGCCTGTCTCCCTTGTCCCCTTGTGCTTGTCCCTTGTCCCCGTGTGTCCCCTTGTGTCAGTCTCTATTGCCCACTAGTCCCCTTGTATCAGTCTCCCTTGCCCACTATTCCCCGTGTGTCAGTCTCCCTTGCCCACTAGTCCCTGTGTCCCCGTGTGCCAGTCTCCCTTGTCCACTAGTCCCCGTGTGCCCTTTGTGTCAGTCTCCCTTGCCCACTTGTCCCCGTGTGCCCCTTGTGTCAGTCTCCATTGTCCCCTTGTGTCAGTCTCCCTTGCCCACTAGTCCCCTTGTAACCTTCTCCCCTGCCTCCTAGCCCCCATGTGTCCCCTTGTGCCTGTCTTACTTGCCCCCTTGTGCCCTCTCCCCTGCCCCCTCATCACCATTTGCTCGTGTCTTTCTCACTGCCCCTGTATGGAGGGGCTGCATTATACTATGAGGGGGGCTGCATTGTATTCTATGGGGGTTACATTGAATTTTATGGCGGGGGGGCCCCATTTGGAAGTTCGCACCGGGGCCCATAACTTTGTAGTTACGCCACTGGCCATCACCATGTATAGTGGACAAGAAAAGGACATCCCTCTTATCCTTGTACTTCACCACCAGCATGTTGTTGCTACATTAGCCTTAGGGAGGCTTCTCTGCTTTTTGCGTACAGTACCACAGGCTGCGGTAGCTTGCGCAGAGAGGGACTTGAAGAGTGGGATGCTGTTATAAAAGTTATCTACCTAGAGGTGTTAACCTTGATCCAGCAGTGGGTGCACTAAATCTCATACAATTTCCCCACTCACTCCCAGGACATGGGTACATTCAGGGTGTTCAATCTGGGTATCCTTCCATTCATAAACTTTAAACCTGTGGGTGTACCCTGAGGTACTCTCACACAGCTTGCATAGTTTAATTTCGTACCTGGCCCTCTTGGCAGGTATTGCCGGAATTCGAGCCTACCCTTGAAATGTATTAGGCTATGTGCACACGTTGGGGAATGGGGTGCAGAATTTTCTGCACAAAATCCGCATCTCCTGGCAGAATCCGCAGGTGTAGATTTGCAGCGGATTTTATGTGGATTTTGTGCATTTTTTATGCAGAGTTGATGCGGATTTTCTGCGGATTTTCTGCGGGTTTTTACTACTGCGGATTTCTATAATAGAAGGGTGCAGAAACGCTGCAGATCCGCACAAAAGAAGTGACATGCACTTCTTCTAAATCCACAGCGTTTCTGCTCGGATTTTTCCACACCATCTGCACAGCTTTTTTTTTTCACATTGATTTACATTGTACTGTAAATCACAGTGCGGATCTGCAGCGTTTCTGCGTGGAAAAATCCGCTGCGGATCCGCACTAAATCGGCATCGTGTGCACATAGCCTTCGAGACTCATCGACGCAGATATCCCTTTGGGGAACATACACTTCATCAAACTTGTTGCTGAAGTGATCAATGACCTGGCGAAGTTTGAAAAGTCGGTTAAAATTGTGGTCATGTCGGGGTGGACATTGTGCATTATCACTGTAATGCAAAAATTTGTGCATTGCCTCAAATCATTTATAGGTCATAGCCATCAACACTCTAATAGTTCAGAAATTATGGCTTCTTCACTAACCCCATGTGAAGGACATAGCCCCAAAATTTCTACAGCGCCTACAAGGGTCCAGTTACAAAATTAAGGGAGGTTTTGTGCCAAAAATTGCAGGGTATACAAATTTGTCTGTGCCACAATGATGTTTACAAAATCCTCAGAGAAGAAGACTTTGAAAAAGTCTATTTCTGCAAGGCTGGTAGTATCAAATTTGTTACCTAATTGCAGCACAAAATAAGGAATCAGTGGCTCACAATCTTCGGGGGCTGAGGTCCATATGGGGTCAGTAACGGTGGGCACTGGTTCATTTTCTGTCCTGGGACATCTGAGTGGCCGTTCAGTATCACTTGAGGAGGGAAGGAGGATGAAAAATAAAGGAAGGTGGCATCCTCTCCCTCACTATCAGTGTCGGAAGCAAGGGAGGCATATGCCGTCTCTGCTGAATTGAGACGAGTGGAACATTTTTTCACATATGCAGTGTTTGTGTGTGTGCCAAATTTTATTGAGGTGTTGAGGTTTATTGTGTGTGTGAGTGTTTTCAGTAATTTTTTTATCGAGAAGAGAAAGAAATAAGAAAAGAATCTAGAAAGAAAAATAAAATAATAAAATAAAAAGAATATAAAAAAATTGGTGTAATTAAAAAGAAACTTATAAACGGATGTCAGGAAAAAAAATTACTGAGCGCCCACAACTATCTGAATCTAACCCTGACTATTGTGAGAGGTTGGCTCACTTGGCTGCTTGCAAAGTTAAACTCAGGAACACCTCTTGAGGTAAATCACCTGCTGGTTTATTAAAGCACAGCACAAACCATAGCAGGGTTGAATAAAGTAAATGTGGCCTTTCTGGTCTAATAGCAAAAAGAGTCCTTTCCCTGCAGTATTCACCCGCAGGTATCTCACAAAGTCCTCAGCTCCTCCTGGAGCCACGTGGGAGTTCCTCCTCTCCCAAGACACAGCACACAATGACCTTCAAGTCAAGCTATTTAAACCAGACCATGTGATGATCACATGACCGTGACATCATCCCAGGTCCTGTCAGTACACCTGCCTGTGTCGGCTCTGCAGCTGGAGATATGGTGGGCACCCTCCCACCCACTCTATGGATGCCCACATAAAATCAGCCCATGTCTGCAACTATAGTTTTTGTGCTGGAGGAAAATATCCTGGTTTCACATAACTGACGCCGTTATAACAACAATAATCTTTATTTATATAGCGCCAACATATTCCGCAGCGCTTTACAGTTTAACAGTTTCAAACACAACAGTCATAAGTATCAACGTTAACAATACAATAATTAAAGCAAAATAAGAAGACCCTGCTCGTGAGAGCTTACAATCTACAATCAGGTGGGGAGGATGCAAAGTACAGGTGTGTATTTTAAATGATGGATTTGGAGCGCCCCCACTGCCGCAGGGCCGAGGGGTACCCGGTACCAGGCCTCTGAGTCTCTGTTCTGGGGTTGTCACGGTGGCTAGACCCGGTCCGTGACCCTGCTGAGGGGCGTCCAGTGAAAGGTGGTGGTAAATGGTGGTGATATTGCGGTGCAGTGTAGGTCGTAGTAAATAACGAGGACACCAGGTTGCAGTCTCTTTACCTCTTTACTGAAGGTTTTAGAATCCTCAGTCCAGAGTGCTGTCAACAGGGCTGTTTGAGACCGGCCGGTCCAAAGGCACATCAGGAGTTCTCTTTACAGGTGGGAATCAGTGTCTACCTTCTAGCGCTGTGTGTTGTAGTCCTTCCCTGCTGAGCTCCCGGGATAGTCCTCACAACTGATTCTGTCTGTCTCTGATGTTCGTTCTCTCCGTCCCCCAGGTGATATGGTAGGACGCACCCGTATGACGGGGTAGGCCTGGAGTTCTTCCGAGACCCTAGAGTCGCCCCTCTCCCACAGCTGCCTCCGTTGTCTGCTTAGGTGATTTGTGTGAGACAGCCAACCTATAATTGGCTGTCCTGCCGTGGTTTGCAGTAGTACTTAGAGTCTCTTACTTGCTCGGTGTTCCGGCCACCGACTGTTTGCGCCTCAGAAGGATGTTGCCTCGGTCTAACAGCACGACTCCTTCTGGTCCTAATGCCTCTTTTCTGTATTCCCGTTGTTCACTGGTTAGTTCTGCTCTTAGGAGTCTGCCAGGATCCCATCCCTGACAGGTCCTCTCACTAGCTCTTCCCAGTTACTTCTCTCTCTGTCTTCCAGTCCAGCCCCCAGTTTTACCAGAGTGTGAGGCGTGGCCTACTAGATAGAACCACCCCCCCTGGTGGCCGGAGTGTGAAGTGTAGTGTGAGTGTTACCTGGTCAGAGAAACTCCTTTAGTGCAATCAGACGTAACATCACTCCCCTTAGTGGCAGAGCGACATTACTGCAACGACCAGGACTCTGGGGCGCTGCAGATTTACAATGATGGACCAGCCATCTTCAGGGGGTGGGGGATAGATGTAAGTAGTGAATGGGCTACACACCCACACACAAACATAAAATGACTTTGATTAGTGAGGGTGATGTTCCGCTCTGAACAAAAGTGTTTTGAGGGAGCGCCTAAAACTATGCAAATTGTGGATGTTCCTAATATCTTGGGGCAGAACATTCCGGAGGATTGGCGCAGCATGGGAGAAGTCTTGGAGTCGGAAGTGGGAGGTACGGATTAGTGCAGAGGTTAGTCAAAAGTCGTTTGCAGAGCTCAGTGGTTGGATAGGCCGATAGACCAAAATGAGGGAGGAGATGTAAGGGGTGCTGCACTGTGGAGAGCTTTGTTGGTGAGAACAAGTACTTTGTATTGGATTCTATAATGAATGGGCAGCCAGTGTAAAGACTGGCAAAGAGCGGACACGTCTGAATACCGATTAGCTAGATGGACAACCCTGGCTGCTGCATTGAGGACAGATTGGAGAGGGGAAAGTCGAGTAACGTGGAGGCCAATTAATAGAGCGTTGCAGTAGTCCAGGCGGGAGTGGATCAAGGCGACAGTGAGGGTTTTTGTTGTTTCCATGGTGAGAAAAGGGCGGATTTTTAGAGATGTTCTTTAGGTGTAAGCGGCAAGAGCGGGCAAGAGATTGTATATAGGATGTGAAGGAGAGATCGTCATGCGCAGTAACAGATATCTCCTTTCATACACTGGTTGTAGGACCAACGCATGGATGTGATTCTTTTTTCACACTTTCTGACACTAACCCTCACTAAATTCAGTAAAAAATGCTGTAGTAGATGCTGATTACTAAGGTATGTTTTTACTGTCCCTAATCTAGTCCTATGAACTAATCTAAATTCTTTTTATTTTTTTCCCGTTTTACCATTTGACCCTAACACTGACTAAGTTCAGTAAAAAAAAATACTGTAGTGGATGCAGATTACTACAGTATATTTTTAGTGTCCTTAATCTAGACCTATCAACTAATCTAAATATTTTTTTTTATTCTTTTTTTTTCACTCAAAACAACAGGAGGCTGATCAGCTATGTACGTCACCGAACAGTGCTCGACGGCTCTAGGGTACACACAGATGTGGTGCAAAAAAGGGATAAAAAATAGGAAAAAAAGTCCTACCCAAAAGCGAGCATGGTTGCCAATCATTGATGTGCATCTGATCAGCAGCTTGGTGGCTGTAGTATACACACACGGGAGTGGTGCAATGGGGGTGTGAAGATTTGAGGTTGTTAGTTATAAAAATCACATAGGCAGTTTAACAATGCAGCTATTTTATTCCATACATCCATGGTTTTACAACAAATCAAGGTAATTGGCCAAAATACCATATCCTCAGTCCACAAGTTCCCAATCTGAGATCAGTAGTTCCACTGGCCCTGTACCAGGCGATACTCACTGTTTCCCAACTTTTGGTTGGCCCACAGATTTCGTATCTCCCGCCAATATAGTCTGTAGTCACAGTCCAGGCTCCTCCATACAACTATCACAACCGATGTCCATTTATCTACGATCAACAATCCTTAAGAAAATTTTCAGTATTGCCTGAAATACTGAAAATTTTGTGATATTGGCTGTTCAGAATGTAACAGCCAATCACAGCGATCATAATTGCGGGGGGGGGGGGGGAAGCTGCGCCACCCCATCACGATGACTCCCAGTGCAATGCTTTGAGAATCATCAGGCATCTTAATGCGATCACCGCAACTGCAGTTGTGGTGCCGCAGTAAAGTCTTGACGTATCCATATTTCTGTGGTCGGTAAGTAGCTTCCAACCTGAACGTATGGGTGTCCAAGGTCGTGAAGGAGTTAAGTAGCGCCATTAATTCCACTTCACTTTCTGGACATCATAATCATCACTGTCCCCACTAAGGCTGACAATCTAAATTCCCTATCAGTATGTATTTTATTGTGTAAACTGGAGAGTCCGGAGGAAACCAACGCAAACACAGGAAGAACATATTCTATATGCAGCACCCCCGGGTTCCTGGTCGTTGCAGTAATATCATTTTCCTCTAGGGGGGAGTGATGTTACGTTTGAAGGCAAAGAAGGACAACCGAATCCAGGTATCACAAACATGCAACACATTTCGCACTCCAGGCCACCAGGGGGAGCTATGCTCCTATTTATTAGGGCACTCTTCACACTTAAGTAAAACTGATTGCCTGGAGAGGAAGTTAGGCAGTTGCTGGCTGAGCTTTGCTCAGGTAGTTGGTCCCTGACAGGGGTGGGAGCCTGTCAGAGATCCAGACGGAAGGAAACGGGGCTGTGCCTGCCCTAAGTGCGGCAGTTCCTAAGAAAGGACACGAAAAGGGAATTGTATTGTTGAGAGGGTGAAGAAGTCATAGCAAAGGAGTGGATACCAGGAGGAGTTCTGCCCTACACAGGCTGCCTCCTTCTGAGGCGCAGGATCCCGGTAGCCGGAACACCGAGGGAGCAACAGTCCTTTATGCCTTGCTCCAGAGACTGGCTGGACAGCTAATTGCAAGTTACTGATCCGCCCCTACACCCAGGAGGCAAGGTGGCACCGCTAAGAGGCCGGGGCATGATAGAATCCCTGTAAAAAGCCTCAAGCCACCGGTCATACGGGTTTGTCTTATCCATCTGGGGGACAGAGAGAGAGATAACATCAATAACATCTACGACATCTGTGAGGACCTTATGAGAGGCTTAGCAGTAAGGTACTACAACACCAAGGCGCTAGAGGAAGGCTACTGATTTCTACTTGGACAAGGGGACTCTGGATTTGCCTCCAATCCGGCCGGACTCTGCCTGCCCTGTGGTCTGTGCTCTGGACTGTGGATGCTGAAGCCTTCAGTAAAAGGTCAAGAGACTGCAACCTTGTGCCCTCGTTCTTCACTGCGCCTCTCACCATCCACCATCTACACACTGGGAAGCCCTGGGGACATGCTTCACCTGTGGGAAGGTATACCATCTAGCTGCCATAATATCACCCCAGCGGACCCCTTAAAGCAGCGCCGGTCACCCTGACCAAATACCACAGGTGGTGTCACGAACATTCCCTTTAAAGACCTTTCCCTTTTACAACGGACGTCCTGAGGGCCACGGACCGGGTCAGCCACCGTGACATCCCCCTGAGAACCGAAGGACCCGGTACCGAGTACCCCTCTGCCCTTGGGGGTGCTCCATATACATTTGCAATAAACAACCTATCAGGCTGATAAATGTAATTTACAATCAGGGTACGGTATGTGACGGCTTATTTATTGTACACATTTTTTTAAACTGTTCCATACATCTGAAAGGGGTTTGCAGAAACAACCTCATTGGTGTGTATGGCATTGCTACACCTGTAATCTATTGTTGTACCTTATAACTTATAGATATGTTCACATAATTATAGTGCTTTGGAACAAAGCACTATACTGTTATTCCACCGTGGATAACTTCTTCTTATTATTATTATAGTGCTTTGGAACAAAGCACTATACTGTTATTCCACCGTGGATAACTTCTTCTTATTATTATTCTTATTATAGTGCTTTGGAACAAAGCACTATACTGTTATTCCACCGTGGTAAACTTCTTATTATAGTGCTTTGGAACAAAGCACTATACTGTTATTCCACCGTGGTAAACTTCTTATTCTTATTATTATTATTCAGTCCGCACGTAATGCGGCCCGAACCGCTAAACTCACAGACTCCAGTGAGGTGTCATTTCGAAGCCAGCGTTCCTGAGAGGTGTGCTAAGTATTTTTCGTGTCGATCGGATTTGTAGTTTTGGCGCAATTTGCGTTTGAAAAAAGTGTCTCAATGCATTTCAATAGGGAAATTTTCCAATACGTTTATAATGGACCTGATTTCTGAGGCAATTTCTAAAAATAACTGCCACCTGGCTGATTACCTCATTGATATGCGCAGTGAGACCCAGTTACTATGCCAACGCCTATAAACTCTACCAGCCCACCAGGTCACAAGTTTTGTCAGATAATATCAGCTCTTAAAGTGACAGTACAGCACAATTACAAAGCACTATCTGTAGTCTTATCATTATTGCCCCGCTCACCAAATCGGACCCAGCCCACCAAATCGGACCAGAGTGCCCCCGCTTGCCAAATCGGACCCAGAGTGCCCCCGCCCGCCAAATCGGACCCAGAGTGGCGCCGCCCG